>NW_027327703.1:1874872-2499829 GCF_047675955.1 Chlorocebus sabaeus | reverse complement strand
TAACTCTGTGACATGAATTCACAGAACACAGAGCAGTTTCCCAGAAAGCTTCTTTCCAGTTTTGAACGGAAGATATTTCCTTTTTCACCATAGCCCTCTACGGGCTTCCAAATATCCCTTTGCCAATTCCACAAGAACAGCATCAGCGAAAGGCTGCTTGAAGGGAAAGATGTAACTCTGTGAGATGAATTCACAGAACACAGCAGTTTCTCAGAAAGCTTCTTTCCAGTTTTGAACGGAAGATATTTCCTTTTTCCCCATAGCCCTCTATGGGCTTCCAAATATCCCTTTGCCAATTCCACAAGAACAGCCTTAGCAAAAGGCTGCTTGAAAGGAAACATGTAACTCTGTGAGATGAATTCACAGAACACAGAGCAGTTTCTCAGAAAGCTTCTTTCCAGTTTTGAACGGAAGATATTTCCTTTTTCACCATAGCCCTCTATGGGCTTCCAAATATCCCGTTGCCAATTCCACAAGAACAGCCTTAGCGAAAGGCTGCTTGAAAGGAAAGATGTAACTCTGTGAGATGAATTAACAGAACACAGAGCAGTTTCTCAGAAAGCTTCTTTCCAGTTTTGAACGGAAGATATTTCCTTTTTCACCATAGCCCTCTACGGGCTTCCAAATATCCCTTTGCCAATTCCACAAGAACAGCCTTAGCGAAAGTCTGCTTGAAGGGAAAGATGTAACTCTGTGAGATGAATTCACAGAACACAGAGAAGTTTCTCAGAAAGCTTCTTTCCAGTTTTGAACGGAAGGTATTTCCTTTTTTCCCATAGCCCTCTATGGGCTTCCAAATATCCCGTTGCCAATTCCACAAGAACAGCCTTAGCGAAAGGCTGCTTGAAAGGAAAGATGTAACTCTGTGAGATGAATTCACAGAACACAGAGCAGTTTCTCAGAAAGCTTCTTTTCAGTTTTGAACGCAAGATATTTCCTTTTTCACTGTAGCCCTCTATGGGCTTCCAAATATCCCTTTGCCAATTCCACAAGAACAGCCTTAGCGAAAGGCTTCTTGAAGGGAAAGATGTAACTCTGTGAGATGAATTCACAGAACACAGAGAAGTTTCTCAGAAAGCTTCTTTCCAGTTTTGAACGGAAGATATTTCCTTTTTCCCCATAGCCGTCTATGGGCTTCCAAATATCCCTTTGCCAATTCCACAAGAACAGCCTTAGCGAAAGGCTGCTTGAAGGGAAAGATGTAACTCTGTGAGATGAATTCACAGAACACAGAGCAGTTTCTCAGAAAGCTTCATTCCAGTTTTGAACGGAAGATATTTCCTTTTTCACCATAGCCCTCTATGGGCTTCCAAATATCCCTTTGCCAATTCCACAAGAACAGCCTTAGCGAAAGGCTGCTTGAAGGGAAAGATGTAACTCTGTGAGATGAATTCACAGAACACAGAGCAGTTTCTCAGAAAGCTTCTTTCCAGTTTTGAACGGAAGATATTTCCTTTTTCCCCATAGCCCTCTATGGGCTTCCAAATATCATTTGCCAATTCCACGAGAACAGCCTTAGCGAAAGGCTGCTTGAAGGGAAAGATGTAACTCTGTGAGATGAATTCACAGAACACAGAGAAGTTTCTCAGAAAGCTTCTTTCCAGTATTGAACGTAAGATATTTCCTTTTTCACTGTAGCCCTCTATGGGCTTCCAAATATCCCTTTGCCAATTCCACAAGAACAGCCTTAGCGAAAGGCTTCTTGAAGGGAAAGATGTAACACTGTGAGATGAATTCACAGAACACAGAGAAGTTTCTCAGAAAGCTTCTTTCCAGTTTTGAACGGAAGATATTTCCTTTTTCCCCATAGCCCTCTATGGGCTTCCAAATATCCCTTTGTCAATTCCACAAGAACAGCCTTAGCGAAAGGCTGCTTGAAGGGAAAGATGTAACTCTGTGAGATGAATTCACAGAACACAGAGCAGTTTCTCAGAAAGCTTCTTTCCAGTTTTGAACGGAAGATATTTCCTTTTTCCCCATAGCCCTCTACGGGCTTCCAAATATCCCTCTGCCAATTCCACAAGAAAAGCCTTAGCGAAAGGCTGCTTGAAGGAAAAGATGTAACTCTGTGAGATGAATTCACAGAACACAGAGCAGTTTCTCAGAAAGCTTCTTTCCAGTTTTGAACGGAAGATATTTCCTTTTTCCCCATAGCCCTCTATGGGCTTCCAAATATCCCGTTGCCAATTCCACAAGAACAGCCTTAGCGAAAGGCTGCTTGAAGGGAAACATGTAACTCTGTGAGATGAATTCACAGAACACAGAGCAGTTTCTCAGAAAGCTTCTTTCCAGTTTTGAACGGAAGATATTTCCTTTTTCACCATAGCCCTCTATGGGCTTCCAAATATCCCGTTGCCAATTCCACAAGAACAGCCTTAGCGAAAGGCTGCTTGAAAGGAAAGATGTAACTCTGTGAGATGAATTCACAGAACACAGAGCAGTTTCTCAGAAAGCTTCTTTTCAGTTTTGAAGGCAAGATATTTCCTTTTTCACTGTAGCCCTCTATGGGCTTCCAAATATCCCCTTGCCAATTCCACAAGAACAGCCTTAGCGAAAGGCTTCTTGAAGGGGAAGATGTAACTCTGTGAGATGAATTCACAGATCACAGAGCAGTTTCTCAGAAAGCTTCTTTTCAGTTTTGAACGGAAGATATTTCCTTTTTCCCCATAGCCCTCTATGGGCTTCCAAATATCCTTTTGCCAATTCCACAAGAACAGCTTTAGCGAAAGGCTGCTTGAAGGGAAAGTTGTAACTCTGTGAGATGAATTCACAGAACACAGAGCACTTTCTCAGAAAGCTTCTTTCCAGTTTTGAACGGAAGATATTTCCTTTTTCACCATAGCCCTCTACGGGTTTCCAAATCTCCCTTTGCCAATTCCACAAGAACAGCCTTAGCGAAAGGCTGCTTGAAGGGAAAGATGTAACTCTGTGAGATGAATTCACAGAACACAGAGCAGTTTCTCAGAAAGCTTCTTTCCAGTTTTGAACGGAAGATATTTCCTTTTTCACCATAGCCCTCTATGGGCTTCCAAATATCCCGTTGCCAATTCCCCAAGAACAGCCTTAGCGAAAGGCTGCTTGAAGGGAAACATGTAACTCTGTGAGATGAATTGACAGAACACAGAGCAGTTTCTCAGAAAGCTTCTTTCCAGTTTTGAACGGAAGATATTTCCTTTTTCACCATAGCCCTCTATGGGCTTCCAAATATCCCGTTGCCAATTCCACAAGAACAGCCTTAGCGAAAGGCTGCTTGAAAGGAAAGATGTAACTCTGTGAGATGAATTCACAGAACACAGAGCAGTTTCTCAGAAAGCTTCTTTTCAGTTTTGAACGCAAGATATTTCCTTTTTCACTGTAGCCCTCTATGGGCTTCCAAATATCCCTTTGCCAATTCCACAAGAACAGCTTAGCGAAAGGCTTCTTGAAGGGAAAGATGTAACTCTGTGAGATGAATTCACAGAACACAGAGAAGATTCTCAGAAAGCTTCTTTCCAGTATTGAACGTAAGATATTTCCTTTTTCACTGTAGCCCTCTATGGGCTTCCAAATATCCCTTTGCCAATTCCACAAGAACAGCCTTAGCGAAAGGCTTCTTGAAGGGAAAGATGTAACACTGTGAGATGAATTCACAGAACACAGAGCAGTTTCTCAGAAAGCTTCTTTCCAGTTTTGAACGGAAGATATTTCCTTTTTCCCCATAGCCCTCTATGGGCTTCCAAATATCCCTTTGCCAATTCCACAAGAACAGCCTTAGCGAAAGGCTGCTTGAAGGGAAAGATGTAACTCTGTGAGATGAATTCACAGAACACAGAGCAGTTTCTCAGAAAGCTTCTTTCCAGTTTTGAACGGAAGATATTTCCTTTTTCACCATAGCCCTCTACGGGCTTCCAAATATCCCTTTGCCAATTCCACAAGAACAGCCTTAGCGAAAGGCTGCTTGAAGGGAAAGATGTAACTCTGTGAGATGAATTCACAGAACACAGAGCAGTTTCTCAGAAAGCTTCTTTCCAGTTTTGAACGGAAGATATTTCCTTTTTCACTGTAGCCCTCTATGGGCTTCCAAATATCCCTTTGCCAATTCCACAAGAACAGCCTTAGAGAAAGGCTTCTTGAAGGGAAAGATGTAACACTGTGAGACGAATTCACAGAACACAGAGAAGTTTCTCAGGAAGCTTCTTTCCAGTATTGAACGGAAGATATTTCCTTTTTCCCCATAGCCCTCTATGGGCTTCCAAATATCCCTTTGCCAATTCCACAAGAACAGCCTTAGCGAAAGGCTGCTTGAAGGGAAAGATGTAACTCTTTGAGATGAATTGACAGAACACAGAGCTGTTTCTGAGAAAGCTTCTTTCCGGTTTTGAACGGAAGATATTTCCTTTTTCACCATAGCCCTCTACGGGCTTCCAAATATCCCGTTGCCAATTCCACAAGAACAGCCTTAGCGAAAGGCTGCTTGAAGGGAAAGATGTAACTCTGTGAGATGAATTCACAGAACACAGAGCAGTTTCTCAGAAAGCTTCTTTCCAGTTTCGAACGGAAGATATTTCCTTTTTCCCCATAGCCCTCTATGGGCTTCCAAATATCCCGTTGCCAATTCCACAAGAACAGCCTTAGCGAAAGGCTGCTTGAAGGGAAACATGTAACTCTGTGAGATGAATTCACAGAACACAGAGCAGTTTCTCAGAAAGCTTCTTTCCAGTTTTGAACGGAAGATATTTCCTTTTTCACCATAGCCCTCTATGGGCTTCCAAATATCCCGTTGCCAATTCCACAAGAACAGCCTTAGCGAAAGGCTGCTTGAAAGGAAAGATGTAACTCTGTGAGATGAAATCACAGAACACAGAGCAGTTTCTCAGAAAGCTTCTTTTCAGTTTTGAACGCAAGATATTTCCTTTTTCACTGTAGCCCTCGATGGGCTTCCAAATATCCCTTTGCCAATTTCTCAAGAACAGCCTTAGCGAAAGGCTTCTTGAAGGGAAAGATGTAACTCTGTGAGATGAATTCACAGAACACAGAGAAGTTTCTCAGAAAGCTGCTTTTCAGTTTTGAACGGAAGATATTTCCTTTTTCCCCATAGCCCTCTATGGGCTTCCAAATATCCTTTTGCCAATTCCACAAGAACAGCCTTAGCGAAAGGCTGCTTGACGGGAAAGATGTAACTCTGTGAGATGAATTCACAGAACACAGAGCAGTTTCTCAGAAAGCTTCTTTCCAGTTTTGAACGGAAGATATTTCCTTTTTCACCATAGCCCTCTACGGGGTTCCAAATATCCCTTTGCCAATTCCACAAGAACAGCCTTAGCGAAAGGCTGCTTGAAGGGAAAGATGTAACTCTGTGAGATGAATTCACAGAACACAGAGCAGTTTCTCAGAAAGCTTCTTTCCAGTTTTGTACGGAAGATATTTCCTTTTTCACCATAGCCCTCTATGGGCTTCCAAATATCCCGTTGCCAATTCCACAAGAACAGCCTTAGCGAAAGGCTGCTTGAAGGGAAACATGTAACTCTGTGAGATGAATTCACAGAACACAGAGCAGTTTCTCAGAAAGCTTCTTTCCAGTTTTGAACGGAAGATATTTCCTTTTTCACCATAGCCCTCTATGGGCTTCCAAATATCCCGTTGCCAATTCCACAAGAACAGCCTTAGCGAAAGGCTGCTTGAAAGGAAAGATGTAACTCTGTAAGATGAATTCACAGAACACAGAGCAGTTTCTCAGAAAGCTTCTTTTCAGTTTTGAACGCAAGATATTTCCTTTTTCACTGTAGCCCTCTATGGCCTTCCAAATATCCCTTTGCCAATTCCACAAGAACAGCCTTAGCGAAAGGCTTCTTGAAGGGAAAGATGTAACTCTGTGAGATGAATTCACAGAACACAGAGCAGTTTCTCAGAAAGCTTCTTTCCAGTTTTGAACGGAAGATATTTCCTTTTTCCCCATAGCCCTCTATGGGCTTCCAAATATCCCGTTGCCAATTCCACAAGAACAGCCTTAGCGAAAGGCTACTTGAAGGGAAACATGTAAATCTGTGAGATGAATTCACAGAACACAGAGCAGTTTCTCAGAAAGCTTCTTTCCAGTTTTGAACGGAAGATATTTCCTTTTTCACCATAGCCCTCTATGGGCTTCCAAATATCCCGTTGCCAATTCCACAAGAACAGCCTTAGCGAAATGCTGCTTGAAAGGAAAGATGTAACTCTGTGAGATGAATTCACAGAACACAGAGCAGTTTCTCAGAAAGCTTCTTTTCAGTTTTGAACGCAAGATATTTCCTTTTTCACTGTAGCCCTCTATGGGCTTCCAAATATCCCCTTGCCAATTCCACAAGAACAGCCTTAGCGAAAGGCTTCTTGAAGGGGAAGATGTAACTCTGTGAGATGAATTCACAGAACACAGAGCAGTTTCTCAGAAAGCTTCTTTTCAGTTTTGAACGGAAGATATTTCCTTTTTCCCCATAGCCCTCTATGGGCTTCCAAATATCCTTTTGCCAATTCCACAAGAACAGCCTTAGCGAAAGGCTGCTTGAAGGGAAAGATGTAACTCTGTGAGATGAATTCACAGAACACAGAGCAGTTTCTCAGAAAGCTTCTTTCCAGTTTTGAACGGAAGATATTTAATTTTTCACCATAGCCCTCTACGGGTTTCCAAATCTCCCTTTGCCAATTCCACAAGAACAGCCTTAGCGAAAGGCTGCTTGAAGGGAAAGATGTAACTCTGTGAGATGAATTCACAGAACACAGAGCAGTTTCTCAGAAAGCTTCTTTCCAGTTTTGAACGGAAGATATTTCCTTTTTCACCATAGCCCTCTATGGGCTTCCAAATATCCCGTTGCCAATTCCACAAGAACAGCCTTAGCGAAAGGCTGCTTGAAGGGAAACATGTAACTCTGTGAGATGAATTCACAGAACACAGAGCAGTTTCTCAGAAAGCTTCTTTCCAGTTTTGAACGGAAGATATTTCCTTTTTCACCATAGCCCTCTATGGGCTTCCAAATATCCCGTTGCCAATTCCACAAGAACAGCCTTAGCGAAAGGCTGTTTGAAAGGAAAGATGTAACTCTGTGAGATGAATTCACAGAACACAGAGCAGTTTCTCAGAAAGCTTCTTTCCAGTTTTGAACGCAAGATATTTCCTTTTTCACCGTAGCCCTCTATGGGCTTCCAAATATCCCTTTGCGAATTCCACAAGAACAGCCTTAGCGAAAGGCTTCTTGAAGGGAAAGATGTAACTCTGTGAGATGAATTCACAGAACACAGAGAAGTTTCTCAGAAAGCTTCTTTCCAGTTTTGAACGGAAGATATTTCGTTTTTCCCCATAGCCCTCTATGGGCTTCCAAATATCCCGTTCCCAATTCCCCAAGAACAGACTTAGCGAAAGGCTGCTTGAAGGGAAACATGTAACTCTGTGAGATGAATTGACAGAACACAGAGCAGTTTCTCAGAAAGCTTCTTTCCAGTTTTGAACGGAAGATATTTCCTTTTTCACCATAGCCATCTATGGGCTTCCAAATATCCCGTTGCCAATTCCACAAGAACAGCCTTAGCGAAAGGCTGCTTGAAGGGAAGGATGTAACTCTGTGAGATGAATTCACAAAACACAGAGCAGTTTCTCAGAAAGCTTCTTTTCAGTTTTGAACGCAAGATATTTCCTTTTTCACTGTAGCCCTCTATGGGCTTCCAAATATCCCTTTGCCAATTCCACAAGAACAGCCTTAGCGAAAGGCTTCTTGAAGGGAAAGATGTAACTCTGTGAGATGAATTCACAGAACACAGAGAAGTTTCTCAGAAAGCTTCTTTCCAGTATTGAACGTAAGACATTTCCTTTTTCACTGTAGCCCTGTATGGGCTTCCAAATATCCCTTTGCCAATTCCACAAGAACAGCCTTAGCGAAAGGCTTCTTGAAGGGAAAGATGTAACACTGTGAGATGAATTCACAGAACACAGAGAAGCTTCTCAGAAAGCTTCTTTCCAGTTTTGAACGGAAGATATTTCCTTTTTCCCCATAGCCCTCTAAGGGCTTCCAAATATCCCTTTGCCAATTCCACAAGAACAGCCTTAGCGAAAGGCTGCTTGAAGGGAAAGATGTAACTCTGTGAGATGAATTCACAGAACACAGAGCAGTTTCTCAGAAAGCTTCTTTCCAGTTTTGAACGGAAGATATTTCCTTTTTCACCATAGCCCTCTGCGGGCTTCCAAATATCCCTTTGCCAATTCCACAAGAACAGCCTTAGCGAAAGGCTGCTTGAAGGGAAAGATGTAACTCTGTGAGATGAATTCACAGAACACAGAGCAGTTTCTCAGAAAGCTTCTTTCCAGTTTTGAACGGAAGATATTTCCTTTTTCACTGTAGCCCTCTATGGGCTTCCAAATATCCCTTTGCCAATTCCACAAGAACAGCCTTAGCGAACGGCTTCTTGAAGGGAAAGATGTAACACTGTGAGACGAATTCACAGAACACAGAGAAGTTTCTCAGAAAGCTTCTTTCCAGTTTTGAACGGAAGATATTTCCTTTTTCCCCATAGCCCTCTATGGGCTTCCAAATATCCCTTTGCCAATTCCACAAGAACAGCCTTAGCGAAAGGCTGCTTGACGGGAAAGATGTAACTCTGTGAGATGAATTCACAGAACATAGAGCAGTTTCTCAGAAAGCTTCTTTCCAGTTTTGAACGGAAGATATTTCCTTTTTCACCATAGCCCTCTACGGGCTTCCAAATATCCCTTTGCCAATTCCACAAGAACAGCCTTAGCGAAAGGCTGCTTGAAGGGAAAGATGTAACTCTGTGAGATGAATTCACAGAACACAGAGCAGTTTCTCAGAAAGCTTCTTTCCAGTTTTGTACGGAAGATATTTCCTTTTTCACCATAGCCCTCTATGGGCTTCCAAATATCCCGTTGCCAATTCCACAAGAACAGCCTTAGCGAAAGGCTGCTTGAAGGGAAACATGTAACTCTGTGAGATGAATTCACAGAACACAGAGCAGTTTCTCAGAAAGCTTCTTTCCAGTTTTGAACGGAAGATATTTCCTTTTTCACCATAGCCCTCTATGGGCTTCCAAATATCCCGTTGCCAATTCCACAAGAACAGCCTTAGCGAAAGGCTTCTTGAAGGGAAAGATGTAACTCTGTGAGATGAATTCACAGAACACAGATCAATTTCTCAGAAAGCTTCTTTCCAGTTTTGAACGGAAGATATTTCCTTTTTCCCCATAGCCCGCTATGGGCTTCCAAATATCCCGTTGCCAATTCCACAAGAACAGCCTTAGCGAAAGGCTGCTTGAAGGGAAAGATGTAACTCTGTGAGATGAATTCACAGAACACAGAGCAGTTTCTCAGAAAGCTTCTTTCCAGTTTTGAACGGAAGATATTTCCTTTTTCCCCTTAGCCCTCTATGGGCTTCCAAATATCCCTTTGCCAATTCCACAAGAACAGACTTAGCGAAAGGCTGCTTGAAGAGAAACATGTAACTCTGTGAGATGAATTCACAGAACACAGAGAAGTTTCTCAGAAAGCTTCTTTCCAGTTTTGAACGGAAGATATTTCCTTTTTCCCCATAGCCCTCTATGGGCTTCCTAATATCCCTTTGCCAATTCCACAAGAACAGCCTTAGCGAAAGGCTGCTTGAAGGGAAAGATGTAACTCTGTGAGATGAATTCACAGAACACAGAGCAGTTTCTCAGAAAGCTTCTTTCCAGTTTTGAACGGAAGATATTTCCTTTTTCACCATAGCCCTCTACGGGCTTCCAAATATCCCTTTGCCAATTCCACAAGAACAGCCTTAGCGAAAGGCTGCTTGAAGGGAAAGATGTAACTCTGTGAGATGAATTCACAGAACACAGAGCAGTTTCTCAGAAAGCTTCTTTCCAGTTTTGAACGGAAGATATTTCCTTTTTCCCCATAGCCCTCTATGGGCTTCCAAATATCCCTTTGCCAATTCCACAAGAACAGCCTTAGCGAAAGGCTGCTTGAAGGGAAAGATGTAACTCTGTGAGATGAATTCACAGAACACAGAGCAGTTTCTCAGAAAGCTTCTTTCCAGTTTTGAACGGAAGATATTTCCTTTTTCCCCATAGCCCTCTATGGGCTTCCAAATATCCCTTTGCCAATTCCACAAGAACAGCCTTAGCGAAAGGCTGCTTGAAGGGAAAGATGTAACTCTGTGAGATGAATTCACAGAACACAGAGCAGTTTCTCAGAAATCTTCTTTCCAGGTTTGAACGGAAGATATTTCCTTTTTCACCATAGCCCTCTATGGGCTTCCAAATATCCCTTTGCCAATTCCACAAGAACAGCCTTAGCGAAAGGCTGCTTGAAGGGAAAGATGTAACTCTGTGAGATGAATTCACAGAACACAGAGCAGTTTCTCAGAAAGCTTCTTTCCAATTTTGAACGGAAGATATTTCCTTTTTCACTGTAGCCCTCTATGGGCTTCCAAATATCCCTTTGCCAATTCCACAAGAACAGCCTTAGCGAAAGGCTTCTTGAAGGGAAAGATGTAACACTGTGAGATGAATTCACACAACACAGAGAAGTTTCTCAGAAAGCTTCTTTCCAGTTTTGAACGGAAGATATTTCCTTTTTCCCCATAGCCCTCTATGGGCTTCCAAATATCCCTTTGCCAATTCCACAAGAACAGCCTTAGCGAAAGGCTGCTTGAAGGGAAAGATGTAACTCTGTGACATGAATTCACAGAACACAGAGCAGTTTCTCAGAAAGCTTCTTTCCAGTTTTGAACGGAAGATATTTCCTTTTTCACCATAGCCCTCTACGGGCTTCCAAATATCCCTTTGCCAATTTCACAAGAACAGCATCAGCGAAAGGCTGCTTGAAGGGAAAGATGTAACTCTGTGAGATGAATTCACAGAACACACAGCAGTTTCTCAGAAAGCTTCTTTCCAGTTTTGAACGGAAGATATTTCCTTTTTCACTGTAGCCCTCTATGGGCTTCCAAATATCCCTTTGCCAATTCCACAAGAACAGCCTTAGCGAAAGGCTTCTTGAAGGGAAAGATGTAACTCTGTGAGTTGAATTCACAGAACACAGAGAAGTTTCTCAGAAAGCTTCTTTTCAGTTTTGAACGGAAGATATTTCCTTTTTCCCCATAGCCCTCTATGGGCTTCCAAATATCCCGTTGCCAATTCCACAAGAACAGCCTTAGCGAAAGGCTTCTTGAAGGGAAAGATGTAACTCTGTGAGATGAATTCACAGAACACAGATCAATTTCTCAGAAAGCTTCTTTCCGGTTTTGAACGGAAGATATTTCCTTTTTCCCCATAGCCCGCTATGGGCTTCCAAATATCCCGTTGCCAATTCCACAAGAACAGCCTTAGCGAAAGGCTGCTTGAAGGGAAAGATGTAACTCTGTGAGATGAATTCACAGAACACAGAGCAGTTTCTCAGAAAGCTTCTTTCCAGTTTTGAACGGAAGATATTTCCTTTTTCCCCTTAGCCCTCTAAGGGCTTCCAAATATCCCTTTGCCAATTCCACAAGAACAGACTTAGCGAAAGGCTGCTTGAAGAGAAACATGTAACTCAGTGAGATGAATTCACAGAACACAGAGAAGTTTCTCAGAAAGCTTCTTTCCAGTTTTGAACGGAAGATATTTCCTTTTTCCCCATAGCCCTCTATGGGCTTCCAAATATCCCTTTGCCAGTTCCACAAGAACAGCCTTAGCGAAAGGCTGCTTGAAGGGAAAGATGTAACTCTGTGAGATGAATTCACAGAACACAGAGCAGTTTCTCAGAAAGCTTCTTTCCAGTTTTGAACGGAAGATATTTCCTTTTTCACCGTAGCCCTCTACGGGCTTCCAAATATCCCTTTGCCAATTCCACAAGAACAGCCTTAGCGAAAGGCTGCTTGAAGGGAAAGATGTAACTCTGTGAGATGAATTCACAGAACACAGAGCAGTTTCTCAGAAAGCTTCTTTCCAGTTTTGAACGGAAGATATTTCCTTTTTCCCCATAGCCCTCTATGGGCTTCCAAATATCCCTTTGCCAATTCCACAAGAACAGCCTTAGCGAAAGGCTGCTTGAAGGGAAAGATGTAACTCTGTGAGATGAATTCACAGAACACAGAGCAGTTTCTCAGAAAGCTTCTTTCCAGTTTTGAACGGAAGATATTTCCTTTTTCCCCATAGCCCTCTATGGGCTTCCAAATATCCCTTTTCCAATTCCACAAGAACAGCCTTAGCGAAAGGCTGCTTGAAGGGAAAGATGTAACTCTGTGAGATGAATTCACAGAACACAGAGCAGTTTCTCAGAAATCTTCTTTCCAGGTTTGAACGGAAGATATTTCCTTTTTCAACATAGCCCTCTATGGGCTTCCAAATATCCCTTTGCCAATTCCACAAGAACAGCCTTAGCGAAAGGCTTCTGAAGGGAAAGATGTAACTCTGTGAGATGAATTCACAGAACACAGAGCAGTTTCTCAGAAAGCTTCTTTCCAATTTTGAACGGAAGATATTTCCTTTTTCACTGTTCCCTCTATGGGCTTCCAAATATCCCTTTGCCAATTCCACAAGAACAGCCTTAGCGAAAGGCTTCTTGAAGGGAAAGATGTAACACTGTGAGATGAATTCACAGAACACAGAGAAGTTTCTCAGAAAGCTTCTTTCCAGTTTTGAACGGAAGATATTTCCTTTTTCCCCATAGCCCTGTATGGGCTTCCAAATATCCCTTTGCCAATTCCACAAGAACAGCCTTAGCGAAAGGCTGCTTGAAGGGAAAGATGTAACTCTGTGAGATGAATTCACAGAACACAGAGCAGTTTCTCAGAAAGCTTCTTTTCAGTTTTTAACGGAAGATATTTCCTTTTTCACTGTAGATCTCTATGGGCTTCCAAATATCCCTTTGCCAATTCCACAAGAACAGCCTTAGCGAAAGGCTTCTTGAAGGGAAAGATGTAACTCTGTGAGTTGAATTCACAGAACACAGAGAAGTTTCTCAGAAAGCTTCTTTTCAGTTTTGAACGGAAGATATTTCCTTTTTCCCCATAGCCCTCTATGGGCTTCCAAATATCCCTTTGCCAATTCCACAAGAACAGCCTTAGCGAAAGGCTTCTTGAAGGGAAAGATGTAACTCTGTGAGATGAATTAACAGAACACAGAGCAGTTTCTCAGAAAGCTTCTTTTCAGTTTTGAACGCAAGATATTTCCTTTTTCACTGTAGCCCTCTATGGGCTTCCAAATATCCCTTTGCCAATTCCACAAGAACAGCCTTAGCGAAAGGCTGCTTGAAGGGAAAGATGTAACTCTGTGAGATGAATTCACAGAACACAGAGAAGTTTCTCAGAAAGCTTCTTTCCAGTTTTGAACGGAAGATATTTCCTTTTTCCCCATAGCCCTCTATGGGCTTCCAAATATCCCTTTGCCAATTCCACAAGAACAGCCTTAGCGAAAGGCTGCTTGAAGGGAAAGATGTAACTCTGTGAGATGAATTAACAGAACACAGAGCAGTTTCTCAGAAAGCTTCTTTCCAGTTTTGAACGGAAGATATTTCCTTTTTCACCATAGCCCTCTACGGGCTTCCAAATATCCCTTTGCCAATTCCACAAGAACAGCCTTAGCGAAAGTCTGCTTGAAGGGAAAGATGTAACTCTGTGAGATGAATTCACAGAACACAGAGAAGTTTCTCAGAAAGCTTCTTTCCAGTTTTGAACGGAAGGTATTTCCTTTTTCCCCATAGCCCTCTATGGGCTTCCAAATATCCCGTTGCCAATTCCACAAGAACAGCCTTAGCGAAAGGCTCCTTGAAAGGAAAGATGTAACTCTGTGAGATGAATTCACAGAACACAGAGCAGTTTCTCAGAAAGCTTCTTTTCAGTTTTGAACGCAAGATATTTCCTTTTTCACTGTAGCCCTCTATGGGCTTCCAAATATCCCTTTGCCAATTCCACAAGAACAGCCTTAGCGAAAGGCTTCTTGAAGGGAAAGATGTAACTCTGTGAGATGAATTCACAGAACACAGAGAAGTTTCTCAGAAAGCTTCTTTCCAGTTTTGAACGGAAGATATTTCCTTTTTCCCCATAGCCCTCTATGGGCTTCCAAATATCCCTTTGCCAATTCCACAAGAACAGCCTTAGCGAAAGGCTGCTTGAAGGGAAACATGTAACTCTGTGACATGAATTCACAGAACACAGAGCAGTTTCTCAGAAAGCTTCTTTCCAGTTTTGAACGGAAGATATTTCCTTTTTCACCATAGCCCTCTACGGGCTTCCAAATATCCCTTTGCCAATTCCACAAGAACAGCATCAGCGAAAGGCTGCTTGAAGGGAAAGATGTAACTCTGTGAGATGAATTCACAGAACACACAGCAGTTTCTCAGAAAGCTTCTTTCCAGTTTTGAACGGAAGATATTTCCTTTTTCACCATAGCCCTCTATGGGCTTCCAAATATCCCTTTGCCAATTCCACAAGAACAGCCTTAGCGAAAGGCTGCTTGAAAGGAAACATGTAACTCTGTGAGATGAATTCACAGAACACAGAGCAGTTTCTCAGAAAGCTTCTTTCCAGTTTTGAACGGAAGATATTTCCTTTTTCACCATAGCCCTCTATGGGCTTCCAAATATCCCGTTGCCAATTCCACAAGAACAGCCTTAGCGAAAGGCTGCTTGAAAGGAAAGATGTAACTCTGTGAGATGAATTCACAGAACACAGAGCAGTTTTCAGAAAGCTTCTTTTCAGTTTTGAACGCAAGATATTTCCTTTTTCACTTTAGCCCCCTAAGGGCTTCCAAATATCCCTTTGCCAATTCCACAAGAACAGCCTTAGCGAAAGGCTTCTTGAAGGGAAACATGTAACTCTGTGAGATGAATTCACAGAACACAGAGCAGTTTCTCAGAAAGCTTCTTTCCAGTTTTGAACGGAAGATATTTCCTTTTTCACTGTAGCCCTCTATGGGCTTCCAAATATCCCTTTGCCAATTCCACAAGAACAGCCTTAGCGAAAGGCTTCTTGAAGGGAAAGATGTAACTCTGTGAGATGAATTCACAGAACACAGATCAATTTCTCAGAAAGCTTCTTTCCAGTTTTGAACGGAAGATATTTCCTTTTTCCCCATAGCCCGCTATGGGCTTCCAAATATCCCGTTGCCAATTCCACAAGAACAGCCTTAGCGAAAGGCTGCTTGAAGGGAAAGATGTAACTCTGTGAGATGAATTCACAGAACACAGAGCAGTTTCTCAGAAAGCTTCTTTCCAGTTTTGAACGGAAGATATTTCCTTTTTCCCCTTAGCCCTCTATGGGCTTCCAAATATCCCTTTGCCAATTCCACAAAAACAGACTTAGCGAAAGGCTGCTTGAAGAGAAACATGTAACTCTGTGAGATGAATTCACAGAACACAGAGAAGTTTCTCAGAAAGCTTCTTTCCAGTTTTGAACGGAAGATATTTCCTTTTTCCCCATAGCCCTCTATGGGCTTCCAAATATCCCTTTGCCAATTCCACAAGAACAGCCTTAGCGAAAGGCTGCTTGAAGGGAAAGATGTAACTCTGTGAGATGAATTCACAGAACACAGAGCAGTTTCTCCGAAAGCTTCTTTCCAGTTTTGAACGGAAGATATTTCCTTTTTCACCGTAGCCCTCTTCGGGCTTCCAAATATCCCTTTGCCAATTCCACAAGAACAGCCTTAGCGAAAGGCTGCTTGAAGGGAAAGATGTAACTCTGTGAGATGAATTCACAGAACACAGAGCAGTTTCTCAGAAATCTTCTTTCCAGGTTTGAACGGAAGATATTTCCTTTTTCACCATAGCCCTCTATGGGCTTCCAAATATCCCTTTGCCAATTCCACAAGAACAGCCTTAGCGAAAGGCTTCTGAAGGGAAAGATGTAACTCTGTGAGATGAATTCACAGAACACAGAGCAGTTTCTCAGAAAGCTTCTTTCCAATTTTGAACGGAAGATATTTCCTTTTTCACTGTAGCCCTCTATGGGCTTCCAAATATCCCTTTGCCAATTCCACAAGAACAGCCTTAGCGAAAGGCTTCTTGAAGGGAAAGATGTAACACTGTGAGATGAATTCACAGAACACAGAGAAGTTTCTCAGAAAGCTTCTTTCCAGTTTTGAACGGAAGATATTTCCTTTTTCCCCATAGCCCTCTATGGGCTTCCAAATATCCCTTTGCCAATTCCACAAGAACAGCCTTAGCGAAAGGCTGCTTGAAGGGAAAGATGTAACTCTGTGAGATGAATTCACAGAACACAGAGCAGTTTCTCAGAAAGCTTCTTTTCAGTTTTTAACGGAAGATATTTCCTTTTTCACTGTAGATCTCTATGGGCTTCCAAATATCCCTTTGCCAATTCCACAAGAACAGCCTTAGCGAAAGGCTTCTTGAAGGGAAAGATGTAACTCTGTGAGTTGAATTCACAGAACACAGAGAAGTTTCTCAGAAAGCTTCTTTTCAGTTTTGAACGGAAGATATTTCCTTTTTCCCCATAGCCCTCTATGGGCTTCCAAATATCCCTTTGCCAATTCCACAAGAACAGCCTTAGCGAAAGGCTTCTTGAAGGGAAAGATGTAACTCTGTGAGATGAATTAACAGAACACAGAGCAGTTTCTCAGAAAGCTTCTTTTCAGTTTTGAACGCAAGATATTTCCTTTTTCACTGTAGCCCTCTATGGGCTTCCAAATATCCCTTTGCCAATTCCACAAGAACAGCCTTAGCGAAAGGCTGCTTGAAGGGAAAGATGTAACTCTGTGAGATGAATTCACAGAACACAGAGAAGTTTCTCAGAAAGCTTCTTTCCAGTTTTGAACGGAAGATATTTCCTTTTTCCCCATAGCCCTCTATGGGCTTCCAAATATCCCTTTGCCAATTCCACAAGAACAGCCTTAGCAAAAGGCTGCTTGAAGGGCAAGATGTAACTCTGTGAGATGAATTAACAGAACACAGAGCAGTTTCTCAGAAAGCTTCTTTCCAGTTTTGAACGGAAGATATTTCCTTTTTCACCATAGCCCTCTACGGGCTTCCAAATATCCCTTTGCCAATTCCACAAGAACAGCCTTAGCGAAAGTCTGCTTGAAGGGAAAGATGTAACTCTGTGAGATGAATTCACAGAACACAGAGAAGTTTCTCAGAAAGCTTCTTTCCAGTTTTGAACGGAAGGTATTTCCTTTTTCCCCATAGCCCTCTAAGGGCTTCCAAATATCCCGTTGCCAATTCCACAAGAACAGCCTTAGCGAAAGGCTGCTTGAAAGGAAAGATGTAACTCTGTGAGATGAATTCACAGAACACAGAGCAGTTTCTCAGAAAGCTTCTTTTCAGTTTTGAACGCAAGATATTTCCTTTTTCACTGTAGCCCTCTATGGGCTTCCAAATATCCCTTTGCCAATTCCACAAGAACAGCCTTAGCGAAAGGCTTCTTGAAGGGAAAGATGTAACTCTGTGAGATGAATTCACAGAACACAGAGAAGTTTCTCAGAAAGCTTCTTTCCAGTTTTGAACGGAAGATATTTCCTTTTTCCCCATAGCCCTCTATGGGCTTCCAAATATCCCTTTGCCAATTCCACAAGAACAGCCTTAGCGAAAGGCTGCTTGAAGGGAAAGATGTAACTCTGTGAGATGAATTCACAGAACACAGAGCAGTTTCTCAGAAAGCTTCATTCCAGTTTTGAACGGAAGATATTTCCTTTTTCACTGTAGCCCTCTATGGGCTTCCAAATATCCCTTTGCCAATTCCACAAGAACAGCCTTAGCGAAAGGCTTCTTGAAGGGAAAGATGTAACTCTGTGAGATGAATTCACAGAACACAGATCAATTTCTCAGAAAGCTTCTTTCCAGTTTTGAACGGAAGATATTTCCTTTTTCCCCATAGCCCGCTATGGGCTTCCAAATATCCCGTTGCCAATTCCACAAGAACAGCCTTAGCGAAAGGCTGCTTGAAGGGAAAGATGTAACTCTGTGAGATGAATTCACAGAACACAGAGCAGTTTCTCAGAAAGCTTCTTTCCAGTTTTGAACGGAAGATATTTCCTTTTTCCCCTTAGCCCTCTATGGGCTTCCAAATATCCCTTTGCCAATTCCACAAGAACAGCCTTAGCGAAAGGCTTCTGAAGGGAAAGATGTAACTCTGT
The DNA here is from genome assembly GCF_047675955.1 of Chlorocebus sabaeus. Classification (NCBI taxonomy): domain Eukaryota; kingdom Metazoa; phylum Chordata; class Mammalia; order Primates; family Cercopithecidae; genus Chlorocebus; species Chlorocebus sabaeus. Next base: position 2,481,769 of record NW_027327703.1, on the reverse strand, counting down.
GAGATGAATTCACAGAACACAGAGCAGTTTCTCAGAAAGCTTCTTTCCAATTTTGAACGGAAGATATTTCCTTTTTCACTGTAGCCCTCTATGGGCTTCCAAATATCCCTTTGCCAATTCCACAAGAACAGCCTTAGCGAAAGGCTTCTTGAAGGGAAAGATGTAACACTGTGAGATGAATTCACAGAACACAGAGAAGTTTCTCAGAAAGCTTCTTTCCAGTTTTGAACGGAAGATATTTCCTTTTTCCCCATAGCCCTCTATGGGCTTCCAAATATCCCTTTGCCAATTCCACAAGAACAGCCTTAGCGAAAGGCTGCTTGAAGGGAAAGATGTAACTCTGTGAGATGAATTCACAGAACACAGAGCAGTTTCTCAGAAAGCTTCTTTTCAGTTTTTAACGGAAGATATTTCCTTTTTCACTGTAGATCTCTATGGGCTTCCAAATATCCCTTTGCCAATTCCACAAGAACAGCCTTAGCGAAAGGCTTCTTGAAGGGAAAGATGTAACTCTGTGAGTTGAATTCACAGAACACAGAGAAGTTTCTCAGAAAGCTTCTTTTCAGTTTTGAACGGAAGATATTTCCTTTTTCCCCATAGCCCTCTATGGGCTTCCAAATATCCCTTTGCCAATTCCACAAGAACTGCCTTAGCGAAAGGCTTCTTGAAGGGAAAGATGTAACTCTGTGAGATGAATTAACAGAACACAGAGCAGTTTCTCAGAAAGCTTCTTTTCAGTTTTGAACGCAAGATATTTCCTTTTTCACTGTAGCCCTCTATGGGCTTCCAAATATCCCTTTGCCAATTCCACAAGAACAGCCTTAGCGAAAGGCTGCTTGAAGGGAAAGATGTAACTCTGTGAGATGAATTCACAGAACACAGAGAAGTTTCTCAGAAAGCTTCTTTCCAGTTTTGAACGGAAGATATTTCCTTTTTCCCCATAGCCCTCTATGGGCTTCCAAATATCCCTTTGCCAATTCCACAAGAACAGCCTTAGCGAAAGGCTGCTTGAAGGGAAAGATGTAACTCTGTGAGATGAATTAACAGAACACAGAGCAGTTTCTCAGAATGCTTCTTTCCAGTTTTGAACGGAAGATATTTCCTTTTTCACCATAGCCCTCTACGGGCTTCCAAATATCCCTTTGCCAATTCCACAAGAACAGCCTTAGCGAAAGTCTGCTTGAAGGGAAAGATGTAACTCTGTGAGATGAATTCACAGAACACAGAGAAGTTTCTCAGAAAGCTTCTTTCCAGTTTTGAACGGAAGGTATTTCCTTTTTCCCCATAGCCCTCTATGGGCTTCCAAATATCCCGTTGCCAATTCCACAAGAACAGCCTTAGCGAAAGGCTGCTTGAAAGGAAAGATGTAACTCTGTGAGATGAATTCACAGAACACAGAGCAGTTTCTCAGAAAGCTTCTTTTCAGTTTTGAACGCAAGATATTTCCTTTTTCACTGTAGCCCTCTATGGGCTTCCAAATATCCCTTTGCCAATTCCACAAGAACAGCCTTAGCGAAAGGCTTCTTGAAGGGAAAGATGTAACTCTGTGAGATGAATTCACAGAACACAGAGAAGTTTCTCAGAAAGCTTCTTTCCAGTTTTGAACGGAAGATATTTCCTTTTTCCCCATAGCCCTCTATGGGCTTCCAAATATCCCTTTGCCAATTCCACAAGAACAGCCTTAGCGAAAGGCTGCTTGAAGGGAAAGATGTAACTCTGTGAGATGAATTCACAGAACACAGAGCAGTTTCTCAGAAAGCTTCTTTCCAGTTTTGAACGGAAGATATTTCCTTTTTCACCATAGCCCTCTATGGGCTTCCAAATATCCCGTTGCCAATTCCACAAGAACAGCCTTAGCGAAAGGCGGCTTGAAAGGAAAGATGTAACTCTGTGAGATGAATTCACAAAACACAGAGCAGTTTCTCAGAAAGCTTCTTTTCAGTTTTGAACGCAAGATATTTCCTTTTTCACTGTAGCCCTCTATGGGCTTCCAAATATCCCTTTGCCAATTCCACAAGAACAGCTTAGCGAAAGGCTTCTGAAGGGAAAGATGTAACTCTGTGAGATGAATTCACAGAACACAGAGAAGTTTCTCAGAAAGCTTCTTTCCAGTATTGAACGTAAGATATTTCCTTTTTCACTGTAGCCCTGTATGGGCTTCCAAATATCCCTTTGCCAATTCCACAAGAACAGCCTTAGCGAAAGGCTTCTTGAAGGGAAAGATGTAACACTGTGAGATGAATTCACAGAACACAGAGAAGTTTCTCAGAAAGCTTCTTTCCAGTTTTGAACGGAAGATATTTCCTTCTTCCCCATAGCCCTCTAAGGGCTTCCAAATATCCCTTTGCCAATTCCACAAGAACAGCCTTAGCGAAAGGCTGCTTGAAGGGAAAGATGTAACTCTGTGAGATGAATTCACAGAACACAGAGCAGTTTCTCAGAAAGCTTCTTTCCAGTTTTGAACGGAAGATATTTCCTTTTTCACCATAGCCCTCTGCGGGCTTCCAAATATCCCTTTGCCAATTCCACAAGAACAGCCTTAGCGAAAGGCTGCTTGAAGGGAAAGATGTAACTCTGTGAGATGAATTCACAGAACACAGAGCAGTTTCTCAGAAAGCTTCTTTCCAGTTTTGAACGGAAGATATTTCCTTTTTCACCATAGCCCTCTATGGGCTTCCAAATATCCCGTTGCCAATTCCACAAGAACAGCCTTAGCGAAAGAATGCTTGAAAGGAAAGATGTAACTCTGTGAGATGAATTCACAGAACACAGAGCAGTTTCTCAGAAAGCTTCTTTTCAGTTTTGAACGCAAGATATTTCCTTTTTCACTTTAGCCCCCTAAGGGCTTCCAAATATCCCTTTGCCAATTCCACAAGAACAGCCTTAGCGAAAGGCTTCTTGAAGGGAAACATGTAACTCTGTGAGATGAATTCACAGAACACAGAGCAGTTTCTCAGAAAGCTTCTTTCCAGTTTTGAACGGAAGATATTTCATTTTTCACCATAGCCCTCTATGGGCTTCCAAATATCCCGTTGCCAATTCCACAAGAACAGCCTTAGCGAAAGGCTGCTTGAAAGGAAAGATGTAACTCTGTGAGATGAATTCACAGAACACAGAGCAGTTTCTCAGAAAGCTTCTTTTCAGTTTTTAACGGAGGATATTTCCTTTTTCACTGTAGCCCTCTATGGGCTTCCAAATATCCCTTTGCCAATTCCACAAGAACAGCCTTAGCGAAAGGCTTCTTGAAGGGAAAGATGTAACTCTGTGAGATGAATTCACAGAACACAGATCAATTTCTCAGAAAGCTTCTTTCCAGTTTTGAACGGAAGATATTTCCTTTTTCCCCATAGCCCGCTATGGGCTTCCAAATATCCCGTTGCCAATTCCACAAGAACAGCCTTAGCGAAAGGCTGCTTGAAGGGAAAGATGTAACTCTGTGAGATGAATTCACAGAACACAGAGCAGTTTCTCAGAAAGCTTCTTTCCAGTTTTGAACGGAAGATATTTCCTTTTTCCCCTTAGCCCTCTATGGGCTTCCAAATATCCCTTTGCCAATTCCACAAGAACAGACTTAGCGAAAGGCTGCTTGAAGAGAAACATGTAACTCTGTGAGATGAATTCACAGAACACAGAGAAGTTTCTCAGAAAGCTTCTTTCCAGTTTTGAACGGAAGATATTTCCTTTTTCCCCATAGCCCTCTATGGGCTTCCAAATATCCCTTTGCCAATTCCACAAGAACAGCCTTAGCGAAAGGCTGCTTGAAGGGAAAGATGTAACTCTGTGAGATGAATTCACAGAACACAGAGCAGTTTCTCAGAAAGCTTCTTTCCAGTTTTGAACGGAAGATATTTCCTTTTTCACCGTAGCCCTCTACGGGCTTCCAAATATCCCTTTGCCATTCCACAAGAACAGCCTTAGCGAAAGGCTGCTTGAAGGGAAAGATGTAACTCTGTGAGATGAATTCACAGAACACAGAGCAGTTTCTCAGAAATCTTCTTTCCAGGTTTGAACGGAAGATATTTCCTTTTTCACCATAGCCCTCTATGGGCTTCCAAATATCCCTTTGCCAATTCCACAAGAACAGCCTTAGCGAAAGGCTTCTGAAGGGAAAGATGTAACTCTGTGAGATGAATTCACAGAACACAGAGCAGTTTCTCAGAAAGCTTCTTTCCAATTTTGAACGGAAGATATTTCCTTTTTCACTGTAGCCCTCTATGGGCTTCCAAATATCCCTTTGCCAATTCCACAAGAACAGCCTTAGCGAAAGGCTTCTTGAAGGGAAAGATGTAACACTGTGAGATGAATTCACAGAACACAGAGAAGTTTCTCAGAAAGCTTCTTTCCAGTTTTGAACGGAAGATATTTCCTTTTTCCCCATAGCCCTCTATGGGCTTCCAAATATCCCTTTGCCAATTCCACAAGAACAGCCTTAGCGAAAGGCTGCTTGAAGGGAAAGATGTAACTCTGTGAGATGAATTCACAGAACACAGAGCAGTTTCTCAGAAAGCTTCTTTTCAGTTTTTAACGGAAGATATTTCCTTTCTCACTGTAGATCTCTATGGGCTTCCAAATATCCCTTTGCCAATTCCACAAGAACAGCCTTAGCGAAAGGCTTCTTGAAGGGAAAGATGTAACTCTGTGAGTTGAATTCACAGAACACAGAGAAGTTTCTCAGAAAGCTTCTTTTCAGTTTTGAACGGAAGATATTTCCTTTTTCCCCATAGCCCTCTATGGGCTTCCAAATATCCCTATGCCAATTCCACAAGAACTGCCTTAGCGAAAGGCTTCTTGAAGGGAAAGATGTAACTCTGTGAGATGAATTAACAGAACACAGAGCAGTTTCTCAGAAAGCTTCTTTTCAGTTTTGAACGCAAGATATTTCCTTTTTCACTGTAGCCCTCTATGGGCTTCCAAATATCCCTTTGCCAATTCCACAAGAACAGCCTTAGCGAAAGGCTGCTTGAAGGGAAAGATGTAACTCTGTGAGATGAATTCACAGAACACAGAGAAGTTTCTCAGAAAGCTTCTTTCCAGTTTTGAACGGAAGATATTTCCTTTTTCCCCATAGCCCTCTATGGGCTTCCAAATATCCCTTTGCCAATTCCACAAGAACAGCCTTAGCGAAAGGCTGCTTGAAGGGAAAGATGTAACTCTGTGAGATGAATTAACAGAACACAGAGCAGTTTCTCAGAATGCTTCTTTCCAGTTTTGAACGGAAGATATTTCCTTTTTCACCATAGCCCTCTACGGGCTTCCAAATATCCCTTTGCCAATTCCACAAGAACAGCCTTAGCGAAAGTCTGCTTGAAGGGAAAGATGTAACTCTGTGAGATGAATTCACAGAACACAGAGAAGTTTCTCAGAAAGCTTCTTTCCAGTTTTGAACGGAAGGTATTTCCTTTTTCCCCATAGCCCTCTATGGGCTTCCAAATATCCCGTTGCCAATTCCACAAGAACAGCCTTAGCGAAAGGCTGCTTGAAAGGAAAGATGTAACTCTGTGAGATGAATTCACAGAACACAGAGCAGTTTCTCAGAAAGCTTCTTTTCAGTTTTGAACGCAAGATATTTCCTTTTTCACTGTAGCCCTCTATGGGCTTCCAAATATCCCTTTGCCAATTCCACAAGAACAGCCTTAGCGAAAGGCTTCTTGAAGGGAAAGATGTAACTCTGTGAGATGAATTCACAGAACACAGAGAAGTTTCTCAGAAAGCTTCTTTCCAGTTTTGAACGGAAGATATTTCCTTTTTCCCCATAGCCCTCTATGGGCTTCCAAATATCCCTTTGCCAATTCCACAAGAACAGCCTTAGCGAAAGGCTGCTTGAAGGGAAAGATGTAACTCTGTGAGATGAATTCACAGAACACAGAGCAGTTTCTCAGAAAGCTTCTTTCCAGTTTTGAACGGAAGATATTTCCTTTTTCACCATAGCCCTCTATGGGCTTCCAAATATCCCGTTGCCAATTCCACAAGAACAGCCTTAGCGAAAGGCGGCTTGAAAGGAAAGATGTAACTCTGTGAGATGAATTCACAAAACACAGAGCAGTTTCTCAGAAAGCTTCTTTCCAGTTTTGAACGGAAGATATTTCCTTTTTCACCATAGCCCTCTACGGGCTTCCAAATATCCCTTTGCCAATTCCACAAGAACAGCATCAGCGAAAGGCTGCTTGAAGGGAAAGATGTAACTCTGTGAGATGAATTCACAGAACACACAGCAGTTTCTCAGAAAGTTTCTTTCCAGTTTTGAACGGAAGATATTTCCTTTTTCCCCATAGCCCTCTATGGGCTTCCAAATATCCCGTTGCCAATTCCACAAGAACAGCCTTAGCGAAAGGCTGCTTGAAAGGAAACATGTAACTCTGTGAGATGAATTCACAGAACACAGAGCAGTTTCTCAGAAAGCTTCTTTCCAGTTTTGAACGGAAGATATTTCCTTTTTCACCATAGCCCTCTATGGGCTTCCAAATATCCCGTTGCCAATTCCACAAGAACAGCCTTAGCGAAAGAATGCTTGAAAGGAAAGATGTAACTCTGTGAGATGAATTCACAGAACACAGAGCAGTTTCTCAGAAAGCTTCTTTTCAGTTTTGAACGCAAGATATTTCCTTTTTCACTTTAGCCCCCTAAGGGCTTCCAAATATCCCTTTGCCAATTCCACAAGAACAGCCTTAGCGAAAGGCTTCTTGAAGGGAAACATGTAACTCTGTGAGATGAATTCACAGAACACAGAGCAGTTTCTCAGAAAGCTTCTTTCCAGTTTTGAACGGAAGATATTTCCTTTTTCACCATAGCCCTCTATGGGCTTCCAAATATCCCGTTGCCAATTCCACAAGAACAGCCTTAGCGAAAGGCTGCTTGAAAGGAAAGATGTAACTCTGTGAGATGAATTCACAGAACACAGAGCAGTTTCTCAGAAAGCTTCTTTTCAGTTTTTAACGGAAGATATTTCCTTTTTCACTGTGGCCCTCTATGGGCTTCCAAATATCCCTTTGCCAATTCCACAAGAACAGCCTTAGCGAAAGGCTTCTTGAAGGGAAAGATGTAACTCTGTGAGATGAATTCACAGAACACAGATCAATTTCTCAGAAAGCTTCTTTCCAGTTTTGAACGGAAGATATTTCCTTTTTCCCCATAGCCCGCTATGGGCTTCCAAATATCCCGTTGCCAATTCCACAAGAACAGCCTTAGCGAAAGGCTGCTTGAAGGGAAAGATGTAACTCTGTGAGATGAATTCACAGAACACAGAGCAGTTTCTCAGAAAGCTTCTTTCCAGTTTTGAACGGAAGATATTTCCTTTTTCCCCTTAGCCCTCTATGGGCTTCCAAATATCCCTTTGCCAATTCCACAAGAACAGCCTTAGCGAAAGGCTTCTGAAGGGAAAGATGTAACTCTGTGAGATGAATTCACAGAACACAGAGCAGTTTCTCAGAAAGCTTCTTTCCAATTTTGAACGGAAGATATTTCCTTTTTCACTGTAGCCCTCTATGGGCTTCCAAATATCCCTTTGCCAATTCCACAAGAACAGCCTTAGCGAAAGGCTTCTTGAAGGGAAAGATGTAACACTGTGAGATGAATTCACAGAACACAGAGAAGTTTCTCAGAAAGCTTCTTTCCAGTTTTGAACGGAAGATATTTCCTTTTTCCCCATAGCCCTCTATGGGCTTCCAAATATCCCTTTGCCCATTCCACAAGAACAGCCTTAGCGAAAGGCTGCTTGAAGGGAAAGATGTAACTCTGTGACATGAATTCACAGAACACAGAGCAGTTTCTCAGAAAGCTTCTTTTCAGTTTTTAACGGAAGATATTTCCTTTTTCACTGTAGATCTCTATGGGCTTCCAAATATCCCTTTGCCAATTCCACAAGAACAGCCTTAGCGAAAGGCTTCTTGAAGGGAAAGATGTAACTCTGTGAGTTGAATTCACAGAACACAGAGAAGTTTCTCAGAAAGCTTCTTTTCAGTTTTGAACGGAAGATATTTCCTTTTTCCCCATAGCCCTCTATGGGCTTCCAAATATCCCTTTGCCAATTCCACAAGAACAGCCTTAGCGAAAGGCTTCTTGAAGGGAAAGATGTAACTCTGTGAGATGAATTAACAGAACACAGAGCAGTTTCTCAGAAAGCTTCTTTTCAGTTTTGAACGCAAGATATTTCCTTTTTCACTGTAGCCCTCTATGGGCTTCCAAATATCCCTTTGCCAATTCCACAAGAACAGCCTTAGCGAAAGGCTGCTTGAAGGGAAAGATGTAACTCTGTGAGATGAATTCACAGAACACAGAGAAGTTTCTCAGAAAGCTTCTTTCCAGTTTTGAACGGAAGATATTTCCTTTTTCCCCATAGCCCTCTATGGGCTTCCAAATATCCCTTTGCCAATTCCACAAGAACAGCCTTAGCGAAAGGCTGCTTGAAGGGAAAGATGTAACTCTGTGAGATGAATTAACAGAACACAGAGCAGTTTCTCAGAATGCTTCTTTCCAGTTTTGAACGGAAGATATTTCCTTTTTCACCATAGCCCTCTACGGGCTTCCAAATATCCCTTTGCCAATTCCACAAGAACAGCCTTAGCGAAAGTCTGCTTGAAGGGAAAGATGTAACTCTGTGAGATGAATTCACAGAACACAGAGAAGTTTCTCAGAAAGCTTCTTTCCAGTTTTGAACGGAAGGTATTTCCTTTTTCCCCATAGCCCTCTATGGGCTTCCAAATATCCCGTTGCCAATTCCACAAGAACAGCCTTAGCGAAAGGCTGCTTGAAAGGAAAGATGTAACTCTGTGAGATGAATTCACAGAACACAGAGCAGTTTCTCAGAAAGCTTCTTTTCAGTTTTGAACGCAAGATATTTCCTTTTTCACTGTAGCCCTCTATGGGCTTCCAAATATCCCTTTGCCAATTCCACAAGAACAGCCTTAGCGAAAGGCTTCTTGAAGGGAAAGATGTAACTCTGTGAGATGAATTCACAGAACACAGAGAAGTTTCTCAGAAAGCTTCTTTCCAGTTTTGAACGGAAGATATTTCCTTTTTCCCCATAGCCCTCTATGGGCTTCCAAATATCCCTTTGCCAATTCCACAAGAACAGCCTTAGCGAAAGGCTGCTTGAAGGGAAAGATGTAACTCTGTGAGATGAATTCACAGAACACAGAGCAGTTTCTCAGAAAGCTTCTTTCCAGTTTTGAACGGAAGATATTTCCTTTTTCACCATAGCCCTCTATGGGCTTCCAAATATCCCGTTGCCAATTCCACAAGAACAGCCTTAGCGAAAGGCGGCTTGAAAGGAAAGATGTAACTCTGTGAGATGAATTCATAAAACACAGAGCAGTTTCTCAGAAAGCTTCTTTTCAGTTTTGAACGCAAGATATTTCCTTTTTCACTGTAGCCCTCTATGGGCTTCCAAATATCCCTTTGCCAATTCCACAAGAACAGCTTAGCGAAAGGCTTCTGAAGGGAAAGATGTAACTCTGTGAGATGAATTCACAGAACACAGAGAAGTTTCTCAGAAAGCTTCTTTCCAGTATTGAACGTAAGATATTTCCTTTTTCACTGTAGCCCTGTATGGGCTTCCAAATATCCCTTTGCCAATTCCACAAGAACAGCCTTAGCGAAAGGCTTCTTGAAGGGAAAGATGTAACACTGTGAGATGAATTCACAGAACACAGAGAAGTTTCTCAGAAAGCTTCTTTCCAGTTTTGAACGGAAGATATTTCCTTCTTCCCCATAGCCCTCTAAGGGCTTCCAAATATCCCTTTGCCAATTCCACAAGAACAGCCTTAGCGAAAGGCTGCTTGAAGGGAAAGATGTAACTCTGTGAGATGAATTCACAGAACACAGAGCAGTTTCTCAGAAAGCTTCTTTCCAGTTTTGAACGGAAGATATTTCCTTTTTCACCATAGCCCTCTGCGGGCTTCCAAATATCCCTTTGCCAATTCCACAAGAACAGCCTTAGCGAAAGGCTGCTTGAAGGGAAAGATGTAACTCTGTGAGATGAATTCACAGAACACAGAGCAGTTTCTCAGAAAGCTTCTTTCCAGTTTTGAACGGAAGATATTTCCTTTTTCACCATAGCCCTCTATGGGCTTCCAAATATCCCGTTGCCAATTCCACAAGAACAGCCTTAGCGAAAGAATGCTTGAAAGGAAAGATGTAACTCTGTGAGATGAATTCACAGAACACAGAGCAGTTTCTCAGAAAGCTTCTTTTCAGTTTTGAACGCAAGATATTTCCTTTTTCACTTTAGCCCCCTAAGGGCTTCCAAATATCCCTTTGCCAATTCCACAAGAACAGCCTTAGCGAAAGGCTTCTTGAAGGGAAACATGTAACTCTGTGAGATGAATTCACAGAACACAGAGCAGTTTCTCAGAAAGCTTCTTTCCAGTTTTGAACGGAAGATATTTCCTTTTTCACCATAGCCCTCTATGGGCTTCCAAATATCCCGTTGCCAATTCCACAAGAACAGCCTTAGCGAAAGGCTGCTTGAAAGGAAAGATGTAACTCTGTGAGATGAATTCACAGAACACAGAGCAGTTTCTCAGAAAGCTTCTTTTCAGTTTTTAACGGAGGATATTTCCTTTTTCACTGTAGCCCTCTATGGGCTTCCAAATATCCCTTTGCCAATTCCACAAGAACAGCCTTAGCGAAAGGCTTCTTGAAGGGAAAGATGTAACTCTGTGAGATGAATTCACAGAACACAGATCAATTTCTCAGAAAGCTTCTTTCCAGTTTTGAACGGAAGATATTTCCTTTTTCCCCATAGCCCGCTATGGGCTTCCAAATATCCCGTTGCCAATTCCACAAGAACAGCCTTAGCGAAAGGCTGCTTGAAGGGAAAGATGTAACTCTGTGAGATGAATTCACAGAACACAGAGCAGTTTCTCAGAAAGCTTCTTTCCAGTTTTGAACGGAAGATATTTCCTTTTTCCCCTTAGCCCTCTATGGGCTTCCAAATATCCCTTTGCCAATTCCACAAGAACAGACTTAGCGAAAGGCTGCTTGAAGAGAAACATGTAACTCTGTGAGATGAATTCACAGAACACAGAGAAGTTTCTCAGAAAGCTTCTTTCCAGTTTTGAACGGAAGATATTTCCTTTTTCCCCATAGCCCTCTATGGGCTTCCAAATATCCCTTTGCCAATTCCACAAGAACAGCCTTAGCGAAAGGCTGCTTGAAGGGAAAGATGTAACTCTGTGAGATGAATTCACAGAACACAGAGCAGTTTCTCAGAAAGCTTCTTTCCAGTTTTGAACGGAAGATATTTCCTTTTTCACCGTAGCCCTCTACGGGCTTCCAAATATCCCTTTGCCATTCCACAAGAACAGCCTTAGCGAAAGGCTGCTTGAAGGGAAAGATGTAACTCTGTGAGATGAATTCACAGAACACAGAGCAGTTTCTCAGAAATCTTCTTTCCAGGTTTGAACGGAAGATATTTCCTTTTTCACCATAGCCCTCTATGGGCTTCCAAATATCCCTTTGCCAATTCCACAAGAACAGCCTTAGCGAAAGGCTTCTGAAGGGAAAGATGTAACTCTGTGAGATGAATTCACAGAACACAGAGCAGTTTCTCAGAAAGCTTCTTTCCAATTTTGAACGGAAGATATTTCCTTTTTCACTGTAGCCCTCTATGGGCTTCCAAATATCCCTTTGCCAATTCCACAAGAACAGCCTTAGCGAAAGGCTTCTTGAAGGGAAAGATGTAACACTGTGAGATGAATTCACAGAACACAGAGAAGTTTCTCAGAAAGCTTCTTTCCAGTTTTGAACGGAAGATATTTCCTTTTTCCCCATAGCCCTCTATGGGCTTCCAAATATCCCTTTGCCAATTCCACAAGAACAGCCTTAGCGAAAGGCTGCTTGAAGGGAAAGATGTAACTCTGTGAGATGAATTCACAGAACACAGAGCAGTTTCTCAGAAAGCTTCTTTTCAGTTTTTAACGGAAGATATTTCCTTTCTCACTGTAGATCTCTATGGGCTTCCAAATATCCCTTTGCCAATTCCACAAGAACAGCCTTAGCGAAAGGCTTCTTGAAGGGAAAGATGTAACTCTGTGAGTTGAATTCACAGAACACAGAGAAGTTTCTCAGAAAGCTTCTTTTCAGTTTTGAACGGAAGATATTTCCTTTTTCCCCATAGCCCTCTATGGGCTTCCAAATATCCCTTTGCCAATTCCACAAGAACTGCCTTAGCGAAAGGCTTCTTGAAGGGAAAGATGTAACTCTGTGAGATGAATTAACAGAACACAGAGCAGTTTCTCAGAAAGCTTCTTTTCAGTTTTGAACGCAAGATATTTCCTTTTTCACTGTAGCCCTCTATGGGCTTCCAAATATCCCTTTGCCAATTCCACAAGAACAGCCTTAGCGAAAGGCTGCTTGAAGGGAAAGATGTAACTCTGTGAGATGAATTCACAGAACACAGAGAAGTTTCTCAGAAAGCTTCTTTCCAGTTTTGAACGGAAGATATTTCCTTTTTCCCCATAGCCCTCTATGGGCTTCCAAATATCCCTTTGCCAATTCCACAAGAACAGCCTTAGCGAAAGGCTGCTTGAAGGGAAAGATGTAACTCTGTGAGATGAATTAACAGAACACAGAGCAGTTTCTCAGAATGCTTCTTTCCAGTTTTGAACGGAAGATATTTCCTTTTTCACCATAGCCCTCTACGGGCTTCCAAATATCCCTTTGCCAATTCCACAAGAACAGCCTTAGCGAAAGTCTGCTTGAAGGGAAAGATGTAACTCTGTGAGATGAATTCACAGAACACAGAGAAGTTTCTCAGAAAGCTTCTTTCCAGTTTTGAACGGAAGGTATTTCCTTTTTCCCCATAGCCCTCTATGGGCTTCCAAATATCCCGTTGCCAATTCCACAAGAACAGCCTTAGCGAAAGGCTGCTTGAAAGGAAAGATGTAACTCTGTGAGATGAATTCACAGAACACAGAGCAGTTTCTCAGAAAGCTTCTTTTCAGTTTTGAACGCAAGATATTTCCTTTTTCACTGTAGCCCTCTATGGGCTTCCAAATATCCCTTTGCCAATTCCACAAGAACAGCCTTAGCGAAAGGCTTCTTGAAGGGAAAGATGTAACTCTGTGAGATGAATTCACAGAACACAGAGAAGTTTCTCAGAAAGCTTCTTTCCAGTTTTGAACGGAAGATATTTCCTTTTTCCCCATAGCCCTCTATGGGCTTCCAAATATCCCTTTGCCAATTCCACAAGAACAGCCTTAGCGAAAGGCTGCTTGAAGGGAAAGATGTAACTCTGTGAGATGAATTCACAGAACACAGAGCAGTTTCTCAGAAAGCTTCTTTCCAGTTTTGAACGGAAGATATTTCCTTTTTCACCATAGCCCTCTATGGGCTTCCAAATATCCCGTTGCCAATTCCACAAGAACAGCCTTAGCGAAAGGCGGCTTGAAAGGAAAGATGTAACTCTGTGAGATGAATTCACAAAACACAGAGCAGTTTCTCAGAAAGCTTCTTTTCAGTTTTGAACGCAAGATATTTCCTTTTTCACTGTAGCCCTCTATGGGCTTCCAAATATCCCTTTGCCAATTCCACAAGAACAGCTTAGCGAAAGGCTTCTGAAGGGAAAGATGTAACTCTGTGAGATGAATTCACAGAACACAGAGAAGTTTCTCAGAAAGCTTCTTTCCAGTATTGAACGTAAGATATTTCCTTTTTCACTGTAGCCCTGTATGGGCTTCCAAATATCCCTTTGCCAATTCCACAAGAACAGCCTTAGCGAAAGGCTTCTTGAAGGGAAAGATGTAACACTGTGAGATGAATTCACAGAACACAGAGAAGTTTCTCAGAAAGCTTCTTTCCAGTTTTGAACGGAAGATATTTCCTTCTTCCCCATAGCCCTCTAAGGGCTTCCAAATATCCCTTTGCCAATTCCACAAGAACAGCCTTAGCGAAAGGCTGCTTGAAGGGAAAGATGTAACTCTGTGAGATGAATTCACAGAACACAGAGCAGTTTCTCAGAAAGCTTCTTTCCAGTTTTGAACGGAAGATATTTCCTTTTTCACCATAGCCCTCTGCGGGCTTCCAAATATCCCTTTGCCAATTCCACAAGAACAGCCTTAGCGAAAGGCTGCTTGAAGGGAAAGATGTAACTCTGTGAGATGAATTCACAGAACACAGAGCAGTTTCTCAGAAAGCTTCTTTCCAGTTTTGAACGGAAGATATTTCCTTTTTCACCATAGCCCTCTACGGGCTTCCAAATATCCCTTTGCCAATTCCACAAGAACAGCCTTAGCGAAAGGCTGCTTGAAGGGAAAGATGTAACTCTGTGAGATGAATTCACAGAACACAGAGCAGTTTCTCAGAAAGCTTCTTTCCAGTTTTGTACGGAAGATATTTCCTTTTTCACCATAGCCCTCTATGGGCTTCCAAATATCCCGTTGCCAATTCCACAAGAACAGCCTTAGCGAAAGGCTGCTTGAAGGGAAACATGTAACTCTGTGAGATGAATTCACAGAACACAGAGCAGTTTCTCAGAAAGCTTCTTTCCAGTTTTGAACGGAAGATATTTCCTTTTTCACCATAGCCCTCTATGGGCTTCCAAATATCCCGTTGCCAATTCCACAAGAACAGCCTTAGCGAAAGGCTGCTTGAAAGGAAAGATGTAACTCTGTAAGATGAATTCACAGAACACAGAGCAGTTTCTCAGAAAGCTTCTTTTCAGTTTTGAACGCAAGATATCTCCTTTTTCACTGTAGCCCTCTATGGCCTTCCAAATATCCCTTTGCCAATTCCACAAGAACAGCCTTAGCGAAAGGCTTCTTGAAGGGAAAGATGTAACTCTGTGAGATGAATTCACAGAACACAGATCAATTTCTCAGAAAGCTTCTTTCCAGTTTTGAACGGAAGATATTTCCTTTTTCCCCATAGCCCGCTATGGGCTTCCAAATATCCCGTTGCCAATTCCACAAGAACAGCCTTAGCGAAAGGCTGCTTGAAGGGAAAGATGTAACTCTGTGAGATGAATTCACAGTACACAGAGCAGTTTCTCAGAAAGCTTCTTTCCAGTTTTGAACGGAAGATATTTCCTTTTTCCCCTTAGCCCTCTATGGGCTTCCAAATATCCCTTTGCCAATTCCACAAGAACAGACTTAGCGAAAGGCTGCTTGAAGAGAAACATGTAACTCTGTGAGATGAATTCACAGAACACAGAGAAGTTTCTCAGAAAGCTTCTTTCCAGTTTTGAACGGAAGATATTTCCTTTTTCCCCATAGCCCTCTATGGGCTTCCTAATATCCCTTTGCCAATTCCACAAGAACAGCCTTAGCGAAAGGCTGCTTGAAGGGAAAGATGTAACTCTGTGAGATGAATTCACAGAACACAGAGCAGTTTCTCAGAAAGCTTCTTTCCAGTTTTGAACGGAAGATATTTCCTTTTTCACCATAGCCCTCTACGGGCTTCCGAATATCCCTTTGCCAATTCCACAAGAACAGCCTTAGCGAAAGGCTGCTTGAAGGGAAAGATGTAACTCTGTGAGATGAATTCACAGAACACAGAGCAGTTTCTCAGAAAGCTTCTTTCCAGTTTTGAACGGAAGATATTTCCTTTTTCCCCTAGCCCTCTATGGGCTTCCAAATATCCCTTTGCCAATTCCACAAGAACAGCCTTAGCGAAAGGCTGCTTGAATGGAAAGATGTAACTCTGTGAGATGAATTCACAGAACACAGAGCAGTTTCTCAGAAAGCTTCTTTCCAGTTTTGAACGGAAGATATTTCCTTTTTCCCCATAGCCCTCTATGGGCTTCCAAATATCCCTTTGCCAATTCCACAAGAACATCCTTAGCGAAAGGCTGCTTGAAGGGAAAGATGTAACTCTGTGAGATGAATTCACAGAACACAGATCAGTTTCTCAGAAATCTTCTTTCCAGGTTTGAACGGAAGATATTTCCTTTTTCACCATAGCCCTCTATGGGCTTCCAAATATCCCTTTGCCAATTCCACAAGAACAGCCTTAGCGAAAGGCTTCTTGAAGGGAAAGATGTAACTCTGTGAGATGAATTCACAGAACACAGAGCAGTTTCTCAGAAAGCTTCTTTCCAATTTTGAACGGAAGATATTTCCTTTTTCACTGTAGCCCTCTATGGGCTTCCAAATATCCCTTTGCCAATTCCACAAGAACAGCCTTAGCGAAAGGCTTCTTGAAGGGAAAGATGTAACACTGTGAGATGAATTCACAGAACACAGAGAAGTTTCTCAGAAAGCTTCTTTCCAGTTTTGAACGGAAGATATTTCCTTTTTCCCCATAGCCCTCTATGGGCTTCCAAATATCCCTTTGCCAATTCCACAAGAACAGCCTTAGCGAAAGGCTGCTTGAAGGGAAAGATGTAACTCTGTGACATGAATTCACAGAACACAGAGCAGTTTCTCAGAAAGCTTCTTTCCAGTTTTGAACGGAAGATATTTCCTTTTTCACCATAGCCCTCTACGGGCTTCCAAATATCCCTTTGCCAATTCCACAAGAACAGCATCAGCGAAAGGCTGCTTGAAGGGAAAGATGTAACTCTGTGAGATGAATTCACAGAACACACAGCAGTTTCTCAGAAAGCTTCTTTTCAGTTTTGAACGGAAGATATTTCCTTTTTCCCCATAGCCCTCTATGGGCTTCCAAATATCCCTTTGCCAATTCCACAAGAACAGCCTTAGCGAAAGGCTGCTTGAAAGGAAACATGTAACTCTGTGAGATGAATTCACAGAACACAGAGCAGTTTCTCAGAAAGCTTCTTTCCAGTTTTGAACGGAAGATATTTCCTTTTTCACCATAGCCCTCTATGGGCTTCCAAATATCCCGTTGCCAATTCCACAAGAACAGCCTTAGCGAAAGGTTGCTTGAAAGGAAAGATGTAACTCTGTGAGATGAATTCACAGAACACAGAGCAGTTTCTCAGAAAGCTTCTTTTCAGTTTTGAACGCAAGATATTTCCTTTTTCACTTTAGCCCCCTAAGGGCTTCCAAATATCCCTTTGCCAATTCCACAAGAACAGCCTTAGCGAAAGGCCTCTTGAAGGGAAACATGTAACTCTGTGAGATGAATTCACAGAACACAGAGCAGTTTCTCAGAAAGCTTCTTTCCAGTTTTGAACGGAAGATATTTCCTTTTTCACCATAGCCCTCTATGGGCTTCCAAATATCCCGTTGCCAATTCCACAAGAACAGCCTTAGCGAAAGGCTGCTTGAAAGGAAAGATGTAACTCTGTGAGATGAATTCACAGAACACAGAGCAGTTTCTCAGAACGCTTCTTTTCAGTTTTTAACGGAAGATATTTCCTTTTTCACTGTAGCCCTCTATGGGCTTCCAAATATCCCTTTGCCAATTCCACAAGAACAGCCTTAGCGAAAGGCTTCTTGAAGGGAAAGATGTAACTCTGTGAGTTGAATTCACAGAACACAGAGAAGTTTCTCAGAAAGCTTCTTTTCAGTTTTGAACGGAAAATATTTCCTTTTTCCCCATAGCCCTCTATGGGCTTCCAAATATCCCGTTGCCAATTCCACAAGAACAGCCTTAGCGAAAGGCTTCTTGAAGGGAAAGATGTAACTCTGTGAGATGAATTCACAGAACACAGATCAATTTCTCAGAAAGCTTCTTTCCAGTTTTGAACGGAAGATATTTCCTTTTTCCCCATAGCCCGCTATGGGCTTCCAAATATCCCGTTGCCAATTCCACAAGAACAGCCTTAGCGAAAGGCTGCTTGAAGGGAAAGATGTAACTCTGTGAGATGAATTCACAGAACACAGAGCAGTTTCTCAGAAAGCTTCTTTCCAGTTTTGAACGGAAGATATTTCCTTTTTCCCCTTAGCCCTCTATGGGCTTCCAAATATCCCTTTGCCAATTCCACAAGAACAGACTTAGCGAAAGGCTGCTTGAAGAGAAACATGTAACTCAGTGAGATGAATTCACAGAACACAGAGAAGTTTCTCAGAAAGCTTCTTTCCAGTTTTGAACGGAAGATATTTCCTTTTTCCCCATAGCCCTCTATGGGCTTCCAAATATCCCTTTGCCAGTTCCACAAGAACAGCCTTAGCGAAAGGCTGCTTGAAGGGAAAGATGTAACTCTGTGAGATGAATTCACAGAACACAGAGCAGTTTCTCAGAAAGCTTCTTTCCAGTTTTGAACGGAAGATATTTCCTTTTTCACCGTAGCCCTCTACGGGCTTCCAAATATCCCTTTGCCAATTCCACAAGAACAGCCTTAGCGAAAGACTGCTTGAAGGGAAAGATGTAACTCTGTGAGATGAATTCACAGAACACAGAGCAGTTTCTCAGAAAGCTTCTTTCCAGTTTTGAACGGAAGATATTTCCTTTTTCCCCATAGCCCTCTATGGGCTTCCAAATATCCCTTTGCCAATTCCACAAGAACAGCCTTAGCGAAAGGCTGCTTGAAGGGAAAGATGTAACTCTGTGAGATGAATTCACAGAACTCAGAGCAGTTTCTCAGAAAGCTTCTTTCCAGTTTTGAACGGAAGATATTTCCTTTTTCCCCATAGCCCTCTATGGGCTTCCAAATATCCCTTTTCCAATTCCACAAGAACAGCCTTAGCGAAAGGCTGCTTGAAGGGAAAGATGTAACTCTGTGAGATGAATTCACAGAACACAGAGCAGTTTCTCAGAAATCTTCTTTCCAGGTTTGAACGGAAGATATTTCCTTTTTCACCATAGCCCTCTATGGGCTTCCAAATATCCCTTTGCCAATTCCACAAGAACAGCCTTAGCGAAAGTCTTCTGAAGGGAAAGATGTAACTCTGTGAGATGAATTCACAGAACACAGAGCAGTTTCTCAGAAAGCTTCTTTCCAATTTTGAACGGAAGATATTTCCTTTTTCACTGTAGCCCTCTATGGGCTTCCAAATATCCCTTTGCCAATTCCACAAGAACAGCCTTAGCGAAAGGCTTCTTGAAGGGAAAGATGTAACACTGTGAGATGAATTCACAGAACACAGAGAAGTTTCTCAGAAAGCTTCTTTCCAGTTTTGAACGGAAGATATTTCCTTTTTCCCCATAGCCCTCTATGGGCTTCCAAATATCCCTTTGCCAATTCCACAAGAACAGCCTTAGCGAAAGGCTGCTTGAAGGGAAAGATGTAACTCTGTGAGATGAATTCACAGAACACAGAGCAGTTTCTCAGAAAGCTTCTTTTCAGTATTTAACGGAAGATATTTCCTTTTTCACTGTAGATCTCTATGGGCTTCCAAATATCCCTTTGCCAATTCCACAAGAACAGCCTTAGCGAAAGGCTTCTTGAAGGGAAAGATGTAACTCTGTGAGTTGAATTCACAGAACACAGAGAAGTTTCTCAGAAAGCTTCTTTTCAGTTTTGAACGGAAGATATTTCCTTTTTCCCCATAGCCCTCTATGGGCTTCCAAATATCCCTTTGCCAATTCCACAAGAACAGCCTTAGCGAAAGGCTTCTTGAAGGGAAAGATGTAACTCTGTGAGATGAATTAACAGAACACAGAGCAGTTTCTCAGAAAGCTTCTTTTCAGTTTTGAACACAAGATATTTCCTTTTTCACTGTGGCCCTCTATGGGCTTCCAAATATCCCTTTGCCAATTCCACAAGAACAGCCTTAGCGAAAGGCTGCTTGAAGGGAAAGATGTAACTCTGTGAGATGAATTCACAGAACACAGAGAAGTTTCTCAGAAAGCTTCTTTCCAGTTTTGAACGGAAGATATTTCCTTTTTCCCCATAGCCCTCTATGGGCTTCCAAATATCAATTTGCCAATTCCACAAGAACAGCCTTAGCGAAAGGCTGCTTGAAGGGAAAGATGTAACTCTGTGAGATGAATTAACAGAACACAGAGCAGTTTCTCAGAAAGCTTCTTTCCAGTTTTGAACGGAAGATATTTCCTTTTTCACCATAGCCCTCTACGGGCTTCCAAATATCCCTTTGCCAATTCCACAAGAACAGCCTTAGCGAAAGTCTGCTTGAAGGGAAAGATGTAACTCTGTGAGATGAATTCACAGAACACAGAGAAGTTTCTCAGAAAGCTTCTTTCCAGTTTTGAACGGAAGGTATTTCCTTTTTCCCCATAGCCCTCTATGGGCTTCCAAATATCCCGTTGCCAATTCCACAAGAACAGCCTTAGCGAAAGGCTGCTTGAAAGGAAAGATGTAACTCTGTGAGATGAATTCACAGAACACAGAGCAGTTTCTCAGAAAGCTTCTTTTCAGTTTTGAACGCAAGATATTTCCTTTTTCACTGTAGCCCTCTATGGGCTTCCAAATATCCCTTTGCCAATTCCACAAGAACAGACTTAGCGAAAGGCTTCTTGAAGGGAAAGATGTAACTCTGTGAGATGAATTCACAGAACACAGAGAAGTTTCTCAGAAAGCTTCTTTCCAGTTTTGAACGGAAGATATTTCCTTTTTCCCCATAGCCCTCTATGGGCTTCCAAATATCCCTTTGCCAATTCCACAAGAACAGCCTTAGCGAAAGGCTGCTTGAAGGGAAAGATGTAACTCTGTGACATGAATTCACAGAACACAGAGCAGTTTCTCAGAAAGCTTCTTTCCAGTTTTGAACGGAAGATATTTCCTTTTTCACCATAGCCCTCTACGGGCTTCCAAATATCCCTTTGCCAATTCCACAAGAACAGCATCAGCGAAAGGCTGCTTGAAGGGAAAGATGTAACTCTGTGAGATGAATTCACAGAACACACAGCAGTTTCTCAGAAAGCTTCTTTCCAGTTTTGAACGGAAGATATTTCCTTTTTCCCCATAGCCCTCTATGGGCTTCCAAATATCCCTTTGCCAATTCCACAAGAACAGCCTTAGCGAAAGGCTGCTTGAAAGGAAACATGTAACTCTGTGAGATGAATTCACAGAACACAGAGCAGTTTCTCAGAAAGCTTCTTTCCAGTTTTGAACGGAAGATATTTCCTTTTTCACCATAGCCCTCTATGGGCTTCCAAATATCCCGTTGCCAATTCCACAAGAACAGCCTTAGCGAAAGGCTGCTTGAAAGGAAAGATGTAACTCTGTGAGGTGAATTCACAGAACACAGAGCAGTTTCTCAGAAAGCTTCTTTTCAGTTTTGAACGCAAGATATTTCCTTTTTCACTTTAGCCCCCTAAGGGCTTCCAAATATCCCTTTGCCAATTCCACAAGAACAGCCTTAGCGAAAGGCTTCTTGAAGGGAAACATGTAACTCTGTGAGATGAATTCACAGAACACAGAGCAGTTTCTCAGAAAGCTTCTTTCCAGTTTTGAACGGAAGATATTTCCTTTTTCACCATAGCCCTCTATGGGCTTCCAAATATCCCGTTGCCAATTCCACAAGAACAGCCTTAGCGAAAGGCTGCTTGAAAGGAAAGATGTAACTCTGTGAGATGAATTCACAGAACACAGAGCAGTTTCTCAGAAAGCTTCTTTTCAGTTTTTAACGGAAGATATTTCCTTTTTCACTGTAGCCCTCTATGGGCTTCCAAATATCCCTTTGCCAATTCCACAAGAACAGCCTTAGCGAAAGGCTTCTTGAAGGGAAAGATGTAACTCTGTGAGATGAATTCACGGAACACAGATCAATTTCTCAGAAAGCTTCCTTCCAGTTTTGAACGGAAGATATTTCCTTTTTCCCCATAGCCCGCTATGGGCTTCCAAATATCCCGTTGCCAATTCCACAAGAACAGCCTTAGCGAAAGGCTGCTTGAAGGGAAAGATGTAACTCTGTGAGATGAATTCACAGAACACAGAGCAGTTTCTCAGAAAGCTTCTTTCCAGTTTTGAACGGAAGATATTTCCTTTTTCCCCCTAGCCCTCTATGGGCTTCCAAATATCCCTTTGCCAATTCCACAAGAACAGACTTAGCGAAAGGCTGCTTGAAGAGAAACATGTAACTCTGTGAGATGAATTCACAGAACACAGAGAAGTTTCTCAGAATGCTTCTTTCCAGTTTTGAACGGAAGATATTTCCTTTTTCCCCATAGCCCTCTATGGGCTTCCAAATATCCCTTTGCCAATTCCACAAGAACAGCCTTAGCGAAAGGCTGCTTGAAGGGAAAGATGTAACTCTGTGAGATGAATTCACAGAACACAGAGCAGTTTCTCAGAAAGCTTCTTTCCAGTTTTGAACGGAAGATATTTCCTTTTTCACCGTAGCCCTCTACGGGCTTCCAAATATCCCTTTGCCAATTCCACAAGAACAGCCTTAGCGAAAGGCTGCTTGAAGGGAAAGATGTAACTCTGTGAGATGAATTCACAGAACACAGAGCAGTTTCTCAGAAATCTTCTTTCCAGGTTTGAACGGAAGATATTTCCTTTTTCAACATAGCCCTCTATGGGCTTCCAAATATCCCTTTGCCAATTCCACATTCTTTCCAATTTTGAACGGAAGATATTTCCTTTTTCACTGTAGCCCTCTATGGGCTTCCAAATATCCCTTTGCCAATTCCACAAGAACAGCCTTAGCGAAAGGCTTCTTGAAGGGAAAGATGTAACACTGTAAGATGAATTCACAGAACACAGAGAAGTTTCTCAGAAAGCTTCTTTCCAGTTTTGAACGGAAGATATTTCCTTTTTCCCCATAGCCCTCTATGGGCTTCCAAATATCCCTTTGCCAATTCCACAAGAACAGCCTTAGCGAAAGGCTGCTTGAAGGGAAAGATGTAACTCTGTGAGATGAATTCACAGAACACAGAGCAGTTTCTCAGAAAGCTTCTTTTCAGTTTTTAACGGAAGATATTTCCTTTTTCACTGTAGATCTCTATGGGCTTCCAAATGTCCCTTTGCCAATTCCACAAGAACAGCCTTAGCGAAAGGCTTCTTGAAGGGAAAGATGTAACTCTGTGAGTTGAATTCACAGAACACAGAGAAGTTTCTCAGAAAGCTTCTTTTCAGTTTTGAACGGAAGATATTTCCTTTTTCCCCATAGCCCTCTATGGGCTTCCAAATATCCCTTTGCCAATTCCACAAGAACAGCCTTAGCGAAAGGCTTCTTGAAGGGAAAGATGTAACTCTGTGAGATGAATTAACAGAACACAGAGCAGTTTCTCAGAAAGCTTCTTTTCAGTTTTGAACGCAAGATATTTCCTTTTTCACTGTAGCCCTCTATGTGCTTCCAAATATCCCTTTGCCAATTCCACAAGAACAGCCTTAGCGAAAGGCTGCTTGAAGGGAAAGATGTAACTCTGTGAGATGAATTCACAGAACACAGAGAAGTTTCTCAGAAAGCTTCTTTCCAGTTTTGAACGGAAGATATTTCCTTTTTCCCCATAGCCCTCTATGGGCTTCCAAATATCCCTTTGCCAATTCCACAAGAACAGCCTTAGCGAAAGGCTGCTTGAAGGGAAAGATGTAACTCTGTGAGATGAATTCACAGAACACAGAGCAGTTTCTCAGAAAGCTTCTTTCCAGTTTTGAACGGAAGATATTTCCTTTTTCACCATAGCCCTCTACGGGCTTCCAAATATCCCTTTGCCAATTCCACAAGAACAGCCTTAGCGAAAGTCTGCTTGAAGGGAAAGATGTAACTCTGTGAGATGAATTCACAGAACACAGAGAAGTTTCTCAGAAAGCTTCTTTCCAGTTTTGAACGGAAGATATTTCCTTTTTCCCCATAGCCCTCTATGGACTTCCAAATATCCCTTTGCCAATTCCACAAGAACAGCCTTAGCGAAAGGCTGCTTGAAGGGAAAGATGTAACTCTGTGAGATGAATTCACAGAACACAGAGCAGTTTCTCAGAAAGCTTCATTCCAGTTTTGAACGGAAGATATTTCCTTTTTCACCATAGCCCTCTATGGGCTTCCAAATATCCCTTTGCCAATTCCACAAGAACAGCCTTAGCGAAAGGCTGCTTGAAGGGAAAGATGTAACTCTGTGACATGAATTCACAGAACACAGAGCAGTTTCTCAGAAAGCTTCTTTTCAGTTTTGAACGCAAGATATTTCCTTTTTCACCATAGCCCTCTACGGGCTTCCAAATATCCCTTTGCCAATTCCACAAGAACAGCATCAGCGAAAGGCTGCTTGAAGGGAAAGATGTAACTCTGTGAGATGAATTCACAGAACACACAGCAGTTTCTCAGAAAGCTTCTTTCCAGTTTTGAACGGAAGATATTTCCTTTTTCACCATAGCCCTCTATGGGCTTCCAAATATCCCGTTGCCAATTCCACAAGAACAGCCTTAGCGAAAGGCTGCTTGAAAGGAAAGATGTAACTCTGTGAGATGAATTCACAGAACACAGAGCAGTTTCTCAGAAAGCTTCTTTCCAGTTTTGAACGGAATATATTTCCTTTTTCACCATAGCCCTCTATGGGCTTCCAAATATCCCGTTGCCAATTCCACAAGAACAGCCTTAGCGAAAGGCTGCTTGAAAGGAAAGATGTAACTCTGTGAGGTGAATTCACAGAACACAGAGCAGTTTCTCAGAAAGCTTCTTTTCAGTTTTGAACGCAAGATATTTCCTTTTTCACTTTAGCCCCCTAAGGGCTTCCAAATATCCCTTTGCCAATTCCACAAGAACAGCCTTAGCGAAAGGCTTCTTGAAGGGAAACATGTAACTCTGTGAGATGAATTCACAGAACACAGAGCAGTTTCTCAGAAAGCTTCTTTCCAGTTTTGAACGGAAGATATTTCCTTTTTCACCATAGCCCTCTATGGGCTTCCAAATATCCCGTTGCCAATTCCACAAGAACAGCCTTAGCGAAAGGCTGCTTGAAAGGAAAGATGTAACTCTGTGAGATGAATTCACAGAACACAGAGCAGTTTCTCAGAAAGCTTCTTTTCAGTTTTTAACGGAAGATATTTCCTTTTTCACTGTAGCCCTCTATGGGCTTCCAAATATCCCTTTGCCAATTCCACAAGAACAGCCTTAGCGAAAGGCTTCTTGAAGGGAAAGATGTAACTCTGTGAGATGAATTCACGGAACACAGATCAATTTCTCAGAAAGCTTCCTTCCAGTTTTGAACGGAAGATATTTCCTTTTTCCCCATAGCCCGCTATGGGCTTCCAAATATCCCGTTGCCAATTCCACAAGAACAGCCTTAGCGAAAGGCTGCTTGAAGGGAAAGATGTAACTCTGTGAGATGAATTCACAGAACACAGAGCAGTTTCTCAGAAAGCTTCTTTCCAGTTTTGAACGGAAGATATTTCCTTTTTCCCCCTAGCCCTCTATGGGCTTCCAAATATCCCTTTGCCAATTCCACAAGAACAGACTTAGCGAAAGGCTGCTTGAAGAGAAACATGTAACTCTGTGAGATGAATTCACAGAACACAGAGAAGTTTCTCAGAAAGCTTCTTTCCAGTTTTGAACGGAAGATATTTCCTTTTTCCCCATAGCCCTCTATGGGCTTCCAAATATCCCTTTGCCAATTCCACAAGAACAGCCTTAGCGAAAGGCTGCTTGAAGGGAAAGATGTAACTCTGTGAGATGAATTCACAGAACACAGAGCAGTTTCTCAGAAAGCTTCTTTCCAGTTTTGAACGGAAGATATTTCCTTTTTCACCGTAGCCCTCTACGGGCTTCCAAATATCCCTTTGCCAATTCCACAAGAACAGCCTTAGCGAAAGGCTGCTTGAAGGGAAAGATGTAACTCTGTGAGATGAATTCACAGAACACAGAGCAGTTTCTCAGAAATCTTCTTTCCAGGTTTGAACGGAAGATATTTCCTTTTTCACCATAGCCCTCTATGGGCTTCCAAATATCCCTTTGCCAATTCCACATTCTTTCCAATTTTGAACGGAAGATATTTCCTTTTTCACTGTAGCCCTCTATGGGCTTCCAAATATCCCTTTGCCAATTCCACAAGAACAGCCTTAGCGAAAGGCTTCTTGAAGGGAAAGATGTAACACTGTGAGATGAATTCACAGAACACAGAGAAGTTTCTCAGAAAGCTTCTTTCCAGTTTTGAACGGAAGATATTTCCTTTTTCCCCATAGCCCTCTATGGGCTTCCAAATATCCCTTTGCCAATTCCACAAGAACAGCCTTAGCGAAAGGCTGCTTGAAGGGAAAGATGTAACTCTGTGAGATGAATTCACAGAACACAGAGCAGTTTCTCAGAAAGCTTCTTTTCAGTTTTTAACGGAAGATATTTCCTTTTTCACTGTAGATCTCTATGGGCTTCCAAATGTCCCTTTGCCAATTCCACAAGAACAGCCTTAGCGAAAGGCTTCTTGAAGGGAAAGATGTAACTCTGTGAGTTGAATTCACAGAACACAGAGAAGTTTCTCAGAAAGCTTCTTTTCAGTTTTGAACGGAAGATATTTCCTTTTTCCCCATAGCCCTCTATGGGCTTCCAAATATCCCTTTGCCAATTCCACAAGAACAGCCTTAGCGAAAGGCTTCTTGAAGGGAAAGATGTAACTCTGTGAGATGAATTAACAGAACACAGAGCAGTTTCTCAGAAAGCTTCTTTTCAGTTTTGAACGCAAGATATTTCCTTTTTCACTGTAGCCCTCTATGTGCTTCCAAATATCCCTTTGCCAATTCCACAAGAACAGCCTTAGCGAAAGGCTGCTTGAAGGGAAAGATGTAACTCTGTGAGATGAATTCACAGAACACAGAGAAGTTTCTCAGAAAGCTTCTTTCCAGTTTTGAACGGAAGATATTTCCTTTTTCCCCATAGCCCTCTATGGGCTTCCAAATATCCCTTTGCCAATTCCACAAGAACAGCCTTAGCGAAAGGCTGCTTGAAGGGAAAGATGTAACTCTGTGAGATGAATTCACAGAACACAGAGCAGTTTCTCAGAAAGCTTCTTTCCAGTTTTGAACGGAAGATATTTCCTTTTTCACCATAGCCCTCTACGGGCTTCCAAATATCCCTTTGCCAATTCCACAAGAACAGCCTTAGCGAAAGTCTGCTTGAAGGGAAAGATGTAACTCTGTGAGATGAATTCACAGAACACAGAGAAGTTTCTCAGAAAGCTTCTTTCCAGTTTTGAACGGAAGGTATTTCCTTTTTCCCCATAGCCCTCTATGGGCTTCCAAATATCCCGTTGCCAATTCCACAAGAACAGCCTTAGCGAAAGGCTGCTTGAAAGGAAATATGTAACTCTGTGAGATGAATTCACAGAACACAGAGCAGTTTCTCAGAAAGCTTCTTTTCAGTTTTGAACGCAAGATATTTCCTTTTTCACTGTAGCCCTCTATGGGCTTCCAAATATCCCTTTGCCAATTCCACAAGAACAGCCTTAGCGAAAGGCTTCTTGAAGGGAAAGATGTAACTCTGTGAGATGAATTCACAGAACACAGAGAAGTTTCTCAGAAAGCTTCTTTCCAGTTTTGAACGGAAGATATTTCCTTTTTCCCCATAGCCCTCTATGGGCTTCCAAATATCCCTTTGCCAATTCCACAAGAACAGCCTTAGCGAAAGGCTGCTTGAAGGGAAAGATGTAACTCTGTGAGATGAATTCACAGAACACAGAGCAGTTTCTCAGAAAGCTTCATTCCAGTTTTGAACGGAAGATATTTCCTTTTTCACCATAGCCCTCTATGGGCTTCCAAATATCCCTTTGCCAATTCCACAAGAACAGCCTTAGCGAAAGGCTGCTTGAAGGGAAAGATGTAACTCTGTGACATGAATTCACAGAACACAGAGCAGTTTCTCAGAAAGCTTCTTTTCAGTTTTGAACGCAAGATATTTCCTTTTTCACCATAGCCCTCTACGGGCTTCCAAATATCCCTTTGCCAATTCCACAAGAACAGCATCAGCGAAAGGCTGCTTGAAGGGAAAGATGTAACTCTGTGAGATGAATTCACAGAACACAAGCAGTTTCTCAGAAAGCTTCTTTCCAGTTTTGAACGGAAGATATTTCCTTTTTCCCCATAGCCCTCTATGGGCTTCCAAATATCCCTTTGCCAATTCCACAAGAACAGCCTTAGCGAAAGGCTGCTTGAAAGGAAACATGTAACTCTGTGAGATGAATTCACAGAACACAGAGCAGTTTCTCAGAAAGCTTCTTTCCAGTTTTGAACGGAAGATATTTCCTTTTTCACCATAGCCCTCTATGGGCTTCCAAATATCCCGTTGCCAATTCCACAAGAACAGCCTTAGCGAAAGGCTGCTTGAAAGGAAAGATGTAACTCTGTGAGATGAATTCACAGAACACAGAGCAGTTTCTCAGAAAGCTTCTTTTCAGTTTTGAACGCAAGATATTTCCTTTTTCACTTTAGCCCCCTAAGGGCTTCCAAATATCCCTTTGCCAATTCCACAAGAACAGCCTTAGCGAAAGGCTTCTTGAAGGGAAACATGTAACTCTGTGAGATGAATTCACAGAACACAGAGCAGTTTCTCAGAAAGCTTCTTTCCAGTTTTGAACGGAAGATATTTCCTTTTTCACCATAGCCCTCTATGGGCTTCCAAATATCCCGTTGCCAATTCCACAAGAACAGCCTTAGCGAAAGGCTGCTTGAAAGGAAAGATGTAACTCTGTGAGATGAATTCACAGAACACAGAGCAGTTTCTCAGAAAGCTTCTTTTCAGTTTTTAACGGAAGATATTTCCTTTTTCACTGTAGCCCTCTATGGGCTTCCAAATATCCCTTTGCCAATTCCACAAGAACAGCCTTAGCGAAAGGCTTCTTGAAGGGAAAGATGTAACTCTGTGAGATGAATTCACAGAACACAGATCAATTTCTCAGAAAGCTTCTTTCCAGTTTTGAACGGAAGATATTTCCTTTTTCCCCATAGCCCGCTATGGGCTTCCAAATATCCCGTTGCCAATTCCACAAGAACAGCCTTAGCGAAAGGCTGCTTGAAGGGAAAGATGTAACTCTGTGAGATGAATTCACAGA
The DNA here is from genome assembly GCF_047675955.1 of Chlorocebus sabaeus. NCBI lineage: Eukaryota > Metazoa > Chordata > Mammalia > Primates > Cercopithecidae > Chlorocebus > Chlorocebus sabaeus. The sequence continues at coordinate 2,453,047 of NW_027327703.1, read as the reverse complement.
ACACAGAGCAGTTTCTCAGAAAGCTTCTTTCCAGTTTTGAACGGAAGATATTTCCTTTTTCCCCTTAGCCCTCTATGGGCTTCCAAATATCCCTTTGCCAATTCCACAAGAACAGACTTAGCGAAAGGCTGCTTGAAGAGAAACATGTAACTCTGTGAGATGAATTCACAGAACACAGAGAAGTTTCTCAGAAAGCTTCTTTCCAGTTTTGAACGGAAGATATTTCCTTTTTCCCCATAGCCCTCTATGGGCTTCCAAATATCCCTTTGCCAATTCCACAAGAACAGCCTTAGCGAAAGGCTGCTTGAAGGGAAAGATGTAACTCTGTGAGATGAATTCACAGAACACAGAGCAGTTTCTCAGAAAGCTTCTTTCCAGTTTTGAACGGAAGATATTTCCTTTTTCACCGTAGCCCTCTACGGGCTTCCAAATATCCCTTTGCCAATTCCACAAGAACAGCCTTAGCGAAAGGCTGCTTGAAGGGAAAGATGTAACTCTGTGAGATGAATTCACAGAACACAGAGCAGTTTCTCAGAAATCTTCTTTCCAGGTTTGAACGGAAGATATTTCCTTTTTCACCATAGCCCTCTATGGGCTTCCAAATATCCCTTTGCCAATTCCACAAGAACAGCCTTAGCGAAAGGCTTCTGAAGGGAAAGATGTAACTCTGTGAGATGAATTCACAGAACACAGAGCAGTTTCTCAGAAAGCTTCTTTCCAATTTTGAACGGAAGATATTTCCTTTTTCACTGTAGCCCTCTATGGGCTTCCAAATATCCCTTTGCCAATTCCACAAGAACAGCCTTAGCGAAAGGCTTCTTGAAGGGAAAGATGTAACACTGTGAGATGAATTCACAGAACACAGAGAAGTTTCTCAGAAAGCTTCTTTCCAGTTTTGAACGGAAGATATTTCCTTTTTCCCCATAGCCCTCTATGGGCTTCCAAATATCCCTTTGCCAATTCCACAAGAACAGCCTTAGCGAAAGGCTGCTTGAAGGGAAAGATGTAACTCTGTGAGATGAATTCACAGAACACAGAGCAGTTTCTCAGAAAGCTTCTTTTCAGTTTTTAACGGAAGATATTTCCTTTTTCACTGTAGATCTCTATGGGCTTCCAAATATCCCTTTGCCAATTCCACAAGAACAGCCTTAGCGAAAGGCTTCTTGAAGGGAAAGATGTAACTCTGTGAGTTGAATTCACAGAACACAGAGAAGTTTCTCAGAAAGCTTCTTTTCAGTTTTGAACGGAAGATATTTCCTTTTTCCCCATAGCCCTCTATGGGCTTCCAAATATCCCTTTGCCAATTCCACAAGAACAGCCTTAGCGAAAGGCTTCTTGAAGGGAAAGATGTAACTCTGTGAGATGAATTAACAGAACACAGAGCAGTTTCTCAGAAAGCTTCTTTTCAGTTTTGAACGCAAGATATTTCCTTTTTCACTGTAGCCCTCTATGGGCTTCCAAATATCCCTTTGCCAATTCCACAAGAACAGCCTTAGCGAAAGGCTGCTTGAAGGGAAAGATGTAACTCTGTGAGATGAATTCACAGAACACAGAGAAGTTTCTCAGAAAGCTTCTTTCCAGTTTTGAACGGAAGATATTTCCTTTTTCCCCATAGCCCTCTATGGGCTTCCAAATATCCCTTTGCCAATTCCACAAGAACAGCCTTTGCGAAAGGCTGCTTGAAGGGAAAGATGTAACTCTGTGAGATGAATTAACAGAACACAGAGCAGTTTCTCAGAAAGCTTCTTTCCAGTTTTGAACGGAAGATATTTCCTTTTTCACCATAGCCCTCTACGGGCTTCCAAATATCCCTTTGCCAATTCCACAAGAACAGCCTTAGCGAAAGTCTGCTTGAAGGGAAAGATGTAACTCTGTGAGATGAATTCACAGAACACAGAGAAGTTTCTCAGAAAGCTTCTTTCCAGTTTTGAACGGAAGGTATTTCCTTTTTCCCCATAGCCCTCTATGGGCTTCCAAATATCCCGTTGCCAATTCCACAAGAACAGCCTTAGCGAAAGGCTGCTTGAAAGGAAAGATGTAACTCTGTGAGATGAATTCACAGAACACAGAGCAGTTTCTCAGAAAGCTTCTTTTCAGTTTTGAACGCAAGATATTTCCTTTTTCACTGTAGCCCTCTATGGGCTTCCAAATATCCCTTTGCCAATTCCACAAGAACAGCCTTAGCGAAAGGCTTCTTGAAGGGAAAGATGTAACTCTGTGAGATGAATTCACAGAACACAGAGAAGTTTCTCAGAAAGCTTCTTTCCAGTTTTGAACGGAAGATATTTCCTTTTTCCCCATAGCCCTCTATGGGCTTCCAAATATCCCTTTGCCAATTCCACAAGAACAGCCTTAGCGAAAGGCTGCTTGAAGGGAAAGATGTAACTCTGTGAGATGAATTCACAGAACACAGAGCAGTTTCTCAGAAAGCTTCTTTCCAGTTTTGAACGGAAGATATTTCCTTTTTCCCCATAGCCCTCTATGGGCTTCCAAATATCCCTTTGCCAATTCCACGAGAACAGCCTTAGCGAAAGGCTGCTTGAAGGGAAAGATGTAACTCTGTGAGATGAATTCACAGAACACAGAGAAGTTTCTCAGAAAGCTTCTTTCCAGTATTGAACGTAAGATATTTCCTTTTTCACTGTAGCCCTCTATGGGCTTCCAAATATCCCTTTGCCAATTCCACAAGAACAGCCTTAGCGAAAGGCTTCTTGAAGGGAAAGATGTAACACTGTGAGATGAATTCACAGAACACAGAGAAGTTTCTCAGAAAGCTTCTTTCCAGTTTTGAACGGAAGATATTTCCTTTTTCCCCATAGCCCTCTATGGGCTTCCAAATATCCCTTTGTCAATTCCAAAAGAACAGCCTTAGCGAAAGGCTGCTTGAAGGGAAAGATGTAACTCTGTGAGATGAATTCACAGAACACAGAGCAGTTTCTCAGAAAGCTTCTTTCCAGTTTTGAACGGAAGATATTTCCTTTTTCCCCATAGCCCTCTACGGGCTTCCAAATATCCCTCTGCCAATTCCACAAGAAAAGCCTTAGCGAAAGGCTGCTTGAAGGAAAAGATGTAACTCTGTGAGATGAATTCACAGAACACAGAGCAGTTTCTCAGAAAGCTTCTTTCCAGTTTTGAACGGAAGATATTTCCTTTTTCCCCATAGCCCTCTATGGGCTTCCAAATATCCCGTTGCCAATTCCACAAGAACAGCCTTAGCGAAAGGCTGCTTGAAGGGAAACATGTAACTCTGTGAGATGAATTCACAGAACACAGAGCAGTTTCTCAGAAAGCTTCTTTCCAGTTTTGAACGGAAGATATTTCCTTTTTCACCATAGCCCTCTATGGGCTTCCTAATATCCCGTTGCCAATTCCACAAGAACAGCCTTAGCGAAAGGCTGCTTGAAAGGAAAGATGTAACTCTGTGAGATGAATTCACAGAACACAGAGCAGTTTCTCAGAAAGCTTCTTTTCAGTTTTGAAGGCAAGATATTTCCTTTTTCACTGTAGCCCTCTATGGGCTTCCAAATATCCCCTTGCCAATTCCACAAGAACAGCCTTAGCGAAAGGCTTCTTGAAGGGGAAGATGTAACTCTGTGAGATGAATTCACAGATCACAGAGCAGTTTCTCAGAAAGCTTCTTTTCAGTTTTGAACGGAAGATATTTCCTTTTTCCCCATAGCCCTCTATGGGCTTCCAAATATCCTTTTGCCAATTCCATAAGAACAGCTTTAGCGAAAGGCTGCTTGAAAGGAAACATGTAACTCTGTGAGATGAATTCACAGAACACAGAGCAGTTTCTCAGAAAGCTTCTTTCCAGTTTTGAACGGAAGATATTTCCTTTTTCCCCATAGCCCTCTATGGGCTTCCAAATATCCCTTTGCCAATTCCACAAGAACAGCCTTAGCGAAAGGCTGCTTGAAGGGAAAGATGTAACTCTGTGAGATGAATTCACAGAACACAGAGCAGTTTCTCAGAAAGCTTCTTTCCAGTTTTGAACGGAAGATATTTCCTTTTTCACCATAGCCCTCTACGGGCTTCCAAATATCCCTTTGCCAATTCCACAAGAACAGCCTTAGCGAAAGGCTGCTTGAAGGGAAAGATGTAACTCTGTGAGATGAATTCACAGAACACAGAGCAGTTTCTCAGAAAGCTTCTTTCCAGTTTTGAACGGAAGATATTTCCTTTTTCACTGTAGCCCTCTATGGGCTTCCAAATATCCCTTTGCCAATTCCACAAGAACAGCCTTAGCGAAAGGCTTCTTGAAGGGAAAGATGTAACACTGTGAGACGAATTCACAGAACACAGAGAAGTTTCTCAGAAAGCTTCTTTCCAGTATTGAACGGAAGATATTTCCTTTTTCCCCATAGCCCTCTATGGGCTTCCAAATATCCCTTTGCCAATTCCACAAGAACAGCCTTAGCGAAAGGCTGCTTGAAGGGAAAGATGTAACTCTGTGAGATGAATTCACAGAACACAGAGCAGTTTCTCAGAAAGCTTCTTTCCAGTTTTGAACGGAAGATATTTCCTTTTTCACCATAGCCCTCTACGGGCTTCCAAATATCCCTTTGCCAATTCCACAAGAACAGCCTTAGCGAAAGGCTGCTTGAAGGGAAAGATGTAACTCTGTGAGATGAATTCACAGAACACAGAGCAGTTTCTCAGAAAGCTTCTTTCCAGTTTCGAACGGAAGATATTTCCTTTTTCCCCAGAGCCCTCTATGGGCTTCCAAATATCCCGTTGCCAATTCCACAAGAACAGCCTTAGCGAAAGGCTGCTTGAAGGGAAAGATGTAACTCTGTGAGATGAATTCACAGAACACAGAGCAGTTTCTCAGAAAGCTTCTTTCCAGTTTTGAACGGAAGATATTTCCTTTTTCACCATAGCCCTCTATGGGCTTCCAAATATCCCGTTGCCAATTCCACAAGAACAGCCTTAGCGAAAGGCTGCTTGAAAGGAAAGATGTAACTCTGTGAGATGAAATCACAGAACACAGAGCAGTTTCTCAGAAAGCTTCTTTTCAGTTTTGAACGCAAGATATTTCCTTTTTCACTGTAGCCCTCTATGGGCTTCCAAATATCCCTTTGCCAATTTCTCAAGAACAGCCTTAGCGAAAGGCTTCTTGAAGGGAAAGATGTAACTCTGTGAGATGAATTCACAGAACACAGAGAAGTTTCTCAGAAAGCTGCTTTTCAGTTTTGAACGGAAGATATTTCCTTTTTCCCCATAGCCCTCTATGGGCTTCCAAATATCCTTTTGCCAATTCCACAAGAACAGCCTTAGCGAAAGGCTGCTTGACGGGAAAGATGTAACTCTGTGAGATGAATTCACAGAACACAGAGCAGTTTCTCAGAAAGCTTCTTTCCAGTTTTGAACGGAAGATATTTCCTTTTTCACCATAGCCCTCTACGGGGTTCCAAATATCCCTTTGCCAATTCCACAAGAACAGCCTTAGCGAAAGGCTGCTTGAAGGGAAAGATGTAACTCTGTGAGATGAATTCACAGAACACAGAGCAGTTTCTCAGAAAGCTTCTTTCCAGTTTTGTACGGAAGATATTTCCTTTTTCACCATAGCCCTCTATGGGCTTCCAAATATCCCGTTGCCAATTCCACAAGAACAGCCTTAGCGAAAGGCTGCTTGAAGGGAAACATGTAACTCTGTGAGATGAATTCACAGAACACAGAGCAGTTTCTCAGAAAGCTTCTTTCCAGTTTTGAACGGAAGATATTTCCTTTTTCACCATAGCCCTCTATGGGCTTCCAAATATCCCGTTGCCAATTCCACAAGAACAGCCTTAGCGAAAGGCTGCTTGAAAGGAAAGATGTAACTCTGTAAGATGAATTCACAGAACACAGAGCAGTTTCTCAGAAAGCTTCTTTCCAGTTTTGAACGCAAGATATTTCCTTTTTCACTGTAGCCCTCTATGGCCTTCCAAATATCCCTTTGCCAATTCCACAAGAACAGCCTTAGCGAAAGGCTTCTTGAAGGGAAAGATGTAACTCTGTGAGATGAATTCACAGAACACAGAGCAGTTTCTCAGAAAGCTTCTTTCCAGTTTTGAACGGAAGATATTTCCTTTTTCCCCATAGCCCTCTATGGGCTTCCAAATATCCCGTTGCCAATTCCACAAGAACAGCCTTAGCGAAATGCTGCTTGAAAGGAAAGATGTAACTCTGTGAGATGAATTCACAGAACACAGAGCAGTTTCTCAGAAAGCTTCTTTTCAGTTTTGAACGCAAGATATTTCCTTTTTCACTGTAGCCCTCTATGGGCTTCCAAATATCCCCTTGCCAATTCCACAAGAACAGCCTTAGCGAAAGGCTTCTTGAAGGGGAAGATGTAACTCTGTGAGATGAATTCACAGAACACAGAGCAGTTTCTCAGAAAGCTTCTTTTCAGTTTTGAACGGAAGATATTTCCTTTTTCCCCATAGCCCTCTATGGGCTTCCAAATATCCTTTTGCCAATTCCACAAGAACAGCCTTAGCGAAAGGCTGCTTGAAGGGAAAGATGTAACTCTGTGAGATGAATTCACAGAACACAGAGCAGTTTCTCAGAAAGCTTCTTTCCAGTTTTGAACGGAAGATATTTAATTTTTCACCATAGCCCTCTACGGGTTTCCAAATCTCCCTTTGCCAATTCCACAAGAACAGCCTTAGCGAAAGGCTTCTTGAAGGGAAAGATGTAACTCTGTGAGATGAATTAACAGAACACAGAGCAGTTTCTCAGAAAGCTTCTTTTCAGTTTTGAACGCAAGATATTTCCTTTTTCACTGTAGCCCTCTATGTGCTTCCAAATATCCCTTTGCCAATTCCACAAGAACAGCCTTAGCGAAAGGCTGCTTGAAGGGAAAGATGTAACTCTGTGAGATGAATTCACAGAACACAGAGAAGTTTCTCAGAAAGCTTCTTTCCAGTTTTGAACGGAAGATATTTCCTTTTTCCCCATAGCCCTCTATGGGCTTCCAAATATCCCTTTGCCAATTCCACAAGAACAGCCTTAGCGAAAGGCTGCTTGAAGGGAAAGATGTAACTCTGTGAGATGAATTCACAGAACACAGAGCAGTTTCTCAGAAAGCTTCTTTCCAGTTTTGAACGGAAGATATTTCCTTTTTCACCATAGCCCTCTACGGGCTTCCAAATATCCCTTTGCCAATTCCACAAGAACAGCCTTAGCGAAAGTCTGCTTGAAGGGAAAGATGTAACTCTGTGAGATGAATTCACAGAACACAGAGAAGTTTCTCAGAAAGCTTCTTTCCAGTTTTGAACGGAAGGTATTTCCTTTTTCCCCATAGCCCTCTATGGGCTTCCAAATATCCCGTTGCCAATTCCACAAGAACAGCCTTAGCGAAAGGCTGCTTGAAAGGAAATATGTAACTCTGTGAGATGAATTCACAGAACACAGAGCAGTTTCTCAGAAAGCTTCTTTTCAGTTTTGAACGCAAGATATTTCCTTTTTCACTGTAGCCCTCTATGGGCTTCCAAATATCCCTTTGCCAATTCCACAAGAACAGCCTTAGCGAAAGGCTTCTTGAAGGGAAACATGTAACTCTGTGAGATGAATTCACAGAACACAGAGAAGTTTCTCAGAAAGCTTCTTTCCAGTTTTGAACGGAAGATATTTCCTTTTTCCCCATAGCCCTCTATGGGCTTCCAAATATCCCTTTGCCAATTCCACAAGAACAGCCTTAGCGAAAGGCTGCTTGAAGGGAAAGATGTAACTCTGTGAGATGAATTCACAGAACACAGAGCAGTTTCTCAGAAAGCTTCATTCCAGTTTTGAACGGAAGATATTTCCTTTTTCACCATAGCCCTCTATGGGCTTCCAAATATCCCTTTGCCAATTCCACAAGAACAGCCTTAGCGAAAGGCTGCTTGAAGGGAAAGATGTAACTCTGTGACATGAATTCACAGAACACAGAGCAGTTTCTCAGAAAGCTTCTTTTCAGTTTTGAACGCAAGATATTTCCTTTTTCACCATAGCCCTCTACGGGCTTCCAAATATCCCTTTGCCAATTCCACAAGAACAGCATCAGCGAAAGGCTGCTTGAAGGGAAAGATGTAACTCTGTGAGATGAATTCACAGAACACACAGCAGTTTCTCAGAAAGCTTCTTTCCAGTTTTGAACGGAAGATATTTCCTTTTTCCCCATAGCCCTCTATGGGCTTCCAAATATCCCTTTGCCAATTCCACAAGAACAGCCTTAGCGAAAGGCTGCTTGAAAGGAAACATGTAACTCTGTGAGATGAATTCACAGAACACAGAGCAGTTTCTCAGAAAGCTTCTTTCCAGTTTTGAACGGAAGATATTTCCTTTTTCACCATAGCCCTCTATGGGCTTCCAAATATCCCGTTGCCAATTCCACAAGAACAGCCTTAGCGAAAGGCTGCTTGAAAGGAAAGATGTAACTCTGTGAGATGAATTCACAGAACACAGAGCAGTTTCTCAGAAAGCTTCTTTTCAGTTTTGAACGCAAGATATTTCCTTTTTCACTTTAGCCCCCTAAGGGCTTCCAAATATCCCTTTGCCAATTCCACAAGAACAGCCTTAGCGAAAGGCTTCTTGAAGGGAAACATGTAACTCTGTGAGATGAATTCACAGAACACAGAGCAGTTTCTCAGAAAGCTTCTTTCCAGTTTTGAACGGAAGATATTTCCTTTTTCACCATAGCCCTCTATGGGCTTCCAAATATCCCGTTGCCAATTCCACAAGAACAGCCTTAGCGAAAGGCTGCTTGAAAGGAAAGATGTAACTCTGTGAGATGAATTCACAGAACACAGAGCAGTTTCTCAGAAAGCTTCTTTTCAGTTTTTAACGGAAGATATTTCCTTTTTCACTGTAGCCCTCTATGGGCTTCCAAATATCCCTTTGCCAATTCCACAAGAACAGCCTTAGCGAAAGGCTTCTTGAAGGGAAAGATGTAACTCTGTGAGATGAATTCACAGAACACAGATCAATTTCTCAGAAAGCTTCTTTCCAGTTTTGAACGGAAGATATTTCCTTTTTCCCCATAGCCCGCTATGGGCTTCCAAATATCCCGTTGCCAATTCCACAAGAACAGCCTTAGCGAAAGGCTGCTTGAAGGGAAAGATGTAACTCTGTGAGATGAATTCGCAGAACACAGAGCAGTTTCTCAGAAAGCTTCTTTCCAGTTTTGAACGGAAGATATTTCCTTTTTCCCCTTAGCCCTCTATGGGCTTCCAAATATCCCTTTGCCAATTCCACAAGAACAGACTTAGCGAAAGGCTGCTTGAAGAGAAACATGTAACTCTGTGAGATGAATTCACAGAACACAGAGAAGTTTCTCAGAAAGCTTCTTTCCAGTTTTGAACGGAAGATATTTCGTTTTTCCCCATAGCCCTCTATGGGCTTCCAAATATCCCTTTGCCAATTCCACAAGAACAGCCTTAGCGAAAGGCTGCTTGAAGGGAAAGATGTAACTCTGTGAGATGAATTCACAGAACACAGAGCAGTTTCTCAGAAAGCTTCTTTCCAGTTTTGAACGGAAGATATTTCCTTTTTCACCGTAGCCCTCTACGGGCTTCCAAATATCCCTTTGCCAATTCCACAAGAACAGCCTTAGCGAAAGGCTGCTTGAAGGGAAAGATGTAACTCTGTGAGATGAATTCACAGAACACAGAGCAGTTTCTCAGAAATCTTCTTTCCAGGTTTGAACGGAAGATATTTCCTTTTTCACCATAGCCCTCTATGGGCTTCCAAATATCCCTTTGCCAATTCCACAAGAACAGCCTTAGCGAAAGGCTTCTGAAGGGAAAGATGTAACTCTGTGAGATGAATTCACAGAGCACAGAGCAGTTTCTCAGAAAGCTTCTTTCCAATTTTGAACGGAAGATATTTCCTTTTTCACTGTAGCCCTCTATGGGCTTCCAAATATCCCTTTGCCAATTCCACAAGAACAGCCTTAGCGAAAGGCTTCTTGAAGGGAACGATGTAACACTGTGAGATGAATTCACAGAACACAGAGAAGTTTCTCAGAAAGCTTCTTTCCAGTTTTGAACGGAAGATATTTCCTTTTTCCCCATAGCCCTCTATGGGCTTCCAAATATCCCTTTGCCAATTCCACAAGAACAGCCTTAGCGAAAGGCTGCTTGAAGGGAAAGATGTAACTCTGTGAGATGAATTCACAGAACACAGAGCAGTTTCTCAGAAAGCTTCTTTTCAGTTTTTAACGGAAGATATTTCCTTTTTCACTGTAGATCTCTATGGGCTTCCAAATATCCCTTTGCCAATTCCACAAGAACAGCCTTAGCGAAAGGCTTCTTGAAGGGAAAGATGTAACTCTGTGAGTTGAATTCACAGAACACAGAGAAGTTTCTCAGAAAGCTTCTTTTCAGTTTTGAACGGAAGATATTTCCTTTTTCCCCATAGCCCTCTATGGGCTTCCAAATATCCCTTTGCCAATTCCACAAGAACAGCCTTAGCGAAAGGCTTCTTGAAGGGAAAGATGTAACTCTGTGAGATGAATTAACAGAACACAGAGCAGTTTCTCAGAAAGCTTCTTTTCAGTTTTGAACGCAAGATATTTCCTTTTTCACTGTAGCCCTCTATGGGCTTCCAAATATCCCTTTGCCAATTCCACAAGAACAGCCTTAGCGAAAGGCTGCTTGAAGGGAAAGATGTAACTCTGTGAGATGAATTCACAGAACACAGAGAAGTTTCTCAGAAAGCTTCTTTCCAGTTTTGAACGGAAGATATTTCCTTTTTCCCCATAGCCCTCTATGGGCTTCCAAATATCCCTTTGCCAATTCCACAAGAACAGCCTTAGCGAAAGGCTGCTTGAAGGGAAAGATGTAACTCTGTGAGATGAATTCACAGAACACAGAGCAGTTTCTCAGAAAGCTTCATTACAGTTTTGAACGGAAGATATTTCCTTTTTCACCATAGCCCTCTATGGGCTTCCAAATATCCCTTTGCCAATTCCACAAGAACAGCCTTAGCGAAAGGCTGCTTGAAGGGAAAGATGTAACTCTGTGAGATGAATTCACAGAACACAGAGCAGTTTCTCAGAAAGCTTCTTTCCAGTTTTGAACGGAAGATATTTCCTTTTTCCCCATAGCCCTCTATGGGCTTCCAAATATCCCTTTGCCAATTCCACGAGAACAGCCTTAGCGAAAGGCTGCTTGAAGGGAAAGATGTAACTCTGTGAGATGAATTCACAGAACACAGAGAAGTTTCTCAGAAAGCTTCTTTCCAGTATTGAACGTAAGATATTTCCTTTTTCACTGTAGCCCTCTATGGGCTTCCAAATATCCCTTTGCCAATTCCACAAGAACAGCCTTAGCGAAAGGCTTCTTGAAGGGAAAGATGTAACACTGTGAGATGAATTCACAGAACACAGAGAAGTTTCTCAGAAAGCTTCTTTCCAGTTTTGAACGGAAGATATTTCCTTTTTCCCCATAGCCCTCTATGGGCTTCCAAATATCCCTTTGTCAATTCCAAAAGAACAGCCTTAGCGAAAGGCTGCTTGAAGGGAAAGATGTAACTCTGTGAGATGAATTCACAGAACACAGAGCAGTTTCTCAGAAAGCTTCTTTCCAGTTTTGAACGGAAGATATTTCCTTTTTCCCCATAGCCCTCTACGGGCTTCCAAATATCCCTCTGCCAATTCCACAAGAAAAGCCTTAGCGAAAGGCTGCTTGAAGGAAAAGATGTAACTCTGTGAGATGAATTCACAGAACACAGAGCAGTTTCTCAGAAAGCTTCTTTCCAGTTTTGAACGGAAGATATTTCCTTTTTCCCCATAGCCCTCTATGGGCTTCCAAATATCCCGTTGCCAATTCCACAAGAACAGCCTTAGCGAAAGGCTGCTTGAAGGGAAACATGTAACTCTGTGAGATGAATTCACAGAACACAGAGCAGTTTCTCAGAAAGCTTCTTTCCAGTTTTGAACGGAAGATATTTCCTTTTTCACCATAGCCCTCTATGGGCTTCCTAATATCCCGTTGCCAATTCCACAAGAACAGCCTTAGCGAAAGGCTGCTTGAAAGGAAAGATGTAACTCTGTGAGATGAATTCACAGAACACAGAGCAGTTTCTCAGAAAGCTTCTTTTCAGTTTTGAAGGCAAGATATTTCCTTTTTCACTGTAGCCCTCTATGGGCTTCCAAATATCCCCTTGCCAATTCCACAAGAACAGCCTTAGCGAAAGGCTTCTTGAAGGGGAAGATGTAACTCTGTGAGATGAATTCACAGATCACAGAGCAGTTTCTCAGAAAGCTTCTTTTCAGTTTTGAACGGAAGATATTTCCTTTTTCCCCATAGCCCTCTATGGGCTTCCAAATATCCTTTTGCCAATTCCACAAGAACAGCTTTAGCGAAAGGCTGCTTGAAAGGAAACATGTAACTCTGTGAGATGAATTCACAGAACACAGAGCAGTTTCTCAGAAAGCTTCTTTCCAGTTTTGAACGGAAGATATTTCCTTTTTCCCCATAGCCCTCTATGGGCTTCCAAATATCCCTTTGCCAATTCCACAAGAACAGCCTTAGCGAAAGGCTGCTTGAAGGGAAAGATGTAACTCTGTGAGATGAATTCACAGAACACAGAGCAGTTTCTCAGAAAGCTTCTTTCCAGTTTTGAACGGAAGATATTTCCTTTTTCACCATAGCCCTCTACGGGCTTCCAAATATCCCTTTGCCAATTCCACAAGAACAGCCTTAGCGAAAGGCTGCTTGAAGGGAAAGATGTAACTCTGTGAGATGAATTCACAGAACACAGAGCAGTTTCTCAGAAAGCTTCTTTCCAGTTTTGAACGGAAGATATTTCCTTTTTCACTGTAGCCCTCTATGGGCTTCCAAATATCCCTTTGCCAATTCCACAAGAACAGCCTTAGCGAAAGGCTTCTTGAAGGGAAAGATGTAACACTGTGAGACGAATTCACAGAACACAGAGAAGTTTCTCAGAAAGCTTCTTTCCAGTATTGAACGGAAGATATTTCCTTTTTCCCCATAGCCCTCTATGGGCTTCCAAATATCCCTTTGCCAATTCCACAAGAACAGCCTTAGCGAAAGGCTGCTTGAAGGGAAAGATGTAACTCTGTGAGATGAATTCACAGAACACAGAGCAGTTTCTCAGAAAGCTTCTTTCCAGTTTTGAACGGAAGATATTTCCTTTTTCACCATAGCCCTCTACGGGCTTCCAAATATCCCTTTGCCAATTCCACAAGAACAGCCTTAGCGAAAGGCTGCTTGAAGGGAAAGATGTAACTCTGTGAGATGAATTCACAGAACACAGAGCAGTTTCTCAGAAAGCTTCTTTCCAGTTTCGAACGGAAGATATTTCCTTTTTCCCCATAGCCCTCTATGGGCTTCCAAATATCCCGTTGCCAATTCCACAAGAACAGCCTTAGCGAAAGGCTGCTTGAAGGGAAACATGTAACTCTGTGAGATGAATTCACAGAACACAGAGCAGTTTCTCAGAAAGCTTCTTTCCAGTTTTGAACGGAAGATATTTCCTTTTTCACTGTAGCCCTCTATGGGCTTCCAAATATCCCGTTGCCAATTCCACAAGAACAGCCTTAGCGAAAGGCTGCTTGAAAGGAAAGATGTAACTCTGTGAGATGAAATCACAGAACACAGAGCAGTTTCTCAGAAAGCTTCTTTTCAGTTTTGAACGCAAGATATTTCCTTTTTCACTGTAGCCCTCTATGGGCTTCCAAATATCCCTTTGCCAATTTCTCAAGAACAGCCTTAGCGAAAGGCTTCTTGAAGGGAAAGATGTAACTCTGTGAGATGAATTCACAGAACACAGAGAAGTTTCTCAGAAAGCTGCTTTTCAGTTTTGAACGGAAGATATTTCCTTTTTCCCCATAGCCCTCTATGGGCTTCCAAATATCCTTTTGCCAATTCCACAAGAACAGCCTTAGCGAAAGGCTGCTTGACGGGAAAGATGTAACTCTGTGAGATGAATTCACAGAACACAGAGCAGTTTCTCAGAAAGCTTCTTTCCAGTTTTGAACGGAAGATATTTCCTTTTTCACCATAGCCCTCTACGGGGTTCCAAATATCCCTTTGCCAATTCCACAAGAACAGCCTTAGCGAAAGGCTGCTTGAAGGGAAAGATGTAACTCTGTGAGATGAATTCACAGAACACAGAGCAGTTTCTCAGAAAGCTTCTTTCCAGTTTTGTACGGAAGATATTTCCTTTTTCACCATAGCCCTCTATGGGCTTCCAAATATCCCGTTGCCAATTCCACAAGAACAGCCTTAGCGAAAGGCTGCTTGAAGGGAAACATGTAACTCTGTGAGATGAATTCACAGAACACAGAGCAGTTTCTCAGAAAGCTTCTTTCCAGTTTTGAACGGAAGATATTTCCTTTTTCACCATAGCCCTCTATGGGCTTCCAAATATCCCGTTGCCAATTCCACAAGAACAGCCTTAGCGAAAGGCTGCTTGAAAGGAAAGATGTAACTCTGTAAGATGAATTCACAGAACACAGAGCAGTTTCTCAGAAAGCTTCTTTCCAGTTTTGAACGCAAGATATTTCCTTTTTCACTGTAGCCCTCTATGGCCTTCCAAATATCCCTTTGCCAATTCCACAAGAACAGCCTTAGCGAAAGGCTTCTTGAAGGGAAAGATGTAACTCTGTGAGATGAATTCACAGAACACAGAGCAGTTTCTCAGAAAGCTTCTTTCCAGTTTTGAACGGAAGATATTTCCTTTTTCCCCATAGCCCTCTATGGGCTTCCAAATATCCCGTTGCCAATTCCACAAGAACAGCCTTAGCGAAATGCTGCTTGAAAGGAAAGATGTAACTCTGTGAGATGAATTCACAGAACACAGAGCAGTTTCTCAGAAAGCTTCTTTTCAGTTTTGAACGCAAGATATTTCCTTTTTCACTGTAGCCCTCTATGGGCTTCCAAATATCCCCTTGCCAATTCCACAAGAACAGCCTTAGCGAAAGGCTTCTTGAAGGGGAAGATGTAACTCTGTGAGATGAATTCACAGAACACAGAGCAGTTTCTCAGAAAGCTTCTTTTCAGTTTTGAACGGAAGATATTTCCTTTTTCCCCATAGCCCTCTATGGGCTTCCAAATATCCTTTTGCCAATTCCACAAGAACAGCCTTAGCGAAAGGATGCTTGAAGGGAAAGATGTAACTCTGTGAGATGAATTCACAGAACACAGAGCAGTTTCTCAGAAAGCTTCTTTCCAGTTTTGAACGGAAGATATTTAATTTTTCACCATAGCCCTCTACGGGTTTCCAAATCTCCCTTTGCCAATTCCACAAGAACAGCCTTAGCGAAAGGCTGCTTGAAGGGAAAGATGTAACTCTGTGAGATGAATTCACAGAACACAGAGCAGTTTCTCAGAAAGCTTCTTTCCAGTTTTGAACGGAAGATATTTCCTTTTTCACCATAGCCCTCTATGGGCTTCCAAATATCCCGTTGCCAATTCCACAAGAACAGCCTTAGCGAAAGGCTGCTTGAAGGGAAACATGTAACTCTGTGAGATGAATTGACAGAACACAGAGCAGTTTCTCAGAAAGCTTCTTTCCAGTTTTGAACGGAAGATATTTCCTTTTTCACCATAGCCCTCTACGGGCTTCCAAATATCCCTTTGCCAATTCCACAAGAACAGCCTTAGCGAAAGGCTGCTTGAAGGGAAAGATGTAACTCTGTGAGATGAATTCACAGAACACAGAGCAGTTTCTCAGAAAGCTTCTTTCCAGTTTTGAACGGAAGATATTTCCTTTTTCCCCATAGCCCTCTATGGGCTTCCAAATATCCCGTTGCCAATTCCACAAGAACAGCCTTAGCGAAAGGCTGCTTGAAGGGAAACATGTAACTCTGTGAGATGAATTCACAGAACACAGAGCAGTTTCTCAGAAAGCTTCTTTCCAGTTTTGAACGGAAGATATTTCCTTTTTCACCATAGCCCTCTATGGGCTTCCAAATATCCCGTTGCCAATTCCACAAGAACAGCCTTAGCGAAAGGCTGCTTGAAAGGAAAGATGTAACTCTGTGAGATGAAATCACAGAACACAGAGCAGTTTCTCAGAAAGCTTCTTTTCAGTTTTGAACGCAAGATATTTCCTTTTTCACTGTAGCCCTCTATGGGCTTCCAAATATCCCTTTGCCAATTTCACAAGAACAGCCTTAGGGAAAGGCTTCTTGAAGGGAAAGATGTAACTCTGTGAGATGAATTCACAGAACACAGAGAAGTTTCTCAGAAAGCTGCTTTTCAGTTTTGAACGGAAGATATTTCCTTTTTCCCCATAGCCCTCTATGGGCTTCCAAATATCCTTTTGCCAATTCCACAAGAACAGCCTTAGCGAAAGGCTGCTTGACGGGAAAGATGTAACTCTGTGAGATGAATTCACAGAACACAGAGCAGTTTCTCAGAAAGCTTCTTTCCAGTTTTGAACGGAAGATATTTCCTTTTTCACCATAGCCCTCTATGGGCTTCCAAATATCCCGTTGCCAATTCCACAAGAACAGCCTTAGCGAAAGGCTGCTTGAAGGGAAACATGTAACTCTGTGAGATGAATTCACAGAACACAGAGCAGTTTCTCAGAAAGCTTCTTTCCAGTTTTGAACGGAAGATATTTCCTTTTTCACCATAGCCCTCTATGGGCTTCCAAATATCCCTTTGCCAATTCCATAAGAACAGCCTTAGCGAAAGGCTTCTTGAAGGGAAAGATGTAACACTGTGAGACGAATTCACAGAACACAGAGAAGTTTCTCAGAAAGCTTCTTTCCAGTTTTGAACGGAAGATATTTCCTTTTTCCCCATAGCCCTCTATGGGCTTCCAAATATCCCTTTGCCAATTCCACAAGAACAGCCTTCGCGAAAGGCTGCTTGAAGGGAAAGATGTAACTCTTTGAGATGAATTGACAGAACACAGAGCAGTTTCTCAGAAAGCTTCTTTCCAGTTTTGAACGGAAGATATTTCCTTTTTCCCCATAGCCCTCTACGGGCTTCCAAATATCCCTTTGCCAATTCCACAAGAACAGCCTTAGCGAAAGGCTGCTTGAAGGGAAAGATGTAACTCTGTGAGATGAATTCACAGAACACAGAGCAGTTTCTCAGAAAGCTTCTTTCCAGTTTTGAACGGAAGATATTTCCTTTTTCCCCATAGCCCTCTATGGGCTTCCAAATATCCCGTTGCCAATTCCACAAGAACAGCCTTAGCGAAAGGCTGCTTGAAGGGAAACTTGTAACTCTGTGAGATGAATTCACAGAACACAGAGCAGTTTCTCAGAAAGCTTCTTTCCAGTTTTGAACGGAAGATATTTCCTTTTTCACCATAGCCCTCTATGGGCTTCCAAATATCCCGTTGCCAATTCCACAAGAACTGCCTTAGCGAAAGGCTGCTTGAAAGGAAAGATGTAACTCTGTGAGATGAAATCACAGAACACAGAGCAGTTTCTCAGAAAGCTTCTTTTCAGTTTTGAACGCAAGATATTTCCTTTTTCACTGTAGCCCTCTATGGGCTTCCAAATATCCCTTTGCCAATTTCACAAGAACAGCCTTAGGGAAAGGCTTCTTGAAGGGAAAGATGTAACTCTGTGAGATGAATTCACAGAACACAGAGAAGTTTCTCAGAAAGCTGCTTTTCAGTTTTGAACGGAAGATATTTCCTTTTTCCCCATAGCCCTCTATGGGCTTCCAAATATCCTTTTGCCAATTCCACAAGAACAGCCTTAGCGAAAGGCTGCTTGACGGGAAAGATGTAACTCTGTGAGATGAATTCACAGAACACAGAGCAGTTTCTCAGAAAGCTTCTTTCCAGTTTTGAACGGAAGATATTTCCTTTTTCACCATAGCCCTCTATGGGCTTCCAAATATCCCGTTGCCAATTCCACAAGAACAGCCTTAGCGAAAGGCTGCTTGAAGGGAAACATGTAACTCTGTGAGATGAATTCACAGAACACAGAGCAGTTTCTCAGAAAGCTTCTTTCCAGTTTTGAACGGAAGATATTTCCTTTTTCACCATAGCCCTCTATGGGCTTCCAAATATCCCGTTGCCAATTCCACAAGAACAGCCTTAGCGAAAGGCTGCTTGAAAGGAAAGATGTAACTCTGTAAGATGAATTCACAGAACACAGAGCAGTTTCTCAGAAAGCTTCTTTTCATTTTTGAACGCAAGATATTTCCTTTTTCACTGTAGCCCTCTATGTCCTTCCAAATATCCCTTTGCCAATTCCACAAGAACAGCCTTAGCGAAAGGCTTCTTGAAGGGAAAGATGTAACTCTGTGAGATGAATTCACAGAACACAGAGCAGTTTCTCAGAAAGCTTCTTTCCAGTTTTGAACGGAAGATATTTCCTTTTTCCCCATAGCCCTCTATGGGCTTCCAAATATCCCGTTGCCAATTCCACAAGAACAGCCTTAGCGAAAGGCTACTTGAAGGGAAACATGTAACTCTGTGAGATGAATTCACAGAACACAGAGCAGTTTCTCAGAAAGCTTCTTTCCAGTTTTGAACGGAAGATATTTCCTTTTTCACCATAGCCCTCTATGGGCTTCCAAATATCCCGTTGCCAATTCCACAAGAACAGCCTTAGCGAAATGCTGCTTGAAAGGAAAGATGTAACTCTGTGAGATGAATTCACAGAACACAGAGCAGTTTCTCAGAAAGCTTCTTTTCAGTTTTGAACGCAAGATATTTCCTTTTTCACTGTAGCCCTCTATGGGCTTCCAAATATCCCCTTGCCAATTCCACAAGAACAGCCTTACCGAAAGGCTTCTTGAAGGGGAAGATGTAACTCTGTGAGATGAATTCACAGAACACAGAGCAGTTTCTCAGAAAGCTTCTTTTCAGTTTTGAACGGAAGATATTTCCTTTTTCCCCATAGCCCTCTATGGGCTTCCAAATATCCTTTTGCCAATTCCACAAGAACAGCCTTAGCGAAAGGCTGCTTGAAGGGAAAGATGTAACTCTGTGAGATGAATTCACAGAACACAGAGCAGTTTCTCAGAAAGCTTCTTTCCAGTTTTGAACGGAAGATATTTAATTTTTCACCATAGCCCTCTACGGGTTTCCAAATCTCCCTTTGCCAATTCCACAAGAACAGCCTTAGCGAAAGGCTGCTTGAAGGGAAAGATGTAACTCTGTGAGATGAATTCACAGAACACAGAGCAGTTTCTCAGAAAGCTTCTTTCCAGTTTTGAACGGAAGATATTTCCTTTTTCACCATAGCCCTCTAAGGGCTTCCAAATATCCCGTTGCCAATTCCACAAGAACAGCCTTAGCGAAAGGCTGCTTGAAGGGAAACATGTAACTCTGTGAGATGAATTCACAGAACACAGAGCAGTTTCTCAGAAAGCTTCTTTCCAGTTTTGAACGGAAGATATTTCCTTTTTCACCATAGCCCTCTATGGGCTTCCAAATATCCCGTTGCCAATTCCACAAGAACAGCCTTAGCGAAAGGCTGTTTGAAAGGAAAGATGTAACTCTGTGAGATGAATTCACAGAACACAGAGCAGTTTCTCAGAAAGCTTCTTTTCAGTTTTGAACGCAAGATATTTCCTTTTTCACCGTAGCCCTCTATGGGCTTCCAAATATCCCTTTGCGAATTCCACAAGAACAGCCTTAGAGAAAGGCTTCTTGAAGGGAAAGATGTAACTCTGTGAGATGAATTCACAGAACACAGAGAAGTTTCTCAGAAAGCTTCTTTCCAGTTTTGAACGGAAGATATTTCGTTTTTCCCCATAGCCCTCTATGGGCTTCCAAATATCCCGTTCCCAATTCCCCAAGAACAGACTTAGCGAAAGGCTGCTTGAAGGGAAACATGTAACTCTGTGAGATGAATTGACAGAACACAGAGCAGTTTCTCAGAAAGCTTCTTTCCAGTTTTGAACGGAAGATATTTCCTTTTTCACCATAGCCCTCTATGGGCTTCCAAATATCCCGTTGCCAATTCCACAAGAACAGCCTTAGCGAAAGGCTGCTTGAAAGGAAAGATGTAACTCTGTGAGATGAATTCACAAAACACAGAGCAGTTTCTCAGAAAGCTTCTTTTCAGTTTTGAACGCAAGATATTTCCTTTTTCACTGTAGCCCTCTATGGGCTTCCAAATATCTCTTTGCCAATTCCACAAGAACAGCTTAGCGAAAGGCTTCTTGAAGGGAAAGATGTAACTCTGTGAGATGAATTCACAGAACACAGAGAAGTTTCTCAGAAAGCTTCTTTCCAGTATTGAACGTAAGATATTTCCTTTTTCACTGTAGCCCTCTATGGGCTTCCAAATATCCCTTTGCCAATTCCACAAGAACAGCCTTAGCGAAAGGCTTCTTGAAGGGAAAGATGTAACACTGTGAGATGAATTCACAGAACACAGAGAAGTTTCTCAGAAAGCTTCTTTCCAGTTTTGAACGGAAGATATTTCCTTTTTCCCCATAGCCCTCTATGGGCTTCCAAATATCCCTTTGCCAATTCCACAAGAACAGCCTTAGCGAAAGGCTGCTTGAAGGGAAAGATGTAACTCTGTGAGATGAATTCACAGAACACAGAGCAGTTTCTCAGAAAGCTTCTTTCCAGTTTTGAACGGAAGATATTTCCTTTTTCACCATAGCCCTCTGCGGGCTTCCAAATATCCCTTTGCCAATTCCACAAGAACAGCCTTAGCGAAAGGCTGCTTGAAGGGAAAGATGTAACTCTGTGAGATGAATTCACAGAACACAGAGCAGTTTCTCAGAAAGCTTCTTTCCAGTTTTGAACGGAAGATATTTCCTTTTTCACTGTAGCCCTCTATGGGCTTCCAAATATCCCTTTGCCAATTCCACAAGAACAGCCTTAGCGAAAGGCTTCTTGAAGGGAAAGATGTAACACTGTGAGACGAATTCACAGAACACAGAGAAGTTTCTCAGAAAGCTTCTTTCCAGTTTTGAACGGAAGATATTTCCTTTTTCCCCATAGCCCTCTATGGGCTTCCAAATATCCCTTTGCCAATTCCACAAGAACAGCCTTAGCGAAAGGCTGCTTGAAGGGAAAGATGTAACTCTTTGAGATGAATTGACAGAACACAGAGCAGTTTCTCAGAAAGCTTCTTTCCAGTTTTGAACGGAAGATATTTCCTTTTTCACCATAGCCCTCTACGGGCTTCCAAATATCCCTTTGCCAATTCCACAGGAACAGCCTTAGCGAAAGGCTGCTTGAAGGGAAAGATGTAACTCTGTGAGATGAATTCACAGAACACAGAGCAGTTTCTCAGAAAGCTTCTTTCCAGTTTTGAACGGAAGATATTTCCTTTTTCCCCATAGCCCTCTATGGGCTTCCAAATATCCCGTTGCCAATTCCACAAGAACAGCCTTAGCGAAAGGCTGCTTGAAGGGAAACATGTAACTCTGTGAGATGAATTCACAGAACACAGAGCAGTTTCTCAGAAAGCTTCTTTCCAGTTTTGAACGGAAGATATTTCCTTTTTCACCATAGCCCTCTATGGGCTTCCAAATATCCCGTTGCCAATTCCACAAGAACAGCCTTAGCGAAAGGCTGCTTGAAAGGAAAGATGTAACTCTGTGAGATGAAATCACAGAACACAGAGCAGTTTCTCAGAAAGCTTCTTTTCAGTTTTGAACGCAAGATATTTCCTTTTTCACTGTAGCCCTCTATGGGCTTCCAAATATCCCTTTGCCAATTTCACAAGAACAGCCTTAGGGAAAGGCTTCTTGAAGGGAAAGATGTAACTCTGTGAGATGAATTCACAGAACACAGAGAAGTTTCTCAGAAAGCTGCTTTTCAGTTTTGAACGGATGATATTTCCTTTTCCCCATAGCCCTCTATGGGCTTCCAAATATCCTTTTGCCAATTCCACAAGAACAGCCTTAGCGAAAGGCTGCTTGACGGGAAAGATGTAACTCTGTGAGATGAATTCACAGAACACAGAGCAGTTTCTCAGAAAGCTTCTTTCCAGTTTTGAACGGAAGATATTTCCTTTTTCACCATAGCCCTCTATGGGCTTCCAAATATCCCGTTGCCAATTCCACAAGAACAGCCTTAGCGAAAGGCTGCTTGAAGGGAAACATGTAACTCTGTGAGATGAATTCACAGAACACAGAGCAGTTTCTCAGAAAGCTTCTTTCCAGTTTTGAACGGAAGATATTTCCTTTTTCACCATAGCCCTCTATGGGCTTCCAAATATCCCTTTGCCAATTCCATAAGAACAGCCTTAGCGAAAGGCTGCTTGAAGGGAAAGATGTAACTCTGTGAGATGAATTCACAGAACACAGAGCAGTTTCTCAGAAATCTTTTTTCCAGGTTTGAACGGAAGATATTTCCTTTTTCACCATAGCCCTCTATGGGCTTCCAAATATCCCTTTGCCAATTCCACAAGAACAGCCTTAGCGAAAGGCTTCTTGAAGGGAAAGATGTAACTCTGTGAGATGAATTCACAGAACACAGAGCAGTTTCTCAGAAAGCTTCTTTCCAGTTTTGAACGGAAGATATTTCCTTTTTCACTGTAGCCCTCTATGGGCTTCCAAATATCCCGTTGCCAATTCCACAAGAACAGCCTTAGCGAAAGGCTTCTTGAAGGGAAAGATGTAACTCTGTGAGATGAATTCACAGAACACAGAGCAGTTTCTCAGAAAGCTTCTTTCGAGTTTTGAACGGAAGATATTTCCTTTTTCACCATAGCCCTCTACGGGCTTCCAAATATCCCTTTGCCAATTCCACAAGAACAGCCTTAGCGAAAGGCTGCTTGAAGGGAAAGATGTAACTCTGTGAGATGAATTCACAGAACACAGAGCAGTTTCTCAGAAAGCTTCTTTCCAGTTTTGAACGGAAGATATTTCCTTTTTCACTGTAGCCCTCTATGGGCTTCCAAATATCCCTTTGCCAATTCCACAAGAACAGCCTTAGAGAAAGGCTTCTTGAAGGGAAAGATGTAACACTGTGAGACGAATTCACAGAACACAGAGAAGTTTCTCAGAAAGCTTCTTTCCAGTATTGAACGGAAGATATTTCCTTTTTCCCCATAGCCCTCTATGGGCTTCCAAATATCCCTTTGCCAATTCCACAAGAACAGCCTTAGCGAAAGGCTGCTTGAAGGGAAAGATGTAACTCTTTGAGATGAATTGACAGAACACAGAGCAGTTTCTCAGAAAGCTTCTTTCCAGTTTTGAACGGAAGATATTTCCTTTTTCACCATAGCCCTCTACGGGCTTCCAAATATCCCTTTGCCAATTCCACAAGAACAGCCTTAGCGAAAGGCTGCTTGAAGGGAAAGATGTAACTCTGTGAGATGAATTCACAGAACACAGAGCAGTTTCTCAGAAAGCTTCTTTCCAGTTTTGAACGGAAGATATTTCCTTTTTCCCCATAGCCCTCTATGGGCTTCCAAATATCCCGTTGCCAATTCCACAAGAACAGCCTTAGCGAAAGGCTGCTTGAAGGGAAACATGTAACTCTGTGAGATGAATTCACAGAACACAGAGCAGTTTCTCAGAAAGCTTCTTTCCAGTTTTGAACGGAAGATATTTCCTTTTTCACCATAGCCCTCTATGGGCTTCCAAATATCCCGTTGCCAATTCCACAAGAACAGCCTTAGCGAAAGGCTGCTTGAAAGGAAAGATGTAACTCTGTGAGATGAAATCACAGAACACAGAGCAGTTTCTCAGAAAGCTTCTTTTCAGTTTTGAACGCAAGATATTTCCTTTTTCACTGTAGCCCTCTATGGGCTTCCAAATATCCCTTTGCCAATTTCTCAAGAACAGCCTTAGCGAAAGGCTTCTTGAAGGGAAAGATGTAACTCTGTGAGATGAATTCACAGAACACAGAGAAGTTTCTCAGAAAGCTGCTTTTCAGTTTTGAACGGAAGATATTTCCTTTTTCCCCATAGCCCTCTATGGGCTTCCAAATATCCTTTTGCCAATTCCACAAGAACAGCCTTAGCGAAAGGCTGCTTGACGGGAAAGATGTAACTCTGTGAGATGAATTCACAGAACACAGAGCAGTTTCTCAGAAAGCTTCTTTCCAGTTTTGAACGGAAGATATTTCCTTTTTCACCATAGCCCTCTACGGGCTTCCAAATATCCCTTTGCCAATTCCACAAGAACAGCCTTAGCGAAAGGCTGCTTGAAGGGAAAGATGTAACTCTGTGAGATGAATTCACAGAACACAGAGCAGTTTCTCAGAAAGCTTCTTTCCAGTTTTGTACGGAAGATATTTCCTTTTTCACCATAGCCCTCTATGGGCTTCCAAATATCCCGTTGCCAATTCCACAAGAACAGCCTTAGCGAAAGGCTGCTTGAAGGGAAACATGTAACTCTGTGAGATGAATTCACAGAACACAGAGCAGTTTCTCAGAAAGCTTCTTTCCAGTTTTGAACGGAAGATATTTCCTTTTTCACCATAGCCCTCTATGGGCTTCCAAATATCCCGTTGCCAATTCCACAAGAACAGCCTTAGCGAAAGGCTGCTTGAAAGGAAAGATGTAACTCTGTAAGATGAATTCACAGAACACAGAGCAGTTTCTCAGAAAGCTTCTTTTCAGTTTTGAACGCAAGATATTTCCTTTTTCACTGTAGCCCTCTATGGCCTTCCAAATATCCCTTTGCCAATTCCACAAGAACAGCCTTAGCGAAAGGCTTCTTGAAGGGAACATGTAACTCTGTGAGATGAATTCACAGAACACAGAGCAGTTTCTCAGAAAGCTTCTTTCCAGTTTTGAACGGAAGATATTTCCTTTTTCCCCATAGCCCTCTATGGGCTTCCAAATATCCCGTTGCCAATTCCACAAGAACAGCCTTAACGAAAGGCTGCTTGAAGGGAAACATGTAACTCTGTGAGATGAATTCACAGAACACAGAGCAGTTTCTCAGAAAGCTTCTTTCCAGTTTTGAACGGAAGATATTTCCTTTTTCACCATAGCCCTCTATGGGCTTCCAAATATCCCGTTGCCAATTCCACAAGAACAGCCTTAGCGAAAGGCTGCTTGAAAGGAAAGATGTAACACTGTGAGATGAATTCACAGAACACAGAGCAGTTTCTCAGAAAGCTTCTTTTCAGTTTTGAACGCAAGATATTTCCTTTTTCACTGTAGCCCTCTACGGGCTTCCAAATATCCCCTTGCCAATTCCACAAGAACAGCCTTAGCGAAAGGCTTCTTGAAGGGGAAGATGTAACTCTGTGAGATGAATTCACAGAACACAGAGCAGTTTCTCAGAAAGCTTCTTTTCAGTTTTGAACGGAAGATATTTCCTTTTTCCCCATAGCCCTCTAAGGGCTTCCAAATATCCTTTTGCCAATTCCACAAGAACAGCCTTAGCGAAAGGCTGCTTGAAGGGAAAGATGTAACTCTGTGAGTTGAATTCACAGAACACAGAGCAGTTTCTCAGAAAGCTTCTTTCCAGTTTTGAACGGAAGATATATAATTTTTCACCATAGCCCTCTACGGGTTTCCAAATCTCCCTTTGCCAATTCCACAAGAACAGCCTTAGCGAAAGGCTGCTTGAAGGGAAAGATGTAACTCTGTGAGATGAATTCACAGAACACAGAGCAGTTTCTCAGAAAGCTTCTTTCCAGTTTTGAACGGAAGATATTTCCTTTTTCACCATAGCCCTCTATGGGCTTCCAAATATCCCGTTGCCAATTCCACAAGAACAGCGTTAGCGAAAGGCTGCTTGAAGGGAAACATGTAACTCTGTGAGATGAATTCACAGAACACAGAGCAGTTTCTCAGAAAGCTTCTTTCCAGTTTTGAACGGAAGATATTTCCTTTTTCACCATAGCCCTCTATGGGCTTCCAAATATCCCGTTGCCAATTCCACAAGAACAGCCTTAGCGAAAGGCTGTTTGAAAGGAAAGATGTAACTCTGTGAGATGAATTCACAGAACACAGAGCAGTTTCTCAGAAAGCTTCTTTTCAGTTTTGAACGCAAGATATTTCCTTTTTCACCGTAGCCCTCTATGGGCTTCCAAATATCCCTTTGCGAATTCCACAAGAACAGCCTTAGCGAAAGGCTTCTTGAAGGGAAAGATGTAACTCTGTGAGATGAATTCACAGAACACAGAGAAGTTTCTCAGAAAGCTTCTTTCCAGTTTTGAACGGAAGATATTTCGTTTTTCCCCATAGCCCTCTATGGGCTTCCAAATATCCCGTTCCCAATTCCCCAAGAACAGACTTAGCGAAAGGCTGCTTGAAGGGAAACATGTAACTCTGTGAGATGAATTGACAGAACACAGAGCAGTTTCTCAGAAAGCTTCTTTCCAGTTTTGAACGGAAGATATTTCCTTTTTCACCATAGCCCTCTATGGGCTTCCAAATATCCCGTTGCCAATTCCACAAGAACAGCCTTAGCGAAAGGCTGCTTGAAAGGAAAGATGTAACTCTGTGAGATGAATTCACAAAACACAGAGCAGTTTCTCAGAAAGCTTCTTTTCAGTTTTGAACGCAAGATATTTCCTTTTTCACTGTAGCCCTCTATGGGCTTCCAAATATCCCTTTGCCAATTCCACAAGAACAGCCTTAGCGAAAGGCTTCTTGAAGGGAAAGATGTAACACTGTGAGATGAATTCACAGAACACAGAGAAGTTTCTCAGAAAGCTTCTTTCCAGTTTTGAACGGAAGATATTTCCTTTTTCCCCATAGCCCTCTATGGGCTTCCAAATATCCCTTTGCCAATTCCACAAGAACAGCCTTAGCGAAAGGCTGCTTGAAGGGAAAGATGTAACTCTGTGAGATGAATTCACAGAACACAGAGCAGTTTCTCAGAAAGCTTCTTTCCAGTTTTGAACGGAAGATATTTCCTTTTTCACCATAGCCCTCTGCGGGCTTCCAAATATCCCTTTGCCAATTCCACAAGAACAGCCTTAGCGAAAGGCTGCTTGAAGGGAAAGATGTAACTCTGTGAGATGAATTCACAGAACACAGAGCAGTTTCTCAGAAAGCTTCTTTCCAGTTTTGAACGGAAGATATTTCCTTTTTCACTCTAGCCCTCTATGGGCTTCCAAATATCCCTTTGCCAATTCCACAAGAACAGCCTTAGCGAAAGGCTTCTTGAAGGGAAAGATGTAACACTGTGAGACGAATTCACAGAACACAGAGAAGTTTCTCAGAAAGCTTCTTTCCAGTTTTGAACGGAAGATATTTCCTTTTTCCCCATAGCCCTCTATGGGCTTCCAAATATCCCTTTGCCAATTCCACAAGAACAGCCTTCGCGAAAGGCTGCTTGAAGGGAAAGATGTAACTCTTTGAGATGAATTGACAGAACACAGAGCAGTTTCTCAGAAAGCTTCTTTCCAGTTTTGAACGGAAGATATTTCCTTTTTCACCATAGCCCTCTACGGGCTTCCAAATATCCCTTTGCCAATTCCACAAGAACAGCCTTAGCGAAAGGCTGCTTGAAGGGAAAGATGTAACTCTGTGAGATGAATTCACAGAACACAGAGCAGTTTCTCAGAAAGCTTCTTTCCAGTTTTGAACGGAAGATATTTCCTTTTTCCCCATAGCCCTCTATGGGCTTCCAAATATCCCGTTGCCAATTCCACAAGAACAGCCTTAGCGAAAGGCTGCTTGAAGGGAAACATGTAACTCTGTGAGATGAATTCACAGAACACAGAGCAGTTTCTCAGAAAGCTTCTTTCCAGTTTTGAACGGAAGATATTTCCTTTTTCACCATAGCCCTCTATGGGCTTCCAAATATCCCGTTGCCAATTCCACAAGAACAGCCTTAGCGAAAGGCTGCTTGAAAGGAAAGATGTAACTCTGTGAGATGAAATCACAGAACACAGAGCAGTTTCTCAGAAAGCTTCTTTTCAGTTTTGAACGCAAGATATTTCCTTTTTCACTGTAGCCCTCTACGGGCTTCCAAATATCCCTTTGCCAATTTCACAAGAACAGCCTTAGGGAAAGGCTTCTTGAAGGGAAAGATGTAACTCTGTGAGATGAATTCACAGAACACAGAGAAGTTTCTCAGAAAGCTGCTTTTCAGTTTTGAACGGAAGATATTTCCTTTTTCCCCATAGCCCTCTATGGGCTTCCAAATATCCTTTTGCCAATTCCACAAGAACAGCCTTAGCGAAAGGCTGCTTGACGGGAAAGATGTAACTCTGTGAGATGAATTCACAGAACACAGAGCAGTTTCTCAGAAAGCTTCTTTCCAGTTTTGAACGGAAGATATTTCCTTTTTCACCATAGCCCTCTATGGGCTTCCAAATATCCCGTTGCCAATTCCACAAGAACAGAATTAGCGAAAGGCTGCTTGAAGGGAAACATGTAACTCTGTGAGATGAATTCACAGAACACAGAGCAGTTTCTCAGAAAGCTTCTTTCCAGTTTTGAACGGAAGATATTTCCTTTTTCACCATAGCCCTCTATGGGCTTCCAAATATCCCGTTGCCAATTCCACAAGAACAGCCTTAGCGAAAGGCTGCTTGAAAGAAAAGATGTAACTCTGTGAGATGAATTCACAGAACACAGAGCAGTTTCTCAGAAAGCTTCTTTTCAGTTTTGAACGCAATATATTTTCTTTTTCACTGTAGCCCTCTATGGGCTTCCAAATATCCCGTTGCCAATTCCACAAGAACAGCCTTAGCGAAAGGCTTCTTGAAGGGAAAGATGTAACTCTGTGAGATGAATTCACAGAACACAGAGAAGTTTCTCAGAAAGCTTCTTTTCAGTTTTGAACGGAAGATATTTCCTTTTTCACCATAGCCCTCTATGGGCTTCCAAGTATCCCGTTGACAATTCCACAAGAACAGCCTTAGCGAAAGGCTGCTTGAAGGGAAACATGTAACTCTGTGAGATGAATTCACAGAACACAGAGCAGTTTCTCAGAAAGCTTCTTTCCAGTTTTGAACGGAAGATATTTCCTTTTTCACCATAGCCCTCTAAGGGCTTCCAAATATCCCGTTGCCAATTCCAAAGGAACAGCCTTAGCGAAAGGCTTCTTGAAGGGAAAGATGTAACTCTGTGAGGTGAATTCACAGAACACAGAGCAGTTTCTCAGAAAGCTTCTTTCCAGTTTTGAACGGAAGATATTTCCTTTTTCCCCATAGCCCTCTATGGGCTTCCAAATATCCCTTTGCCAATTCCACAAGAACAGCCTTAGCGAAAGGCTGCTTGAATTGAAAGATGTAACTCTGTGAGATGAATTCACAGAACACAGAGCAGTTTCTCAGAAACCTTCTTTCCGGTTTTGAACGGAAGATATTTCCTTTTTCACCATAGCCCTCTATGGGCTTCCAAATATCCCTTTGCCAATTCCATAAGAACAGCCTTAGCGAAAGGCTGCTTGAAGGGAAAGATGTAACTCTGTGAGATGAATTCACAGAACACAGAGCAGTTTCTCAGAAATCTTTTTTCCAGGTTTGAACGGAAGATATTTCCTTTTTCACCATAGCCCTCTATGGGCTTCCAAATATCCCTTTGCCAATTCCACAAGAACAGCCTTAGCGAAAGGCTGCTTGAAGGGAAAGATGTAACTCTGTGAGATGAATTCACAGAACACAGAGCAGTTTCTCAGAAAGCTTCTTTCCAGTTTTGAACGGAAGATATTTCCTTTTTCACTGTAGCCCTCTATGGGCTTCCAAATATCCCGTTGCCAATTCCACAAGAACAGCCTTAGCGAAAGGCTTCTTGAAGGGAAAGATGTAACTCTGTGAGATGAATTCACAGAACACAGAGCAGTTTCTCAGAAAGCTTCTTTCGAGTTTTGAACGGAAGATATTTCCTTTTTCACCATAGCCCTCTATGGGCTTCCAAATATCCCGTTGCCAATTCCAAAAGAACAGCCTTAGCGAAAGGCTTCTTGAAGGGAAAGATGTAACTCTGTGAGGTGAATTCACGAACACAGAGCAGTTTCTCAGAAAGCTTCTTTCCAGTTTTGAACGGAAGATATTTCGTTTTTCACTGTTGCCCTCTATGGGCTTCCAAATATCCCTTTGCCAATTCCACAAGAACAGCCTTAGCAAAAGGCTTCTTGAAGGGAAAGATGTAACTCTGTGAGATGAATTCACAGAACACAGAAAAGTTTCTCAGAAAGCTTCTTTCCAGTTTTGAACGGAAGATATTTCCTTTTTCCCCATAGCCCTCTATGGGCTTCCAAATATCCCTTTGCCAATTCCACAAGAACAGCCTTAGCGAAAGGCTGCTTGAAGGGAAAGATGTAACTCTGTGAGATGAATTCACAGAACACAGAGCAGTTTCTCAGAAAGCTTCTTTCCAGTTTTGAACGGAAGATATTTCCTTTTTCACCATAGCCCTCTACGGGCTTCCAAATATCCCTTTGCCAATTCCACAAGAACAGCCTTAGCGAAAGGCTGCTTGAAGGGAAAGATGTAACTCTGTGAGATGAATTCACAGAACACAGAGCAGTTTCTCAGAAAGCTTCTTTCCAGTTTTGAACGGAAGGTATTTCCTTTTTCACTGTAGCCCTCTATGGGCTTCCAAATATCCCTTTGCCAATTCCACAAGAACAGCCTTAGCGAAAGGCTGCTTGAAGGGAAACATGTAACTCTGTGAGATGAATTCACAGAACACAGAGCAGTTTCTCAGAAAGCTTCTTTCCAGTTTTGAACGGAAGATATTTCCTTTTTCACCATAGCCCTCTACGGGCTTCCAAATATCCCTTTGCCAATTCCACAAGAACAGCCTTAGCGAAAGGCTGCTTGAAGGGAAAGATGTAACTCTGTGAGATGAATTCACAGAACACAGAGCAGTTTCTCAGAAAGCTTCTTTCCAGTTTTGAACGGAAGATATTTCCTTTTTCACCATAGCCCTCTATGGGCTTCCAAATATCCCGTTGCCAATTCCACAAGAACAGCCTTAGCGAAAGGCTGCTTGAAGGGAAACATGTAACTCTGTGAGATGAATTCACAGAACACAGAGCAGTTTCTCAGAAAGCTTCTTTCCAGTTTTGAACGGAAGATATTTCCTTTTTCCCCATAGCCCTCTATGGGCTTCCAAATATCCCTTTGCCAATTCCACAAGAACAGCCTTAGCGAAAGGCTGCTTGAAGGGAAAGATGTAACTCTGTGAGATGAATTCACAGAACACAGAGCAGTTTCTCAGAAAGCTTCTTTCCAGTTTTGAACGGAAGATATTTCCTTTTTCACCATAGCCCTCTACGGGCTTCCAAATATCCCTTTGCCAATTCCACAAGAACAGCCTTAGCGAAAGGCTGCTTGAAGGGAAAGATGTAACTCTGTGAGATGAATTCACAGAACACAGAGCAGTTTCTCAGAAAGCTTCTTTCCAGTTTTGAACGGAAGATATTTCCTTTTTCACCATAGCCCTCTACGGGCTTCCAAATATCCCTTTGCCAATTCCACAAGAACAGCCTTAGCGAAAGGCTGCTTGAAGGGAAAGATGTAACTCTGTGAGATGAATTCACAGAACACAGAGCAGTTTCTCAGAAAGCTTCTTTCCAGTTTTGAACGGAAGATATTTCCTTTTTCACCATAGCCCTCTATGGGCTTCCAAATATCCCGTTGCCAATTCCACAAGAACAGTCTTAGCGAAAGGCTGCTTGAAGGGAAACATGTAACTCTGTGAGATGAATTCACAGAACACAGAGCAGTTTCTCAGAAAGCTTCTTTCCAGTTTTGAACGGAAGATATTTCCTTTTTCACCATAGCCCTCTATGGGCTTCCAAATATCCCGTTGCCAATTCCCCAAGAACAGCCTTAGCGAAAGGCTGCTTGAAAGGAAAGATGTAACTCTGTGAGATGAATTCACAGAACACAGAGCAGTTTCTCAGAAAGCTTCTTTTCAGTTTTGAACGCAAGATATTTCCTTTTTCACTGTAGCCCTCTATGGGCTTCCAAATATCCCTTTGCCAATTCCACAAGAACAGCCTGAGGGAAAGGCTTCTTGAAGGGAAAGATGTAACTCTGTGAGATGAATTCACAGAACACAGAAAAGTTTCTCAGAAAGCTTCTTTTCAGTTTTGAACGGAAGATATTTCCTTTTTCACCATAGCCCTCTATGGGCTTCCAAATATCCCGTTGACAATTCCACAAGAACAGCCTTAGCGAAAGGCTGCTTGAAGGGAAACATGTAACTCTGTGAGATGAATTCACAGAACACAGAGCAGTTTCTCAGAAAGCTTCTTTCCAGTTTTGAACGGAAGATATTTCCTTTTTCACCATAGCCCTCTGTGGGCTTCCAAATATCCCGTTGCCAATTCCACAAGAACAGCCTTAGCGAAATGCTGCTTGAAAGGAAAGATGTAACTCTGTGAGATGAATTCACAGAACACAGAGCAGTTTCTCAGAAAGCTTCTTTTCAGTTTTGAACGCAAGATATTTCCTTTTTCACGGTAGCCCTCTATGGGCTTCCAAATATCCCCTTGCCAATTCCACAAGAACAGCCTTACCGAAAGGCTTCTTGAAGGGGAAGATGTAACTCTGTGAGATGAATTCACAGAACACAGAGCAGTTTCTCAGAAAGCTTCTTTTCAGTTTTGAACGGAAGATATTTCCTTTTTCCCCATAGCCCTCTATGGGCTTCCAAATATCCTTTTGCCAATTCCACAAGAACAGCCTTAGCGAAAGGCTGCTTGAAGGGAAAGATGTAACTCTGTGAGATGAATTCACAGAACACAGAGCAGTTTCTCAGAAAGCTTCTTTCCAGTTTTGAACGGAAGATATTTAATTTTTCACCATAGCCCTCTACGGGTTTCCAAATCTCCCTTTGCCAATTCCACAAGAACAGCCTTAGCGAAAGGCTGCTTGAAGGGAAAGATGTAACTCTGTGAGATGAATTCACAGAACACAGAGCAGTTTCTCAGAAAGCTTCTTTCCAGTTTTGAACGGAAGATATTTCCTTTTTCACCATAGCCCTCTAAGGGCTTCCAAATATCCCGTTGCCAATTCCACAAGAACAGCCTTAGCGAAAGGCTGCTTGAAGGGAAACATGTAACTCTGTGAGATGAATTCACAGAACACAGAGCAGTTTCTCAGAAAGCTTCTTTCCAGTTTTGAACGGAAGATATTTCCTTTTTCACCATAGCCCTCTATGGGCTTCCAAATATCCCGTTGCCAATTCCACAAGAACAGCCTTAGCGAAAGGCTGTTTGAAAGGAAAGATGTAACTCTGTGAGATGAATTCACAGAACACAGAGCAGTTTCTCAGAAAGCTTCTTTTCAGTTTTGAACGCAAGATATTTCCTTTTTCACCGTAGCCCTCTATGGGCTTCCAAATATCCCTTTGCCAATTCCACAAGAACAGCCTTAGCGAAAGGCTTCTTGAAGGGAAAGATGTAACTCTGTGAGATGAATTCACAGAACACAGAGAAGTTTCTCAGAAAGCTTCTTTCCAGTTTTGAACGGAAGATATTTCGTTTTTCCCCATAGCCCTCTATGGGCTTCCAAATATCCCGTTCCCAATTCCCCAAGAACAGACTTAGCGAAAGGCTGCTTGAAGGGAAACATGTAACTCTGTGAGATGAATTGACAGAACACAGAGCAGTTTCTCAGAAAGCTTCTTTCCAGTTTTGAACGGAAGATATTTCCTTTTTCACCATAGCCCTCTATGGGCTTCCAAATATCCCGATGCCAATTCCACAAGAACAGCCTTAGCGAAAGGCTGCTTGAAAGGAAAGTTGTAACTCTGTGAGATGAATTCACAAAACACAGAGCAGTTTCTCAGAAAGCTTCTTTTCAGTTTTGAACGCAAGATATTTCCTTTTTCACTGTAGCCCTCTATGGGCTTCCAAATATCCCTTTGCCAATTCCACAAGAACAGCTTAGCGAAAGGCTTCTTGAAGGGAAAGATGTAACTCTGTGAGATGAATTCACAGAACACAGAGAAGTTTCTCAGAAAGCTTCTTTCCAGTATTGAACGTAAGATATTTCCTTTTTCACTGTAGCCCTCTATGGGCTTCC
Source organism: Chlorocebus sabaeus (assembly GCF_047675955.1). Lineage (NCBI taxonomy): Eukaryota > Metazoa > Chordata > Mammalia > Primates > Cercopithecidae > Chlorocebus > Chlorocebus sabaeus. The sequence continues at coordinate 2,419,258 of NW_027327703.1, read as the reverse complement.
AAATATCCCTTTGCCAATTCCACAAGAACAGCCTTAGCGAAAGGCTGCTTGACGGGAAAGATGTAACTCTGTGAGATGAATTCACAGAACACAGAGCAGTTTCTCAGAAAGCTTCTTTCCAGTTTTGAACGGAAGATATTTCCTTTTTCACCATAGCCCTCTATGGGCTTCCAAATATCCCGTTGCCAATTCCACAAGAACAGCCTTAGCGAAAGGCTGCTTGAAGGGAAACATGTAACTCTGTGAGATGAATTCACAGAACACAGAGCAGTTTCTCAGAAAGCTTCTTTCCAGTTTTGAACGGAAGATATTTCCTTTTTCACCATAGCCCTCTATGGGCTTCCAAATATCCCTTTGCCAATTCCATAAGAACAGCCTTAGCGAAAGGCTGCTTGAAGGGAAAGATGTAACACTGTGAGACGAATTCACAGAACACAGAGAAGTTTCTCAGAAAGCTTCTTTCCAGTTTTGAACGGAAGATATTTCCTTTTTCCCCATAGCCCTCTATGGGCTTCCAAATATCCCTTTGCCAATTCCACAAGAACAGCCTTCGCGAAAGGCTGCTTGAAGGGAAAGATGTAACTCTTTGAGATGAATTGACAGAACACAGAGCAGTTTCTCAGAAAGCTTCTTTCCAGTTTTGAACGGAAGATATTTCCTTTTTCCCCATAGCCCTCTACGGGCTTCCAAATATCCCTTTGCCAATTCCACAAGAACAGCCTTAGCGAAAGGCTGCTTGAAGGGAAAGATGTAACTCTGTGAGATGAATTCACAGAACACAGAGCAGTTTCTCAGAAAGCTTCTTTCCAGTTTTGAACGGAAGATATTTCCTTTTTCCCCATAGCCCTCTATGGGCTTCCAAATATCCCGTTGCCAATTCCACAAGAACAGCCTTAGCGAAAGGCTGCTTGAAGGGAAACTTGTAACTCTGTGAGATGAATTCACAGAACACAGAGCAGTTTCTCAGAAAGCTTCTTTCCAGTTTTGAACGGAAGATATTTCCTTTTTCACCATAGCCCTCTATGGGCTTCCAAATATCCCGTTGCCAATTCCACAAGAACTGCCTTAGCGAAAGGCTGCTTGAAAGGAAAGATGTAACTCTGTGAGATGAAATCACAGAACACAGAGCAGTTTCTCAGAAAGCTTCTTTTCAGTTTTGAACGCAAGATATTTCCTTTTTCACTGTAGCCCTCTATGGGCTTCCAAATATCCCTTTGCCAATTTCACAAGAACAGCCTTAGGGAAAGGCTTCTTGAAGGGAAAGATGTAACTCTGTGAGATGAATTCACAGAACACAGAGAAGTTTCTCAGAAAGCTGCTTTTCAGTTTTGAACGGAAGATATTTCCTTTTTCCCCATAGCCCTCTATGGGCTTCCAAATATCCTTTTGCCAATTCCACAAGAACAGCCTTAGCGAAAGGCTGCTTGACGGGAAAGATGTAACTCTGTGAGATGAATTCACAGAACACAGAGCAGTTTCTCAGAAAGCTTCTTTCCAGTTTTGAACGGAAGATATTTCCTTTTTCACCATAGCCCTCTATGGGCTTCCAAATATCCCGTTGCCAATTCCACAAGAACAGCCTTAGCGAAAGGCTGCTTGAAGGGAAACATGTAACTCTGTGAGATGAATTCACAGAACACAGAGCAGTTTCTCAGAAAGCTTCTTTCCAGTTTTGAACGGAAGATATTTCCTTTTTCACCATAGCCCTCTATGGGCTTCCAAATATCCCGTTGCCAATTCCACAAGAACAGCCTTAGCGAAAGGCTGCTTGAAAGGAAAGATGTAACTCTGTAAGATGAATTCACAGAACACAGAGCAGTTTCTCAGAAAGCTTCTTTTCATTTTTGAACGCAAGATATTTCCTTTTTCACTGTAGCCCTCTATGTCCTTCCAAATATCCCTTTGCCAATTCCACAAGAACAGCCTTAGCGAAAGGCTTCTTGAAGGGAAAGATGTAACTCTGTGAGATGAATTCACAGAACACAGAGCAGTTTCTCAGAAAGCTTCTTTCCAGTTTTGAACAGAAGATATTTCCTTTTTCCCCATAGCCCTCTATGGGCTTCCAAATATCCCGTTGCCAATTCCACAAGAACAGCCTTAGCGAAAGGCTACTTGAAGGGAAACATGTAACTCTGTGAGATGAAATCACAGAACACAGAGCAGTTTCTCAGAAAGCTTCTTTCCAGTTTTGAACGGAAGATATTTCCTTTTTCACCATAGCCCTCTATGGGCTTCCAAATATCCCGTTGCCAATTCCACAAGAACAGCCTTAGCGAAATGCTGCTTGAAAGGAAAGATGTAACTCTGTGAGATGAATTCACAGAACACAGAGCAGTTTCTCAGAAAGCTTCTTTTCAGTTTTGAACGCAAGATATTTCCTTTTTCACTGTAGCCCTCTATGGGCTTCCAAATATCCCCTTGCCAATTCCACAAGAACAGCCTTACCGAAAGGCTTCTTGAAGGGGAAGATGTAACTCTGTGAGATGAATTCACAGAACACAGAGCAGTTTCTCAGAAAGCTTCTTTTCAGTTTTGAACGGAAGATATTTCCTTTTTCCCCATAGCCCTCTATGGGCTTCCAAATATCCTTTTGCCAATTCCACAAGAACAGCCTTAGCGAAAGGCTGCTTGAAGGGAAAGATGTAACTCTGTGAGATGAATTCACAGAACACAGAGCAGTTTCTCAGAAAGCTTCTTTCCAGTTTTGAACGGAAGATATTTAATTTTTCACCATAGCCCTCTACGGGTTTCCAAATCTCCCTTTGCCAATTCCACAAGAACAGCCTTAGCGAAAGGCTGCTTGAAGGGAAAGATGTAACTCTGTGAGATGAATTCACAGAACACAGAGCAGTTTCTCAGAAAGCTTCTTTCCAGTTTTGAACGGAAGATATTTCCTTTTTCACCATAGCCCTCTAAGGGCTTCCAAATATCCCGTTGCCAATTCCACAAGAACAGCCTTAGCGAAAGGCTGCTTGAAGGGAAACATGTAACTCTGTGAGATGAATTCACAGAACACAGAGCAGTTTCTCAGAAAGCTTCTTTCCAGTTTTGAACGGAAGATATTTCCTTTTTCACCATAGCCCTCTATGGGCTTCCAAATATCCCGTTGCCAATTCCACAAGAACAGCCTTAGCGAAAGGCTGTTTGAAAGGAAAGATGTAACTCTGTGAGATGAATTCACAGAACACAGAGCAGTTTCTCAGAAAGCTTCTTTTCAGTTTTGAACGCAAGATATTTCCTTTTTCACCGTAGCCCTCTATGGGCTTCCAAATATCCCTTTGCGAATTCCACAAGAACAGCCTTAGAGAAAGGCTTCTTGAAGGGAAAGATGTAACTCTGTGAGATGAATTCACAGAACACAGAGAAGTTTCTCAGAAAGCTTCTTTCCAGTTTTGAACGGAAGATATTTCGTTTTTCCCCATAGCCCTCTATGGGCTTCCAAATATCCCGTTCCCAATTCCCCAAGAACAGACTTAGCGAAAGGCTGCTTGAAGGGAAACATGTAACTCTGTGAGATGAATTGACAGAACACAGAGCAGTTTCTCAGAAAGCTTCTTTCCAGTTTTGAACGGAAGATATTTCCTTTTTCACCATAGCCCTCTATGGGCTTCCAAATATCCCGTTGCCAATTCCACAAGAACAGCCTTAGCGAAAGGCTGCTTGAAAGGAAAGATGTAACTCTGTGAGATGAATTCACAAAACACAGAGCAGTTTCTCAGAAAGCTTCTTTTCAGTTTTGAACGCAAGATATTTCCTTTTTCACTGTAGCCCTCTATGGGCTTCCAAATATCCCTTAGCCAATTCCACAAGAACAGCTTAGCGAAAGGCTTCTTGAAGGGAAAGATGTAACTCTGTGAGATGAATTCACAGAACACAGAGAAGTTTCTCAGAAAGCTTCTTTCCAGTATTGAACGTAAGATATTTCCTTTTTCACTGTAGCCCTCTATGGGCTTCCAAATATCCCTTTGCCAATTCCACAAGAACAGCCTTAGCGAAAGGCTTCTTGAAGGGAAAGATGTAACACTGTGAGATGAATTCACAGAACACAGAGAAGTTTCTCAGAAAGCTTCTTTCCAGTTTTGAACGGAAGATATTTCCTTTTTCCCCATAGCCCTCTATGGGCTTCCAAATATCCCTTTGCCAATTCCACAAGAACAGCCTCAGCGAAAGGCTGCTTGAAGGGAAAGATGTAACTCTGTGAGATGAATTCACAGAACACAGAGCAGTTTCTCAGAAAGCTTCTTTCCAGTTTTGAACGGAAGATATTTCCTTTTTCACCATAGCCCTCTGCGGGCTTCCAAATATCCCTTTGCCAATTCCACAAGAACAGCCTTAGCGAAAGGCTGCTTGAAGGGAAAGATGTAACTCTGTGAGATGAATTCACAGAACACAGAGCAGTTTCTCAGAAAGCTTCTTTCCAGTTTTGAACGGAAGATATTTCCTTTTTCACTGTAGCCCTCTATGGGCTTCCAAATATCCCTTTGCCAATTCCACAAGAACAGCCTTAGCGAAAGGCTTCTTGAAGGGAAAGATGTAACACTGTGAGACGAATTCACAGAACACAGAGAAGTTTCTCAGAAAGCTTCTTTCCAGTATTGAACGGAAGATATTTCCTTTTTCCCCATAGCCCTCTATGGGCTTCCAAATATCCCTTTGCCAATTCCACAAGAACAGCCTTAGCGAAAGGCTGCTTGAAGGGAAAGATGTAACTCTTTGAGATGAATTGACAGAACACAGAGCAGTTTCTCAGAAAGCTTCTTTCCAGTTTTGAACGGAAGATATTTCCTTTTTCACCATAGCCCTCTACGGGCTTCCAAATATCCCTTTGCCAATTCCACAAGAACAGCCTTAGCGAAAGGCTGCTTGAAGGGAAAGATGTAACTCTGTGAGATGAATTCACAGAACACAGAGCAGTTTCTCAGAAAGCTTCTTTCCAGTTTTGAACGGAAGATATTTCCTTTTTCCCCATAGCCCTCTATGGGCTTCCAAATATCCCGTTGCCAATTCCACAAGAACAGCCTTAGCGAAAGGCTGCTTGAAGGGAAACATGTAACTCTGTGAGATGAATTCACAGAACACAGAGCAGTTTCTCAGAAAGCTTCTTTCCAGTTTTGAACGGAAGATATTTCCTTTTTCACCATAGCCCTCTATGGGCTTCCAAATATCCCGTTGCCAATTCCACAAGAACAGCCTTAGCGAAAGGCTGCTTGAAAGGAAAGATGTAACTCTGTGAGATGAAATCACAGAACACAGAGCAGTTTCTCAGAAAGCTTCTTTTCAGTTTTGAACGCAAGATATTTCCTTTTTCACTGTAGCCCTCTATGGGCTTCCAAATATCCCTTTGCCAATTTCTCAAGAACAGCCTTAGCGAAAGGCTTCTTGAAGGGAAAGATGTAACTCTGTGAGATGAATTCACAGAACACAGAGAAGTTTCTCAGAAAGCTGCTTTTCAGTTTTGAACGGAAGATATTTCCTTTTTCCCCATAGCCCTCTATGGGCTTCCAAATATCCTTTTGCCAATTCCACAAGAACAGCCTTAGCGAAAGGCTGCTTGACGGGAAAGATGTAACTCTGTGAGATGAATTCACAGAACACAGAGCAGTTTCTCAGAAAGCTTCTTTCCAGTTTTGAACGGAAGATATTTCCTTTTTCACCATAGCCCTCTACGGGCTTCCAAATATCCCTTTGCCAATTCCACAAGAACAGCCTTAGCGAAAGGCTGCTTGAAGGGAAAGATGTAACTCTGTGAGATGAATTCACAGAACACAGAGCAGTTTCTCAGAAAGCTTCTTTCCAGTTTTGTACGGAAGATATTTCCTTTTTCACCATAGCCCTCTATGGGCTTCCAAATATCCCGTTGCCAATTCCACAAGAACAGCCTTAGCGAAAGGCTGCTTGAAGGGAAACATGTAACTCTGTGAGATGAATTCACAGAACACAGAGCAGTTTCTCAGAAAGCTTCTTTCCAGTTTTGAACGGAAGATATTTCCTTTTTCACCATAGCCCTCTATGGGCTTCCAAATATCCCGTTGCCAATTCCACAAGAACAGCCTTAGCGAAAGGCTGCTTGAAAGGAAAGATGTAACTCTGTAAGATGAATTCACAGAACACAGAGCAGTTTCTCAGAAAGCTTCTTTTCAGTTTTGAACGCAAGATATTTCCTTTTTCACTGTAGCCCTCTATGGCCTTCCAAATATCCCTTTGCCAATTCCACAAGAACAGCCTTAGCGAAAGGCTTCTTGAAGGGAACATGTAACTCTGTGAGATGAATTCACAGAACACAGAGCAGTTTCTCAGAAAGCTTCTTTCCAGTTTTGAACGGAAGATATTTCCTTTTTCCCCATAGCCCTCTATGGGCTTCCAAATATCCCGTTGCCAATTCCACAAGAACAGCCTTAGCGAAAGGCTGCTTGAAGGGAAACATGTAACTCTGTGAGATGAATTCACAGAACACAGAGCAGTTTCTCAGAAAGCTTCTTTCCAGTTTTGAACGGAAGATATTTCCTTTTTCACCATAGCCCTCTATGGGCTTCCAAATATCCCGTTGCCAATTCCACAAGAACAGCCTTAGCGAAAGGCTGCTTGAAAGGAAAGATGTAACACTGTGAGATGAATTCACAGAACACAGAGCAGTTTCTCAGAAAGCTTCTTTTCAGTTTTGAACGCAAGATATTTCCTTTTTCACTGTAGCCCTCTATGGGCTTCCAAATATCCCGTTGCCAATTCCACAAGAACAGCCTTAGCGAAAGGCTTCTTGAAGGGGAAGATGTAACTCTGTGAGATGAATTCACAGAACACAGAGCAGTTTCTCAGAAAGCTTCTTTTCAGTTTTGAACGGAAGATATTTCCTTTTTCCCCATAGCCCTCTAAGGGCTTCCAAATATCCTTTTGCCAATTCCACAAGAACAGCCTTAGCGAAAGGCTGCTTGAAGTGAAAGATGTAACTCTGTGAGTTGAATTCACAGAACACAGAGCAGTTTCTCAGAAAGCTTCTTTCCAGTTTTGAACGGAAGATATATAATTTTTCACCATAGCCCTCTACGGGTTTCCAAATCTCCCTTTGCCAATTCCACAAGAACAGCCTTAGCGAAAGGCTGCTTGAAGGGAAAGATGTAACTCTGTGAGATGAATTCACAGAACACAGAGCAGTTTCTCAGAAAGCTTCTTTCCAGTTTTGAACGGAAGATATTTCCTTTTTCACCATAGCCCTCTATGGGCTTCCAAATATCCCGTTGCCAATTCCACAAGAACAGCCTTAGCGAAAGGCTGCTTGAAGGGAAACATGTAACTCTGTGAGATGAATTCACAGAACACAGAGCAGTTTCTCAGAAAGCTTCTTTCCAGTTTTGAACGGAAGATATTTCCTTTTTCACCATAGCCCTCTATGGGCTTCCAAATATCCCGTTGCCAATTCCACAAGAACAGCCTTAGCGAAAGGCTGTTTGAAAGGAAAGATGTAACTCTGTGAGATGAATTCACAGAACACAGAGCAGTTTCTCAGAAAGCTTCTTTTCAGTTTTGAACGCAAGATATTTCCTTTTTCACCGTAGCCCTCTATGGGCTTCCAAATATCCCTTTGCGAATTCCACAAGAACAGCCTTAGCGAAAGGCTTCTTGAAGGGAAAGATGTAACTCTGTGAGATGAATTCACAGAACACAGAGAAGTTTCTCAGAAAGCTTCTTTCCAGTTTTGAACGGAAGATATTTCGTTTTTCCCCATAGCCCTCTATGGGCTTCCAAATATCCCGTTCCCAATTCCCCAAGAACAGACTTAGCGAAAGGCTGCTTGAAGGGAAACATGTAACTCTGTGAGATGAATTGACAGAACACAGAGCAGTTTCTCAGAAAGCTTCTTTCCAGTTTTGAACGGAAGATATTTCCTTTTTCACCATAGCCCTCTATGGGCTTCCAAATATCCCGTTGCCAATTCCACAAGAACAGCCTTAGCGAAAGGCTGCTTGAAAGGAAAGATGTAACTCTGTGAGATGAATTCACAAAACACAGAGCAGTTTCTCAGAAAGCTTCTTTTCAGTTTTGAACGCAAGATATTTCCTTTTTCACTGTAGCCCTCTATGGGCTTCCAAATATCCCTTTGCCAATTCCACAAGAACAGCCTTAGCGAAAGGCTTCTTGAAGGGAAAGATGTAACACTGTGAGATGAATTCACAGAACACAGAGAAGTTTCTCAGAAAGCTTCTTTCCAGTTTTGAACGGAAGATATTTCCTTTTTCCCCATAGCCCTCTATGGGCTTCCAAATATCCCTTTGCCAATTCCACAAGAACAGCCTTAGCGAAAGGCTGCTTGAAGGGAAAGATGTAACTCTGTGAGATGAATTCACAGAACACAGAGCAGTTTCTCAGAAAGCTTCTTTCCAGTTTTGAACGGAAGATATTTCCTTTTTCACCATAGCCCTCTGCGGGCTTCCAAATATCCCTTTGCCAATTCCACAAGAACAGCCTTAGCGAAAGGCTGCTTGAAGGGAAAGATGTAACTCTGTGAGATGAATTCACAGAACACAGAGCAGTTTCTCAGAAAGCTTCTTTCCAGTTTTGAACGGAAGATATTTCCTTTTTCACTGTAGCCCTCTATGGGCTTCCAAATATCCCTTTGCCAATTCCACAAGAACAGCCTTAGCGAAAGGCTTCTTGAAGGGAAAGATGTAACACTGTGAGACGAATTCACAGAACACAGAGAAGTTTCTCAGAAAGCTTCTTTCCAGTTTTGAACGGAAGATATTTCCTTTTTCCCCATAGCCCTCTATGGGCTTCCAAATATCCCTTTGCCAATTCCACAAGAACAGCCTTCGCGAAAGGCTGCTTGAAGGGAAAGATGTAACTCTTTGAGATGAATTGACAGAACACAGAGCAGTTTCTCAGAAAGCTTCTTTCCAGTTTTGAACGGAAGATATTTCCTTTTTCACCATAGCCCTCTACGGGCTTCCAAATATCCCTTTGCCAATTCCACAAGAACAGCCTTAGCGAAAGGCTGCTTGAAGGGAAAGATGTAACTCTGTGAGATGAATTCACAGAACACAGAGCAGTTTCTCAGAAAGCTTCTTTCCAGTTTTGAACGGAAGATATTTCCTTTTTCCCCATAGCCCTCTATGGGCTTCCAAATATCCCGTTGCCAATTCCACAAGAACAGCCTTAGCGAAAGGCTGCTTGAAGGGAAACATGTAACTCTGTGAGATGAATTCACAGAACACAGAGCAGTTTCTCAGAAAGCTTCTTTCCAGTTTTGAACGGAAGATATTTCCTTTTTCACCATAGCCCTCTATGGGCTTCCAAATATCCCGTTGCCAATTCCACAAGAACAGCCTTAGCGAAAGGCTGCTTGAAAGGAAAGATGTAACTCTGTGAGATGAAATCACAGAACACAGAGCAGTTTCTCAGAAAGCTTCTTTTCAGTTTTGAACGCAAGATATTTCCTTTTTCACTGTAGCCCTCTACGGGCTTCCAAATATCCCTTTGCCAATTTCACAAGAACAGCCTTAGGGAAAGGCTTCTTGAAGGGAAAGATGTAACTCTGTGAGATGAATTCACAGAACACAGAGAAGTTTCTCAGAAAGCTGCTTTTCAGTTTTGAACGGAAGATATTTCCTTTTTCCCCATAGCCCTCTATGGGCTTCCAAATATCCTTTTGCCAATTCCACAAGAACAGCCTTAGCGAAAGGCTGCTTGACGGGAAAGATGTAACTCTGTGAGATGAATTCACAGAACACAGAGCAGTTTCTCAGAAAGCTTCTTTCCAGTTTTGAACGGAAGATATTTCCTTTTTCACCATAGCCCTCTATGGGCTTCCAAATATCCCGTTGCCAATTCCACAAGAACAGAATTAGCGAAAGGCTGCTTGAAGGGAAACATGTAACTCTGTGAGATGAATTCACAGAACACAGAGCAGTTTCTCAGAAAGCTTCTTTCCAGTTTTGAACGGAAGATATTTCCTTTTTCACCATAGCCCTCTATGGGCTTCCAAATATCCCGTTGCCAATTCCACAAGAACAGCCTTAGCGAAAGGCTGCTTGAAAGAAAAGATGTAACTCTGTGAGATGAATTCACAGAACACAGAGCAGTTTCTCAGAAAGCTTCTTTTCAGTTTTGAACGCAATATATTTTCTTTTTCACTGTAGCCCTCTATGGGCTTCCAAATATCCCGTTGCCAATTCCACAAGAACAGCCTTAGCGAAAGGCTTCTTGAAGGGAAAGATGTAACTCTGTGAGATGAATTCACAGAACACAGAGAAGTTTCTCAGAAAGCTTCTTTTCAGTTTTGAACGGAAGATATTTCCTTTTTCACCATAGCCCTCTATGGGCTTCCAAGTATCCCGTTGACAATTCCACAAGAACAGCCTTAGCGAAAGGCTGCTTGAAGGGAAACATGTAACTCTGTGAGATGAATTCACAGAACACAGAGCAGTTTCTCAGAAAGCTTCTTTCCAGTTTTGAACGGAAGATATTTCCTTTTTCACCATAGCCCTCTAAGGGCTTCCAAATATCCCGTTGCCAATTCCAAAGGAACAGCCTTAGCGAAAGGCTTCTTGAAGGGAAAGATGTAACTCTGTGAGGTGAATTCACAGAACACAGAGCAGTTTCTCAGAAAGCTTCTTTCCAGTTTTGAACGGAAGATATTTCCTTTTTCCCCATAGCCCTCTATGGGCTTCCAAATATCCCTTTGCCAATTCCACAAGAACAGCCTTAGCGAAAGGCTGCATGAATTGAAAGATGTAACTCTGTGAGATGAATTCACAGAACACAGAGCAGTTTCTCAGAAACCTTCTTTCCGGTTTTGAACGGAAGATATTTCCTTTTTCACCATAGCCCTCTATGGGCTTCCAAATATCCCTTTGCCAATTCCATAAGAACAGCCTTAGCGAAAGGCTGCTTGAAGGGAAAGATGTAACTCTGTGAGATGAATTCACAGAACACAGAGCAGTTTCTCAGAAATCTTTTTTCCAGGTTTGAACGGAAGATATTTCCTTTTTCACCATAGCCCTCTATGGGCTTCCAAATATCCCTTTGCCAATTCCACAAGAACAGCCTTAGCGAAAGGCTTCTTGAAGGGAAAGATGTAACTCTGTGAGATGAATTCACAGAACACAGAGCAGTTTCTCAGAAAGCTTCTTTCCAGTTTTGAACGGAAGATATTTCCTTTTTCACTGTAGCCCTCTATGGGCTTCCAAATATCCCGTTGCCAATTCCACAAGAACAGCCTTAGCGAAAGGCTTCTTGAAGGGAAAGATGTAACTCTGTGAGATGAATTCACAGAACACAGAGCAGTTTCTCAGAAAGCTTCTTTCGAGTTTTGAACGGAAGATATTTCCTTTTTCACCATAGCCCTCTATGGGCTTCCAAATATCCCTTTGCCAATTCCAAAAGAACAGCCTTAGCGAAAGGCTTCTTGAAGGGAAAGATGTAACTCTGTGAGGTGAATTCACGAACACAGAGCAGTTTCTCAGAAAGCTTCTTTCCAGTTTTCAACGGAAGATATTTCGTTTTTCACTGTTGCCCTCTATGGGCTTCCAAATATCCCTTTGCCAATTCCACAAGAACAGCCTTAGCAAAAGGCTTCTTGAAGGGAAAGATGTAACTCTGTGAGATGAATTCACAGAACACAGAAAAGTTTCTCAGAAAGCTTCTTTCCAGTTTTGAACGGAAGATATTTCCTTTTTCCCCATAGCCCTCTATGGGCTTCCAAATATCCCTTTGCCAATTCCACAAGAACAGCCTTAGCGAAAGGCTGCTTGAAGGGAAAGATGTAACTCTGTGAGATGAATTCACAGAACACAGAGCAGTTTCTCAGAAAGCTTCTTTCCAGTTTTGAACGGAAGATATTTCCTTTTTCACCATAGCCCTCTACGGGCTTCCAAATATCCCTTTGCCAATTCCACAAGAACAGCCTTAGCGAAAGGCTGCTTGAAGGGAAAGATGTAACTCTGTGAGATGAATTCACAGAACACAGAGCAGTTTCTCAGAAAGCTTCTTTCCAGTTTTGAACGGAAGGTATTTCCTTTTTCACTGTAGCCCTCTATGGGCTTCCAAATATCCCTTTGCCAATTCCACAAGAACAGCCTTAGCGAAAGGCTGCTTGAAGGGAAACATGTAACTCTGTGAGATGAATTCACAGAACACAGAGCAGTTTCTCAGAAAGCTTCTTTCCAGTTTTGAACGGAAGATATTTCCTTTTTCACCATAGCCCTCTACGGGCTTCCAAATATCCCTTTGCCAATTCCACAAGAACAGCCTTAGCGAAAGGCTGCTTGAAGGGAAAGATGTAACTCTGTGAGATGAATTCACAGAACACAGAGCAGTTTCTCAGAAAGCTTCTTTCCAGTTTTGAACGGAAGATATTTCCTTTTTCACCATAGCCCTCTATGGGCTTCCAAATATCCCGTTGCCAATTCCACAAGAACAGCCTTAGCGAAAGGCTGCTTGAAGGGAAACATGTAACTCTGTGAGATGAATTCACAGAACACAGAGCAGTTTCTCAGAAAGCTTCTTTCCAGTTTTGAACGGAAGATATTTCCTTTTTCCCCATAGCCCTCTATGGGCTTCCAAATATCCCTTTGCCAATTCCACAAGAACAGCCTTAGCGAAAGGCTGCTTGAAGGGAAAGATGTAACTCTGTGAGATGAATTCACAGAACACAGAGCAGTTTCTCAGAAAGCTTCTTTCCAGTTTTGAACGGAAGATATTTCCTTTTTCACCATAGCCCTCTACGGGCTTCCAAATATCCCTTTGCCAATTCCACAAGAACAGCCTTAGCGAAAGGCTGCTTGAAGGGAAAGATGTAACTCTGTGAGATGAATTCACAGAACACAGAGCAGTTTCTCAGAAAGCTTCTTTCCAGTTTTGAACGGAAGATATTTCCTTTTTCACCATAGCCCTCTACGGGCTTCCAAATATCCCTTTGCCAATTCCACAAGAACAGCCTTAGCGAAAGGCTGCTTGAAGGGAAAGATGTAACTCTGTGAGATGAATTCACAGAACACAGAGCAGTTTCTCAGAAAGCTTCTTTCCAGTTTTGAACGGAAGATATTTCCTTTTTCACCATAGCCCTCTATGGGCTTCCAAATATCCCGTTGCCAATTCCACAAGAACAGCCTTAGCGAAAGGCTGCTTGAAGGGAAACATGTAACTCTGTGAGATGAATTCACAGAACACAGAGCAGTTTCTCAGAAAGCTTCTTTCCAGTTTTGAACGGAAGATATTTCCTTTTTCACCATAGCCCTCTATGGGCTTCCAAATATCCCGTTGCCAATTCCACAAGAACAGCCTTAGCGAAAGGCTGCTTGAAAGGAAAGATGTAACTCTGTGAGATGAATTCACAGAACACAGAGCAGTTTCTCAGAAAGCTTCTTTTCAGTTTTGAACGCAAGATATTTCCTTTTTCACTGTAGCCCTCTATGGGCTTCCAAATATCCCTTTGCCAATTCCACAAGAACAGCCTGAGGGAAAGGCTTCTTGAAGGGAAAGATGTAATTCTGTGAGATGAATTCACAGAACACAGAAAAGTTTCTCAGAAAGCTTCTTTTCAGTTTTGAACGGAAGATATTTCCTTTTTCACCATAGCCCTCTATGGGCTTCCAAATATCCCGTTGACAATTCCACAAGAACAGCCTTAGCGAAAGGCTGCTTGAAGGGAAACATGTAACTCTGTGAGATGAATTCACAGAACACAGAGCAGTTTCTCAGAAAGCTTCTTTCCAGTTTTGAACGGAAGATATTTACTTTTTCACCATAGCCCTCTATGGGCTTCCAAATATCCCGTTGCCAATTCCAAAGGAACAGCCTTAGCGAAAGGCTTCTTGAAGGGAAAGATGTAACTCTGTGAGGTGAATTCACAGAACACAGAGCAGTTTCTCAGAAAGCTTCTTTCCAGTTTTGAACGGAAGATATTTCCTTTTTCACCATAGCCCTCTACGGGCTTCTAAATATCCCTTTGCCAATTCCACAAGAACAGCCTTAGCGAAAGGCTGCTTGAAGGGAAAGATGTAACTCTGTGAGATGAATTCACAGAACACAGAGCAGTTTCTCAGAAAGCTTCTTTCCAGTTTTGAACGGAAGATATTTCCTTTTTCACCATAGCCCTCTATGGGCTTCCAAATATCCCTTTGCCAATTCCACAAGAACAGCCTTAGCGAAAGGCTGCTTGAAGGGAAACATGTAACTCTGTGAGATGAATTCACAGAACACAGAGCAGTTTCTCAGAAAGCTTCTTTCCAGTTTTGAACGGAAGATATTTCCTTTTTCACCATAGCCCTCTATGTTCTTCCAAATATCCCGTTGCCAATTCCACAAGAACAGCCTTAGCGAAAGGCTGCTTGAAAGGAAAGATGTAACTCTGTGAGATGAATTCACAGAACACAGAGCAGTTTCTCAGAAAGCTTCTTTTCAGTTTTTAACGGAAGATATTTCCTTTTTCACTGTAGCCCTCTATGGGCTTCCAAATATCCCTTTGCCAATTCCACAAGAACAGCCTTAGCGAAAGGCTTCTTGAAGGGAAAGATGTAACTCTGTGAGTTGAATTCACAGAACACAGAGAAGTTTCTCAGAAAGCTTCTTTTCAGTTTTGAACGGAAGATATTTCCTTTTTCCCCATAGCCCTCTATGGGCTTCCAAATATCCCGTTGCCAATTCCACAAGAACAGCCTTAGCGAAAGGCTTCTTGAAGGGAAAGATGTAACTCTGTGAGATGAATTCACAGAACACAGATCAATTTCTCAGAAAGCTTCTTTCCAGTTTTGAACGGAAGATATTTCCTTTTTCCCCATAGCCCGCTATGGGCTTCCAAATATCCCGTTGCCAATTCCACAAGAACAGCCTTAGCGAAAGGCTGCTTGAAGGGAAAGATGTAACTCTGTGAGATGAATTCACAGAACACAGAGCAGTTTCTCAGAAAGCTTCTTTCCAGTTTTGAACGGAAGATATTTCCTTTTTCCCCTTAGCCCTCTATGGGCTTCCAAATATCCCTTTGCCAATTCCACAAGAACAGACTAAGCGAAAGGCTGCTTGAAGAGAAACATGTAACTCTGTGAGATGAATTCACAGAACACAGAGAAGTTTCTCAGAAAGCTTCTTTCCAGTTTTGAACGGAAGATATTTCCTTTTTCCCCATAGCCCTCTATGGGCTTCCAAATATCCCTTTGCCAATTCCACAAGAACAGCCTTAGCGAAAGGCTGCTTGAAGGGAAAGATGTAACTCTGTGAGATGAATTCACAGAACACAGAGCAGTTTCTCAGAAAGCTTCTTTCCAGTTTTGAACAGAAGATATTTCCTTTTTCACCATAGCCCTCTACGGGCTTCCAAATATCCCTTTGCCAATTCCACAAGAACAGCCTTAGCGAAAGGCTGCTTGAAGGGAAAGATGTAACTCTGTGAGATGAATTCACAGAACACAGAGCAGTTTCTCAGAAAGCTTCTTTCCAGTTTTGAACGGAAGATATTTCCTTTTTCCCCATAGCCCTCTATGGGCTTCCAAATATCCCTTTGCCAATTCCACAAGAACAGCCTTAGCGAAAGGCTGCTTGAAGGGAAAGATGTAACTCTGTGAGATGAATTCACAGAACACAGAGCAGTTTCTCAGAAAGCTTCTTTCCAGTTTTGAACGGAAGATATTTCCTTTTTCCCCATAGCCCTCTATGGGCTTCCAAATATCCCTTTGCCAATTCCACAAGAACAGCCTTAGCGAAAGGCTGCTTGAAGGGAAAGATGTAACTCTGTGAGATGAATTCACAGAACACAGAGCAGTTTCTCAGAAATATTCTTTCCAGGTTTGAACGGAAGATATTTCCTTTTTCCCCATAGCCCTCTATGGGCTTCCAAATATCCCTTTGCCAATTCCACAAGAACAGCCTTAGCGAAAGGCTGCTTGAAAGGAAACATGTAACTCTGTGAGATGAATTCACAGAACACAGAGCAGTTTCTCAGAAAGCTTCTTTCCAGTTTTGAACGGAAGATATTTCCTTTTTCACCATAGCCCTCTATGGGCTTCCAAATATCCCGTTGCCAATTCCACAAGAACAGCCTTAGCGAAAGGCTGCTTGAAAGGAAAGATGTAACTCTGTGAGATGAATTCACAGAACACAGAGCAGTTTCTCAGAAAGCTGCTTTTCAGTTTTGAACGCAAGATATTTCCTTTTTCACTTTAGCCCCCTAAGGGCTTCCAAATATCCCTTTGCCAATTCCACAAGAACAGCCTTAGCGAAAGGCTTCTTGAAGGGAAACATGTAACTCTGTGAGATGAATTCACAGAACACAGAGCAGTTTCTCAGAAAGCTTCTTTCCAGTTTTGAACGGAAGATATTTCCTTTTTCACCATAGCCCTCTATGGGCTTCCAAATATCCCGTTGCCAATTCCACAAGAACAGCCTTAGCGAAAGGCTGCTTGAAAGGAAAGATGTAACTCTGTGAGATGAATTCACAGAACACAGAGCAGTTTCTCAGAAAGCTTCTTTTCAGTTTTTAACGGAAGATATTTCCTTTTTCACTGTAGCCCTCTATGGGCTTCCAAATATCCCGTTGCCAATTCCACAAGAACAGCCTTAGCGAAAGGCTTCTTGAAGGGAAAGATGTAACTCTGTGAGATGAATTCACAGAACACAGATCAATTTCTCAGAAAGCTTCTTTCCAGTTTTGAACGGAAGATATTTCCTTTTTCCCCATAGCCCGCTATGGGCTTCCAAATATCCCGTTGCCAATTCCACAAGAACAGCCTTAGCGAAAGGCTGCTTGAAGGGAAAGATGTAACTCTGTGAGATGAATTCACAGAACACAGAGCAGTTTCTCAGAAAGCTTCTTTCCAGTTTTGAACGGAAGATATTTCCTTTTTCCCCTTAGCCCTCTATGGGCTTCCAAATATCCCTTTGCCAATTCCACAAGAACAGCCTTAGCGAAAGGCTGCTTGAAGAGAAACATGTAACTCTGTGAGATGAATTCACAGAACACAGAGCAGTTTCTCAGAAATCTTCTTTCCAGGTTTGAACAGAAGATATTTCCTTTTTCACCATAGCCCTCTAAGGGCTTCCAAATATCCCGTTGCCAATTCCACAAGAACAGCCTTAGCGAAAGGCTGTTTGAAAGGAAAGATGTAACTCTGTGAGATGAATTCACAGAACACAGAGCAGTTTCTCAGAAAGCTTCTTTTCAGTTTTGAACGCAAGATATTTCCTTTTTCACCGTAGCCCTCTATGGGCTTCCAAATATCCCTTTGCCAATTCCACAAGAACAGCCTTAGCGAAAGGCTTCTTGAAGGGAAAGATGTAACTCTGTGAGATGAATTCACAGAACACAGAGAAGTTTCTCAGAAAGCTACTTTCCAGTTTTGAACGGAAGATATTTCGTTTTTCCCCATAGCCCTCTATGGGCTTCCAAATATCCCGTTCCCAATTCCCCAAGAACAGACTTAGCGAAAGGCTGCTTGAAGGGAAACATGTAACTCTGTGAGATGAATTGACAGAACACAGAGCAGTTTCTCAGAAAGCTTCTTTCCAGTTTTGAACGGAAGATATTTCCTTTTTCACTATAGCCCTCTATGGGCTTCCAAATATCCCGTTGCCAATTCCACAAGAACAGCCTTAGCGAAAGGCTGCTTGAAAGGAAAGATGTAACTCTGTGAGATGAATTCACAAAACACAGAGCAGTTTCTCAGAAAGCTTCTTTTCAGTTTTGAACGCAAGATATTTCCTTTTTCACTGTAGCCCTCTATGGGCTTCCAAATATCCCTTTGCCAATTCCACAAGAACAGCTTAGCGAAAGGCTTCTTGAAGGGAAAGATGTAACTCTGTGAGATGAATTCACAGAACACAGAGAAGTTTCTCAGAAAGCTTCTTTCCAGTATTGAACGTAAGATATTTCCTTTTTCACTGTAGCCCTCTATGGGCTTCCAAATATCCCTTTGCCAATTCCACAAGAACAGCCTTAGCGAAAGGCTTCTTGAAGGGAAAGATGTAACACTGTGAGATGAATTCACAGAACACAGAGAAGTTTCTCAGAAAGCTTCTTTCCAGTTTTGAAAGGAAGATATTTCCTTTTTCCCCATAGCCCTCTATGGGCTTCCAAATATCCCTTTGCCAATTCCACAAGAACAGCCTTAGCGAAAGGCTGCTTGAAGGGAAAGATGTAACTCTGTGAGATGAATTCACAGAACACAGAGCAGTTTCTCAGAAAGCTTCTTTCCAGTTTTGAACGGAAGATATTTCCTTTTTCACCATAGCCCTCTATGGGCTTCCAAATATCCCGTTGCCAATTCCACAAGAACAGCCTTAGCGAAAGTCTGCTTGAAAGGAAAGATGTAACTCTGTGAGATGAATTCACAGAACACAGAGCAGTTTCTCAGAAAGCTTCTTTTCAGTTTTGAACGCAAGATATTTCCTTTTTCACTGTAGCCCTCTATGGGCTTCCAAATATCCCCTTGCCAATTCCACAAGAACAGCCTTAGCGAAAGGCTTCTTGAAGGGGAAGATGTAACTCTGTGAGATGAATTCACAGAACACAGAGCAGTTTCTCAGAAAGCTTCTTTTCAGTTTTGAACGCAAGATATTTCCTTTTTCCCCATAGCCCTCTATGGGCTTCCAAATATCCTTTTGCCAATTCCACAAGAACAGCCTTAGCGAAAGGCTGCTTGAAGGGAAAGATGTAACTCTGTGAGATGAATTCACAGAACACAGAGCAGTTTCTCAGAAAGCTTCTTTCCAGTTTTGAACGGAAGATATTTCCTTTTTCACGGTAGCCCTCTATGGGCTTCCAAATATCCCTTTGCCAATTCCACAAGAACAGCCTTAGCGAAAGGCTTCTTGAAAGGAAAGATGTAACACTGTGAGACGAATTCACAGAACACAGAGAAGTTTCTCAGAAAGCTTCTTTCCAGTTTTGAACGGAAGATATTTCCTTTTTCCCCATAGCCCTCTATGGGCTTCCAAATATCCCTTTGCCAATTCCACAAGAACAGCCTTAGCGAAAGGCTGCTTGAAGGGAAAGATGTAACTCTTTGAGATGAATTGACAGAACACAGAGCAGTTTCTCAGAAAGCTTCTTTCCAGTTTTGAACGGAAGATATTTCCTTTTTCACCATAGCCCTCTACGGGCTTCCAAATATCCCTTTGCCAATTCCACAAGAACAGCCTTAGCGAAAGGCTGCTTGAAGGGAAAGATGTAACTCTGTGAGATGAATTCACAGAACACAGAGCAGTTTCTCAGAAAGCTTCTTTCCAGTTTTGAACGGAAGATATTTCCTTTTTCCCCATAGCCCTCTATGGGCTTCCAAATATCCCGTTGCCAATTCCACAAGAACAGCCTTAGCGAAAGGCTGCTTGAAGGGAAACATGTAACTCTGTGAGATGAATTCACAGAACACAGAGCAGTTTCTCAGAAAGCTTCTTTCCGGTTTTGAACGGAAGATATTTCCTTTTTCACCATAGCCCTCTATGGGCTTCCAAATATCCCGTTGCCAATTCCACAAGAACAGCCTTAGCGAAAGGCTGCTTGAAAGGAAAGATGTAACTCTGTGAGATGAAATCACAGAACACAGAGCAGTTTCTCAGAAAGCTTCTTTTCAGTTTTGAACGCAAGATATTTCCTTTTTCACTGTAGCCCTCTATGGGCTTCCAAATATCCCTTTGCCAATTTCACAAGAACAGCCTTAGGGAAAGGCTTCTTGAAGGGAAAGATGTAACTCTGTGAGATGAATTCACAGAACACAGAGAAGTTTCTCAGAAAGCTGCTTTTCAGTTTTGAACGGAAGATATTTCCTTTTTCCCCATAGCCCTCTATGGGCTTCCAAATATCCTTTTGCCAATTCCACAAGAACAGCCTTAGCGAAAGGCTGCTTGACGGGAAAGATGTAACTCTGTGAGATGAATTCACAGAACACAGAGCAGTTTCTCAGAAAGCTTCTTTCCAGTTTTGAACGGAAGATATTTCCTTTTTCACCATAGCCCTCTATGGGCTTCCAAATATCCCGTTGCCAATTCCACAAGAACAGCCTTAGCGAAAGGCTGCTTGAAGGGAAACATGTAACTCTGTGAGATGAATTCACAGAACACAGAGCAGTTTCTCAGAAAGCTTCTTTCCAGTTTTGAACGGAAGATATTTCCTTTTTCACCATAGCCCTCTATGGGCTTCCAAATATCCCGTTGCCAATTCCACAAGAACAGCCTTAGCGAAAGGCTGCTTGAAAGAAAAGATGTAACTCTGTGAGATGAATTCACAGAACACAGAGCAGTTTCTCAGAAAGCTTCTTTTCAGTTTTGAACGCAAGATATTTCCTTTTTCACTGTAGCCCTCTATGGGCTTCCAAATATCCCTTTGCCAATTCCACAAGAACAGCCTTAGCGAAAGGCTTCTTGAAGGGAAAGATGTAACTCTGTGAGATGAATTCACAGAACACAGAGAAGTTTCTCAGAAAGCTTCTTTTCAGTTTTGAACGGAAGATATTTCCTTTTTCACCATAGCCCTCTATGGGCTTCCAAATATCCCGTTGACAATTCCACAAGAACAGCCTTAGCGAAAGGCTGGTTGAAGGGAAACATGTAACTCTGTGAGATGAATTCACAGAACACAGAGCAGTTTCTCAGAAAGCTTCTTTCCAGTTTTGAACGGAAGATATTTCCTTTTTCACCATAGCCCTCTATGGGCTTCCAAATATCCCGTTGCCAATTCCAAAGGAACAGCCTTAGCGAAAGGCTTCTTGAAGGGAAAGATGTAACTCTGTGAGGTGAATTCACAGAACACAGAGCAGTTTCTCAGAAAGCTTCTTTCCAGTTTTGAACGGAAGATATTTCCTTTTTCCCCATAGCCCTCTATGGGCTTCCAAATATCCCTTTGCCAATTCCACAAGAACAGCCTTAGCGAAAGGCTGCTTGAATTGAAAGATGTAACTCTGTGAGATGAATTCACAGAACACAGAGCAGTTTCTCAGAAAGCTTCTTTCCGGTTTTGAACGGAAGATATTTCCTTTTTCACCATAGCCCTCTATGGGCTTCCAAATATCCCTTTGCCAATTCCATAAGAACAGCCTTAGCGAAAGGCTGCTTGAAGGGAAAGATGTAACTCTGTGAGATGAATTCACAGAACACAGAGCAGTTTCTCAGAAATCTTTTTTCCAGGTTTGAACGGAAGATATTTCCTTTTTCACCATAGCCCTCTATGGGCTTCCAAATATCCCTTTGCCAATTCCACAAGAACAGCCTTAGCGAAAGGCTTCTTGAAGGGAAAGATGTAACTCTGTGAGATGAATTCACAGAACACAGAGCAGTTTCTCAGAAAGCTTCTTTCCAGTTTTGAACGGAAGATATTTCCTTTTTCACTGTAGCCCTCTATGGGCTTCCAAATATCCCGTTGCCAATTCCACAAGAACAGCCTTATCGAAAGGCTTCTTGAAGGGAAAGATGTAACTCTGTGAGATGAATTCACAGAACACAGAGCAGTTTCTCAGAAAGCTTCTTTCGAGTTTTGAACGGAAGATATTTCCTTTTTCACCATAGCCCTCTATGGGCTTCCAAATATCCCGTTGCCAATTCCAAAAGAACAGCCTTAGCGAAAGGCTTCTTGAAGGGAAAGATGTAACTCTGTGAGTTGAATTCACGAACACAGAGCAGTTTCTCAGAAAGCTTCTTTCCAGTTTTGAACGGAAGATATTTCCTTTTTCACCATAGCCCTCTATGGGCTTCCAAATATCCCGTTGCCAATTCCACAAGAACAGCCTTAGCGAAAGGCAGCTTGAAGGGAAAGATGTAACTCTGTGAGATGAATTCACAGAACACAGAGCAGTTTCTCAGAAAGCTTCTTTCCAGTTTTGAACGGAAGATATTTCCTTTTTCCCCATAGCCCTCTATGGGCTTCCAAATATCCCTTTGCCAATTCCACAAGAACAGCCTTAGCGAAAGGCTGCTTGAAGGGAAAGATGTAACTCTGTGAGATGAATTCACAGAACACAGAGCAGTTTCTCAGAAATCTTCTTTCCAGGTTTGAACGGAAGATATTTCCTTTTTCCCCATAGCCCTCTATGGGCTTCCAAATATCCCTTTGCCAATTCCACAAGAACAGCCTTAGCGAAAGGCTTCTTGAAGGGAAAGATGTAACTCTGTGAGATGAATTCACAGAACACAGAGCAGTTTCTCAGAAAGCTTCTTTCCAGTTTTGAACGGAAGATATTTCCTTTTTCACCATAGCCCTCTATGGGCTTCCAAATATCCCTTTGCCAATTACACAAGAACAGCCTTAGCGAAAGGCTGTTTGAAAGGAAAGATGTAACTCTGTGAGATGAATTCATAGAACACAGAGCAGTTTCTCAGAAAGCTTCTTTTCAGTTTTGAACGCAAGATATTTCCTTTTTCACTGTAGCCCTCTATGGGCTTCCAAATATCCCTTTGCGAATTCCACAAGAACAGCCTTAGCGAAAGGCTTCTTGAAGGGAAAGATGTAACTCTGTGAGATGAATTCACAGAACACAGAGAAGTTTCTCAGAAAGCTTCTTTCCAGTTTTGAACGGAAGATATTTCGTTTTTCCCCATAGCCCTCTATGGGCTTCCAAATATCCCGTTGCCAATTCCCCAAGAACAGCCTTAGCGAAAGGCTGCTTGAAGGGAAACATGTAACTCTGTGAGATGAATTGACAGAACACAGAGCAGTTTCTCAGAAAGCTTCTTTCCAGTTTTGAACGGAAGATATTTCCTTTTTCACCGTAGCCCTCTATGGGCTTCCAAATATCCCGTTGCCAATTCCACAAGAACAGCCTTAGCGAAAGGCTGCTTGAAAGGAAAGATGTAACTCTGTGAGATGAATTCACAAAACAGAGCAGTTTCTCAGAAAGCTTCTTTTCAGTTTTGAACGCAAGATATTTCCTTTTTCACTGTAGCCCTCTATGGGCTTCCAAATATCCCTTTGCCAATTCCACAAGAACAGCTTAGCGAAAGGCTTCTTGAAGGGAAAGATGTAACTCTGTGAGATGAATTCACAGAACACAGAGAAGTTTCTCAGAAAGCTTCTTTCCAGTATTGAACGTAAGATATTTCCTTTTTCACTGTAGCCCTCTATGGGCTTCCAAATATCCCTTTGCCAATTCCACAAGAACAGCCTTAGCGAAAGGCTTCTTGAAGGGAAAGATGTAACACTGTGAGATGAATTCACAGAACACAGAGAAGTTTCTCAGAAAGCTTCTTTCCAGTTTTGAACGAAAGATATTTCCTTTTTCCCCATAGCCCTCTACGGGCTTCCAAATATCCCTTTGCCAATTCCACAAGAACAGCCTTAGCGAAAGGCTGCTTGAAGGGAAAGATGTAACTCTGTGAGATGAATTCACAGAACACAGAGCAGTTTCTCAGAAAGCTTCTTTCCAGTTTTGAACGGAAGATATTTCCTTTTTCACCATAGCCCTCTACGGGCTTCCAAATATCCCTTTGCCAATTCCACAAGAACAGCCTTAGCGAAAGGCTGCTTGAAGGGAAAGATGTAACTCTGTGAGATGAATTCACAGAACACAGAGCAGTTTCTCAGAAAGCTTCTTTCCAGTTTTGAACGGAAGATATTTCCTTTTTCCCCATAGCCCTCTATGGGCTTCCAAATATCCCGTTGCCAATTCCACAAGAACAGCCTTAGCGAAAGGCTGCTTGAAGGGAAAGATGTAACTCTGTGAGATGAATTCACAGAACACAGAGCAGTTTCTCAGAAAGCTTCTTTCCAGTTTTGAACGGAAGATATTTCCTTTTTCACCATAGCCCTCTATGGGCTTCCAAATATCCCGTTGCCAATTCCACAAGAACAGCCTTAGCGAAAGGCTGCTTGAAAGGAAAGATGTAACTCTGTGAGATGAAATCACAGAACACAGAGCAGTTTCTCAGAAAGCTTCTTTTCAGTTTTGAACGCAAGATATTTCCTTTTTCACTGTAGCCCTCTATGGGCTTCCAAATATCCCTTTGCCAATTCCACAAGAACAGCTTAGCGAAAGGCTTCTTGAAGGGAAAGATGTAACTCTGTGAGATGAATTCACAGAACACAGAGAAGTTTCTCAGAAAGCTGCTTTTCAGTTTTGAACGGAAGATATTTCCTTTTTCCCCATAGCCCTCTATGGGCTTCCAAATATCCTTTTGCCAATTACACAAGAACAGCCTTAGCGAAAGGCTGCTTGACGGGAAAGATGTAACTCTGTGAGATGAATTCACAGAACACAGAGCAGTTTCTCAGAAAGCTTCTTTCCAGTTTTGAACGGAAGATATTTCCTTTTTCACCATAGCCCTCTACGGGCTTCCAAATATCCCTTTGCCAATTCCACAAGAACAGCCTTAGCGAAAGGCTGCTTGAAGGGAAAGATGTAACTCTGTGAGATGAATTCACAGAACACAGAGCAGTTTCTCAGAAAGCTTCTTTCCAGTTTTGAACGGAAGATATTTCCTTTTTCACCATAGCCCTCTATGGGCTTCCAAATATCCCGTTGCCAATTCCACAAGAACAGCCTTAGCGAAAGGCTGCTTGAAGGGAAACATGTAACTCTGTGAGATGAATTCACAGAACACAGAGCAGTTTCTCAGAAAGCTTCTTTCCAGTTTTGAACGGAAGATATTTCCTTTTTCACCATAGCCCTCTATGGGCTTCCAAATATCCCGTTGCCAATTCCACAAGAACAGCCTTAGCGAAAGGCTGCTTGAAAGGAAAGATGTAACTCTGTGAGATGAATTCACAGAACACAGAGCAGTTTCTCAGAAAGCTTCTTTTCAGTTTTGAACGCAAGATATTTCCTTTTTCACTGTAGCCCTCTATGGGCTTCCAAATATCCCTTTGCCAATTCCACAAGAACAGCCTTAGTGAAAGGCTTCTTGAAGGGAAAGATGTAACTCTGTGAGATGAATTCACAGAACACAGAGAAGTTTCTCAGAAAGCTTCTTTTCAGTTTTGAACGGAAGATATTTCCTTTTTCACCATAGCCCTCTATGGGCTTCCAAATATCCCGTTGACAATTCCACAAGAACAGCCTTAGCGAAAGGCTGCTTGAAGGGAAACATGTAACTCTGTGAGATGAATTCACAGAACACAGAGCAGTTTCTCAGAAAGCTTCTTTCCAGTTTTGAACGGAAGATATTTCCTTTTTCACCATAGCCCTCTATGGGCTTCCAAATATCCCGTTGCCAATTCCAAAGGAACAGCCTTAGCGAAAGGCTTCTTGAATGGAAAGATGTAACTCTGTGAGGTGAATTCACAGAACACAGAGCAGTTTCTCAGAAAGCTTCTTTCCAGTTTTGAACGGAAGATATTTCCTTTTTCACCATAGCCCTCTACGGGCTTCTAAATATCCCTTTGCCAATTCCACAAGAACAGCCTTAGCGAAAGGCTGCTTGAAGGGAAAGATGTAACTCTGTGAGATGAATTCACAGAACACAGAGCAGTTTCTCAGAAAGCTTCTTTCCAGTTTTGAACGGAAGATATTTCCTTTTTCACCATAGCCCTCTATGGGCTTCCAAATATCCCTTTGCCAATTCCACAAGAACAGCCTTAGCGAAAGGCTGCTTGAAGGGAAACATGTAACTCTGTGAGATGAATTCACAGAACACAGAGCAGTTTCTCAGAAAGCTTCTTTCCAGTTTTGAACGGAAGATATTTCCTTTTTCACATTAGCCCTCTATGGGCTTCCAAATATCCCGTTGCCAATTCCACAAGAACAGCCTTAGCGAAAGGCTGCTTGAAAGGAAAGATGTAACTCTGTGAGATGAATTCACAGAACACAGAGCAGTTTCTCAGAAAGCTTCTTTTCAGTTTTTAACGGAAGATATTTCCTTTTTCACTGTAGCCCTCTATGGGCTTCCAAATATCCCTTTGCCAATTCCACAAGAACAGCCTTAGCGAAAGGCTTCTTGAAGGGAAAGATGTAACTCTGTGAGTTGAATTCACAGAACACAGAGAAGTTTCTCAGAAAGCTACTTTTCAGTTTTGAACGGAAGATATTTCCTTTTTCCCCATAGCCCTCTATGGGCTTCCAAATATCCCTTTGCCAATTCCACAAGAACAGCCTTAGCGAAAGGCTGCTTGAAGGGAAAGATGTAACTCTGTGAGATGAATTCACAGAACACAGAGCAGTTTCTCAGAAAGCTTCTTTCCAATTTTGAACGGAAGATATTTCCTTTTTCACTGTAGCCCTCTATGGGCTTCCAAATATCCCTTTGCCAATTCCACAAAAACAGCCTTAGCGAAAGGCTTCTTCAAGGGAAAGATGTAACACTGTGAGATGAATTCACAGAACACAGAGAAGTTTCTCAGAAAGCTTCTTTCCAGTTTTGAACGGAAGATATTTCCTTTTTCCCCATAGCCCTCTATGGGCTTCCAAATATCCCTTTGCCAATTCCACAAGAACAGCCTTAGCGAAAGGCTGCTTGAAGGGAAAGATGTAACTCTGTGACATGAATTCAAAGAACAGAGAGCAGTTTCTCAGAAAGCTTCTTTCCAGTTTTGAACGGAAGATATTTCCTTTTTCACCAAAGCCCTCTACGGGCTTCCAAATATCCCTTTGCCAATTCCACAAGAACAGCCTTAGCGAAAGGCTGCTTGAAGGGAAAGATGTAACTCTGTGAGATGAATTCACAGAACACACAGCACTTTCTCAGAAAGCTTCTTTCCAGTTTTGAACGGAAGATATTTCCTTTTTCCCCATAGCCCTCTATGGGCTTCCAAATATCCCGTTGCCAATTCCACAAGAACAGCCTTAGCGAAAGGCTGCTTGAAGGGAAACATGTAACTCTGTGAGATGAATTCACAGAACACAGAGCAGTTTCTCAGAAAGCTTCTTTCCAGTTTTGAACGGAAGATATTTCCTTTTTCACCATAGCCCTCTATGGGCTTCCAAATATCCCGTTGCCAATTCCACAAGAACAGCCTTAGCGAAAGGCTGCTTGAAAGGAAAGATGTAACTCTGTGAGATGAATTCACAGAACACAGAGCAGTTTCTCAGAAAGCTTCTTTTCAGTTTTGAACGGAAGATATTTCCTTTTTCACTGTAGCCCTCTATGGGCTTCCAAATATCCCTTTGCCAATTCCACAAGAACAGCCTTAGCGAAAGGCTTCTTGAAGGGAAAGATGTAACTCTGTGAGTTGAATTCACAGAACACAGAGAAGTTTCTCAGAAAGCTTCTTTTCAGTTTTGAACGGAAGATATTTCCTTTTTCCCCATAGCCCTCTATGGGCTTCCAAATATCCCGTTGCCAATTCCACAAGAACAGCCTTAGCGAAAGGCTTCTTGAAGGGAAAGATGTAACTCTGTGAGATGAATTCACAGAACACAGATCAATTTCTCAGAAAGCTTCTTTCCAGTTTTGAACGGAAGATATTTCCTTTTTCCCCATAGCCCGCTATGGGCTTCCAAATATCCCTTTGCCAATTCCACAAGAACAGCCTTAGCGAAAGGCTGCTTGAAGGGAAAGATGTAACTCTGTGAGATGAATTCACAGAACACAGAGCAGTTTCTCAGAAATCTTCTTTCCAGTTTTGAACGGAAGATATTTCCTTTTTCCCCATAGCCCTCTATGGGCTTCCAAATGTCCCTTTGCCAATTCCACAAGAACAGCCTTAGCGAAAGGCTGCTTGAAGGGAAACATGTAACTCTGTGAGATGAATTCACAGAACACAGAGCAGTTTCTCAGAAATCTTCTTTCCAGGTTTGAACAGAAGATATTTCCTTTTTCACCATAGCCCTCTATGGGCTTCCAAATATCCCTTTGCCAATTCCAGAAGAACAGCCTTAGCGAAAGGCTTCTTGAAGGGAAAGATGTAACTCTGTGAGAGGAATTCACAGAACACAGAGCAGTTTCTCAGAAAGCTTCTTTCCAGTTTTGAACGGAAGATATTTCCTTTTTCACTGTAGCCCTCTATGGGCTTCCAAATATCCCTTTGCCAATTCCACAAGAACAGCCTTAGCGAAAGGCTTCTTGAAGGGAAAGATGTAACTCTGTGAGATGAATTCACAGAACACAGAGAAGTTTCTCAGAAAGCTTCTTTCCAGTTTTGAACGGAAGATATTTCCTTTTTCACCATAGCCCTCTATGGGCTTCCAAATATCCCTTTGCCAATTCCACAAGAACAGCCTTAGCGAAAGGCTGCTTGAAGGGAAACATGTAACTCTGTGAGATGAATTCACAGAACACAGAGCAGTTTCTCAGAAAGCTTCTTTCCAGTTTTGAACGGAAGATATTTCCTTTTTCACCATAGCCCTCTATGGGCTTCCAAATATCCCGTTGCCAATTCCACAAGAACAGCCTTAGCGAAAGGCTGTTTGAAAGGAAAGATGTAACTCTGTGAGATGAATTCACAGAACACAGAGCAGTTTCTCAGAAAGCTTCTTTTCAGTTTTGAACGCAAGATATTTCCTTTTTCACCGTAGCCCTCTATGGGCTTCCAAATATCCCTTTGCGAATTCCACAAGAACAGCCTTAGCGAAAGGCTTCTTGAAGGGAAAGATGTAACTCTGTGAGATGAATTCACAGAACACAGAGAAGTTTCTCAGAAAGCTTCTTTCCAGTTTTGAACGGAAGATATTTCGTTTTTCCCCATAGCCCTCTATGGGCTTCCAAATATCCCGTTCCCAATTCCCCAAGAACAGACTTAGCGAAAGGCTGCTTGAAGGGAAACATGTAACTCTGTGAGATGAATTGACAGAACACAGAGCAGTTTCTCAGAAAGCTTCTTTCCAGTTTTGAACGGAAGATATTTCCTTTTTCACCATAGCCCTCTATGGGCTTCCAAATATCCCGTTGCCAATTCCACAAGAACAGCCTTAGCGAAAGGCTGCTTGAAAGGAAAGATGTAACTCTGTGAGATGAATTCACAAAACACAGAGCAGTTTCTCAGAAAGCTTCTTTTCAGTTTTGAACGCAAGATATTTCCTTTTTCACTGTAGCCCTCTATGGGCTTCCAAATATCCCTTTGCCAATTCCACAAGAACAGCTTAGCGAAAGGCTTCTTGAAGGGAAAGATGTAACTCTGTGAGATGAATTCACAGAACACAGAGAAGTTTCTCAGAAAGCTTCTTTCCAGTATTGAACGTAAGATATTTCCTTTTTCACTGTAGCCCTCTATGGGCTTCCAAATATCCCTTTGCCAATTCCACAAGAACAGCCTTAGCGAAAGGCTTCTTGAAGGGAAAGATGTAACTCTGTGAGATGAATTCACAGAACACAGAGAAGTTTCTCAGAAAGCTTCTTTCCAGTTTTGAACGGAAGATATTTCGTTTTTCCCCATAGCCCTCTATGGGCTTCCAAATATCCCGTTCCCAATTCCCCAAGAACAGACTTAGCGAAAGGCTGCTTGAAGGGAAACATGTAACTCTGTGAGATGAATTCACAGAACACAGAGCAGTTTCTCAGAAAGCTTCTTTCCAGTTTTGAACGGAAGATATTTCCTTTTTCACCATAGCCCTCTATGGGCTTCCAAATATCCCGTTGCCAATTCCACAAGAACAGCCTTAGCGAAAGGCTGCTTGAAAGGAAAGATGTAACTCTGTGAGATGAAATCACAGAACACAGAGCAGTTTCTCAGAAAGCTTCTTTTCAGTTTTGAACGCAAGATATTTCCTTTTTCACTGTAGCCCTCTATGGGCTTCCAAATATCCCTTTGCCAATTTCACAAGAACAGCCTTAGGGAAAGGCTTCTTGAAGGGAAAGATGTAACTCTGTGAGATGAATTCACAGAACACAGAGAAGTTTCTCAGAAAGCTGCTTTTCAGTTTTGAACGGAAGATATTTCCTTTTTCCCCATAGCCCTCTATGGGCTTCCAAATATCCTTTTGCCAATTCCACAAGAACAGCCTTAGCGAAAGGCTGCTTGAAAGAAAAGATGTAACTCTGTGAGATGAATTCACAGAACACAGAGCAGTTTCTCAGAAAGCTTCTTTTCAGTTTTGAACGCAAGATATTTCCTTTTTCACTGTAGCCCTCTATGGGCTTCCAAATATCCCTTTGCCAATTCCACAAGAACAGCCTTAGCGAAAGGCTTCTTGAAGGGAAAGATGTAACTCTGTGAGATGAATTCACAGAACACAGAGAAGTTTCTCAGAAAGCTTCTTTTCAGTTTTGAACGGAAGATATTTCCTTTTTCACCATAGCCCTCTATGGGCTTCCAAATATCCCGTTGACAATTCCACAAGAACAGCCTTAGCGAAAGGCTGGTTGAAGGGAAACATGTAACTCTGTGAGATGAATTCACAGAACACAGAGCAGTTTCTCAGAAAGCTTCTTTCCAGTTTTGAACGGAAGATATTTCCTTTTTCACCATAGCCCTCTATGGGCTTCCAAATATCCCGTTGCCAATTCCAAAGGAACAGCCTTAGCGAAAGGCTTCTTGAAGGGAAAGATGTAACTCTGTGAGGTGAATTCACAGAACACAGAGCAGTTTCTCAGAAAGCTTCTTTCCAGTTTTGAACGGAAGATATTTCCTTTTTCCCCATAGCCCTCTATGGGCTTCCAAATATCCCTTTGCCAATTCCACAAGAACAGCCTTAGCGAAAGGCTGCTTGAATTGAAAGATGTAACTCTGTGAGATGAATTCACAGAACACAGAGCAGTTTCTCAGAAAGCTTCTTTCCGGTTTTGAACGGAAGATATTTCCTTTTTCACCATAGCCCTCTATGGGCTTCCAAATATCCCTTTGCCAATTCCATAAGAACAGCCTTAGCGAAAGGCTGCTTGAAGGGAAAGATGTAACTCTGTGAGATGAATTCACAGAACACAGAGCAGTTTCTCAGAAATCTTTTTTCCAGGTTTGAACGGAAGATATTTCCTTTTTCACCATAGCCCTCTATGGGCTTCCAAATATCCCTTTGCCAATTCCACAAGAACAGCCTTAGCGAAAGGCTTCTTGAAGGGAAAGATGTAACTCTGTGAGATGAATTCACAGAACACAGAGCAGTTTCTCAGAAAGCTTCTTTCCAGTTTTGAACGGAAGATATTTCCTTTTTCACTGTAGCCCTCTATGGGCTTCCAAATATCCCGTTGCCAATTCCACAAGAACAGCCTTATCGAAAGGCTTCTTGAAGGGAAAGATGTAACTCTGTGAGATGAATTCACAGAACACAGAGCAGTTTCTCAGAAAGCTTCTTTCGAGTTTTGAACGGAAGATATTTCCTTTTTCACCATAGCCCTCTATGGGCTTCCAAATATCCCGTTGCCAATTCCAAAAGAACAGCCTTAGCGAAAGGCTTCTTGAAGGGAAAGATGTAACTCTGTGAGGTGAATTCACGAACACAGAGCAGTTTCTCAGAAAGCTTCTTTCCAGTTTTGAACGGAAGATATTTCCTTTTTCACCATAGCCCTCTATGGGCTTCCAAATATCCCTTTGCCAATTCCACAAGAACAGCCTTAGCGAAAGGCAGCTTGAAGGGAAAGATGTAACTCTGTGAGATGAATTCACAGAACACAGAGCAGTTTCTCAGAAAGCTTCTTTCCAGTTTTGAACGGAAGATATTTCCTTTTTCCCCATAGCCCTCTATGGGCTTCCAAATATCCCTTTGCCAATTCCACAAGAACAGCCTTAGCGAAAGGCTGCTTGAAGGGAAAGATGTAACTCTGTGAGATGAATTCACAGAACACAGAGCAGTTTCTCAGAAATCTTCTTTCCAGGTTTGAACGGAAGATATTTCCTTTTTCCCCATAGCCCTCTATGGGCTTCCAAATATCCCTTTGCCAATTCCACAAGAACAGCCTTAGCGAAAGGCTTCTTGAAGGGAAAGATGTAACTCTGTGAGATGAATTCACAGAACACAGAGCAGTTTCTCAGAAAGCTTCTTTCCAGTTTTGAACGGAAGATATTTCCTTTTTCACCATAGCCCTCTATGGGCTTCCAAATATCCCGTTGCCAATTCCACAAGAACAGCCTTAGCGAAAGGCTGTTTGAAAGGAAAGATGTAACTCTGTGAGATGAATTCACAGAACACAGAGCAGTTTCTCAGAAAGCTTCTTTTCAGTTTTGTACGCAAGATATTTCCTTTTTCACTGTAGCCCTCTATGGGCTTCCAAATATCCCTTTGCGAATTCCACAAGAACAGCCTTAGCGAAAGGCTTCTTGAAGGGAAAGATGTAACTCTGTGAGATGAATTCACAGAACACAGAGAAGTTTCTCAGAAAGCTTCTTTCCAGTTTTGAACGGAAGATATTTCGTTTTTCCCCATAGCCCTCTATGGGCTTCCAAATATCCCGTTGCCAATTCCCCAAGAACAGCCTTAGCGAAAGGCTGCTTGAAGGGAAACATGTAACTCTGTGAGATGAATTGACAGAACACAGAGCAGTTTCTCAGAAAGCTTCTTTCCAGTTTTGAACGGAAGATATTTCCTTTTTCACCATAGCTCTCTATGGGCTTCCAAATATCCCGTTGCCAATTCCACAAGAACAGCCTTAGCGAAAGGCTGCTTGAAAGGAAAGATGTAACTCTGTGAGATGAATTCACAAAACAGAGCAGTTTCTCAGAAAGCTTCTTTTCAGTTTTGAACGCAAGATATTTCCTTTTTCACTGTAGCCCTCTATGGGCTTCCAAATATCCCTTTGCCAATTCCACAAGAACAGCTTAGTGAAAGGCTTCTTGAAGGGAAAGATGTAACTCTGTGAGATGAATTCACAGAACACAGAGAAGTTTCTCAGAAAGCTTCTTTTCAGTTTTGAACGGAAGATATTTCCTTTTTCACCATAGCCCTCTATGGGCTTCCAAATATCCCGTTGACAATTCCACAAGAACAGCCTTAGCGAAAGGCTGCTTGAAGGGAAACATGTAACTCTGTGAGATGAATTCACAGAACACAGAGCAGTTTCTCAGAAAGCTTCTTTCCAGTTTTGAACGGAAGATATTTCCTTTTTCACCATAGCCCTCTATGGGCTTCCAAATATCCCGTTGCCAATTCCAAAGGAACAGCCTTAGCGAAAGGCTTCTTGAATGGAAAGATGTAACTCTGTGAGGTGAATTCACAGAACACAGAGCAGTTTCTCAGAAAGCTTCTTTCCAGTTTTGAACGGAAGATATTTCCTTTTTCACCATAGCCCTCTACGGGCTACTAAATATCCCTTTGCCAATTCCACAAGAACAGCCTTAGCGAAAGGCTGCTTGAAGGGAAAGATGTAACTCTGTGAGATGAATTCACAGAACACAGAGCAGTTTCTCAGAAAGCTTCTTTCCAGTTTTGAACGGAAGATATTTCCTTTTTCACCATAGCCCTCTATGGGCTTCCAAATATCCCTTTGCCAATTCCACAAGAACAGCCTTAGCGAAAGGCTGCTTGAAGGGAAACATGTAACTCTGTGAGATGAATTCACAGAACACAGAGCAGTTTCTCAGAAAGCTTCTTTCCAGTTTTGAACGGAAGATATTTCCTTTTTCACATTAGCCCTCTATGGGCTTCCAAATATCCCGTTGCCAATTCCACAAGAACAGCCTTAGCGAAAGGCTGCTTGAAAGGAAAGATGTAACTCTGTGAGATGAATTCACAGAACACAGAGCAGTTTCTCAGAAAGCTTCTTTTCAGTTTTTAACGGAAGATATTTCCTTTTTCACTGTAGCCCTCTATGGGCTTCCAAATATCCCTTTGCCAATTCCACAAGAACAGCCTTAGCGAAAGGCTTCTTGAAGGGAAAGATGTAACTCTGTGAGTTGAATTCACAGAACACAGAGAAGTTTCTCAGAAAGCTACTTTTCAGTTTTGAACGGAAGATATTTCCTTTTTCCCCATAGCCCTCTATGGGCTTCCAAATATCCCGTTGCCAATTCCACAAGAACAGCCTTAGCGAAAGGCTTCTTGAAGGGAAAGATGTAACTCTGTGAGATGAATTCACAGAACACAGATCAATTTCACAGAAAGCTTCTTTCCAGTTTTGAACGGAAGATATTTCCTTTTTCCCCATAGCCCGCTATGGGCTTCCAAATATCCCGTTGCCAATTCCACAAGAACAGCCTTAGCGAAAGGCTGCTTGAAGGGAAAGATGTAACTCTGTGAGATGAATTCACAGAACACAGAGCAGTTTCTCAGAAAGCTTCTTTCCAGTTTTGAACGGAAGATATTTCCTTTTTCCCCTTAGCCCTCTATGGGCTTCCAAATATCCCTTTGCCAATTCCACAAGAACAGACTTAGCGAAAGGCTGCTTGAAGAGAAACATGTAACTCTGTGAGATGAATTCACAGAACACTGAGAAGTTTCTCAGAAAGCTGCTTTCCAGTTTTGAACGGAAGATATTTCCTTTTTCCCCATAGCCCTCTATGGACTTCCAAATATCCCTTTGCCAATTCCACAAGAACAGCCTTAGCGAAAGGCTGCTTGAAGGAAAAGATGTAACTCTGTGAGATGAATTCACAGAACACAGAGCAGTTTCTCAGAAAGCTTCTTTCCAGTTTTGAACGGAAGATATTTCCTTTTTCACCATAGCCCTCTACGGGCTTCCAAATATCCCTTTGCCAATTCCACAAGAACAGCCTTAGCGAAAGGCTGCTTGAAGGGAAAGATGTAACTCTGTGAGATGAATTCACAGAACACAGAGCAGTTTCTCAGAAAGCTTCTTTCCAGTTTTGAACGGAAGATATTTCCTTTTTCCCCATAGCCCTCTATGGGCTTCCAAATATCCCTTTGCCAATTCCACAAGAACAGCCTTAGCGAAAGGCTGCTTGAAGGGAAAGATGTAACTCTGTGAGATGAATTCACAGAACACAGAGCAGTTTCTCAGAAAGCTTCTTTCCAATTTTGAACGGAAGATATTTCCTTTTTCACTGTAGCCCTCTATGGGCTTCCAAATATCCCTTTGCCAATTCCACAAAAACAGCCTTAGCGAAAGGCTTCTTCAAGGGAAAGATGTAACACTGTGAGATGAATTCACAGAACACAGAGAAGTTTCTCAGAAAGCTTCTTTCCAGTTTTGAACGGAAGATATTTCCTTTTTCCCCATAGCCCTCTATGGGCTTCCAAATATCCCTTTGCCAATTCCACAAGAACAGCCTTAGCGAAAGGCTGCTTGAAGGGAAAGATGTAACTCTGTGACATGAATTCAAAGAACAGAGAGCAGTTTCTCAGAAAGCTTCTTTCCAGTTTTGAACGGAAGATATTTCCTTTTTCACCATAGCCCTCTACGGGCTTCCAAATATCCCTTTGCCAATTCCACAAGAACAGCCTTAGCGAAAGGCTGCTTGAAGGGAAAGATGTAACTCTGTGAGATGAATTCACAGAACACACAGCACTTTCTCAGAAAGCTTCTTTCCAGTTTTGAACGGAAGATATTTCCTTTTTCCCCATAGCCCTCTATGGGCTTCCAAATATCCCGTTGCCAATTCCACAAGAACAGCCTTAGCGAAAGGCTGCTTGAAGGGAAACATGTAACTCTGTGAGATGAATTCACAGAACACAGAGCAGTTTCTCAGAAAGCTTCTTTCCAGTTTTGAACGGAAGATATTTCCTTTTTCACCATAGCCCTCTATGGGCTTCCAAATATCCCGTTGCCAATTCCACAAGAACAGCCTTAGCGAAAGGCTGCTTGAAAGGAAAGATGTAACTCTGTGAGATGAATTCACAGAACACAGAGCAGTTTCTCAGAAAGCTTCTTTTCAGTTTTGAACGGAAGATATTTCCTTTTTCACTGTAGCCCTCTATGGGCTTCCAAATATCCCTTTGCCAATTCCACAAGAACAGCCTTAGCGAAAGGCTTCTTGAAGGGAAAGATGT
Organism: Chlorocebus sabaeus; assembly: GCF_047675955.1. NCBI lineage: Eukaryota > Metazoa > Chordata > Mammalia > Primates > Cercopithecidae > Chlorocebus > Chlorocebus sabaeus. The sequence goes on along the minus strand of NW_027327703.1, from coordinate 2,383,604 downwards.
AACTCTGTGAGTTGAATTCACAGAACACAGAGAAGTTTCTCAGAAAGCTTCTTTTCAGTTTTGAACGGAAGATATTTCCTTTTTCCCCATAGCCCTCTATGGGCTTCCAAATATCCCGTTGCCAATTCCTCAAGAACAGCCTTAGCGAAAGGCTTCTTGAAGGGAAAGATGTAACTCTGTGAGATGAATTCACAGAACACAGATCAATTTCTCAGAAAGCTTCTTTCCAGTTTTGAACGGAAGATATTTCCTTTTCCCCATAGCCCGCTATGGGCTTCCAAATATCCCTTTGCCAATTCCACAAGAACAGCCTTAGCGAAAGGCTGCTTGAAGGGAAAGATGTAACTCTGTGAGATGAATTCACAGAACACAGAGCAGTTTCTCAGAAATTTTCTTTCCAGTTTTGAACGGAAGATATTTCCTTTTTCCCCATAGCCCTCTATGGGCTTCCAAATGTCCCTTTGCCAATTCCACAAGAACAGCCTTAGCGAAAGGCTGCTTGAAGGGAAACATGTAACTCTGTGAGATGAATTCACAGAACACAGAGCAGTTTCTCAGAAATCTTCTTTCCAGGTTTGAACAGAAGATATTTCCTTTTTCACCATAGCCCTCTATGGGCTTCCAAATATCCCTTTGCCAATTCCAGAAGAACAGCCTTAGCGAAAGGCTTCTTGAAGGGAAAGATGTAACTCTGTGAGAGGAATTCACAGAACACAGAGCAGTTTCTCAGAAAGCTTCTTTCCAGTTTTGAACGGAAGATATTTCCTTTTTCACTGTAGCCCTCTATGGGCTTCCAAATATCCCTTTGCCAATTCCACAAGAACAGCCTTAGCGAAAGGCTTCTTGAAGGGAAAGATGTAACTCTGTGAGATGAATTCACAGAACACAGAGAAGTTTCTCAGAAAGCTTCTTTCCAGTTTTGAACGGAAGATATTTCCTTTTTCACCATAGCCCTCTATGGGCTTCCAAATATCCCTTTGCCAATTCCACAAGAACAGCCTTAGCGAAAGGCTGCTTGAAGGGAAACATGTAACTCTGTGAGATGAATTCACAGAACACAGAGCAGTTTCTCAGAAAGCTTCTTTCCAGTTTTGAACGGAAGATAATTCCTTTTTCACCATAGCCCTCTATGGGCTTCCAAATATCCCGTTGCCAATTCCACAACAACAGCCTTAGCGAAAGGCTGTTTGAAAGGAAAGATGTAACTCTGTGAGATGAATTCACAGAACACAGAGCAGTTTCTCAGAAAGCTTCTTTTCAGTTTTGAACGCAAGATATTTCCTTTTTCAACGTAGCCCTCTATGGGCTTCCAAATATCCCTTTGCGAATTCCAGAAGAACAGCCTTAGCGAAAGGCTTCTTGAAGGGAAAGATGTAACTCTGTGAGATGAATTCACAGAACACAGAGAAGTTTCTCAGAAAGCTTCTTTCCAGTTTTGAACGGAAGATATTTCGTTTTTCCCCATAGCCCTCTATGGGCTTCCAAATATCCCGTTCCCAATTCCCCAAGAACAGACTTAACGAAAGGCTGCTTGAAGGGAAACATGTAACTCTGTGAGATGAATTCACAGAACACAGAGCAGTTTCTCAGAAAGCTTCTTTCCAGTTTTGAACGGAAGATATTTCCTTTTTCACCATAGCCCTCTATGGGCTTCCAAATATCCCGTTGCCAATTCCACAAGAACAGCCTTAGCGAAAGGCTGCTTGAAAGGAAAGATGTAACTCTGTGAGATGAATTCAAAGAACACAGAGCAGTTTCTCAGAAAGCTTCTTTCCAGTTTTGAACGGAAGATATTTCCTTTTTCACCATAGCCCTCTACGGGCTTCCAAATATCCCTTTGCCAATTCCACAAGAACAGCCTTAGCGAAAGGCTGCTTGAAGGGAAAGATGTAACTCTGTGAGATGAATTCACAGAACACACAGCACTTTCTCAGAAAGCTTCTTTCCAGTTTTGAACGGAAGATATTTCCTTTTTCCCCATAGCCCTCTATGGGCTTCCAAATATCCCGTTGCCAATTCCACAAGAACAGCCTTAGCGAAAGGCTGCTTGAAGGGAAACATGTAACTCTGTGAGATGAATTCACAGAACACAGAGCAGTTTCTCAGAAAGCTTCTTTCCAGTTTTGAACGGAAGATATTTCCTTTTTCACCATAGCCCTCTATGGGCTTCCAAATATCCCGTTGCCAATTCCACAAGAACAGCCTTAGCGAAAGGCTGCTTGAAAGGAAAGATGTAACTCTGTGAGATGAATTCACAGAACACAGAGCAGTTTCTCAGAAAGCTTCTTTTCAGTTTTGAACGGAAGATATTTCCTTTTTCACTGTAGCCCTCTATGGGCTTCCAAATATCCCTTTGCCAATTCCACAAGAACAGCCTTAGCGAAAGGCTTCTTGAAGGGAAAGATGTAACTCTGTGAGTTGAACTCACAGAACACAGAGAAGTTTCTCAGAAAGCTTCTTTTCAGTTTTGAACGGAAGATATTTCCTTTTTCCCCATAGCCCTCTATGGGCTTCCAAATATCCCGTTGCCAATTCCACAAGAACAGCCTTAGCGAAAGGCTTCTTGAAGGGAAAGATGTAACTCTGTGAGATGAATTCACAGAACACAGATCAATTTCTCAGAAAGCTTCTTTCCAGTTTTGAACGGAAGATATTTCCTTTTTCCCCATAGCCCGCTATGGGCTTCCAAATATCCCTTTGCCAATTCCACAAGAACAGCCTTAGCGAAAGGCTGCTTGAAGGGAAAGATGTAACTCTGTGAGATGAATTCACAGAACACAGAGCAGTTTCTCAGAAATCTTCTTTCCAGTTTTGAACGGAAGATATTTCCTTTTTCCCCATAGCCCTCTATGGGCTTCCAAATATCCCTTTGCCAATTCCACAAGAACAGCCTTAGCGAAAGGCTGCTTGAAGGGAAACATGTAACTCTGTGAGATGAATTCACAGAACACAGAGCAGTTTCTCAGAAATCTTCTTTCCAGGTTTGAACAGAAGATATTTCCTTTTTCACCATAGCCCTCTATGGGCTTCCAAATATCCCTTTGCCAATTCCACAAGAACAGCCTTAGCGAAAGGCTTCTTGAAGGGAAAGATGTAACTCTGTGAGAGGAATTCACAGAACACAGAGCAGTTTCTCAGAAAGCTTCTTTCCAGTTTTGAACGGAAGATATTTCCTTTTTCACTGTAGCCCTCTATGGGCTTCCAAATATCCCTTTGCCAATTCCACAAGAACAGCCTTAGCGAAAGGCTTCTTGAAGGGAAAGATGTAACTCTGTGAGATGAATTCACAGAACACAGAGAAGTTTCTCAGAAAGCTTCTTTCCAGTTTTGAACGGAAGATATTTCCTTTTTCACCATAGCCCTCTATGGGCTTCCAAATATCCCGTTGCCAATTCCACAAGAACAGCCTTAGCGAAAGGCTGCTTGAAGGGAAACATGTAACTCTGTGAGATGAATTCACAGAACACAGAGCAGTTTCTCAGAAAGCTTCTTTCCAGTTTTGAACGGAAGATATTTCCTTTTTCACCATAGCCCTCTATGGGCTTCCAAATATCCCGTTGCCAATTCCACAAGAACAGCCTTAGCGAAAGGCTGTTTGAAAGGAAAGATGTAACTCTGTGAGATGAATTCACAGAACACAGAGCAGTTTCTCAGAAAGCTTCTTTTCAGTTTTGAACGCAAGATATTTCCTTTTTCACCGTAGCCCTCTATGGGCTTCCAAATATCCCTTTGCGAATTCCACAAGAACAGCCTTAGCGAAAGGCTTCTTGAAGGGAAAGATGTAACTCTGTGAGATGAATTCACAGAACACAGAGAAGTTTCTCAGAAAGCTTCTTTCCAGTTTTGAACGGAAGATATTTCGTTTTTCCCCATAGCCCTCTATGGACTTCCAAATATCCCGTTCCCAATTCCCCAAGAACAGACTTAGCGAAAGGCTGCTTGAAGGGAAACATGTAACTCTGTGAGATGAATTGACAGAACACAGAGCAGTTTCTCAGAAAGCTTCTTTCCAGTTTTGAACGGAAGATATTTCCTTTTTCACCATAGCCCTCTATGGGCTTCCAAACATCCCGTTGCCAATTCCACAAGAACAGCCTTAGCGAAAGGCTGCTTGAAAGGAAAGATGTAACTCTGTGAGATGAATTCACAAAACACAGAGCAGTTTCTCAGAAAGCTTCTTTTCAGTTTTGAACGCAAGATATTTCCTTTTTCACTGTAGCCCTCTATGGGCTTCCAAATATCCCTTTGCCAATTCCACAAGAACAGCTTAGCGAAAGGCTTTTTGAAGGGAAAGATGTAACTCTGTGAGATGAATTCACAGAACACAGAGAAGTTTCTCAGAAAGCTTCTTTCCAGTATTGAACGTAAGATATTTCCTTTTTCACTGTAGCCCTCTATGGGCTTCCAAATATCCCTTTGCCAATTCCACAAGAACAGCCTTAGCGAAAGGCTTCTTGAAGGGAAAGATGTAACACTGTGAGATGAATTCACAGAACACAGAGAAGTTTCTCAGAAAGCTTCTTTCCAGTTTTGAACGGAAGATATTTCCTTTTTCACCATAGCCCTCTATGGGCTTCCAAATATCCCGTTGCCAATTCCACAAGAACAGCCTTAGCGAAAGGCTGCTTGAAGGGAAACATGTAACTCTGTGAGATGAATTCACAGAACACAGAGCAGTTTCTCAGAAAGCTTCTTTCCAGTTTTGAACGGAAGATAATTCCTTTTTCACCATAGCCCTCTATGGGCTTCCAAATATCCCGTTGCCAATTCCACAACAACAGCCTTAGCGAAAGGCTGTTTGAAAGGAAAGATGTAACTCTGTGAGATGAATTCACAGAACACAGAGCAGTTTCTCAGAAAGCTTCTTTTCAGTTTTGAACGCAAGATATTTCCTTTTTCAACGTAGCCCTCTATGGGCTTCCAAATATCCCTTTGCGAATTCCAGAAGAACAGCCTTAGCGAAAGGCTTCTTGAAGGGAAAGATGTAACTCTGTGAGATGAATTCACAGAACACAGAGAAGTTTCTCAGAAAGCTTCTTTCCAGTTTTGAACGGAAGATATTTCGTTTTTCCCCATAGCCCTCTATGGGCTTCCAAATATCCCGTTCCCAATTCCCCAAGAACAGACTTAGCGAAAAGCTGCTTGAAGGGAAACATGTAACTCTGTGAGATGAATTGACAGAACACAGAGCAGTTTCTCAGAAAGCTTCTTTCCAGTTTTGAACGGAAGATATTTCCTTTTTCACCATAGCCCTCTATGGGCTTCCAAATATCCCGTTGCCAATTCCACAAGAACAGCCTTAGCGAAAGGCTGCTTGAAAGGAAAGATGTAACTCTGTGAGATGAATTCACAAAACACAGAGCAGTTTCTCAGAAAGCTTCTTTTCAGTTTTGAACGCAAGATATTTCCTTTTTCACTGTAGCCCTCTATGGGCTTCCAAATATCCCTTTGCCAATTCCACAAGAACAGCTTAGCGAAAGGCTTCTTGAAGGGAAAGATGTAACTCTGTGAGATGAATTCACAGAACACAGAGAAGTTTCTCAGAAAGCTTCTTTCCAGTATTGAACGTAAGATATTTCCTTTTTCACTGTAGCCCTCTATGGGCTTCCAAATATCCCTTTGCCAATTCCACAAGAACAGCCTTAGCGAAAGGCTTCTTGAAGGGAAAGATGTAACACTGTCAGATGAATTCACAGAACACAGAGAAGTTTCTCAGAAAGCTTCTTTCCAGTTTTGAACGGAAGATATTTCCTTTTTCCCCATAGCCCTCTATGGGCTTCCAAATATCCCTTTGCCAATTCCACAAGAACAGCCTTAGCGAAAGGCTGCTTGAAGGGAAAGATGTAACTCTGTGAGATGAATTCACAGAACACAGAGCAGTTTCTCAGAAAGCTTCTTTCCAGTTTTGAACGGAAGATATTTCCTTTTTCACCATAGCCCTCTGCGGGCTTGCAAATATCCCTTTGCCAATTCCACAAGAACAGCCTTAGCGAAAGGCTGCTTGAAGGGAAACATGTAACTCTGTGAGATGAATTCACAGAACACAGAGCAGTTTCTCAGAAAGCTTCTTTCCAGTTTTGAGCGGAAGATATTTCCTTTTTCACCATAGCCCTCTATGGGCTTCCAAATATCCCGTTGCCAATTCCACAAGAACAGCCTTAGCGAAAGGCTGCTTGAAAGGAAAGATGTAACTCTGTGAGATGAAATCACAGAACACAGAGCAGTTTCTCAGAAAGCTTCTTTTCAGTTTTGAACGCAAGATATTTCCTTTTTCACTGTAGCCCTCTATGGGCTTCCAAATATCCCTTTGCCAATTTCACAAGAACAGCCTTAGGGAAAGGCTTCTTGAAGGGAAAGATGTAACTCTGTGAGATGAATTCACAGAACACAGAGAAGTTTCTCAGAAAGCTGCTTTTCAGTTTTGAACGGAAGATATTTCCTTTTTCCCCATAGCCCTCTATGGGCTTCCAAATATCCTTTTGCCAATTCCACAAGAACAGCCTTAGCGAAAGGCTGCTTGACGGGAAACATGTAACTCTCTGAGATGAATTCACAGAACACAGAGCAGTTTCTCAGAAAGCTTCTTTCCAGTTTTGAACGGAAGATATTTCCTTTTTCACCATAGCCCTCTACGGGCTTCCAAATATCCCTTTGCCAATTCCACAAGAACAGCCTTAGCGAAAGGCTGCTTGAAGGGAAAGATGTAACTCTGTGAGATGAATTCACAGAACACAGAGCAGTTTCTCAGAAAGCTTCTTTCCAGTTTTGAACGGAAGATATTTCCTTTTTCACCATAGCCCTCTATGGGCTTCCAAATATCCCGTTGCCAATTCCAAAAGAACAGCCTTAGCGAAAGGCTGCTTGAAGGGAAACATGTAACTCTGTGAGATGAATTCACAGAACACAGAGCAGTTTCTCAGAAAGCTTCTTTCCAGTTTTGAACGGAAGATATTTCCTTTTTCACCATAGCCCTCTATGGGCTTCCAAATATCCCGTTGCCAATTCCACAAGAACAGCCTTAGCGAAAGGCTGCTTGAAAGGAAAGATGTAACTCTGTGAGATGAATTCACAGAACACAGAGCAGTTTCTCAGAAAGCTTCTTTTCAGTTTTGAACGCAAGATATTTCCTTTTTCACTGTAGCCCTCTATGGGCTTCCAAATATCCCTTTGCCAATTCCACAAGAACAGCCTTAGCGAAAGGCTTCTTGAAGGGAAAGATGTAACTCTGTGAGATGAATTCACAGAACACAGAGAAGTTTCTCAGAAAGCTTCTTTTCAGTTTTGAACGGAAGATATTTCCTTTTTCACCATAGCCCTCTATGGGCTTCCAAATATCCCGTTGACAATTCCAAAAGAACAGCCTTAGCGAAAGGCTGCTTGAAGGGAAACATGTAACTCTGTGAGATGAATTCACAGAACACAGAGCAGTTTCTCAGAAAGCTTCTTTCCAGTTTTGAACGGAAGATATTTCCTTTTTCACCATAGCCCTCTATGGGCTTCCAAATATCCCGTTGCCAATTCCAAAGGAACAGCCTTAGCGAAAGGCTTCTTGAAGGGAAAGATGTAACTCTGTGAGGTGAATTCACAGAACACAGAGCAGTTTCTCAGAAAGCTTCTTTCCAGTTTTGAACGGAAGATATTTCCTTTTTCCCCATAGCCCTCTATGGGCTTCCAAATATCCCTTTGCCAATTCCACAAGAACAGCCTTAGCGAAAGGCTGCTTGAATTGAAAGATGTAACTCTGTGAGATGAATTCACAGAACACAGAGCAGTTTCTCAGAAAGCTTCTTTCCGGTTTTGAACGGAAGATATTTCCTTTTTCACCATAGCCCTCTATGGGCTTCCAAATATCCCTTTGCCAATTCCATAAGAACAGCCTTATCGAAAGGCTGCTTGAAGGGAAAGATGTAACTCTGTGAGATGAATTCACAGAACACAGAGCAGTTTCTCAGAAATCTTTTTTCCAGGTTTGAACGGAAGATATTTCCTTTTTCACCGTAGCCCTCAATGGGCTTCCAAATATCCCTTTGCCAATTCCACAAGAACAGCCTTAGCGAAAGGCTTCTTGAAGGGAAAGATGTAACTCTGTGAGATGAATTCACAGAACACAGAGCAGTTTCTCAGAAAGTTTCTTTCCAGTTTTGAACGGAAGATATTTCCTTTTTCACTGTAGCCCTCTATGGGCTTCAAAATATCCCTTTGCCAATTCCACAAGAACAGCCTTAGCGAAAGGCTTCTTGAAGGGAAAGATGTAACTCTGTGAGATGAATTCACAGAACACAGAGCAGTTTCTCAGAAAGCTTCTTTCGAGTTTTGAACGGAAGATATTTCCTTTTTCACCATAGCCCTCTATGGGCTTCCAAATATCCCGTTTCCAATTCCAAAAGAACAGCCTTAGCGAAAGGCTTCTTGAAGGGAAAGATGTAACTCTGTGAGGTGAATTCACGAACACAGAGCAGTTTCTCAGAAAGCTTCTTTCCAGTTTTGAACGGAAGATATTTCCTTTTTCCCCATAGCCCTCTATGGGCTTCCAAATATCCCTTTGCCAATTCCACAAGAACAGCCTTAGCGAAAGGCAGCTTGAAGGGAAAGATGTAACTCTGTGAGATGAATTCACAGAGCACAGAGCAGTTTCTCAGAAAGCTTCTTTCCAGTTTTGAACGGAAGATATTTCCTTTTTCCCCATAGCCCTCTATGGGCTTCCAAATATCCCTTTGCCAATTCCACAAGAACAGCCTTAGCGAAAGGCTGCTTGAAGGGAAAGATGTAACTCTGTGAGATGAATTCACAGAAAACAGAGCAGTTTCTCAGAAATCTTCTTTCCAGGTTTGAACGGAAGATATTTCCTTTTTCCCCATAGCCCTCTATGGGCTTCCAAATATCCCTTTGCCAATTCCACAAGAACAGCCTTAGCGAAAGGCTTCTTGAAGGGAAAGATGTAACTCTGTGAGATGAATTCACAGAACACAGAGCAGTTTCTCAGAAAGCTTCTTTCCAGTTTTGAACGGAAGATATTTCCTTTTTCACCATAGCCCTCTATGGGCTTCCAAATATCCCGTTGCCAATTCCACAAGAACAGCCTTAGCGAAAGGCTGTTTGAAAGGAAAGATGTAACTCTGTGAGATGAATTCACAGAACACAGAGCAGTTTCTCAGAAAGCTTCTTTTCAGTTTTGAACGCAAGATATTTCCTTTTTCACTGTAGCCCTCTATGGGCTTCCAAATATCCCTTTGCGAATTCCACAAGAACAGCCTTAGCGAAAGGCTTCTTGAAGGGAAAGATGTAACTCTGTGCGATGAATTCACAGAACACAGAGAAGTTTCCCAGAAAGCTTCTTTCCAGTTTTGAACGGAAGATATTTCGTTTTTTCCCATAGCCCTCTATGGGCTTCCAAATATCCCGTTGCCAATTCCCCAAGAACAGCCTTAGCGAAAGGCTGCTTGAAGGGAAACATGTAACTCTGTGAGATGAATTGACAGAACACAGAGCAGTTTCTCAGAAAGCTTCTTTCCAGTTTTGAACGGAAGATATTTCCTTTTTCACCATAGCCCTCTATGGGCTTCCAAATATCCCGTTGCCAATTCCACAAGAACAGCCTTAGCGAAAGGCTGCTTGAAAGGAAAGATGTAACTCTGTGAGATGAATTCACAAAACACAGAGCAGTTTCTCAGAAAGCTTCTTTTCAGTTTTGAACGCAAGATATTTCCTTTTTCACTGTAGCCCTCTATGGGCTTCCAAATATCCCTTTGCCAATTCCACAAGAACAGCTTAGCGAAAGGCTTCTTGAAGGGAAAGATGTAACTCTGTGAGATGAATTCACAGAACACAGAGAAGTTTCTCAGAAAGCTTCTTTCCAGTATTGAACGTAAGATATTTCCTTTTTCACTGTAGCCCTCTATGGGCTTCCAAATATCCCTTTGCCAATTCCACAAGAACAGCCTTAGCGAAAGGCTTCTTGAAGGGAAAGATGTAACACTGTGAGATGAGTTCACAGAACACAGAGAAGTTTCTCAGAAAGCTTCTTTCCAGTTTTGAACGGAAGATATTTCCTTTTTCCCCATAGCCCTCTATGGGCTTCCAAATATCCCTTTGCCAATTCCACAAGAACAGCCTTAGCGAAAGGCTGCTTGAAGGGAAAGATGTAACTCTGTGAGATGAATTCACAGAACACAGAGCAGTTTCTCAGAAAGCTTCTTTCCAGTTTTGAACGGAAGATATTTCCTTTTTCACCATAGCCCTCTACGGGCTTCCAAATATCCCTTTGCCAATTCCACAAGAACAGCCTTAGCGAAAGGCTGCTTGAAGGGAAAGATGTAACTCTGTGAGATGAATTCACAGAACACAGAGCAGTTTCTCAGAAAGCTTCTTTCCAGTTTTGAACGGAAGATATTTCCTTTTTCCCCATAGCCCTCTATGGGCTTCCAAATATCCCGTTGCCAATTCCACAAGAACAGCCTTAGCGAAAGGCTGCTTGAAGGGAAACATGTAACTCTGTGAGATGAATTCACAGAACACAGAGCAGTTTCTCAGAAAGCTTCTTTCCAGTTTTGAACGGAAGATATTTCCTTTTTCACCATAGCCCTCTATGGGCTTCCAAATATCCCGTTGCCAATTCCACAAGAACAGCCTTAGCGAAAGGCTGCTTGAAAGGAAAGATGTAACTCTGTGAGATGAAATCACAGAACACAGAGCAGTTTCTCAGAAAGCTTCTTTTCAGTTTTGAACGAAAGATAATTCCTTTTTCACTGTAGCCCTCTATGGGCTTCCAAATATCCCTTTGCCAATTTCACAAGAACAGCCTTAGGGAAAGGCTTCTTGAAGGGAAAGATGTAACTCTGTGAGATGAATTCACAGAACACAGAGAAATTTCTCAGAAAGCTGCTTTTCAGTTTTGAACGGAAGATATTTCCTTTTTCCCCATAGCCCTCTATTTGCTTCCAAATATCCTTTTGCCAATTCCACAAGAACAGCCTTAGCGAAAGGCTGCTTGACGGGAAAGATGTAACTCTGTGAGATGAATTCACAGAACACAGAGCAGTTTCTCAGAAAGCTTCTTTCCAGTTTTGAACGGAAGATATTTCCTTTTTCACCATAGCCCTCTACGGGCTTCCAAATATCCCTTTGCCAATTCCACAAGAACAGCCTTAGCGAAAGGCTGCTTGAAGGGAAAGATGTAAATCTGTGAGATGAATTCACAGAACACAGAGCAGTTTCTCAGAAAGCTTCTTTCCAGTTTTGAACGGAAGATATTTCCTTTTTCACCATAGCCCTCTATGGGCTTCCAAATATCCCGTTGACAATTCCACAAGAACAGCCTTAGCGAAAGGCTGCTTGAAGGGAAACATGTAACTCTGTGAGATGAATTCACAGAACACAGAGCAGTTTCTCAGAAAGCTTCTTTCCAGTTTTGAACGGAAGATATTTCCTTTTTCACCATAGCCCTCTATGGGCTTCCAAATATCCCGTTGCCAATTCCAAAGGAACAGCCTTAGCGAAAGGCTTCTTGAAGGGAAAGATGTAACTCTGTGAGGTGAATTCACAGAACACAGAGCAGTTTCTCAGAAAGCTTCTTTCCAGTTTTGAACGGAAGATATTTCCTTTTTCACCATAGCCCTCTACGGGCTTCCAAATATCCCTTTGCCAATTCCACAAGAACAGCCTTAGCGAAAGGCTGCTTGAAGGGAAAGATGTAACTCTGTGAGATGAATTCACAGAACACAGAGCAGTTTCTCAGAAAGCTTCTTTCCAGTTTTGAACGGAAGATATTTCCTTTTTCACCATAGCCCTCTATGGGCTTCCAAATATCCCTTTGCCAATTCCACAAGAACAGCCTTAGCGAAAGGCTGCTTGAAGGGAAACATGTAACTCTGTGAGATGAATTCACAGAACACAGAGCAGTTTCTCAGAAAGCTTCTTTCCAGTTTTGAACGGAAGATATTTCCTTTTTCACCATAGCCCTCTATGGGCTTCCAAATATCCCGTTGCCAATTCCACAAGAACAGCCTTAGCGAAAGGCTGCTTGAAAGGAAAGATGTAACTCTGTGAGATGAATTCACAGAACACAGAGCAGTTTCTCAGAAAGCTTCTTTTCAGTTTTTAACGGAAGATATTTCCTTTTTCACTGTAGCCCTCTATGGGCTTCCAAATATCCCTTTGCCAATTCCACAAGAACAGCCTTAGCGAAAGGCTTCTTGAAGGGAAAGATGTAACTCTGTGAGTTGAATTCACAGAACACAGAGAAGTTTCTCAGAAAGCTTCTTTTCAGTTTTGAACGGAAGATATTTCCTTTTTCCCCATAGCCCTCTATGGGCTTCCAAATATCCCGTTGCCAATTCCACACGAACAGCCTTAGCGAAAGGCTTCTTGAAGGGAAAGATGTAACTCTGTGAGATGAATTCACAGAACACAGATCAATTTCTCAGAAAGCTTCTTTCCAGTTTTGAACGGAAGATATTTCCTTTTTCCCCATAGCCCGCTATGGGCTTCCAAATATCCCGTTGCCAATTCCACAAGAACAGCCTTAGCGAAAGGCTGCTTGAAGGGAAAGATGTAACTCTGTGAGATGAATTCACAGAACACAGAGCAGTTTCTCAGAAAGCTTCTTTCCAGTTTTGAACGGAAGATATTTCCTTTTTCCCCTTAGCCCTCTATGGGCTTCCAAATATCCCTTTGCCAATTCCACAAGAACAGACTTAGCGAAAGGCTGCTTGAAGAGAAACATGTAACTCTGTGAGATGAATTCACAGAACACAGAGAAGTTTCTCAGAAAGCTTCTTTCCAGTTTTGAACGGAAGATATTTCCTTTTTCCCCATAGCCCTCTATGGGCTTCCAAATATCCCTTTGCCAATTCCACAAGAACAGCCTTAGCGAAAGGCTGCTTGAAGGGAAAGATGTAACTCTGTGAGATGAATTCACAGAACACAGAGCAGTTTCTCAGAAAGCTTCTTTCCAGTTTTGAACGGAAGATATTTCCTTTTTCACCATAGCCCTCTACGGGCTTCCAAATATCCCTTTGCCAATTCCACAAGAACAGCCTTAGCGAAAGGCTGCTTGAAGGGAAAGATGTAACTCTGTGAGATGAATTCACAGAACACAGAGCAGTTTCTCAGAAAGCTTCTTTCCAGTTTTGAACGGAAGATATTTCCTTTTTCCCCATAGCCCTCTATGGGCTTCCAAATATCCCTTTGCCAATTCCACAAGAACAGCCTTAGCGAAAGGCTGCTTGAAGGGAAAGATGTAACTCTGTGAGATGAATTCACAGAACACAGAGCAGTTTCTCAGAAAGCTTCTTTCCAGTTTTGAACGGAAGATATTTCCTTTTTCCCCATAGCCCTCTATGGGCTTCCAAATATCCCTTTGCCAATTCCACAAGAACAGCCTTAGCGAAAGGCTGCTTGAAGGGAAAGATGTAACTCTGTGAGATGAATTCACAGAACACAGAGCAGTTTCTCAGAAATCTTCTTTCCAGGTTTGAACGGAAGATATTTCCTTTTTCACCATAGCCCTCTATGGGCTTCCAAATATCCCTTTTCCAATTCCACAAGAACAGCCTTAGCGAAAGGCTTCTTGAAGGGAAAGATGTAACTCTGTGAGATGAATTCACAGAACACAGAGCAGTTTCTCAGAAAGCTTCTTTCCAATTTTGAACGGAAGATATTTCCTTTTTCACTGTAGCCCTCTATGGGATTCCAAATATCCCTTTGCCAATTCCACAAGAACAGCCTTAGCGAAAGGCTTCTTGAAGGGAAAGATGTAACACTGTGAGATGAATTCACAGAACACAGAGAAGTTTCTCAGAAAGCTTCTTTCCAGTTTTGAACGGAAGATATTTCCTTTTTCCCCATAGCCCTCTATGGGCTTCCAAATATCCCTTTGCCAATTCCACAAGAACAGCCTTAGCGAAAGGCTGCTTGAAGGGAAAGATGTAACTCTGTGACATGAATTCACAGAACACAGAGCAGTTTCTCAGAAAGCTTCTTTCCAGTTTTGAACGGAAGATATTTCATTTTCACCATAGCCCTCTACGGGCTTCCAAATATCCCTTTGCCAATTCCACAAGAACAGCATCAGCGAAAGGCTGCTTGAAGGGAAAGATGTAACTCTGTGAGATGAATTCACAGAACACAGAGCAGTTTCTCAGAAAGCTTCTTTCCAGTTTTGAACGGAAGATATTTCCTTTTTCCCCATAGCCCTCTATGGGCTTCCAAATATCCCTTTGCCAATTCCACAAGAACAGCCTTAGCGAAAAGCTGCTTGAAAGGAAACATGTAACTCTGTGAGATGAATTCACAGAACACAGAGCAGTTTCTCAGAAAGCTTCTTTCCAGTTTTGAACGGAAGATATTTCCTTTTTCACCATAGCCCTCTATGGGCTTCCAAATATCCCGTTGCCAATTCCACAAGAACAGCCTTAGCGAAAGGCTGCTTGAAAGGAAAGATGTAACTCTGTGAGATGAATTCACAGAACACAGAGCAGTTTCTCAGAAAGCTTCTTTCCAGTTTTGAACGGAAGATATTTCCTTTTTCACCATAGCCCTCTATGGGCTTCCAAATATCCCGTTGCCAATTCTACAAGAACAGCCTTAGCGAAAGGCTGCTTGAAAGGAAAGATGTAACTCTGTGAGATGAATTCACAGAACACAGAGCAGTTTCTCAGAAAGCTTCTTTTCAGTTTTTAACGGAAGATATTTCCTTTTTCACTGTAGCCCTCTATGGGCTTCCAAATATCCCTTTGCCAATTCCACAAGAACAGCCTTAGCGAAAGGCTTCTTGAAGGGAAAGATGTAACTCTGTGAGTTGAATTCACAGAACACAGAGAAGTTTCTCAGAAAGCTTCTTTTCAGTTTTGAACGGAAGATATTTCCTTTTTCCCCATAGCCCTCTATGGGCTTCCAAATATCCCGTTGCCAATTCCACAAGAACAGCCTTAGCGAAAGGCTTCTTGAAGGGAAAGATGTAACTCTGTGAGATGAATTCACAGAACACAGATCAATTTCTCAGAAAGCTTCTTTCCAGTTTTGAACGGAAGATATTTCCTTTTTCCCCATAGCCCGCTATGGGCTTCCAAATATCCCGTTGCCAATTCCACAAGAACAGCCTTAGCGAAAGGCTGCTTGAAGGGAAAGATGTAACTCTGTGAGATGAATTCACAGAACACAGAGCAGTTTCTCAGAAAGCTTCTTTCCAGTTTTGAACGGAAGATATTTCCTTTTTCCCCTTAGCCCTCTATGGGCTTCCAAATATCCCTTTGCCAATTCCACAAGAACAGACTTAGCGAAAGGCTGCTTGAAGAGAAACATGTAACTCTGTGAGATGAATTCACAGAACACAGAGCAGTTTCTCAGAAATCTTCTTTCCAGGTTTGAACAGAAGATATTTCCTTTTTCACCATAGCCCTCTATGGGCTTCCAAATATCCCTTTGCCAATTCCACAAGAACAGCCTTAGCGAAAGGCTTCTTGAAGGGAAAGATGTAACTCTGTGAGAGGAATTCACAGAACACAGAGAAGTTTCTCAGAAAGCTTCTTTCCAGTTTTGAACGGAAGATATTTCCTTTTTCACTGTAGCCCTCTATGGGCTTCCAAATATCCCTTTGCCAATTACACAAGAACAGACTTAGCGAAAGGCTTCTTGAAGGGAAAGATGTAACTCTGTGAGATGAATTCACAGAACACAGAGAAGTTTCTCAGAAAGCTTCTTTCCAGTTTTGAACGGAAGATATTTCCTTTTTCCCCATAGCCCTCTATGGGCTTCCAAATATCCCTTTGCCAATTCCACAAGAACAGCCTTAGCGAAAGGCTGCTTGAAGGGAAAGATGTAACTCTGTGAGATGAATTCACAGAACACAGAGCAGTTTCTCAGAAAGCTTCTTTCCAGTTTTGAACGGAAGATATTTCCTTTTTCACCATAGCCCTCTACAGGCTTCCAAATATCCCTTTGCCAATTCCACAAGAACAGCCTTAGCGAAAGGCTGCTTGAAGGGAAAGATGTAACTCTGTGAGATGAATTCACAGAACACAGAGCAGTTTCTCAGAAAGCTTCTTTCCAGTTTTGAACGGAAGATATTTCCTTTTTCACTGTAGCCCTCTATGGGCTTCCAAATATCCCTTTGCCAATTCCACAAGAACAGCCTTAGCGAAAGGCTTCTTGAAGGGAAAGATGTAACACTGTGAGACGAATTCACAGAACACAGAGAAGTTTCTCAGAAAGCTTCTTTCCAGTTTTGAACGGAAGATATTTCCTTTTTCCCCATAGCCCTCTATGGGCTTCCAAATATCCCTTTGCCAATTCCACAAGAACAGCCTTAGCGAAAGGCTGCTTGAAGGGAAAGATGTAACTCTTTGAGATGAATTGACAGAACACAGAGCAGTTTCTCAGAAAGCTTCTTTCCAGTTTTGAACGGAAGATATTTCCTTTTTCACCATAGCCCTCTACGGGCTTCCAAATATCCCTTTGCCAATTCCACAAGAACAGCCTTAGGGAAAGGCTTCTTGAAGGGAAAGATGTAACTCTGTGAGATGAATTCACAGAACACAGAGAAGTTTCTCAGAAAGCTGCTTTTCAGTTTTGAACGGAAGATATTTCCTTTTTCCCCATAGCCCTCTAAGGGCTTCCAAATATCCTTTTGCCAATTCCACAAGAACAGCCTTAGCGAAAGGCTGCTTGACGGGAAAGATGTAACTCTCTGAGATGAATTCACAGAACACAGAGCAGTTTCTCAGAAAGCTTCTTTCCAGTTTTGAACGGAAGATATTTCCTTTTTCACCATAGCCCTCTACGGGCTTCCAAATATCCCTTTGCCAATTCCACAAGAACAGCCTTAGCGAAAGGCTGCTTGAAGGGAAACATGTAACTCTGTGAGATGAATTCACAGAACACAGAGCAGTTTCTCAGAAAGCTTCTTTCCAGTTTTGAACGGAAGATATTTCCTTTTTCACCATAGCCCTCTATGGGCTTCCAAATATCCCGTTGCCAATTCCACAAGAACAGCCTTAGCGAAAGGCTGCTTGAAGGGAAACATGTAACTCTGTGAGATGAATTCACAGAACACAGAGCAGTTTCTCAGAAAGCTTCTTTCCAGTTTTGAACGGCAGATATTTCCTTTTTCACCATAGCCCTCTATGGGCTTCCAAATATCCCGTTGCCAATTCCACAAGAACAGCCTTAGCGAAAGGCTGCTTGAAAGGAAAGATGTAACTCTGTGAGATGAATTCACAGAACACAGAGCAGTTTCTCAGAAAGCTTCTTTTCAGTTTTGAACGCAAGATATTTCCTTTTTCACTGTAGCCCTCTATGGGCTTCCAAATATCCCTTTGCCAATTCCACAAGAACAGCCTTAGTGAAAGGCTTCTTGAAGGGAAAGATGTAACTCTGTGAGATGAATTCACAGAACACAGAGAAGTTTCTCAGAAAGCTTCTTTTCAGTTTTGAACGGAAGATATTTCCTTTTTCACCATAGCCCTCTATGGGCTTCCAAATATCCCGTTGACAATTCCACAAGAACAGCCTTAGCGAAAGGCTGCTTGAAGGGAAACATGTAACTCTGTGAGATGAATTCACAGAACACAGAGCAGTTTCTCAGAAAGCTTCTTTCCAGTTTTGAACGGAAGATATTTCCTTTTTCACCATAGCCCTCTATGGGCTTCCAAATATCCCGTTGCCAATTCCAAAGGAACAGCCTTAGCGAAAGGCTTCTTGAAGGGAAAGATGTAACTCTGTGAGGTGAATTCACAGAACACAGAGCAGTTTCTCAGAAAGCTTCTTTCCAGTTTTGAACGGAAGATATTTCCTTTTTCACCATAGCCCTCTACGGGCTTCCAAATATCCCTTTGCCAATTCCACAAGAACAGCCTTAGCGAAAGGCTGCTTGAAGGGAAAGATGTAACTCTGTGAGATGAATTCACAGAACACAGAGCAGTTTCTCAGAAAGCTTCTTTCCAGTTTTGAACGGAAGATATTTCCTTTTTCACCATAGCCCTCTATGGGCTTCCAAATATCCCTTTGCCAATTCCACAAGAACAGCCTTAGCGAAAGGCTGCTTGAAGGGAAACATGTAACTCTGTGAGATGAATTCACAGAACACAGAGCAGTTTCTCAGAAAGCTTCTTTCCAGTTTTGAACGGAAGATATTTCCTTTTTCACCATAGCCCTCTATGGGCTTCCAAATATCCCGTTGCCAATTCCACAAGAACAGCCTTAGCGAAAGGCTGCTTGAAAGGAAAGATGTAACTCTGTGAGATGAATTCACAGAACACAGAGCAGTTTCTCAGAAAGCTTCTTTTCAGTTTTTAACGGAAGATATTTCCTTTTTCACTGTAGCCCTCTATGGGCTTCCAAATATCCCTTTGCCAATTCCACAAGAACAGCCTTAGCGAAAGGCTTCTTGAAGGGAAAGATGTAACTCTGTGAGTTGAATTCACAGAACACAGAGAAGTTTCTCAGAAAGCTTCTTTTCAGTTTTGAACGGAAGATATTTCCTTTTTCCCCATAGCCCTCTATGGGCTTCCAAATATCCCGTTGCCAATTCCACAAGAACAGCCTTAGCGAAAGGCTTCTTGAAGGGAAAGATGTAACTCTGTGAGATGAATTCACAGAACACAGATCAATTTCTCAGAAAGCTTCTTTCCAGTTTTGAACGGAAGATATTTCCTTTTTCCCCGTAGCCCGCTATGGGCTTCCAAATATCCCGTTGCCAATTCCACAAGAACAGCCTTAGCGAAAGGCTGCTTGAAGGGAAAGATGTAACTCTGTGAGATGAATTCACAGAACACAGAGCAGTTTCTCAGAAAGCTTCTTTCCAGTTTTGAACGGAAGATATTTAATTTTTCCCCTTAGCCCTCTATGGGCTTCCAAATATCCCTTTGCCAATTCCACAAGAACAGACTTAGCGAAAGGCTGCTTGAAGAGAAACATGTAACTCTGTGAGTTGAATTCACAGAACACAGAGAAGTTTCTCAGAAAGCTTCTTTCCAGTTTTGAACGGAAGATATTTCCTTTTTCCCCATAGCCCTCTATGGGCTTCCAAATATCCCTTTGCCAATTCCACAAGAACAGCCTTAGCGAAAGGCTGCTTGAAGGGAAAGATGTAACTCTGTGAGATGAATTGACAGAACACAGAGCAGTTTCTCAGAAAGCTTCTTTCCAGTTTTGAACGGAAGATATTTCCTTTTTCACCATAGCCCTCTACGGGCTTCCAAATATCCCTTTGCCAATTCCACAAGAACAGCCTTAGGGAAAGGCTTCTTGAAGGGAAAGATGTAACTCTGTGAGATGAATTCACAGAACACAGAGAAGTTTCTCAGAAAGCTGCTTTTCAGTTTTGAACGGAAGATATTTCCTTTTTCCCCATAGCCCTCTATGGGCTTCCAAATATCCTTTTGCCAATTCCACAAGAACAGCCTTAGCGAAAGGCTGCTTGACGGGAAAGATGTAACTCTCTGAGATGAATTCACAGAACACAGAGCAGTTTCTCAGAAAGCTTCTTTCCAGTTTTGAACGGAAGATATTTCCTTTTTCACCATAGCCCTCTACGGGCTTCCAAATATCCCTTTGCCAATTCCACAAGAACAGCCTTAGCGAAAGGCTGCTTGAAGGGAAACATGTAACTCTGTGAGATGAATTCACAGAACACAGAGCAGTTTCTCAGAAAGCTTCTTTCCAGTTTTGAACGGAAGATATTTCCTTTTTCACCATAGCCCTCTATGGGCTTCCAAATATCCCGTTGCCAATTCCACAAGAACAGCCTTAGCGAAAGGCTGCTTGAAGGGAAACATGTAACTCTGTGAGATGAATTCACAGAACACAGAGCAGTTTCTCAGAAAGCTTCTTTCCAGTTTTGAACGGCAGATATTTCCTTTTTCACCATAGCCCTCTATGGGCTTCCAAATATCCCGTTGCCAATTCCACAAGAACAGCCTTAGCGAAAGGCTGCTTGAAAGGAAAGATGTAACTCTGTGAGATGAATTCACAGAACACAGAGCAGTTTCTCAGAAAGCTTCTTTTCAGTTTTGAACGCAAGATATTTCCTTTTTCACTGTAGCCCTCTATGGGCTTCCAAATATCCCTTTGCCAATTCCACAAGAACAGCCTTAGTGAAAGGCTTCTTGAAGGGAAAGATGTAACTCTGTGAGATGAATTCACAGAACACAGAGAAGTTTCTCAGAAAGCTTCTTTTCAGTTTTGAACGGAAGATATTTCCTTTTTCACCATAGCCCTCTATGGGCTTCCAAATATCCCGTTGACAATTCCACAAGAACAGCCTTAGCGAAAGGCTGCTTGAAGGGAAACATGTAACTCTGTGAGATGAATTCACAGAACACAGAGCAGTTTCTCAGAAAGCTTCTTTCCAGTTTTGAACGGAAGATATTTCCTTTTTCACCATAGCCCTCTATGGGCTTCCAAATATCCCGTTGCCAATTCCAAAGGAACAGCCTTAGCGAAAGGCTTCTTGAAGGGAAAGATGTAACTCTGTGAGGTGAATTCACAGAACACAGAGCAGTTTCTCAGAAAGCTTCTTTCCAGTTTTGAACGGAAGATATTTCCTTTTTCACCATAGCCCTCTACGGGCTTCCAAATATCCCTTTGCCAATTCCACAAGAACAGCCTTAGCGATAGGCTGCTTGAAGGGAAAGATGTAACTCTGTGAGATGAATTCACAGAACACAGAGCAGTTTCTCAGAAAGCTTCTTTCCAGTTTTGAACGGAAGATATTTCCTTTTTCACCATAGCCCTCTATGGGCTTCCAAATATCCCGTTGCCAATTCCACAAGAACAGCCTTAGCGAAAGGCTGCTTGAAAGGAAAGATGTAACTCTGTGAGATGAATTCACAGAACACAGAGCAGTTTCTCAGAAAGCTTCTTTTCAGTTTTTAACGGAAGATATTTCCTTTTTCACTGTAGCCCTCTATGGGCTTCCAAATATCCCTTTGCCAATTCCACAAGAACAGCCTTAGCGAAAGGCTTCTTGAAGGGAAAGATGTAACTCTGTGAGTTGAATTCACAGAACACAGAGAAGTTTCTCAGAAAGCTTCTTTTCAGTTTTGAACGGAAGATATTTCCTTTTTCCCCATAGCCCTCTATGGGCTTCCAAATATCCCGTTGCCAATTCCACAAGAACAGCCTTAGCGAAAGGCTTCTTGAAGGGAAAGATGTAACTCTGTGAGATGAATTCACAGAACACAGATCAATTTCTCAGAAAGCTTCTTTCCAATTTTGAACGGAAGATATTTCCTTTTTCCCCATAGCCCGCTATGGGCTTCCAAATATCCCGTTGCCAATTCCACAAGAACAGCCTTAGCGAAAGGCTGCTTGAAGGGAAAGATGTAACTCTGTGAGATGAATTCACAGAACACAGAGCAGTTTCTCAGAAAGCTTCTTTCCAGTTTTGAACGGAAGATATTTCCTTTTTCCCCTTAGCCCTCTATGGGCTTCCAAATATCCCTTTGCCAATTCCACAAGAACAGACTTAGCGAAAGGCTGCTTGAAGAGAAACATGTAACTCTGTGAGATGAATTCACAGAACACAGAGAAGTTTCTCAGAAAGCTTCTTTCCAGTTTTGAACGGAAGATATTTCCTTTTTCCCCATAGCCCTCTATGGGCTTCCAAATATCCCTTTGCCAATTCCACAAGAACAGCCTTAGCGAAAGGCTGCTTGAAGGGAAAGATGTAACTCTGTGAGATGAATTCACAGAACACAGAGCAGTTTCTCAGAAAGCTTCTTTCCAGTTTTGAACGGAAGATATTTCCTTTTTCACCATAGCCCTCTACGGGCTTCCAAATATCCCTTTGCCAATTCCACAAGAACAGCCTTAGCGAAAGGCTGCTTGAAGGGAAAGATGTAACTCTGTGAGATGAATTCACAGAACACAGAGCAGTTTCTCAGAAAGCTTCTTTCCAGTTTTGAACGGAAGATATTTCCTTTTTCCCCATAGCCCTCTATGGGCTTCCAAATATCCCGTTGCCAATTCCACAAGAACAGCCTTAGCGAAAGGCTTCTTGAAGGGAAAGATGTAACTCTGTGAGATGAATTCACAGAACACAGATCAATTTCTCAGAAAGCTTCTTTCCAGTTTTGAACGGAAGATATTTCCTTTTTCCCCATAGCCCGCTATGGGCTTCCAAATATCCCGTTGCCAATTCCACAAGAACAGCCTTAGCGAAAGGCTGCTTGAAGGGAAACATGTAACTCTGTGAGATGAATTCACAGAACACAGAGCAGTTTCTCAGAAAGCTTCTTTCCAGTTTTGAACGGAAGATATTTCCTTTTTCACCATAGCCCTCTATGGGCTTCCAAATATCCCTTTGCCAATTCCACAAGAACAGCCTTAGCGAAAGGCTTCTTGAAGGGAAAGATGTAACTCTGTGAGAGGAATTCACAGAACACAGAGAAGTTTCTCAGAAAGCTTCTTTCCAGTTTTGAACGGAAGATATTTCCTTTTTCACTGTAGCCCTCTATGGGCTTCCAAATATCCCTTTGCCAATTACACAAGAACAGACTTAGCGAAAGGCTTCTTGAAGGGAAAGATGTAACTCTGTGAGATGAATTCACAGAACACAGAGAAGTTTCTCAGAAAGCTTCTTTCCAGTTTTGAACGGAAGATATTTCCTTTTTCCCCATAGCCCTCTATGGGCTTCCAAATATCCCTTTGCCAATTCCACAAGAACAGCCTTAGCGAAAGGCTGCTTGAAGGGAAAGATGTAACTCTGTGAGATGAATTCACAGAACACAGAGCAGTTTCTCAGAAAGCTTCTTTCCAGTTTTGAACGGAAGATATTTCCTTTTTCACCATAGCCCTCTATGGGCTTCCAAATATCCCGTTGCCAATTCCACAAGAACAGCCTTAGCGAAAGGCTGCTTGAAAGGAAAGATGTAACTCTGTGAGATGAATTCACAGAACACAGAGCAGTTTCTCAGAAAGCTTCTTTTCGGTTTTGAACGCAAGATATTTCCTTTTTCACTGTAGCCCTCTATGGGCTTCCAAATATCCCTTTGCCAATTCCACAAGAACAGCCTTAGTGAAAGGCTTCTTGAAGGGAAAGATGTAACTCTGTGAGATGAATTCACAGAACACAGAGAAGTTTCTCAGAAAGCTTCTTTTCAGTTTTGAACGGAAGATATTTCCTTTTTCACCATAGCCCTCTATGGGCTTCCAAATATCCCGTTGACAATTCCACAAGAACAGCCTTAGCGAAAGGCTGCTTGAAGGGAAACATGTAACTCTGTGAGATGAATTCACAGAACACAGAGCAGTTTCTCAGAAAGCTTCTTTCCAGTTTTGAACGGAAGATATTTCCTTTTTCACCATAGCCCTCTACGGGCTTCCAAATATCCCTTTGCCAATTCCACAAGAACAGCCTTAGCGAAAGGCTGCTTGAAGGGAAAGATGTAACTCTGTGAGATGAATTCACAGAACACAGAGCAGTTTCTCAGAAAGCTTCTTTCCAGTTTTGAACGGAAGATATTTCCTTTTTCACCATAGCCCTCTATGGGCTTCCAAATATCCCTTTGCCAATTCCACAAGAACAGCCTTAGCGAAAGGCTGCTTGAAGGGAAACATGTAACTCTGTGAGATGAATTCACAGAACACAGAGCAGTTTCTCAGAAAGCTTCTTTCCAGTTTTGAACGGAAGATATTTCCTTTTTCACCATAGCCCTCTATGGGCTTCCAAATATCCCGTTGCCAATTCCACAAGAACAGCCTTAGCGAAAGGCTGCTTGAAAGGAAAGATGTAACTCTGTGAGATGAATTCACAGAACACAGAGCAGTTTCTCAGAAAGCTTCTTTTCAGTTTTTAACGGAAGATATTTCCTTTTTCACTGTAGCCCTCTATGGGCTTCCAAATATCCCTTTGCCAATTCCACAAGAACAGCCTTAGCGAAAGGCTTCTTGAAGGGAAAGATGTAACTCTGTGAGTTGAATTCACAGAACACAGAGAAGTTTCTCAGAAAGCTTCTTTTCAGTTTTGAACGGAAGATATTTCCTTTTTCCCCACAGCCCTCTATGGGCTTCCAAATATCCCGTTGCCAATTCCACAAGAACAGCCTTAGCGAAAGGCTTCTTGAAGGGAAAGATGTAACTCTGTGAGATGAATTCACAGAACACAGATCAATTTCTCAGAAAGCTTCTTTCCAGTTTTGAACGGAAGATATTTCCTTTTTCCCCATAGCCCGCTATGGGCTTCCAAATATCCCGTTGCCAATTCCACAGGAACAGCCTTAGCGAAAGGCTGCTTGAAGGGAAAGATGTAACTCTGTGAGATGAATTCACAGAACACAGAGCAGTTTCTCAGAAAGCTTCTTTCCAGTTTTGAACGGAAGATATTTCCTTTTTCCCCTTAGCCCTCTATGGGCTTCCAAATATCCCTTTGCCAATTCCACAAGAACAGACTTAGCGAAAGGCTGCTTGAAGAGAAACATGTAACTCTGTGAGATGAATTCACAGAACACAGAGAAGTTTCTCAGAAAGCTTCTTTCCAGTTTTGAACGGAAGATATTTCCTTTTTCCCCATAGCCCTCTATGGGCTTCCAAATATCCCTTTGCCAATTCCACAAGAACAGCATTAGCGAAAGGCTGCTTGAAGGGAAAGATGTAACTCTGTGAGATGAATTCACAGAACACAGAGCAGTTTCTCAGAAAGCTTCTTTCCAGTTTTGAACGGAAGATATTTCCTTTTTCACCATAGCCCTCTACGGGCTTCCAAATATCCCTTTGCCAATTCCACAAGAACAGCCTTAGCGAAAGGCTGCTTGAAGGGAAAGATGTAACTCTGTGAGATGAATTCACAGAACACAGAGCAGTTTCTCAGAAAGCTTCTTTCCAGTTTTGAACGGAAGATATTTCCTTTTTCCCCATAGCCCTCTATGGGCTTCCAAATATCCCTTTGCCAATTCCACAAGAACAGCCTTAGCGAAAGGCTGCTTGAAGGGAAAGATGTAACTCTGTGAGATGAATTCACAGAACACAGAGCAGTTTCTCAGAAAGCTTCTTTCCAGTTTTGAACGGAAGATATTTCCTTTTTCCCCATAGCCCTCTATGGGCTTCCAAATATCCCTTTGCCAATTCCACAAGAACAGCCTTAGCGAAAGGCTGCTTGAAGGGAAAGATGTAACTCTGTGAGATGAATTCACAGAACACAGAGCAGTTTCTCAGAAATCTTCTTTCCAGGTTTGAAGGGAAGATATTTCCTTTTTCACCATAGCCCTCTATGGGCTTCCAAATATCCCTTTGCCAATTCCACAAGAACAGCCTTAGCGAAAGGCTTCTTTAAGGGAAAGATGTAACTCTGTGAGATGAATTCACAGAACACAGAGCAGTTTCTCAGAAAGCTTCTTTCCAATTTTGAACGGAAGATATTTCCTTTTTCACTGTAGCCCTCTATGGGCTTCCAAATATCCCTTTGCCAATTCCACAAGAACAGCCTTAGCGAAAGGCTTCTTGAAGGGAAAGATGTAACACTGTGAGATGAATTCACAGAACACAGAGAAGTTTCTCAGAAAGCTTCTTTCCAGTTTTGAACGGAAGATATTTCCTTTTTCCCCATAGCCCTCTATGGGCTTCCAAATATCCCTTTGCCAATTCCACAAGAACAGCCTTAGCGAAAGGCTGCTTGAAGGGAAAGATGTAACTCTGTGACATGAATTCACAGAACACAGAGCAGTTTCTCAGAAAGCTTCTTTCCAGTTTTGAACGGAAGATATTTCCTTTTTCACCATAGCCCTCTACGGGCTTCCAAATATCCCTTTGCCAATTCCACAAGAACAGCATCAGCGAAAGGCTGCTTGAAGGGAAAGATGTAACTCTGTGAGATGAATTCACAGAACACAGAGCAGTTTCTCAGAAAGCTTCTTTCCAGTTTTGAACGGAAGATATTTCCTTTTTCCCCATAGCCCTCTATGGGCTTCCAAATATCCCTTTGCCAATTCCACAAGAACAGCCTTAGCGAAAGGCTGCTTGAAAGGAAACATGTAACTCTGTGAGATGAATTCACAGAACACAGAGCAGTTTCTCAGAAAGCTTCTTTCCAGTTTTGAACGGAAGATATTTCCTTTTTCACCATAGCCCTCTATGGGCTTCCAAATATCCCGTTGCCAATTCCACAAGAACAGCCTTAGCGAAAGGCTGCTTGAAAGGAAAGATGTAACTCTGTGAGATGAATTCACAGAACACAGAGCAGTTTCTCAGAAAGCTTCTTTTCAGTTTTGAACGGAAGATATTTCCTTTTTCACTTTAGCCCCCTAAGGGCTTCCAAATATCCCTTTGCCAATTCCACAAGAACAGCCTTAGCGAAAGGCTTCTTGAAGGGAAACATGTAACTCTGTGAGATGAATTCACAGAACACAGAGCAGTTTCTCAGAAAGCTTCTTTCCAGTTTTGAACGGAAGATATTTCCTTTTTCACCATAGCCCTCTATGGGCTTCCAAATATCCCGTTGCCAATTCTACAAGAACAGCCTTAGCGAAAGGCTGCTTGAAAGGAAAGATGTAACTCTGTGAGATGAATTCACAGAACACAGAGCAGTTTCTCAGAAAGCTTCTTTTCAGTTTTTAACGGAAGATATTTCCTTTTTCACTGTAGCCCTCTATGGGCTTCCAAATATCCCTTTGCCAATTCCACAAGAACAGCCTTAGCGAAAGGCTTCTTGAAGGGAAAGATGTAACTCTGTGAGTTGAATTCACAGAACACAGAGAAGTTTCTCAGAAAGCTTCTTTTCAGTTTTGAACGGAAGATATTTCCTTTTTCCCCATAGCCCTCTATGGGCTTCCAAATATCCCGTTGCCTATTCCACAAGAACAGCCTTAGCGAAAGGCTTCTTGAAGGGAAAGATGTAACTCTGTGACATGAATTCACAGAACACAGAGCAGTTTCTCAGAAAGCTTCTTTCCAGTTTTGAACGGAAGATATTTCCTTTTTCACCATAGCCCTCTACGGGCTTCCAGATATCCCTTTGCCAATTCCACAAGAACAGCCTTAGCGAAAGGCTGCTTGAAGGGAAAGATGTATCTCTGTGAGATGAATTCACAGAACACACAGCAGTTTCTCAGAAAGCTTCTTTCCAGTTTTGAACGGAAGATATTTCCTTTTTCCCCATAGCCCTCTATGGGCTTCCAAATATCCCTTTGCCAATTCCACAAGAACAGCCTTAGCGAAAGGCTGCTTGAAGGGAAACATGTAACTCTGTGAGATGAATTCACAGAACACAGAGTAGTTTCTCAGAAAGCTTCTTTCCAGTTTTGAACGGAAGATATTTCCTTTTTCACCATAGCCCTCTATGGGCTTCCAAATATCCCGTTGCCAATTCCACAAGAACAGCCTTAGCGAAAGGCTGCTTGAAAGGAAACATGTAACTCTGTGAGATGAATTCACAGAACACAGAGCAGTTTCTCAGAAAGCTTCTTTTCAGTTTTTAACGGAAGATATTTCCTTTTTCACTGTAGCCCTCTATGGGCTTCCAAATGTCCCTTTGCCAATTCCACAAGAACAGCCTTAGCGAAAGGCTTCTTGAAGGGAAAGATGTAATTCTGTGAGTTGAATTCACAGAACACAGAGAAGTTTCTCAGAAAGCTTCTTTTCAGTTTTGAACGGAAGATATTTCCTTTTTCCCCATAGCCCTCTATGGGCTTCCAAATATCCCGTTGCCAATTCCACAAGAACAGCCTTAGCGAAAGGCTTCTTGAAGGGAAAGATGTAACTCTGTGAGAGGAATTCACAGAACACAGAGAAGTTTCTCAGAAAGCTTCTTTCCAGTTTTGAACGGAAGATATTTCCTTTTTCACTGTAGCCCTCTATGGGCTTCCAAATATCCCTTTGCCAATTACACAAGAACAGACTTAGCGAAAGGCTTCTTGAAGGGAAAGATGTAACTCTGTGAGATGAATTCACAGAACACAGAGAAGTTTCTCAGAAAGCTTCTTTCCAGTTTTGAACGGAAGATATTTCCTTTTTCCCCATAGCCCTCTATGGGCTTCCAAATATCCCTTTGCCAATTCCACAAGAACAGCCTTAGCGAAAGGCTGCTTGAAGGGAAAGATGTAACTCTGTGAGATGAATTCACAGAACACAGAGCAGTTTCTCAGAAAGCTTCTTTCCAGTTTTGAACGGAAGATATTTCCTTTTTCACCATAGCCCTCTACGGGCTTCCAAATATCC
The DNA here is from genome assembly GCF_047675955.1 of Chlorocebus sabaeus. NCBI lineage: Eukaryota > Metazoa > Chordata > Mammalia > Primates > Cercopithecidae > Chlorocebus > Chlorocebus sabaeus. The sequence goes on along the minus strand of NW_027327703.1, from coordinate 2,355,458 downwards.
CTTTGCCAATTCCACAAGAACAGCCTTAGCGAAAGGCTGCTTGAAGGGAAAGATGTAACTCTGTGAGATGAATTCACAGAACACAGAGCAGTTTCTCAGAAAGCTTCTTTCCAGTTTTGAACGGAAGATATTTCCTTTTTCCCCATAGCCCTCTATGGGCTTCCAAATATCCCTTTGCCAATTCCACAAGAACAGCCTTAGCGAAAGGCTGCTTGAAGGGAAAGATGTAACTCTGTGAGATGAATTCACAGAACACAGAGCAGTTTCTCAGAAAGCTTCTTTCCAGTTTTGAACGGAAGATATTTCCTTTTTCCCCATAGCCCTCTATGGGCTTCCAAATATCCCTTTGCCAATTCCACAAGAACAGCCTTAGCGAAAGGCTGCTTGAAGGGAAAGATGTAACTCTGTGAGATGAATTCACAGAACACAGAGCAGTTTCTCAGAAATCTTCTTTCCAGGTTTGAACGGAAGATATTTCCTTTTTCACCATAGCCCTCTATGGGCTTCCAAATATCCCTTTGCCAATTCCACAAGAACAGCCTTAGCGAAAGGCTTCTTGAAGGGAAAGATGTAACTCTGTGAGATGAATTCACAGAACACAGAGCAGTTTCTCAGCAAGCTTCTTTCCAATTTTGAACGGAAGATATTTCCTTTTTCACTGTAGCCCTCTATGGGCTTCCAAATATCCCTTTGCCAATTCCACAAAAACAGCCTTAGCGAAAGGCTTCTTGAAGGGAAAGATGTAACACTGTGAGATGAATTCACAGAACACACAGAAGTTTCTCAGAAAGCTTCTTTCCAGTTTTGAACGGAAGATATTTCCTTTTTCCCCATAGCCCTCTATGGGCTTCCAAATATCCCTTTGCCAATTCCACAAGAACAGCCTTAGCGAAAGGCTGCTTGAAGGGAAAGATGTAACTCTGTGACATGAATTCACAGAACACAGAGCAGTTTCTCAGAAAGCTTCTTTCCAGTTTTGAACGGAAGATATTTCCTTTTTCACCATAGCCCTCTACGGGCTTCCAAATATCCCTTTGCCAATTCCACAAGAACAGCCTTAGCGAAAGGCTGCTTGAAGGGAAAGATGTAACTCTGTGAGATGAATTCACAGAACACACAGTAGTTTCTCAGAAAGCTTCTTTCCAGTTTTGAACGGAAGATATTTCCTTTTTCCCCATAGCCCTCTATGGGCTTCCAAATATCCCTTTGCCAATTCCACAAGAACAGCCTTAGCGAAAGGCTGCTTGAAGGGAAACATGTAACTCTGTGAGATGAATTCACAGAACACAGAGCAGTTTCTCAGAAAGCTTCTTTCCAGTTTTGAACGGAAGATATTTCCTTTTTCACCATAGCCCTCTATGGGCTTCCAAATATCCCGTTGCCAATTCCACAAGAACAGCCTTAGCGAAAGGCTGCTTGAAAGGAAACATGTAACTCTGTGAGATGAATTCACAGAACACAGAGCAGTTTCTCAGAAAGCTTCTTTTCAGTTTTTAACGGAAGATATTTCCTTTTTCACTGTAGCCCTCTATGGGCTTCCAAATGTCCCTTTGCCAATTCCACAAGAACAGCCTTAGCGAAAGGCTTCTTGAAGGGAAAGATGTAACTCTGTGAGTTGAATTCACAGAACACAGAGAAGTTTCTCAGAAAGCTTCTTTTCAGTTTTGAACGGAAGATATTTCCTTTTTCCCCATAGCCCTCTATGGGCTTCCAAATATCCCGTTGCCAATTCCACAAGAACAGCCTTAGCGAAAGGCTTCTTGAAGGGAAAGATGTAACTCTGTGAGATGAATTCACAGAACACAGATCAATTTCTCAGAAAGCTTCTTTCCAGTTTTGAACGGAAGATATTTCCTTTTTCCCCATAGCCCGCTATGGGCTTCCAAATATCCCTTTGCCAATTCCACAAGAACAGCCTTAGCGAAAGGCTGCTTGAAGGGAAAGATGTAACTCTGTGAGATGAATTCACAGAACACAGAGCAGTTTCTCAGAAATCTTCTTTCCAGTTTTGAACGGAAGATATTTCCTTTTTCCCCATAGCCCTCTATGGGCTTCCAAATATCCCTTTGCCAATTCCACAAGAACAGCCTTAGCGAAAGGCTGCTGGAAGGGAAACATGTAACTCTGTGAGATGAATTCACATAACACAGAGCAGTTTCTCAGAAATCTTCTTTCCAGGTTTGAACAGAAGATATTTCCTTTTTCACCATAGCCCTCTATGGGCTTCCAAATATCCCTTTGCCAATTCCACAAGAACAGCCTTAGCGAAAGGCTTCTTGAAGGGAAAGATGTAACTCTGTGAGAGGAATTCACAGAACACAGAGCAGTTTCTCAGAAAGCTTCTTTCCAGTTTTGAACGGAAGATATTTCCTTTTTCACTGTAGCCCTCTATGGGCTTCCAAATATCCCTTTGCCAATTCCACAAGAACAGCCTTAGCGAAAGGCTTCTTGAAGGGAAAGATGTAACTCTGTGAGATGAATTCACAGAACACAGAGAAGTTTCTCAGAAAGCTTCTTTCCAGTTTTGAACGGAAGATATTTCCTTTTTCACCATAGCCCTCTATGGGCTTCCAAATATCCCGTTGCCAATTCCACAAGAACAGCCTTAGCGAAAGGCTGCTTGAAAGGAAAGATGTAACTCTGTGAGATGAATTCACAGAACACAGAGCAGTTTCTCAGAAAGCTTCTTTTCAGTTTTGAACGCAAGATATTTCCTTTTTCACTGTAGCCCTCTATGGGCTTCCAAATATCCCTTTGCCAATTTCACAAGAACAGCCTTAGCGAAAGGCTTCTTGAAGGGAAAGATGTAACTCTGTGAGATGAATTCACAGAACACAGAGAAGTTTCTCAGAAAGCTTCTTTCCAGTTTTGAACGGAAGATATTTCCTTTTTCCCCATAGCCCTCTATGGGCTTCCAAATATCCCTTTGCCAATTCCACAAGAACAGCCATAGCGAAAGGCTGCTTGAAGGGAAAGATGTAACTCTGTGAGATGAATTCACAGAACACAGAGCAGTTTCTCGGAAAGCTTCTTTCCAGTTTCTAACGGAAGATATTTCCTTTTTCACCTTAGCCCTCTACGGGCTTCCAAATATCCCTTTGCCAATTCCACAAGAACAGCCTTAGCGAAAGGCTGCTTGAAGGGAAAGATGTAACTCTGTGAAATGAATTCACAGAACACAGAGCAGTTTCTCAGAAAGCTTCTTTCCAGTTTTGAACAGAAGATATTTCCTTTTCCACCATAGCCCTCTATGGGCTTCCAAATATCCCTTTGCCAATTCCATAAGAACAGCCTTAGCGAAAGGCTGCTTGAAAGGAAAGATGTAACTCTCTGAGATGAATTCACAGAACACAGATCAGTTTCTCAGAAAGCTTCTTTTCAGTTTTGAACGCAAGATATTTCCTTTTTCACTGTAGCCCTCTATGGGCTTCCAAATATCCCTTTGCCAATTCCACAAGAACAGCCTTAGCGAAAGGCTTCCTGAAGGGAAAGATGTAACTCTGTGAGATGAATTCACAGAACACAGAGAAGTTTCTCAGAAAGCTTCTTTCCAGTTTTGAACGGAAGATATTTCCTTTTTCCCCATAGCCCTCTATGGGCTTCCAAATATCCCTTTGCCAATTCCACAAGAACAGCCTTAGCGAAAGGCTGCTTGAAGGGAAAGATGTAACTCTGTGAGATGAATTCACAGAACACAGAGCAGTTTCTCAGAAAGCTTCTTTCCAGTTTTGAACGGAAGATATTTCCTTTTTCACCATAGCCCTCTATGGGCTTCCAAATATCCCTTTGCCAATTCCACAAGAACAGCCTTAGCGAAAGTCTGCTTGAAGGGAAAGATGTAACTCTGTGAGATGAATTCACAGAACACAGAGAAGTTTCTCAGAAAGCTTCTTTCCAGTTTTGAACATAAGGTATTTCCTTTTTCCCCATAGCCCTCTATGGGCTTCCAAATATCCCGTTGCCAATTCCACAAGAACAGCCTTAGCGAAAGGCTGCTTGAAAGGAAAGATGTAACTCTGTGAGATGAATTCACAGAACACAGAGCAGTTTCTCAGAAAGCTTCTTTTCAGTTTTGAACGCAAGATATTTCCTTTTTCACTGTAGCCCTCTATGGGCTTCCAAATATCCCTTTGCCAATTCCACAAGAACAGCCTTAGCGAAAGGCTTCTTGAAGGGAAAGATGTAACTCTGTGAGATGAATTCACAGAACACAGAGAAGTTTCTCAGAAAGCTTCTTTCCAGTTTTGAACGGAAGATATTTCCTTTTTCCCCATAGCCCTCTATGGGCTTCCAAATATCCCTTTGCCAATTCCACAAGAACAGCCTTAGCGAAAGGCTGCTTGAAGGGAAAGATGTAACTCTGTGAGATGAATTCAGAGAACACAGAGCAGTTTCTCAGAAAGCTTCATTCCAGTTTTGAACGGAAGATATTTCCTTTTTCACCATAGCCCTCTATGGGCTTCCAAATATCCCTTTGCCAATTCCACAAGAACAGCCTTAGTGAAAGGCTGCTTGAAGGGAAAGATGTAACTCTGTGAGATGAATTCACAGAACACAGAGCAGTTTCTCAGAAAGCTTCTTTCCAGTTTTGAACGGAAGATATTTCCTTTTTCCCCATAGCCCTCTATGGGCTTCCAAATATCCCTTTGCCAATTCCACAAGAACAGCCTTAGCGAAAGGCTGCTTGAAGGGACAGATGTAACTCTGTGAGATGAATTCACAGAACACAAAGAAGTTTCTCAGAAAGCTTCTTTCCAGTATTGAACGTAAGATATTTCCTTTTTCACTGTAGCCCTCTATGGGCTTCCAAATATCCCTTTGCCAATTCCACAAGAACAGCCTTAGCGAAAGGCTTCTTGAAGGGAAAGATGTAACACTGTGAGATGAATTCACAGAACACAGAGAAGTTTCTCAGAAAGCTTCTTTCCAGTTTTGAACGGAAGATATTTCCTTTTTCCCCATAGCCCTCTATGGGCTTCCAAATATCCCTTTGCCAATTCCACAAGAACAGCCTTAGCGAAAGGCTGCTTGAAGGGAAAGATGTAACTCTGTGAGATGAATTCACAGAACACAGAGCAGTTTCTCAGAAAGCTTCTTTCCAGTTTTGAACGGAAGATATTTCCTTTTTCCCCATAGCCCTCTTCGGGCTTCCAAATATCCCTCTGCCAATTCCACAAGAACAGCCTTAGCGAAAGGCTGCTTGAAGGAAAAGATGTAACTCTGTGAGATGAATTCACAGAACACAGAGCAGTTTCTCAGAAAGCTTCTTTCCAGTTTTGAACGGAAGATATTTCCTTTTTCCCCATAGCCCTCTATGGGCTTCCAAATATCCCGTTGCCAATTCCACAAGAACAGCCTTAGCGAAAGGCTGCTTGAAGGGAAACATGTAACTCTGTGAGATGAATTCACAGAACACAGAGCAGTTTCTCAGAAAGCTTCTTTCCAGTTTTGAACGGAAGATATTTCCTTTTTCACCATAACCCTGTATGGGCTTCCAAATATCCCGTTGCCAATTCCACAAGAACAGCCTTAGCGAAAGGCTGCTTGAAAGGAAAGATGTAACTCTGTGAGATGAATTCACAGAACACAGAGCAGTTTCTCAGAAAGCTTCTTTTCAGTTTTGAACGCAAGATATTTCCTTTTTCACTGTAGCCCTCTATGGGCTTCCAAATATCCCCTTGCCAATTCCACAAGAACAGCCTTAGCGAAAGGCTTCTTGAAGGGGAAGATGTAACTCTGTGAGATGAATTCACAGAACACAGAGCAGTTTCTCAGAAAGCTTCTTTTCAGTTTTGAACGGAAGATATTTCCTTTTTCCCCATAGCCCTCTATGGGCTTCCAAATATCCTTTTGCCAATTCCACAAGAACAGCCTTAGCGAAAGGCTGCTTGAAGGGAAAGATGTAACTCTGTGAGATGAATTCACAGAACACAGAGCAGTTTCTCAGAAAGCTTCTTTCCAGTTTTGAACGGAAGATATTTCCTTTTTCACCATAGCCCTCTACGGGTTTCCAAATCTCCCTTTGCCAATTCCACAAGAACAGCCTTAGCGAAAGGCTGCTTGAAGGGAAAGATGTAACTCTGTGAGATGAATTCACAGAACACAGAGCAGTTTCTCAGAAAGCTTCTTTCCAGTTTTGAACGGAAGATATTTCCTTTTTCACCATAGCCCTCTATGGGCTTCCAAATATCCCGTTGCCAATTCCACAAGAACAGCCTTAGCGAAAGGCTGCTTGAAGGGAAACATGTAACTCTGTGAGATGAATTCACAGAACACAGAGCAGTTTCTCAGAAAGCTTCTTTCCAGTTTTGAACGGAAGATATTTCCTTTTTCACCATAGCCCTCTATGGGCTTCCAAATATCCCGTTGCCAATTCCACAAGAACAGCCTTAGCGAAAGGCTGTTTGAAAGGAAAGATGTAACTCTGTGAGATGAATTCACAGAACACAGAGCAGTTTCTCAGAAAGCTTCTTTTCAGTTTTGAACGCAAGATATTTCCTTTTTCACTGTAGCCCTCTATGGGCTTCCAAATATCCCTTTGCGAATTCCACAAGAACAGCCTTAGCGAAAGGCTTCTTGAAGGGAAAGATGTAACTCTGTGAGATGAATTCACAGAACACAGAGAAGTTTCTCAGAAAGCTTCTTTCCAGTTTTGAACGGAAGATATTTCGTTTTTCCCCATAGCCCTCTATGGGCTTCCAAATATCCCGTTGCCAATTCCCCAAGAACAGCCTTAGCGAAAGGCTGCTTGAAGGGAAACATGTAACTCTGTGAGACGAATTGACAGAACACAGAGCAGTTTCTCAGAAAGCTTCTTTCCAGTTTTGAACGGAAGATATTTCCTTTTTCACCATAGCCCTCTATGGTCTTCCAAATATCCCGTTGCCAATTCCACAAGAACAGCCTTAGCGAAAGGCTGCTTGAAAGGAAAGATGTAACTCTGTGAGATGAATTCACAGAACACAGAGCAGTTTCTCAGAAAGCTTCTTTTCAGTTTTGAACGCAAGATATTTCCTTTTTCACTGTAGCCCTCTATGGGCTTCCAAATATCCCTTTGCCAATTCCACAAGAACAGCTTAGCGAAAGGCTTCTTGAAGGGAAAGATGTAACTCTGTGAGATTAATTCACAGAACACAGAGAAGTTTCTCAGAAAGCTTCTTTCCAGTATTGAACGTAAGATATTTCCTTTTTCACTGTAGCCCTCTATGGGCTTCCAAATATCCCTTTGCCAATTCCACAAGAACAGCCTTAGCGAAAGGCTGCTTGAAGGGAAAGATGTAACTCTGTGAGATGAATTCACAGAACACAGAGCAGTTTCTCAGAAAGCTTCTTTCCAGTTTTGTACGGAAGATATTTCCTTTTTCACCATAGCCCTCTATGGGCTTCCAAATATCCCGTTGCCAATTCCACAAGAACAGCCTTAGCGAAAGGCTGCTTGAAGAGAAACATGTAACTCTGTGAGATGAATTCACAGAACACAGAGCAGTTTCTCAGAAAGCTTCTTTCCAGTTTTGAACGGAAGATATTTCCTTTTTCACCATAGCCCTCTATGGGCTTCCAAATATCCCGTTGCCAATTCCACAAGAACAGCCTTAGCGAAAGGCTGCTTGAAAGGAAAGATGTAACTCTGTAAGATGAATTCACAGAACACAGAGCAGTTTCTCAGAAAGCTTCTTTTCAGTTTTGAACGCAAGATATTTCCTTTTTCACTGTAGCCCTCTATGGGCTTCCAAATATCCCTTTGCCAATTCCACAAGAACAGCCTTAGCGAAAGGCTTCTTGAAGGGAAAGATGTAACTCTGTGAGATGAATTCACAGAACACAGAGCAGTTTCTCAAAAAGCTTCTTTCCAGTTTTGAACGGAAGATATTTCCTTTTTCCCCATAGCCCTCTATGGGCTTCCAAATATCCCGTTGCCAATTCCACAAGAACAGCCTTAGCGAAAGGCTGCTTGAAGGGAAACATGTAACTCTGTGAGATGAATTCACAGAACACAGAGAAGTTTCTCAGAAAGCTTCTTTCCAGTTTTGAACGGAAGATATTTCCTTTTTCCCCATAGCCCTCTATGGGCTTCCAAATATCCCTTTGCCAATTCCACAAGAACAGCCTTAGCGAAAGGCTGCTTGAAGGGAAAGATGTAACTCTGTGACATGAATTCACAGAACACAGAGCAGTTTCTCAGAAAGCTTCTTTCCAGTTTTGAACGGAAGATATTTCCTTTTTCACCATAGCCCTCTACGGGCTTCCAAATATCCCTTTGCCAATTCCACAAGAACAGCCTTAGCGAAAGGCTGCTTGAAGGGAAAGATGTAACTCTGTGAGATGAATTCACAGAACACACAGTAGTTTCTCAGAAAGCTTCTTTCCAGTTTTGAACGGAAGATATTTCCTTTTTCCCCATAGCCCTCTATGGGCTTCCAAATATCCCTTTGCCAATTCCACAAGAACAGCCTTAGCGAAAGGCTACTTGAAGGGAAACATGTAACTCTGTGAGATGAATTCACAAAACACAGAGCAGTTTCTCAGAAAGCTTCTTTCCAGTTTTGAACGGAAGATATTTCCTTTTTCACCATAGCCCTCTATGGGCTTCCAAATATCCCGTTGCCAATTCCACAAGAACAGCCTTAGCGAAAGGCTGCTTGAAAGGAAACATGTAACTCTGTGAGATGAATTCACAGAACACAGAGCAGTTTCTCAGAAAGCTTCTTTTCAGTTTTTAACGGAAGATATTTCCTTTTTCACTGTAGCCCTCTATGGGCTTCCAAATGTCCCTTTGCCAATTCCACAAGAACAGCCTTAGCGAAAGGCTTCTTGAAGGGAAAGATGTAACTCTGTGAGTTGAATTCACAGAACACAGAGAAGTTTCTCAGAAAGCTTCTTTCCAGTTTTGAACGGAAGATATTTCCTTTTTCACCATAGCCCTCTATGGGCTTCCAAATATCCCGTTGCCAATTCCACAAGAACAGCCTTAGCGAAAGGCTGCTTGAAAGGAAAGATGTAACTCTGTGAGATGAATTCACAGAACACAGAGCAGTTTCTCAGAAAGCTTCTTTTCAGTTTTGAACGCAAGATATTTCCTTTTTCACTGTAGCCCTCTATGGGCTTCCAAATATCCCTTTGCCAATTTCACAAGAACAGCCTTAGCGAAAGGCTTCTTGAAGGGAAAGATGTAACTCTGTGAGATGAATTCACAGAACACAGAGAAGTTTCTCAGAAAGCTTCTTTCCAGTTTTGAACGGAAGATATTTCCTTTTTCCCCATAGCCCTCTATGGGCTTCCAAATATCCCTTTGCCAATTCCACAAGAACAGCCATAGCGAAAGGCTGCTTGAAGGGAAAGATGTAACTCTGTGAGATGAATTCACAGAACACAGAGCAGTTTCTCGGAAAGCTTCTTTCCAGTTTCTAACGGAAGATATTTCCTTTTTCACCTTAGCCCTCTACGGGCTTCCAAATATCCCTTTGCCAATTCCACAAGAACAGCCTTAGCGAAAGGCTGCTTGAAGGGAAAGATGTAACTCTGTGAAATGAATTCACAGAACACAGAGCAGTTTCTCAGAAAGCTTCTTTCCAGTTTTGAAAAGAAGATATTTCCTTTTCCACCATAGCCCTCTATGGGCTTCCAAATATCCCTTTGCCAATTCCATAAGAACAGCCTTAGCGAAAGGCTGCTTGAAAGGAAAGATGTAACTCTCTGAGATGAATTCACAGAACACAGATCAGTTTCTCAGAAAGCTTCTTTTCAGTTTTGAACGCAAGATATTTCCTTTTTCACTGTAGCCCTCTATGGGCTTCCAAATATCCCTTTGCCAATTCCACAAGAACAGCCTTAGCGAAAGGCTTCCTGAAGGGAAAGATGTAACTCTGTGAGATGAATTCACAGAACACAGAGAAGTTTCTCAGAAAGCTTCTTTCCAGTTTTGAACGGAAGATATTTCCTTTTTCCCCATAGCCCTCTATGGGCTTCCAAATATCCCTTTGCCAATTCCACAAGAACAGCCTTAGCGAAAGGCTGCTTGAAGGGAAAGATGTAACTCTGTGAGATGAATTCACAGAACACAGAGCAGTTTCTCAGAAAGCTTCTTTCCAGTTTTGAACGGAAGATATTTCCTTTTTCACCATAGCCCTCTATGGGCTTCCAAATATCCCTGTGCCAATTCCACAAGAACAGCCTTAGCGAAAGTCTGCTTGAAGGGAAAGATGTAACTCTGTGAGATGAATTCACAGAACACAGAGAAGTTTCTCAGAAAGCTTCTTTCCAGTTTTGAACATAAGGTATTTCCTTTTTCCCCATAGCCCTCTATGGGCTTCCAAATATCCCGTTGCCAATTCCACAAGAACAGCCTTAGCGAAAGGCTGCTTGAAAGGAAAGATGTAACTCTGTGAGATGAATTCACAGAACACAGAGCAGTTTCTCAGAAAGCTTCTTTTCAGTTTTGAACGCAAGATATTTCCTTTTTCACTGTAGCCCTCTATGGGCTTCCAAATATCCCTTTGCCAATTCCACAAGAACAGCCTTAGCGAAAGGCTTCTTGAAGGGAAAGATGTAACTCTGTGAGATGAATTCACAGAACACAGAGAAGTTTCTCAGAAAGCTTCTTTCCAGTTTTGAACGGAAGATATTTCCTTTTTCCCCATAGCCCTCTATGGGCTTCCAAATATCCCTTTGCCAATTCCACAAGAACAGCCTTAGCGAAAGGCTGCTTGAAGGGAAAGATGTAACTCTGTGAGATGAATTCAGAGAACACAGAGCAGTTTCTCAGAAAGCTTCATTCCAGTTTTGAACGGAAGATATTTCCTTTTTCACCATAGCCCTCTATGGGCTTCCAAATATCCCTTTGCCAATTCCACAAGAACAGCCTTAGTGAAAGGCTGCTTGAAGGGAAAGATGTAACTCTGTGAGATGAATTCACAGAACACAGAGCAGTTTCTCAGAAAGCTTCTTTCCAGTTTTGAACGGAAGATATTTCCTTTTTCCCCATAGCCCTCTATGGGCTTCCAAATATCCCTTTGCCAATTCCACAAGAACACCCTTAGCGAAAGGCTGCTTGAAGGGACAGATGTAACTCTGTGAGATGAATTCACAGAACACAAAGAAGTTTCTCAGAAAGCTTCTTTCCAGTATTGAACGTAAGATATTTCCTTTTTCACTGTAGCCCTCTATGGGCTTCCAAATATCCCTTTGCCAATTCCACAAGAACAGCCTTAGCGAAAGGCTTCTTGAAGGGAAAGATGTAACACTGTGAGATGAATTCACAGAACACAGAGAAGTTTCTCAGAAAGCTTCTTTCCAGTTTTGAACGGAAGATATTTCCTTTTTCCCCATAGCCCTCTATGGGCTTCCAAATATCCCTTTGCCAATTCCACAAGAACAGCCTTAGCGAAAGGCTGCTTGAAGGGAAAGATGTAACTCTGTGAGATGAATTCACAGAACACAGAGCAGTTTCTCAGAAAGCTTCTTTCCAGTTTTGAACGGAAGATATTTCCTTTTTCCCCATAGCCCTCTTCGGGCTTCCAAATATCCCTCTGCCAATTCCACAAGAACAGCCTTAGCGAAAGGCTGCTTGAAGGAAAAGATGTAACTCTGTGAGATGAATTCACAGAACACAGAGCAGTTTCTCAGAAAGCTTCTTTCCAGTTTTGAACGGAAGATATTTCCTTTTTCCCCATAGCCCTCTATGGGATTCCAAATATCCCGTTGCCAATTCCACAAGAACAGCCTTAGCGAAAGGCTGCTTGAAGGGAAACATGTAACTCTGTGAGATGAATTCACAGAACACAGAGCAGTTTCTCAGAAAGCTTCTTTCCAGTTTTGAACGGAAGATATTTCCTTTTTCACCATAACCCTGTATGGGCTTCCAAATATCCCGTTGCCAATTCCACAAGAACAGCCTTAGCGAAAGGCTGCTTGAAAGGAAAGATGTAACTCTGTGAGATGAATTCACAGAACACAGAGCAGTTTCTCAGAAAGCTTCTTTTCAGTTTTGAACGCAAGATATTTCCTTTTTCACTGTAGCCCTCTATGGGCTTCCAAATATCCCCTTGCCAATTCCACAAGAACAGCCTTAGCGAAAGGCTTCTTGAAGGGGAAGATGTAACTCTGTGAGATGAATTCACAGAACACAGAGCAGTTTCTCAGAAAGCTTCTTTTCAGTTTTGAACGGAAGATATTTCCTTTTTCCCCATAGCCCTCTATGGGCTTCCAAATATCCTTTTGCCAATTCCACAAGAACAGCCTTAGCGAAAGGCTGCTTGAAGGGAAAGATGTAACTCTGTGAGATGAATTCACAGAACACAGAGCAGTTTCTCAGAAAGCTTCTTTCCAGTTTTGAACGGAAGATATTTCCTTTTTCACCATAGCCCTCTACGGGTTTCCAAATCTCCCTTTGCCAATTCCACAAGAACAGCCTTAGCGAAAGGCTGCTTGAAGGGAAAGATGTAACTCTGTGAGATGAATTCACAGAACACAGAGCAGTTTCTCAGAAAGCTTCTTTCCAGTTTTGAACGGAAGATATTTCCTTTTTCACCATAGCCCTCTATGGGCTTCCAAATATCCCGTTGCCAATTCCACAAGAACAGCCTTAGCGAAAGGCTGCTTGAAGGGAAACATGTAACTCTGTGAGATGAATTCACAGAACACAGAGCAGTTTCTCAGAAAGCTTCTTTCCAGTTTTGAACGGAAGATATTTCCTTTTTCACCATAGCCCTCTATGGGCTTCCAAATATCCCGTTGCCAATTCCACAAGAACAGCCTTAGCGAAAGGCTGTTTGAAAGGAAAGATGTAACTCTGTGAGATGAATTCACAGAACACAGAGCAGTTTCTCAGAAAGCTTCTTTTCAGTTTTGAACGCAAGATATTTCCTTTTTCACTGTAGCCCTCTATGGGCTTCCAAATATCCCTTTGCGAATTCCACAAGAACAGCCTTAGCGAAAGGCTTCTTGAAGGGAAAGATGTAACTCTGTGAGATGAATTCACAGAACACAGAGAAGTTTCTCAGAAAGCTTCTTTCCAGTTTTGAACGGAAGATATTTCGTTTTTCCCCATAGCCCTCTATGGGCTTCCAAATATCCCGTTGCCAATTCCCCAAGAACAGCCTTAGCGAAAGGCTGCTTGAAGGGAAACATGTAACTCTGTGAGATGAATTGACAGAACACAGAGCAGTTTCTCAGAAAGCTTCTTTCCAGTTTTGAACGGAAGATATTTCCTTTTTCACCATAGCCCTCTATGGTCTTCCAAATATCCCGTTGCCAATTCCACAAGAACAGCCTTAGCGAAAGGCTGCTTGAAAGGAAAGATGTAACTCTGTGAGATGAATTCACAGAACACAGAGCAGTTTCTCAGAAAGCTTCTTTTCAGTTTTGAACGCAAGATATTTCCTTTTTCACTGTAGCCCTCTATGGGCTTCCAAATATCCCTTTGCCAATTCCACAAGAACAGCTTAGCGAAAGGCTTCTTGAAGGGAAAGATGTAACTCTGTGAGATTAATTCACAGAACACAGAGAAGTTTCTCAGAAAGCTTCTTTCCAGTATTGAACGTAAGATATTTCCTTTTTCACTGTAGCCCTCTATGGGCTTCCAAATATCCCTTTGCCAATTCCACAAGAACAGCCTTAGCGAAAGGCTGCTTGAAGGGAAAGATGTAACTCTGTGAGATGAATTCACAGAACACAGAGCAGTTTCTCAGAAAGCTTCTTTCCAGTTTTGTACGGAAGATATTTCCTTTTTCACCATAGCCCTCTATGGGCTTCCAAATATCCCGTTGCCAATTCCACAAGAACAGCCTTAGCGAAAGGCTGCTTGAAGAGAAACATGTAACTCTGTGAGATGAATTCACAGAACACAGAGCAGTTTCTCAGAAAGCTTCTTTCCAGTTTTGAACGGAAGATATTTCCTTTTTCACCATAGCCCTCTATGGGCTTCCAAATATCCCGTTGCCAATTCCACAAGAACAGCCTTAGCGAAAGGCTGCTTGAAAGGAAAGATGTAACTCTGTAAGATGAATTCACAGAACACAGAGCAGTTTCTCAGAAAGCTTCTTTTCAGTTTTGAACGCAAGATATTTCCTTTTTCACTGTAGCCCTCTATGGGCTTCCAAATATCCCTTTGCCAATTCCACAAGAACAGCCTTAGCGAAAGGCTTCTTGAAGGGAAAGATGTAACTCTGTGAGATGAATTCACAGAACACAGAGCAGTTTCTCAAAAAGCTTCTTTCCAGTTTTGAACGGAAGATATTTCCTTTTTCCCCATAGCCCTCTATGGGCTTCCAAATATCCCGTTGCCAATTCCACAAGAACAGCCTTAGCGAAAGGCTGCTTGAAGGGAAACATGTAACTCTGTGAGATGAATTCACAGAACACAGAGCAGTTTCTCAGAAAGCTTCTTTCCAGTTTTGAACGGAAGATATTTCCTTTTTCACCATAGCCCTCTATGGGCTTCCAAATATCCCGTTGCCAATTCCACAAGAACAGCCTTAGCGAAAGGCTGCTTGAAAGGAAAGATGTAACTCTGTGAGATGAATTCACAGAACACAGAGCAGTTTCTCAGAAAGCTTCTTTTCAGTTTTGAACGCAAGATATTTCCTTTTTCACTGTAGCCCTCTATGGGCTTCCAAATATCCCCTTGCCAATTCCACAAGAACAGACTTAGCGAAAGGCTTCTTGAAGGGGAAGATGTAACTCTGTGAGATGAATTCACAGAACACAGAGCAGTTTCTCAGAAAGCTTCTTTTCAGTTTTGAACGGAAGATATTTCCTTTTTCCCCATAGCCCTCTATGGGCTTCCAAATATCCTTTTGCCAATTCCACAAGAACAGCCTTAGCGAAAGGCTGCTTGAAGGGAAAGATGTAACTCTGTGAGATGAATTCACAGAACACAGAGCAGTTTCTCAGAAATCTTCTTTCCAGGTTTGAACGGAAGATATTTCCTTTTTCCCCATAGACCTCTATGGACTTCCAAATATCCCTTTGCCAATTCCACAAGAACAGCCTTAGCGAAAGGCTTCTTGAAGGGAAAGATGTAACTCTGTGAGATGAATTCACAGAACACAGAGCAGTTTCTCAGAAAGCTTCTTTCCAGTTTTGAACGGAAGATATTTCCTTTTTCACCATAGCCCTCTATGGGCTTCCAAATATCCCGTTGCCAATTCCACAAGAACAGCCTTAGCGAAAGGCTGTTTGAAAGGAAAGATGTAACTCTGTGAGATGAATTCACAGAACACAGAGCAGTTTCTCAGAAAGCTTCTTTCCAGTTTTGAACGGAAGATATTTCCTTTTTCCCCATAGCCCTCTATGGGCTTCCAAATATCCCTTTGCCAATTCCACAAGAACAGCCTTAGCGAAAGGCTGCTTGAAGGGAAAGATGTAACTCTGTGAGATGAATTCACAGAACACAGAGCAGTTTCTCAGAAAGCTTCTTTCCAGTTTTGAACGGAAGATATTTCCTTTTTCACCATAGCCCTCTACGGGCTTCCAAATATCCCTTTGCCAATTCCACAAGAACAGCCTTAGCGAAAGGCTGCTTGAAGGGAAAGATGTAACTCTGTGAGATGAATTCACAGAACACAGAGCAGTTTCTCAGAAAGCTTCTTTCCAGTTTTGAACGGAAGATATTTCCTTTTTCACTGTAGCCCTCTATGGGCTTCCAAATATCCCTTTGCCAATTCCACAAGAACAGCCTTAGCGAAAGGCTGCTTGACGGGAAAGATGTAACTCTGTGAGATGAATTCACAGAACACAGAGCAGTTTCTCAGAAAGCTTCTTTCCAGTTTTGAACGGAAGATATTTCCTTTTTCACCATAGCCCTCTACGGGCTTCCAAATATCCCTTTGCCAATTCCACAAGAACAGCCTTAGCGAAAGGCTGCTTGAAGGGAAAGATGTAACTCTGTGAGATGAATTCACAGAACACAGAGCAGTTTCTCAGAAAGCTTCTTTCCAGTTTTGAACGGAAGATATTTCCTTTTTCACCATAGCCCTCTATGGGCTTCCAAATATCCCGTTGCCAATTCCACAAGAACAGCCTTAGCGAAAGGCTGCTTGAAGGGAAACATGTAACTCTGTGAGATGAATTCACAGAACACAGAGCAGTTTCTCAGAAAGCTTCTTTCCAGTTTTGAACGGAAGATATTTCGTTTTTCCCCATAGCCCTCTATGGGCTTCCAAATATCCCGTTCCCAATTCCCCAAGAACAGACTTAGCGAAAGGCTGCTTGAAGGGAAACATGTAACTCTGTGAGATGAATTGACAGAACACAGAGCAGTTTCTCAGAAAGCTTCTTTCCAGTTTTGAACGGAAGATATTTCCTTTTTCACCATAGCCCTCTATGGGCTTCCAAATATCCCGTTGCCAATTCCACAAGAACAGCCTTAGCGAAAGGCTGCTTGAAAGGAAAGATGTAACTCTGTGAGATGAATTCACAAAACACAGAGCAGTTTCTCAGAAAGCTTCTTTTCAGTTTTGAACGCAAGATATTTCCTTTTTCACTGTAGCCCTCTATGGGCTTCCAAATATCCCTTTGCCAATTCCACAAGAACAGCTTAGCGAAAGGCTTCTTGAAGGGAAAGATGTAACTCTGTGAGATGAATTCACAGAACACAGAGCAGTTTCTCAGAAAGCTTCTTTCCAGTATTGAACGTAAGATATTTCCTTTTTCACTGTAGCCCTCTATGGGCTTCCAAATATCCCTTTGCCAATTCCACAAGAACAGCCTTAGCGAAAGGCTTCTTGAAGGGAAAGATGTAACACTGTGAGATGAATTCACAGAACACAGAGAAGTTTCTCAGAAAGCTTCTTTCCAGTTTTGAACGGAAGATATTTCCTTTTTCACCATAGCCCTCTATGGGCTTCCAAATATCCCGTTGCCAATTCCACAAGAACAGCCTTAGCGAAAGGCTGCTTGAAGGGAAACATGTAACTCTGTGAGATGAATTCACAGAACACAGAGCAGTTTCTCAGAAAGCTTCTTTCCAGTTTTGAACGGAAGATAATTCCTTTTTCACCATAGCCCTCTATGGGCTTCCAAATATCCCGTTGCCAATTCCACAACAACAGCCTTAGCGAAAGGCTGTTTGAAAGGAAAGATGTAACTCTGTGAGATGAATTCACAGAACACAGAGCAGTTTCTCAGAAAGCTTCTTTTCAGTTTTGAACGCAAGATATTTCCTTTTTCACCGTAGCCCTCTATGGGCTTCCAAATATCCCTTTGCGAATTCCAGAAGAACAGCCTTAGCGAAAGGCTTCTTGAAGGGAAAGATGTAACTCTGTGAGATGAATTCACAGAACACAGAGAAGTTTCTCAGAAAGCTTCTTTCCAGTTTTGAACGGAAGATATTTCGTTTTTCCCCATAGCCCTCTATGGGCTTCCAAATATCCCGTTCCCAATTCCCCAAGAACAGACTTAGCGAAAGGCTGCTTGAAGGGAAACATGTAACTCTGTGAGATGAATTGACAGAACACAGAGCAGTTTCTCAGAAAGCTTCTTTCCAGTTTTGAACGGAAGATATTTCCTTTTTCACCATAGCCCTCTATGGGCTTCCAAATATCCCGTTGCCAATTCCACAAGAACAGCCTTAGCGAAAGGCTGCTTGAAAGGAAAGATGTAACTCTGTGAGATGAATTCAAAAAACACAGAGTAGTTTCTCAGAAAGCTTCTTTTCAGTTTTGAACGCAAGATATTTCCTTTTTCACTGTAGCCCTCTATGGGCTTCCAAATATCCCTTTGCCAATTCCACAAGAACAGCTTAGCGAAAGGCTTCTTGAAGGGAAAGATGTAACTCTGTGAGATGAATTCACAGAACACAGAGAAGTTTCTCAGAAAGCTTCTTTCCAGTATTGAACGTAAGATATTTCCTTTTTCACTGTAGCCCTCTATGGGCTTCCAAATATCCCTTTGCCAATTCCACAAGAACAGCCTTAGCGAAAGGCTTCTTGAAGGGAAAGATGTAACACTGTGAGATGAATTCACAGAACACAGAGAAGTTTCTCAGAAAGCTTCTTTCCAGTTTTGAACGGAAGATATTTCCTTTTTCCCCATAGCCCTCTATGGGCTTCCAAATATCCCTTTGCCAATTCCACAAGAACAGCCTTAGCGAAAGGCTGCTTGAAGGGAAAGATGTAACTCTGTGAGATGAATTCACAGAACACAGAGCAGTTTCTCAGAAAGCTTCTTTCCAGTTTTGAACGGAAGATATTTCCTTTTTCACCATAGCCCTCTATGGGCTTCCAAATATCCCGTTGCCAATTCCACAAGAACAGCCTTAGCGAAAGGCTGCTTGAAAGGAAAGATGTAACTCTGTGAGATGAATTCACAGAACACAGAGCAGTTTCTCAGAAAGCTTCTTTCCAGTTTTGAACGGAAGATATTTCCTTTTTCCCCATAGCCCTCTATGGGCTTCCAAATATCCCTTTGCCAATTCCACAAGAACAGCCTTAGCGAAAGGCTGCTTGAAGGGAAAGATGTAACTCTGTGAGATGAATTCACAGAACACAGAGCAGTTTCTCAGAAAGCTTCTTTCCAGTTTTGAACGGAAGATATTTCCTTTTTCACTGTAGCCCTCTATGGGCTTCCAAATATCCCTTTGCCAATTCCACAAGAACAGCCTTAGCGAAAGGCTTCTTGAAGGGAAAGATGTAACACTGTGAGACGAATTCACAGAACACAGAGAAGTTTCTCAGAAAGCTTCTTTCCAGTTTTGAACGGAAGATATTTCCTTTTTCCCCATAGCCCTCTATGGGCTTCCAAATATCCCTTTGCCAATTCCACAAGAACAGCCTTAGCGAAAGGCTGCTTGAAGGGAAAGATGTAACTCTTTGAGATGAATTGACAGAACACAGAGCAGTTTCTCAGAAAGCTTCTTTCCTGTTTTGAACGGAAGATATTTCCTTTTTCACCATAGCCCTCTACGGGCTTCCAAATATCCCTTTGCCAATTCCACAAGAACAGCCTTAGCGAAAGGCTGCTTGAAGGGAAAGATGTAACTCTGTGAGATGAATTCACAGAACACAGAGCAGTTTCTCAGAAAGCTTCTTTCCAGTTTTGAACGGAAGATATTTCCTTTTTCCCCATAGCCCTCTATGGGCTTCCAAATATCCCGTTGCCAATTCCACAAGAACAGCCTTAGCGAAAGGCTGCTTGAAGGGAAACATGTAACTCTGTGAGATGAATTCACAGAACACAGAGCAGTTTCTCAGAAAGCTTCTTTCCAGTTTTGAACGGAAGATATTTCCTTTTTCACCATAGCCCTCTATGGGCTTCCAAATATCCCGTTGCCAATTCCACAAGAACAGCCTTAGCGAAAGGCTGCTTGAAAGGAAAGATGTAACTCTGTGAGATGAAATCACAGAACACAGAGCAGATTCTCAGAAAGCTTCTTTTCAGTTTTGAACGCAAGATATTTCCTTTTTCACTGTAGCCCTCTATGGGCTTCCAAATATCCCTTTGCCAATTTCACAAGAACAGCCTTAGGGAAAGGCTTCTTGAAGGGAAAGATGTAACTCTGTGAGATGAATTCACAGAACACAGAGAAGTTTCTCAGAAAGCTGCTTTTCAGTTTTGAACGGAAGATATTTCCTTTTTCCCCATAGCCCTCTATGGGCTTCCAAATATCCTTTTGCCAATTCCACAAGAACAGCCTTAGCGAAAGGCTGCTTGACGGGAAAGATGTAACTCTGTGAGATGAATTCACAGAACACAGAGCAGTTTCTCAGAAAGCTTCTTTCCAGTTTTGAACGGAAGATATTTCCTTTTTCACCATAGCCCTCTATGGGCTTCCAAATATCCCTTTGCCAATTCCACAAGAACAGCCTTAGCGAAAGGCTGCTTGAAAGGAAAGATGTAACTCTGTGAGATGAATTCACAGAACACAGAGCAGTTTCTCAGAAAGCTTCTTTCCAGTTTTGAACGGAAGATATTTCCTTTTTCACCATAGCCCTCTATGGGCTTCCAAATATCCCGTTGCCAATTCCACAAGAACAGCCTTAGCGAAAGGCTGCTTGAAGGGAAAGATGTAACTCTGTGAGATGAATTCACAGAACACAGAGCAGTTTCTCAGAAAGCTTCTTTCCAGTTTTGAACGGAAGATATTTCCTTTTTCACCATAGCCCTCTATGGGCTTCCAAATATCCCGTTGCCAATTCCACAAGAACAGCCTCAGCGAAAGGCTGCTTGAAAGGAAAGATGTAACTCTGTGAGATGAATTCACAGAACACAGAGCAGTTTCTCAGAAAGCTTCTTTTCAGTTTTGAACGCAAGATATTTCCTTTTTCACTGTAGCCCTCTATGGGCTTCCAAATATCCCTTTGCCAATTCCACAAGAACAGCCTTAGTGAAAGGCTTCTTGAAGGGAAAGATGTAACTCTGTGAGATGAATTCACAGAACACAGAGAAGTTTCTCAGAAAGCTTCTTTTCAGTTTTGAACGGAAGATATTTCCTTTTTCACCATAGCCCTCTATGGGCTTCCAAATATCCCGTTGACAATTCCACAAGAACAGCCTTAGCGAAAGGCTGCTTGAAGGGAAACATGTAACTCTGTGAGATGAATTCACAGAACACAGAGCAGTTTCTCAGAAAGCTTCTTTCCAGTTTTGAACGGAAGATATTTCCTTTTTCACCATAGCCCTCTATGGACTTCCAAATATCCCGTTGCCAATTCCAAAGGAACAGCCTTAGCGAAAGGCTTCTTGAAGGGAAAGATGTAACTCTGTGAGGTGAATTCACAGAACACAGAGCAGTTTCTCAGAAAGCTTCTTTCCAGTTTTGAACGGAAGATATTTCCTTTTTCACCATAGCCCTCTACGGGCTTCTAAATATCCCTTTGCCAATTCCACAAGAACAGCCTTAGCGAAAGGCTGCTTGAAGGGAAACATGTAACTCTGTGAGATGAATTCACAGAACACAGAGCAGTTTCTCAGAAAGCTTCTTTCCAGTTTTGAACGCAAGATATTTCCTTTTTCACTGTAGCCCTCTATGGGCTTCCAAATATCCCTTTGCCAATTTCTCAAGAACAGCCTTAGCGAAAGGCTTCTTGAAGGGAAAGATGTAACTCTGTGAGATGAATTCACAGAACACAGAGAAGTTTCTCAGAAAGCTGCTTTTCAGTTTTGAACGGAAGATATTTCCTTTTTCCCCATAGCCCTCTATGGGCTTCCAAATATCCTTTTGCCAATTCCACAAGAACAGCCTTAGCGAAAGGCTGCTTGACGGGAAAGATGAAACTCTGTGAGATGAATTCACAGAACACAGAGCAGTTTCTCAGAAAGCTTCTTTCCAGTTTTGAACGGAAGATATTTCCTTTTTCACCATAGCCCTCTACGGGCTTCCAAATATCCCTTTGCCAATTCCACAAGAACAGCCTTAGCGAAAGGCTGCTTGAAGGGAAAGATGTAACTCTGTGAGATGAATTCACAGAACACAGAGCAGTTTCTCAGAAAGCTTCTTTCCAGTTTTGAACGGAAGATATTTCCTTTTTCCCCATAGCCCTCTATGGGCTTCCAAATATCCCTTTGTCAATTCCACAAGAACAGCCTTAGCGAAAGGCTGCTTGAAGGGAAAGATGTAACTCTGTGAGATGAATTCACAGAACACAGAGCAGTTTCTCAGAAATCTTCTTTCCAGGTTTGAACGGAAGATATTTCCTTTTTCACCATAGCCCTCTATGGGCTTCCAAATATCCCTTTGCCAATTCCACAAGAACAGCCTTAGCGAAAGGCTTCTTGAAGGGAAAGATGTAACTCTGTGAGATGAATTCACAGAACACAGAGCAGTTTCTCAGAAAGCTTCTTTCCAATTTTGAACGGAAGATATTTCCTTTTTCACTGTAGCCCTCTATGGGCTTCCAAATATCCCTTTGCCAATTCCACAAAAACAGCCTTAGCGAAAGGCTTCTTCAAGGGAAAGATGTAACACTGTGAGATGAATTCACAGAACACAGAGAAGTTTCTCAGAAAGCTTCTTTCCAGTTTTGAACGGAAGATATTTCCTTTTTCCCCATAGCCCTCTATGGGCTTCCAAATATCCCTTTGCCAATTCCACAAGAACAGCCTTAGCGAAAGGCTGCTTGAAGGGAAAGATGTAACTCTGTGACATGAATTCAAAGAACACAGAGCAGTTTCTCAGAAAGCTTCTTTCCAGTTTTGAACGGAAGATATTTCCTTTTTCACCATAGCCCTCTACGGGCTTCCAAATATCCCTTTGCCAATTCCACAAGAACAGCCTTAGCGAAAGGCTGCTTGAAGGGAAAGATGTAACTCTGTGAGATGAATTCACAGAACACACAGCACTTTCTCAGAAAGCTTCTTTCCAGTTTTGAACGGAAGATATTTCCTTTTTCCCCATAGCCCTCTATGGGCTTCCAAATATCCCGTTGCCAATTCCACAAGAACAGCCTTAGCGAAAGGCTGCTTGAAGGGAAACATGTAACTCTGTGAGATGAATTCACAGAACACAGAGAAGTTTCTCAGAAAGCTTCTTTCCAGTTTTGAACGGAAGATATTTCCTTTTTCACCATAGCCCTCTATGGGCTTCCAAATATCCCGTTGCCAATTCCACAAGAACAGCCTTAGCGAAAGGCTGCTTGAAAGGAAAGATGTAACTCTGTGAGATGAATTCACAGAACACAGAGCAGTTTCTCAGAAAGCTTCTTTTCAGTTTTGAACGGAAGATATTTCCTTTTTCACTGTAGCCCTCTAAGGGCTTCCAAATATCCCTTTGCCAATTCCACAAGAACAGCCTTAGCGAAAGGCTTCTTGAAGGGAAAGATGTAACTCTGTGAGTTGAATTCACAGAACACAGAGAAGTTTCTCAGAAAGCTTCTTTTCAGTTTTGAACGGAAGATATTTCCTTTTTCCCCATAGCCCTCTATGGGCTTCCAAATATCCCGTTGCCAATTCCACAAGAACAGCCTTAGCGAAAGGCTTCTTGAAGGGAAAGATGTAACTCTGTGAGATGAATTCACAGAACACAGATCAATTTCTCAGAAAGCTTCTTTCCAGTTTTGAACGGAAGATATTTCCTTTTTCCCCATAGCCCGCTATGGGCTTCCAAATATCCCTTTGCCAATTCCACAAGAACAGCCTTAGCGAAAGGCTGCTTGAAGGGAAAGATGTAACTCTGTGAGATGAATTCACAGAACACAGAGCAGTTTCTCAGAAATCTTCTTTCCAGTTTTGAACGGAAGATATTTCCTTTTTCCCCATAGCCCTCTATGGGCTTCCAAATATCCCTTTGCCAATTCCACAAGAACAGCCTTAGCGAAAGGCTGCTTGAAGGGAAACATGTAACTCTGTGAGATGAATTCACAGAACACAGAGCAGTTTCTCAGAAAGCTTCTTTCCAGTTTTGAACGCAAGATATTTCCTTTTTCACTGTAGCCCTCTATGGGCTTCCAAATATCCCTTTGCCAATTTCTCAAGAACAGCCTTAGCGAAAGGCTTCTTGAAGGGAAAGATGTAACTCTGTGAGATGAATTCACAGAACACAGAGAAGTTTCTCAGAAAGCTGCTTTTCAGTTTTGAACGGAAGATATTTCCTTTTTCCCCATAGCCCTCTATGGGCTTCCAAATATCCTTTTGCCAATTCCACAAGAACAGCCTTAGCGAAAGGCTGCTTGACGGGAAAGATGTAACTCTGTGAGATGAATTCACAGAACACAGAGCAGTTTCTCAGAAAGCTTCTTTCCAGTTTTGAACGGAAGATATTTCCTTTTTCACCATAGCCCTCTACGGGCTTCCAAATATCCCTTTGCCAAATCCACAAGAACAGCCTTAGTGAAAGGCTGCTTGAAGGGAAAGATGTAACTCTGTGAGATGAATTCACAGAACACAGAGCAGTTTCTCAGAAAGCTTCTTTCCAGTTTTGAACGGAAGATATTTCCTTTTTCCCCATAGCCCTCTATGGGCTTCCAAATATCCCGTTGCCAATTCCACAAGAACAGCCTTAGCGAAAGGCTGCTTGAAGGGAAACATGTAACTCTGTGAGATGAATTCACAGAACACAGAGCAGTTTCTCAGAAAGCTTCTTTCCAGTTTTGAACGGAAGATATTTCCTTTTTCACCATAGCCCTCTATGGGCTTCCAAATATCCCGTTGCCAATTCCACAAGAACAGCCTTAGCGAAAGGCTGCTTGAAAGGAAAGATGTAACTCTGTGAGATGAAATCACAGAACACAGAGCAGTTTCTCAGAAAGCTTCTTTTCAGTTTTGAACGCAAGATATTTCCTTTTTCACTGTAGCCCTCTATGGGCTTCCAAATATCCCTTTGCCAATTTCTCAAGAACAGCCTTAGCGAAAGGCTTCTTGAAGGGAAAGATGTAACTCTGTGAGATGAATTCACAGAACAGAGAGAAGTTTCTCAGAAAGCTGCTTTTCAGTTTTGAACGGAAGATATTTCCTTTTTCCCCATAGCCCTCTATGGGCTTCCAAATATCCTTTTGCCAATTCCACAAGAACAGCCTTAGCGAAAGGCTGCTTGACGGGAAAGATGTAACTCTGTGAGATGAATTCACAGAACACAGAGCAGTTTCTCAGAAAGCTTCTTTCCAGTTTTGAACGGAAGATATTTCCTTATTCACCATAGCCCTCTACGGGCTTCCAAATATCCCTTTGCCAATTCCACAAGAACAGCCTTAGCGAAAGGCTGCTTGAAGGGAAAGATGTAACTCTGTGAGATGAATTCACAGAACACAGAGCAGTTTCTCAGAAAGCTTCTTTCCAGTTTTGTACGGAAGATATTTCCTTTTTCACCATAGCCCTCTATGGGCTTCCAAATATCCCGTTGCCAATTCCACAAGAACAGCCTTAGCGAAAGGCTGCTTGAAGAGAAACATGTAACTCTGTGAGATGAATTCACAGAACACAGAGCAGTTTCTCAGAAAGCTTCTTTCCAGTTTTGAACGGAAGATATTTCCTTTTTCACCATAGCCCTCTATGGGCTTCCAAATATCCCGTTGCCAATTCCACAAGAACAGCCTTAGCGAAAGGCTGCTTGAAAGGAAAGATGTAACTCTGTAAGATGAATTCACAGAACACAGAGCAGTTTCTCAGAAAGCTTCTTTTCAGTTTTGAACGCAAGATATTTCCTTTTTCACTGTAGCCCTCTATGGGCTTCCAAATATCCCTTTGCCAATTCCACAAGAACAGCCTTAGCGAAAGGCTTCTTGAAGGGAAAGATGTAACTCTGTGAGATGAATTCACAGAACACAGAGCAGTTTCTCAAAAAGCTTCTTTCCAGTTTTGAACGGAAGATATTTCCTTTTTCCCCATAGCCCTCTATGGGCTTCCAAATATCCCGTTGCCAATTCCACAAGAACAGCCTTAGCGAAAGGCTGCTTGAAGGGAAACATGTAACTCTGTGAGATGAATTCACAGAACACAGAGCAGTTTCTCAGAAAGCTTCTTTCCAGTTTTGAACGGAAGATATTTCCTTTTTCACCATAGCCCTCTATGGGCTTCCAAATATCCCGTTGCCAATTCCACAAGAACAGCCTTAGCGAAAGGCTGCTTGAAAGGAAAGATGTAACTCTGTGAGATGAATTCACAGAACACAGAGCAGTTTCTCAGAAAGCTTCTTTTCAGTTTTGAACGCAAGATATTTCCTTTTTCACTGTAGCCCTCTATGGGCTTCCAAATATCCCCTTGCCAATTCCACAAGAACAGACTTAGCGAAAGGCTTCTTGAAGGGGAAGATGTAACTCTGTGAGATGAATTCAGAGAACACAGAGCAGTTTCTCAGAAAGCTTCTTTTCAGTTTTGAACGGAAGATATTTCCTTTTTCCCCATAGCCCTCTATGGGCTTCCAAATATCCTTTTGCCAATTCCACAAGAACAGCCTTAGCGAAAGGCTGCTTGAAGGGAAAGATGTAACTCTGTGAGATGAATTCACAGAACACAGAGCAGTTTCTCAGAAAGCTTCTTTCCAGTTTTGAACGGAAGATATTTAATTTTTCACCATAGCCCTCTACGGGTTTCCAAATCTCCCTTTGCCAATTCCACAAGAACAGCCTTAGCGAAAGGCTGCTTGAAGGGAAAGATGTAACTCTGTGAGATGAATTCACAGAACACAGAGCAGTTTCTCAGAAAGCTTCTTTCCAGTTTTGAACGGAAGATATTTCCTTTTTCACCATAGCCCTCTATGGGCTTCCAAATATCCCGTTGCCAATTCCACAAGAACAGCCTTAGCGAAAGGCTGCTTGAAGGGAAACATGTAACTCTGTGAGATGAATTCACAGAACACAGAGCAGTTTCTCAGAAAGCTTCTTTCCAGTTTTGAACGGAAGATATTTCCTTTTTCACCATAGCCCTCTATGGGCTTCCAAATATCCCGTTGCCAATTCCACAAGAACAGCCTTAGCGAAAGGCTGTTTGAAAGGAAAGATGTAACTCTGTGAGATGAATTCACAGAACACAGAGCAGTTTCTCAGAAAGCTTCTTTTCAGTTTTGAACGCAAGATATTTCCTTTTTCACCGTAGCCCTCTATGGGCTTCCAAATATCCCTTTGCGAATTCCACAAGAACAGCCTTAGCGAAAGGCTTCTTGAAGGGAAAGATGTAACTCTGTGAGATGAATTCACAGAACACAGAGAAGTTTCTCAGAAAGCTTCTTTCCAGTTTTGAACGGAAGATATTTCGTTTTTCCCCATAGCCCTCTATGGGCTTCCAAATATCCCGTTCCCAATTCCCCAAGAACAGACTTAGCGAAAGGCTGCTTGAAGGGAAACATGTAACTTTGTGAGATGAATTGACAGAACACAGAGCAGTTTCTCAGAAAGCTTCTTTCCAGTTTTGAACGGAAGATATTTCCTTTTTCACCATAGCCCTCTATGGGCTTCCAAATATCCCGTTGCCAATTCCACAAGAACAGCCTTAGCGAAAGGCTGCTTGAAAGGAAAGATGTAACTCTGTGAGATGAATTCACAAAACACAGAGCAGTTTCTCAGAAAGCTTCTTTTCAGTTTTGAACGCAAGATATTTCCTTTTTCACTGTAGCCCTCTATGGGCTTCCAAATATCCCTTTGCCAATTCCACAAGAACAGCTTAGCGAAAGGCTTCTTGAAGGGAAATATGTAACTCTGTGAGATGAATTCACAGAACACAGAGAAGTTTCTCAGAAAGCTTCTTTCCAGTATTGAACGTAAGATATTTCCTTTTTCACTGTAGCCCTCTATGGGCTTCCAAATATCCCTTTGCCAATTCCACAAGAACAGCCTTAGCGAAAGGCTTCTTGAAGGGAAAGATGTAACACTGTGAGATGAATTCACAGAACACAGAGAAGTTTCTCAGAAAGCTTCTTTCCAGTTTTGAACGGAAGATATTTCCTTTTTCCCCATAGCCCTCTATGGGCTTCCAAATATCCCTTTGCCAATTCCACAAGAACAGCCTTAGCGAAAGGCTGCTTGAAGGGAAAGATGTAACTCTGTGAGATGAATTCACAGAACACAGAGCAGTTTCTCAGAAAGCTTCTTTTCAGTTTTGAACGCAAGATATTTCCTTTTTCACTGTAGCCCTCTATGGGCTTCCAAATATCCCCTTGCCAATTCCACAAGAACAGACTTAGCGAAAGGCTTCTTGAAGGGGAAGATGTAACTCTGTGAGATGAATTCAGAGAACACAGAGCAGTTTCTCAGAAAGCTTCTTTTCAGTTTTGAACGGAAGATATTTCCTTTTTCCCCATAGCCCTCTATGGGCTTCCAAATATCCTTTTGCCAATTCCACAAGAACAGCCTTAGCGAAAGGCTGCTTGAAGGGAAAGATGTAACTCTGTGAGATGAATTCACAGAACACAGAGCAGTTTCTCAGAAAGCTTCTTTCCAGTTTTGAACGGAAGATATTTAATTTTTCACCATAGCCCTCTACGGGTTTCCAAATCTCCCTTTGCCAATTCCACAAGAACAGCCTTAGCGAAAGGCTGCTTGAAGGGAAAGATGTAACTCTGTGAGATGAATTCACAGAACACAGAGCAGTTTCTCAGAAAGCTTCTTTCCAGTTTTGAACGGAAGATATTTCCTTTTTCCCCATAGCCCGCTATGGGCTTCCAAATATCCCGTTGCCAATTCCACAAGAACAGCCTTAGCGAAAGGCTGCTTGAAGGGAAACATGTAACTCTGTGAGATGAATTCACAGAACACAGAGCAGTTTCTCAGAAAGCTTCTTTCCAGTTTTGAACGCAAGATATTTCCTTTTTCACTGTAGCCCTCTATGGGCTTCCAAATATCCCTTTGCCAATTTCTCAAGAACAGCCTTAGCGAAAGGCTTCTTGAAGGGAAAGATGTAACTCTGTGAGATGAATTCACAGAACACAGAGAAGTTTCTCAGAAAGCTGCTTTTCAGTTTTGAACGGAAGATATTTCCTTTTTCCCCATAGCCCTCTATGGGCTTCCAAATATCCTTTTGCCAATTCCACAAGAACAGCCTTAGCGAAAGGCTGCTTGACGGGAAAGATGTAACTCTGTGAGATGAATTCACAGAACACAGAGCAGTTTCTCAGAAAGCTTCTTTCCAGTTTTGAACGGAAGATATTTCCTTTTTCACCATAGCCCTCTACGGGCTTCCAAATATCCCTTTGCCAATTCCACAAGAACAGCCTTAGCGAAAGGCTGCTTGAAGGGAAAGATGTAACTCTGTGAGATGAATTCACAGAACACAGAGCAGTTTCTCAGAAAGCTTCTTTCCAGTTTTGAACGGAAGATATTTCCTTTTTCCCCATAGCCCTCTATGGGCTTCCAAATATCCCGTTCCAATTCCACAAGAACAGCCTTAGCGAAAGGCTGCTTGAAGGGAAACATGTAACTCTGTGAGATGAATTCACAGAACACAGAGCAGTTTCTCAGAAAGCTTCTTTCCAGTTTTGAACGGAAGATATTTCCTTTTTCACCATAGCCCTCTATGGGCTTCCAAATATCCCGTTGCCAATTCCACAAGAACAGCCTTAGCGAGAGGCTGCTTGAAAGGAAAGATGTAACTCTGTGAGATGAAATCACAGAACACAGAGCAGTTTCTCAGAAAGCTTCTTTTCAGTTTTGAACGCAAGATATTTCCTTTTTCACTGTAGCCCTCTATGGGCTTCCAAATATCCCTTTGCCAATTTCTCAAGAACAGCCTTAGCGAAAGGCTTCTTGAAGGGAAAGATGTAACTCTGTGAGATGAATTCACAGAACAGAGAGAAGTTTCTCAGAAAGCTGCTTTTCAGTTTTGAACGGAAGATATTTCCTTTTTCCCCATAGCCCTCTATGGGCTTCCAAATATCCTTTTGCCAATTCCACAAGAACAGCCTTAGCGAAAGGCTGCTTGACGGGAAAGATGTAACTCTGTGAGATGAATTCACAGAACACAGAGCAGTTTCTCAGAAAGCTTCTTTCCAGTTTTGAACGGAAGATATTTCCTTTTTCACCATAGCCCTCTACGGGCTTCCAAATATCCCTTTGCCAATTCCACAAGAACAGCCTTAGCGAAAGGCTGCTTGAAGGGAAAGATGTAACTCTGTGAGATGAATTCACAGAACACAGAGCAGTTTCTCAGAAAGCTTCTTTCCAGTTTTGTACGGAAGATATTTCCTTTTTCACCATAGCCCTCTATGGGCTTCCAAATATCCCGTTGCCAATTCCACAAGAACAGCCTTAGCGAAAGGCTGCTTGAAGAGAAACATGTAACTCTGTGAGATGAATTCACAGAACACAGAGCAGTTTCTCAGAAAGCTTCTTTCCAGTTTTGAACGGAAGATATTTCCTTTTTCACCATAGCCCTCTATGGGCTTCCAAATATCCCGTTGCCAATTCCACAAGAACAGCCTTAGGGAAAGGCTGCTTGAAAGGAAAGATGTAACTCTGTAAGATGAATTCACAGAACACAGAGCAGTTTCTCAGAAAGCTTCTTTTCAGTTTTGAACGCAAGATATTTCCTTTTTCACTGTAGCCCTCTATGGGCTTCCAAATATCCCTTTGCCAATTCCACAAGAACAGCCTTAGCGAAAGGCTTCTTGAAGGGAAAGATGTAACTCTGTGAGATGAATTCACAGAACACAGAGCAGTTTCTCAAAAAGCTTCTTTCCAGTTTTGAACGGAAGATATTTCCTTTTTCCCCTTAGCCCTCTATGGGCTTCCAAATATCCCGTTGCCAATTCCACAAGAACAGCCTTAGCGAAAGGCTGCTTGAAGGGAAACATGTAACTCTGTGAGATGAATTCACAGAACACAGAGCAGTTTCTCAGAAAGCTTCTTTCCAGTTTTGAACGGAAGATATTTCCTTTTTCACCATAGCCCTCTATGGGCTTCCAAATATCCCGTTGCCAATTCCACAAGAACAGCCTTAGCGAAAGGCTGCTTGAAAGGAAAGATGTAACTCTGTGAGATGAATTCACAGAACACAGAGCAGTTTCTCAGAAAGCTTCTTTTCAGTTTTGAACGCAAGATATTTCCTTTTTCACTGTAGCCCTCTATGGGCTTCCAAATATCCCCTTGCCAATTCCACAAGAACAGACTTAGCGAAAGGCTTCTTGAAGGGGAAGATGTAACTCTGTGAGATGAATTCAGAGAACACAGAGCAGTTTCTCAGAAAGCTTCTTTTCAGTTTTGAACGGAAGATATTTCCTTTTTCCCCATAGCCCTCTATGGGCTTCCAAATATCCTTTTGCCAATTCCACAAGAACAGCCTTAGCGAAAGGCTGCTTGAAGGGAAAGATGTAACTCTGTGAGATGAATTCACAGAACACAGAGCAGTTTCTCAGAAAGCTTCTTTCCAGTTTTGAACGGAAGATATTTAATTTTTCACCATAGCCCTCTACGGGTTTCCAAATCTCCCTTTGCCAATTCCACAAGAACAGCCTTAGCGAAAGGCTGCTTGAAGGGAAAGATGTAACTCTGTGAGATGAATTCACAGAACACAGAGCAGTTTCTCAGAAAGCTTCTTTCCAGTTTTGAACGGAAGATATTTCCTTTTTCACCATAGCCCTCTATGGGCTTCCAAATATCCCGTTGCCAATTCCACAAGAACAGCCTTAGCGAAAGGCTGCTTGAAGGGAAACATGTAACTCTGTGAGATGAATTCACAGAACACAGAGCAGTTTCTCAGAAAGCTTCTTTCCAGTTTTGAACGGAAGATATTTCCTTTTTCACCATAGCCCTCTATGGGCTTCCAAATATCCCGTTGCCAATTCCACAAGAACAGCCTTAGCGAAACGCTGTTTGAAAGGAAAGATGTAACTCTGTGAGATGAATTCACAGAACACAGAGCAGTTTCTCAGAAAGCTTCTTTTCAGTTTTGAACGCAAGATATTTCCTTTTTCACCGTAGCCCTCTATGGGCTTCCAAATATCCCTTTGCGAATTCCACAAGAACAGCCTTAGCGAAAGGCTTCTTGAAGGGAAAGATGTAACTCTGTGAGATGAATTCACAGAACACAGAGAAGTTTCTCAGAAAGCTTCTTTCCAGTTTTGAACGGAAGATATTTCGTTTTTCCCCATAGCCCTCTATGGGCTTCCAAATATCCCGTTCCCAATTCCCCAAGAACAGACTTAGCGAAAGGCTGCTTGAAGGGAAACATGTAACTTTGTGAGATGAATTGACAGAACACAGAGCAGTTTCTCAGAAAGCTTCTTTCCAGTTTTGAACGGAAGATATTTCCTTTTTCACCATAGCCCTCTATGGGCTTCCAAATATCCCGTTGCCAATTCCACAAGAACAGCCTTAGCGAAAGGCTGCTTGAAAGGAAAGATGTAACTCTGTGAGATGAATTCACAAAACACAGAGCAGTTTCTCAGAAAGCTTCTTTTCAGTTTTGAACGCAAGATATTTCCTTTTTCACTGTAGCCCTCTATGGGCTTCCAAATATCCCTTTGCCAAATCCACAAGAACAGCTTAGCGAAAGGCTTCTTGAAGGGAAAGATGTAACTCTGTGAGATGAATTCACAGAACACAGAGAAGTTTCTCAGAAAGCTTCTTTCCAGTATTGAACGTAAGATATTTCCTTTTTCACTGTAGCCCTCTATGGGCTTCCAAATATCCCTTTGCCAATTCCACAAGAACAGCCTTAGCGAAAGGCTTCTTGAAGGGAAAGATGTAACACTGTGAGATGAATTCACAGAACACAGAGAAGTTTCTCAGAAAGCTTCTTTCCAGTTTTGAACGGAAGATATTTCCTTTTTCCCCATAGCCCTCTATGGGCTTCCAAATATCCCTTTGCCAATTCCACAAGAACAGCCTTAGCGAAAGGCTGCTTGAAGGGAAAGATGTAACTCTGTGAGATGAATTCACAGAACACAGAGCAGTTTCTCAGAAAGCTTCTTTTCAGTTTTGAACGCAAGATATTTCCTTTTTCACTGTAGCCCTCTATGGGCTTCCAAATATCCCCTTGCCAATTCCACAAGAACAGACTTAGCGAAAGGCTTCTTGAAGGGGAAGATGTAACTCTGTGAGATGAATTCAGAGAACACAGAGCAGTTTCTCAGAAAGCTTCTTTTCAGTTTTGAACGGAAGATATTTCCTTTTTCCCCATAGCCCTCTATGGGCTTCCAAATATCCTTTTGCCAATTCCACAAGAACAGCCTTAGCGAAAGGCTGCTTGAAGGGAAAGATGTAACTCTGTGAGATGAATTCACAGAACACAGAGCAGTTTCTCAGAAAGCTTCTTTCCAGTTTTGAACGGAAGATATTTAATTTTTCACCATAGCCCTCTACGGGTTTCCAAATCTCCCTTTGCCAATTCCACAAGAACAGCCTTAGCGAAAGGCTGCTTGAAGGGAAAGATGTAACTCTGTGAGATGAATTCACAGAACACAGAGCAGTTTCTCAGAAAGCTTCTTTCCAGTTTTGAACGGAAGATATTTCCTTTTTCACCATAGCCCTCTATGGGCTTCCAAGTATCCCGTTGCCAATTCCACAAGAACAGCCTTAGCGAAAGGCTGCTTGAAGGGAAACATGTAACTCTGTGAGATGAATTCACAGAACACAGAGCAGTTTCTCAGAAAGCTTCTTTCCAGTTTTGAACGGAAGATATTTCCTTTTTCACCATAGCCCTCTATGGGCTTCCAAATATCCCGTTGCCAATTCCACAAGAACAGCCTTAGCGAAAGGCTGTTTGAAAGGAAAGATGTAACTCTGTGAGATGAATTCACAGAACACAGAGCAGTTTCTCAGAAAGCTTCTTTTCAGTTTTGAACGCAAGATATTTCCTTTTTCACCGTGGCCCTCTATGGGCTTCCAAATATCCCTTTGCGAATTCCACAAGAACAGCCTTAGCGAAAGGCTTCTTGAAGGGAAAGATGTAACTCTGTGAGATGAATTCACAGAACACAGAGAAGTTTCTCAGAAAGCTTCTTTCCAGTTTTGAACGGAAGATATTTCGTTTTTCCCCATAGCCCTCTATGGGCTTCCAAATATCCCGTTCCCAATTCCCCAAGAACAGACTTAGCGAAAGGCTGCTTGAAGGGAAACATGTAACTTTGTGAGATGAATTGACAGAACACAGAGCAGTTTCTCAGAAAGCTTCTTTCCAGTTTTGAACGGAAGATATTTCCTTTTTCACCATAGCCCTCTATGGGCTTCCAAATATCCCGTTGCCAATTCCACAAGAACAGCCTTAGCGAAAGGCTGCTTGAAAGGAAAGATGTAACTCTGTGAGATGAATTCACAAAACACAGAGCAGTTTCTCAGAAAGCTTCTTTTCAGTTTTGAACGCAAGATATTTCCTTTTTCACTGTAGCCCTCTATGGGCTTCCAAATATCCCTTTGCCAATTCCACAAGAACAGCTTAGCGAAAGGCTTCTTGAAGGGAAAGATGTAACTCTGTGAGATGAATTCACAGAACACAGAGAAGTTTCTCAGAAAGCTTCTTTCCAGTATTGAACGTACGATATTTCCTTTTTCACTGTAGCCCTCTATGGGCTTCCAAATATCCCTTTGCCAATTCCACAAGAACAGCCTTAGCGAAAGGCTTCTTGAAGGGAAAGATGTAACACTGTGAGATGAATTCACAGAACACAGAGAAGTTTCTCAGAAAGCTTCTTTCCAGTTTTGAACGGAAGATATTTCCTTTTTCCCCATAGCCCTCTATGGGCTTCCAAATATCCCTTTGCCAATTCCACAAGAACAGCCTTAGCGAAAGGCTGCTTGAAGGGAAAGATGTAACTCTGTGAGATGAATTCACAGAACACAGAGCAGTTTCTCAGAAAGCTTCTTTTCAGTTTTGAACGCAAGATATTTCCTTTTTCACTGTAGCCCTCTATGGGCTTCCAAATATCCCCTTGCCAATTCCACAAGAACAGCCTTAGCGAAAGGCTTCTTGAAGGGGAAGATGTAACTCTGTGAGATGAATTCACAGAACACAGAGCAGTTTCTCAGATAGCTTCTTTTCAGTTTTGAACGGAAGATATTTCCTTTTTCCCCATAGCCCTCTATGGGCTTCCAAATATCCTTTTGCCAATTCCACAAGAACAGCCTTAGCGAAAGGCTGCTTGAAGGGAAAGATGTAACTCTGTGAGATGAATTCACAGAACACAGAGCAGTTTCTCAGAAAGCTTCTTTCCAGTTTTGAACGGAAGATATTTAATTTTTCACCATAGCCCTCTACGGGTTTCCAAATCTCCCTTTGCCAATTCCACAAGAACAGCCTTAGCGAAAGGCTGCTTGAAGGGAAAGATGTAACTCTGTGAGATGAATTCACAGAACACAGAGCAGTTTCTCAGAAAGCTTCTTTCCAGTTTTGAACGGAAGATATTTCCTTTTTCCCCATAGCCCTCTATGGGCTTCCAAATATCCCGTTGCAATTCCACAAGAACAGCCTTAGCGAAAGGCTGCTTGAAGGGAAACATGTAACTCTGTGAGATGAATTCACAGAACACAGAGCAGTTTCTCAGAAAGCTTCTTTCCAGTTTTGAACGGAAGATATTTCCTTTTTCACCATAGCCCTCTATGGGCTTCCAAATATCCCGTTGCCAATTCCACAAGAACAGCCTTAGCGAAAGGCTTCTTGAAAGGAAAGATGTAACTCTGTGAGATGAAATCACAGAACACAGAGCAGTTTCTCAGAAAGCTTCTTTTCAGTTTTGAACGCAAGATATTTCCTTTTTCACTGTAGCCCTCTATGGGCTTCCAAATATCCCTTTGCCAATTTCACAAGAACAGCCTTAGGGAAAGGCTTCTTGAAGGGAAAGATGTAACTCTGTGAGATGAATTCACAGAACACAGAGAAGATTCTCAGAAAGCTGCTTTTCAGTTTTGAACGGAAGATATTTCCTTTTTCCCCATAGCCCTCTATGGGCTTCCAAATATCCTTTTACCAATTCCACAAGAACAGCCTTAGCGAAAGGCTGCTTGACGGGAAAGATGTAACTCTGTGAGATGAATTCACAGAACACAGAGCAGTTTCTCAGAAAGCTTCTTTCCAGTTTTGAACGGAAGATATTTCCTTTTTCACCATAGCCCTCTACGGGCTTCCAAATATCCCTTTGCCAATTCCACAAGAACAGCCTTAGCGAAAGGCTGCTTGAAGGGAAAGATGTAACTCTGTGAGATGAATTCACAGAACACCGAGCAGTTTCTCAGAAAGCTTCTTTCCAGTTTTGAACGGAAGATATTTCCTTTTTCACCATAGCCCTCTATGGGCTTCCAAATATCCCGTTGCCAATTCCACAAGAACAGCCTTAGCGAAAGGCTGCTTGAAGGGAAACATGTAACTCTGTGAGATGAATTCACAGAACACAGAGCAGTTTCTCAGAAAGCTTCTTTCTAGTTTTGAACGGAAGATATTTCCTTTTTCACCATAGCCCTCTATGGGCTTCCAAATATCCCGTTGCCAATTCCACAAGAACAGCCTTAGCGAAAGGCTGCTTGAAAGGAAAGATGTAACTCTGTGAGATGAATTCACAGAACACAGAGCAGTTTCTCAGAAAGCTTCTTTTCAGTTTTGAACGCAAGATATTTCCTTTTTCACTGTAGCCCTCTATTGGCTTCCAAATATCAATTTGCCAATTCCACAAGAACAGCCTTAGCGAAAGGCTTCTTGAAGGGAAAGATGTAACTCTGTGAGATGAATTCACAGAACACAGAGAAGTTTCTCAGAAAGCTTCTTTTCAGTTTTGAACGGAAGATATTTCCTTTTTCACCATAGCCCTCTATGGGCTTCCAAATATCCCGTTGACAATTGCACAAGAACAGCCTTAGCGAAAGGCTGCTTGAAGGGAAACATGTAACTCTGTGAGATGAATTCACAGAACACAGAGCAGTTTCTCAGAAAGCTTCTTTCCAGTTTTGAACGGAAGATATTTCCTTTTTCACCATAGCCCTCTATGGGCTTCCAAATATCCCGTTGCCAATTCCAAAGGAACAGCCTTAGCGAAAGGCTTCTTGAAGGGAAAGATGTAACTCTGTGAGGTGAATTCACAGAACACAGAGCAGTTTCTCAGAATGCTTCTTTCCAGTTTTGAACGGAAGATATTTCCTTTTTCCCCATAGCCCTCTATGGGCTTCCAAATATCCCTTTGCCAGTTCCATAAGAACAGCCTTAGCGAAAGGCTGCTTGAAGGGAAAGATGTAACTCTGTGAGATGAATTCACAGAACACAGAGCAGTTTCTCAGAAATCTTCTTTCCAGGTTTGAACGGAAGATATTTCCTTTTTCACCATAGCCCTCTATGGGCTTCCAAATATCCCTTTGCCAATTCCCCAAGAACAGCCTTAGCGAAAGGCTTCTTGAAGGGAAAGATGTAACTCTGTGAGATGAATTCACAGAACACAGAGCAGTTTCTCAGAAAGCTTCTTTCCAGTTTTGAACGGAAGATATTTCCTTTTTCACTGTAGCCCTCTATGGACTTCCAAATATCCCTTTGCCAATTCCACAAGAACAGCCTTAGCGAAAGGCTTCTTGAAGGGAAAGATGTAACTCTGTGAGATGAATTCACAGAACACAGAGCAGTTTCTCAGAAAGCTTCTTTCGAGTTTTGAACGGAAGATATTTCCTTTTTCACCATAGCCCTCTATGGGCTTCCAAATATCCCGTTGCCAATTCCACAAGAACAGCCTTAGCGAAAGGCTGCTTGAAGGGAAAGATGTAACTCTGTGAGGTGAATTCACGAACACAGAGCAGTTTCTCAGAAAGCTTCTTTCCAGTTTTGAACGGAAGATATTTCCTTTTTCCCCATAGCCCTCTATGGGCTTCCAAATATCCCTTTGCCAATTCCACAAGAACAGCCTTAGCGAAAGGCAGCTTGAAGGGAAAGATGTAACTCTGTGAGATGAATTCACAGAACACAGAGCAGTTTCTCAGAAAGCTTCTTTCCAGTTTTGAACGGAAGATATTTCCTTTTTCCCCATAGCCCTCTATGGGCTTCCAAATATCCCTTTGCCAATTCCACAAGAACAGCCTTAGCGAAAGGCTGCTTGAAGGGAAAGATGTAACTCTGTGAGATGAATTCACAGAACACAGAGCAGTTTCTCAGAAATCTTCTTTCCAGGTTTGAACGGAAGATATTTCCTTTTTCCCCATAGCCCTCTATGGGCTTCCAAATATCCCTTTGCCAATTCCACAAGAACAGCCTTAGCGAAAGGCTTCTTGAAGGGAAAGATGTAACTCTGTGAGATGAATTCACAGAACACAGAGCAGTTTCTCAGAAAGCTTCTTTCCAGTTTTGAACGGAAGATATTTCCTTTTTCACCATAGCCCTCTATGGGCTTCCAAATATCCCGTTGCCAATTCCACAAGAACAGCCTTAGCGAAAGGCTGTTTGAAAGGAAAGATGTAACTCTGTGAGATGAATTAACAGAACACAGAGCAGTTTCTCAGAAAGCTTCTTTTCAGTTTTGAACGGAAGATATTTCCTTTTTCACTGTAGCCCTCTATGGGCTTCCAAATATCCCTTTGCCAATTCCACAAGAACAGCCTTAGCGAAAGGCTTCTTGAAGGGAAAGATGTAACTCTGTGAGATGAATTCACAGAACACAGAGAAGTTTCTCAGAAAGCTTCTTTCCAGTTTTGAACGGAAGATATTTCGTTTTTCCCCATAGCCCTCTATGGGCTTCCAAATATCCCGTTAGCAATTCCCCAAGAACAGCCTTAGCGAAAGGCTGCTTGAAGGGAAACATGTAACTCTGTGAGATGAATTGACAGAACACAGAGCAGTTTCTCAGAAAGCTTCTTTCCAGTTTTGAACGGAAGATATTTCCTTTTTCACCATAGCCCTCTATGGGTTTCCAAATATCCCTTTGCCAATTCCACAAGAACAGCTTAGCGAAAGGCTTCTTGAAGGGAAAGATGTAACTCTGTGAGATGAATTCACAGAACACAGAGAAGTTTCTCAGAAAGCTTCTTTCCAGTATTGAACGTAAGATATTTCCTTTTTCACTGTAGCCCTCTATGGGCTTCCAAATATCCCTTTGCCAATTCCACAAGAACAGCCTTAGCGAAAGGCTTCTTGAAGGGAAAGATGTAACACTGTGAGATGAATTCACAGAACACAGAGCAGTTTCTCAGAAAGCTTCTTTCCAGTTTTGAACGGAAGATATTTCCTTTTTCCCCATAGCCCTCTATGGGCTTCCAAATATCCCTTTGCCAATTCCACAAGAACAGCCTTAGCGAAAGGCTGCTTGAAGGGAAAGATGTAACTCTGTGAGATGAATTCACAGAACACAGAGCAGTTTCTCAGAAAGCTTCTTTCCAGTTTTGAACGGAAGATATTTCCTTTTTCACCATAGCCCTCTACGGGCTTCCAAATATCCCTTTGCCAATTCCACAAGAACAGCCTTAGCGAAAGGCTGCTTGAAGGGAAAGATGTAACTCTGTGAGATGAATTCACAGAACACAGAGCAGTTTCTCAGAAAGCTTCTTTCCAGTTTTGAACGGAAGATATTTCCTTTTTCCCCATAGCCCTCTATGGGCTTCCAAATATCCCTTTGCCAATTCCACAAGAACAACTTAGCGAAAGGCTTCTTGAAGGGAAAGATGTAACTCTGTGAGATGAATTCACAGAACACAGAGAAGTTTCTCAGAAAGCTTCTTTCCAGTATTGAACGTAAGATATTTCCTTTTTCACTGTAGCCCTCTATGGGCTTCCAAATATCCCTTTGCCAATTCCACAAGAACAGCCTTAGCGAAAGGCTTCTTGAAGGGAAAGATGTAACACTGTGAGATGAATTCACAGAACACAGAGAAGTTTCTCAGAAAGCTTCTTTCCAGTTTTGAACGGAAGATATTTCCTTTTTCCCCAGAGCCCTCTATGGGCTTCCAAATATCCCTTTGCCAATTCCACAAAAACAGCCTTAGCGAAAGGCTGCTTGAAGGGAAAGATGTAACTCTGTGAGATGAATTCACAGAACACAGAGCAGTTTCTCAGAAAGCTTCTTTCCAGTTTTGAACGGAAGATATTTCCTTTTTCACCATAGCCCTCTATGGGCTTCCAAATATCCCGTTGCCAATTCCACAAGAACAGCCTTAGCGAAAGGCTGCTTGAAAGGAAAGATGTAACTCTGTGAGATGAATTCACAGAACACAGAGCAGTTTCTCAGAAAGCTTCTTTTCAGTTTTGAACGCAAGATATTTCCTTTTTCACTGTAGCCCTCTATGGGCTTCCAAATATCCCCTTGCCAATTCCACAAGAACAGCCTTAGCGAAAGGCTTCTTGAAGGGGAAGATGTAACTCTGTGAGATGAATTCACAGAACACAGAGCAGTTTCTCAGAAAGCTTCTTTTCAGTTTTGAACGCAAGATATTTCCTTTTTCCCCATAGCCCTCTATGGGCTTCCAAATATCCTTTTGCCAATTCCACAAGAACAGCCTTAGCGAAAGGCTGCTTGAAGGGAAAGATGTAACTCTGTGAGATGAATTCACAGAACACAGAGCAGTTTCTCAGAAAGCTTCTTTCCAGTTTTGAACGGAAGATATTTCCTTTTTCACTGTAGCCCTCTATGGGCTTCCAAATATCCCTTTGCCAATTCCACAAGAACAGCCTTAGCGAAAGGCTTCTTGAAGGGAAAGATGTAACACTGTGAGACGAATTCACAGAACACAGAGAAGTTTCTCAGAAAGCTTCTTTCCAGTTTTGAACGGAAGATATTTCCTTTTTCCCCATAGCCCTCTATGGGCTTCCAAATATCCCTTTGCCAATTCCACAAGAACAGCCTTAGCGAAAGGCTGCTTGAAGGGAAAGATGTAACTCTTTGAGATGAATTGACAGAACACAGAGCAGTTTCTCAGAAAGCTTCTTTCCAGTTTTGAACGGAAGATATTTCCTTTTTCACCATAGCCCTCTACGGGCTTCAAAATATCCCTTTGCCAATTCCACAAGAACAGCCTTAGCGAAAGGCTGCTTGAAGGGAAAGATGTAACTCTGTGAGTTGAATTCACAGAACACAGAGCAGTTTCTCAGAAAGCTTCTTTCCAGTTTTGAACGGAAGATATTTCCTTTTTCCCCGTAGCCCTCTATGGGCTTCCAAATATCCCGTTGCCAATTCCACAAGAACAGCCTTAGCGAAAGGCTGCTTGAAGGGAAACATGTAACTCTGTGAGATGAATTCACAGAACACAGAGCAGTTTCTCAGAAAGCTTCTTTCCAGTTTTGAACGGAAGATATTTCCTTTTTCACCATAGCCCTATATGGGCTTCCAAATATCCCGTTGCCAATTCCACAAGAACAGCCTTAGCGAAAGGCTGCTTGAAAGGAAAGATGTAACTCTGTGAGATGAAATCACAGAACACAGAGCAGTTTCTCAGAAAGCTTCTTTTCAGTTTTGAACGCAAGATATTTCCTTTTTCACTGTAGCCCTCTATGGGCTTCCAAATATCCCTTTGCCAATTTCACAAGAACAGGCTTAGGGAAAGGCTTCTTGATGGGAAAGATGTAACTCTGTGAGATGAATTCACAGAACACAGAGAAGTTTCTCAGAAAGCTGCTTTTCAGTTTTGAACGGAAGATATTTCCTTTTTCCCCATAGCCCTCTATGGGCTTCCAAATATCCTTTTGCCAATTCCACAAGAACAGCCTTAGCGAAAGGCTGCTTGACGGGAAAGATGTAACTCTGTGAGATGAATTCACAGAACACAGAGCAGTTTCTCAGAAAGCTTCTTTCCAGTTTTGAACGGAAGATATTTCCTTTTTCACCGTAGCCCTCTATGGGCTTCCAAATATCCCGTTGCCAATTCCACAAGAACAGCCTTAGCGAAAGGCTGCTTGAAGGGAAACATGTAACTCTGTGAGATGAATTCACAGAACACAGAGCAGTTTCTCAGAAAGCTTCTTTCCAGTTTTGAACGGAAGATATTTCCTTTTTCACCATAGCCCTCTATGGGCTTCCAAATATCCCGTTGCCAATTCCACAAGAACAGCCTTAGCGAAAGGCTGCTTGAAAGAAAAGATGTAACTCTGTGAGATGAATTCACAGAACACAGAGCAGTTTCTCAGAAAGCTTCTTTTCAGTTTTGAACGCAAGATATTTCCTTTTTCACTGTAGCCCTCTATGGGCTTCCAAATATCCCTTTGCCAATTCCACAAGAACAGCCTTAGCGAAAGGCTTCTTGAAGGGAAAGATGTAACTCTGTGAGATGAATTCACAGAACACAGAGAAGTTTCTCAGAAAGCTTCTTTTCAGTTTTGAACGGAAGATATTTCCTTTTTCACCATAGCCCTCTATGGGCTTCCAAATATCCCGTTGACAATTCCACAAGAACAGCCTTAGCGAAAGGCTGCTTGAAGGGAAACATGTAACTCTGTGAGATGAATTCACAGAACACAGAGCAGTTTCTCAGAAAGCTTCTTTCCAGTTTTGAACGGAAGATATTTCCTTTTTCACCATAGCCCTCTATGGGCTTCCAAATATCCCGTTGCCAATTCCAAAGGAACAGCCTTAGCGAAAGGCTTCTTGAAGGGAAAGATGTAACTCTGTGAGGTGAATTCACAGAACACAGAGCAGTTTCTCAGAAAGCTTCTTTCCAGTTTTGAACGGAAGATATTTCCTTTTTCCCCATAGCCCTCTATGGGCTTCCAAATATCCCTTTGCCAATTCCACAAGAACAGCTTTAGCGAAAGGCTGCTTGAATTGAAAGATGTAACTCTGTGAGATGAATTCACAGAACACAGAGCAGTTTCTCAGAAAGCTTCTTTCCGGTTTTGAACGGAAGATATTTCCTTTTTCACCATAGCCCTCTATGGGCTTCCAAATATCCCTTTGCCAATTCCATAAGAACAGCCTTAGCGAAAGGCTGCTTGAAGGGAAAGATGTAACTCTGTGAGATGAATTCACAGAACACAGAGCAGTTTCTCAGAAATCTTTTTTCCAGGTTTGAACGGAAGATATTTCCTTTTTCACCATAGCCCTCTATGGGCTTCCAAATATCCCTTTGCCAATTCCACAAGAACAGCCTTAGCGAAAGGCTTCTTGAAGGGAAAGATGTAACTCTGTGAGATGAATTCACAGAACACAGAGCAGTTTCTCAGAAAGCTTCTTTCCAGTTTTGAACGGAAGATATTTCCTTTTTCACTGTAGCCCTCTATGGGCTTCCAAATATCCCGTTGCCAATTCCACAAGAACAGCCTTATCGAAAGGCTTCTTGAAGGGAAAGATGTAACTCTGTGAGATGAATTCACAGAACACAGAGCAGTTTCTCAGAAAGCTTCTTTCGAGTTTTGAACGGAAGATATTTCCTTTTTCACCATAGCCCTCTATGGGCTTCCAAATATCCCGTTGCCAATTCCAAAAGAACAGCCTTAGCGAAAGGCTTCTTGAAGGGAAAGATGTAACTCTGTGAGGTGAATTCACGAACACAGAGCAGTTTCTCAGAAAGCTTCTTTCCAGTTT
The DNA here is from genome assembly GCF_047675955.1 of Chlorocebus sabaeus. Lineage (NCBI taxonomy): Eukaryota > Metazoa > Chordata > Mammalia > Primates > Cercopithecidae > Chlorocebus > Chlorocebus sabaeus. The sequence continues at coordinate 2,312,698 of NW_027327703.1, read as the reverse complement.
TGAACGGAAGATATTTCCTTTTTCACCATAGCCCTCTATGGGCTTCAAAATATCCCTTTGCCAATTCCACAAGAACAGCCTTAGCGAAAGGCAGCTTGAAGGGAAAGATGTAACTCTGTGAGATGAATTCACAGAACACAGAGCAGTTTCTCAGAAAGCTTCTTTCCAGTTTTGAACGGAAGATATTTCCTTTTTCCCCATAGCCCTCTATGGGCTTCCAAATATCCCTTTGCCAATTCCACAAGAACAGCCTTAGCGAAAGGCTGCTTGAAGGGAAAGATGTAACTCTGTGAGATGAATTCACAGAACACAGAGCAGTTTCTCAGAAATCTTCTTTCCAGGTTTGAACGGAAGATATTTCCTTTTTCCCCTAGCCCTCTATGGGCTTCCAAATATCCCTTTGCCAATTCCACAAGAACAGCCTTAGCGAAAGGCTTCTTGAAGGGAAAGATGTAACTCTGTGAGATGAATTCACAGAACACAGAGCAGTTTCTCAGAAAGCTTCTTTCCAGTTTTGAACGGAAGATATTTCCTTTTTCACCATAGCCCTCTATGGGCTTCCAAATATCCCGTTGCCAATTCCACAAGAACAGCCTTAGCGAAAGGCTGTTTGAAAGGAAAGATGTAACTCTGTGAGATGAATTCACAGAGCACAGAGCAGTTTCTCAGAAAGCTTCCTTTCAGTTTTGAACGCAAGATATTTCCTTTTTCACTGTAGCCCTCTATGGGCTTCCAAATATCCCTTTGCGAATTCCACAAGAACAGCCTTAGCGAAAGGCTTCTTGAAGGGAAAGATGTAACTCTGTGAGATGAATTCACAGAACACAGAGAAGTTTCTCAGAAAGCTTCTTTCCAGTTTTGAACGGAAGATATTTCGTTTTTCCCCATAGCCCTCTATGGGCTTCCAAATATCCCGTTGCCAATTCCACAAGAACAGCCTTAGCGAAAGGCTGCTTGAAGGGAAACATGTAACTCTGTGAGATGAATTGACAGAACACAGAGCAGTTTCTCAGAAAGCTTCTTTCCAGTTTTGAACGGAAGATATTTCCTTTTTCACCATAGCCCTCTATGGGCTTCCAAATATCCCGTTGCCAATTCCACAAGAACAGCCTTAGCGAAAGGCTTCTTGAAAGGAAGGATGTAACTCTGTGAGATGAATTCACAAAACACAGAGCAGTTTCTCAGAAAGTTTCTTTTCAGTTTTGAACGCAAGATATTTCCTTTTTCACTGTAGCCCTCTATGGGCTTCCAAATATCCCTTTGCCAATTCCACAAGAACAGCTTAGCGAAAGGCTTCTTGAAGGGAAAGATGTAACTCTGTGAGATGAATTCACAGAACACAGAGAAGTTTCTCAGAAAGCTTCTTTCCAGTATTGAACTTAAGATATTTCCTTTTTCACTGTAGCCCTCTATGGGCTTCCAAATATCCCTTTGCCAATTCCACAAGAACAGCCTTAGCGAAAGGCTTCTTGAAGGGAAAGATGTAACACTGTGAGATGAATTCACAGAACACAGAGAAGTTTCTCAGAAAGCTTCTTTCCAGTTTTGAACGGAAGATATTTCCTTTTTCCCCATAGCCCTCTACGGGCTTCCAAATATCCCTTTGCCAATTCCACAAGAACAGCCTTAGCGAAAGGCTGCTTGAAGGGAAAGATGTAACTCTGTGAGATGAATTCACAGAACACAGAGCAGTTTCTCAGAAAGCTTCTTTCCAGTTTTGAACGGAAGATATTTCCTTTTTCACCATAGCCCTCTACGGGCTTCCAAATATCCCTTTGCCAATTCCACAAGAACAGCCTTAGCGAAAGGCTGCTTGAAGGGAAAGATGTAACTCTGTGAGATGAATTCACAGAACACAGAGCAGTTTCTCAGAAAGCTTCTTTCCAGTTTTGAACGGAAGATATTTCCTTTTTCACTGTAGCCCTCTATGGGCTTCCAAATATCCCTTTGCCAATTCCACAAGAACAGCCTTAGCGAAAGGCTTCTTGAAGGGAAAGATGTAACACTGTGAGACGAATTCACAGAACACAGAGAAGTTTCTCAGAAAGCTTCTTTCCAGTTTTGAACGGAAGATATTTCCTTTTTCCCCATAGCCCTCTATGGGCTTCCAAATATCCCTTTGCCAATTCCACAAGAACAGCCTTAGCGAAAGGCTGCTTGAAGAGAAAGATGTAACTCTTTGAGATGAATTGACAGAACACAGAGCAGTTTCTCAGAAAGCTTCTTTCCAGTTTTGAACGGAAGATATTTCCTTTTTCACCATAGCCCTCTACGGGCTTCCAAATATCCCTTTGCCAATTCCACAAGAACAGCCTTAGCGAAAGGCTGCTTGAAGGGAAAGATGTAACACTGTGAGATGAATTCACAGAACACAGAGCAGTTTCTCAGAAAGCTTCTTTCCAGTTTTGAACGGAAGATATTTCCTTTTTCCCCATAGCCCTCTATGGGCTTCCAAATATCCCTTTGCCAATTCCACAAGAACAGCCTTAGCGAAAGGCTGCTTGAAGAGAAAGATGTAACTCTTTGAGATGAATTGACAGAACACAGAGCAGTTTCTCAGAAAGCTTCTTTCCAGTATTGAACGTAAGATATTTCCTTTTTCACTGTAGCCCTCTATGGGCTTCCAAATATCCCCTTTGCCAATTCCACAAGAACAGCCTTAGCGAAAGGCTTCTTGAAGGGAAAGATGTAACACTGTGAGATGAATTCACAGAACACAGAGCAGTTTCTCAGAAAGCTTCTTTCCAGTTTTGAACGGAAGATATTTCCTTTTTCCCATAGCCCTCTATGGGCTTCCAAATATCCCTTTGCCAATTCCACAAGAACAGCCTTAGCGAAAGGCTGCTTGAAGGGAAAGATGTAACTCTGTGAGATGAATTCACAGAACACAGAGCAGTTTCTCAGAAAGCTTCTTTCCAGTTTTGAACGGAAGATATTTCCTTTTTCACCATAGCCCTCTACGGGCTTCCAAATATCCCTTTGCCAATTCCACAAGAACAGCCTTAGCGAAAGGCTGCTTGAAGGGAAAGATGTAACTCTGTGAGATGAATTCACAGAACACAGAGCAGTTTCTCAGAAAGCTTCTTTCCAGTTTTGAACGGAAGATATTTCCTTTTTCCCCATAGCCCTCTATGGGCTTCCAAATATCCCTTTGCCAATTCCACAAGAACAACTTAGCGAAAGGCTTCTTGAAGGGAAAGATGTAACTCTGTGAGATGAATTCACAGAACACAGAGAAGTTTCTCAGAAAGCTTCTTTCCAGTATTGAACGTAAGATATTTCCTTTTTCACTGTAGCCCTCTATGGGCTTCCAAATATCCCTTTGCCAATTCCACAAGAACAGCCTTAGCGAAAGGCTTCTTGAAGGGAAAGATGTAACACTGTGAGATGAATTCACAGAACACAGAGAAGTTTCTCAGAAAGCTTCTTTCAGTTTTGAACGGAAGATATTTCCTTTTTCCCCAGAGCCCTCTATGGGCTTCCAAATATCCCTTTGCCAATTCCACAAAAACAGCCTTAGCGAAAGGCTGCTTGAAGGGAAAGATGTAACTCTGTGAGATGAATTCACAGAACACAGAGCAGTTTCTCAGAAAGCTTCTTTCCAGTTTTGAACGGAAGATATTTCCTTTTTCACCATAGCCCTCTATGGGCTTCCAAATATCCCGTTGCCAATTCCACAAGAACAGCCTTAGCGAAAGGCTGCTTGAAAGGAAAGATGTAACTCTGTGAGATGAATTCACAGAACACAGAGCAGTTTCTCAGAAAGCTTCTTTTCAGTTTTGAACGCAAGATATTTCCTTTTTCACTGTAGCCCTCTATGGGCTTCCAAATATCCCCTTGCCAATTCCACAAGAACAGCCTTAGCGAAAGGCTTCTTGAAGGGGAAGATGTAACTCTGTGAGATGAATTCACAGAACACAGAGCAGTTTCTCAGAAAGCTTCTTTTCAGTTTTGAACGCAAGATATTTCCTTTTTCCCCATAGCCCTCTATGGGCTTCCAAATATCCTTTTGCCAATTCCACAAGAACAGCCTTAGCGAAAGGCTGCTTGAAGGGAAAGATGTAACTCTGTGAGATGAATTCACAGAACACAGAGCAGTTTCTCAGAAAGCTTCTTTCCAGTTTTGAACGGAAGATATTTCCTTTTTCACTGTAGCCCTCTATGGGCTTCCAAATATCCCTTTGCCAATTCCACAAGAACAGCCTTAGCGAAAGGCTTCTTGAAGGGAAAGATGTAACACTGTGAGACGAATTCACAGAACACTAGAGAAGTTTCTCAGAAAGCTTCTTTCCAGTTTTGAACGGAAGATATTTCCTTTTTCCCCATAGCCCTCTATGGGCTTCCAAATATCCCTTTGCCAATTCCACAAGAACAGCCTTAGCGAAAGGCTGCTTGAAGGGAAAGATGTAACTCTTTGAGATGAATTGACAGAACACAGAGCAGTTTCTCAGAAAGCTTCTTTCCAGTTTTGAACGGAAGATATTTCCTTTTTCACCATAGCCCTCTACGGGCTTCAAAATATCCCTTTGCCAATTCCACAAGAACAGCCTTAGCGAAAGGCTGCTTGAAGGGAAAGATGTAACTCTGTGAGTTGAATTCACAGAACACAGAGCAGTTTCTCAGAAAGCTTCTTTCCAGTTTTGAACGGAAGATATTTCCTTTTTCCCCGTAGCCCTCTATGGGCTTCCAAATATCCCGTTGCCAATTCCACAAGAACAGCCTTAGCGAAAGGCTGCTTGAAGGGAAACATGTAACTCTGTGAGATGAATTCACAGAACACAGAGCAGTTTCTCAGAAAGCTTCTTTCCAGTTTTGAACGGAAGATATTTCCTTTTTCACCATAGCCCTATATGGGCTTCCAAATATCCCGTTGCCAATTCCACAAGAACAGCCTTAGCGAAAGGCTGCTTGAAAGGAAAGATGTAACTCTGTGAGATGAAATCACAGAACACAGAGCAGTTTCTCAGAAAGCTTCTTTTCAGTTTTGAACGCAAGATATTTCCTTTTTCACTGTAGCCCTCTATGGGCTTCCAAATATCCCTTTGCCAATTTCACAAGAACAGGCTTAGGGAAAGGCTTCTTGATGGGAAAGATGTAACTCTGTGAGATGAATTCACAGAACACAGAGAAGTTTCTCAGAAAGCTGCTTTTCAGTTTTGAACGGAAGATATTTCCTTTTTCCCCATAGCCCTCTATGGGCTTCCAAATATCCTTTTGCCAATTCCACAAGAACAGCCTTAGCGAAAGGCTGCTTGACGGGAAAGATGTAACTCTGTGAGATGAATTCACAGAACACAGAGCAGTTTCTCAGAAAGCTTCTTTCCAGTTTTGAACGGAAGATATTTCCTTTTTCACCGTAGCCCTCTATGGGCTTCCAAATATCCCGTTGCCAATTCCACAAGAACAGCCTTAGCGAAAGGCTGCTTGAAGGGAAACATGTAACTCTGTGAGATGAATTCACAGAACACAGAGCAGTTTCTCAGAAAGCTTCTTTCCAGTTTTGAACGGAAGATATTTCCTTTTTCACCATAGCCCTCTATGGGCTTCCAAATATCCCGTTGCCAATTCCACAAGAACAGCCTTAGCGAAAGGCTGCTTGAAAGAAAAGATGTAACTCTGTGAGATGAATTCACAGAACACAGAGCAGTTTCTCAGAAAGCTTCTTTTCAGTTTTGAACGCAAGATATTTCCTTTTTCACTGTAGCCCTCTATGGGCTTCCAAATATCCCTTTGCCAATTCCACAAGAACAGCCTTAGCGAAAGGCTTCTTGAAGGGAAAGATGTAACTCTGTGAGATGAATTCACAGAACACAGAGAAGTTTCTCAGAAAGCTTCTTTTCAGTTTTGAACGGAAGATATTTCCTTTTTCACCATAGCCCTCTATGGGCTTCCAAATATCCCGTTGACAATTCCACAAGAACAGCCTTAGCGAAAGGCTGCTTGAAGGGAAACATGTAACTCTGTGAGATGAATTCACAGAACACAGAGCAGTTTCTCAGAAAGCTTCTTTCCAGTTTTGAACGGAAGATATTTCCTTTTTCACCATAGCCCTCTATGGGCTTCCAAATATCCCGTTGCCAATTCCAAAGGAACAGCCTTAGCGAAAGGCTTCTTGAAGGGAAAGATGTAACTCTGTGAGGTGAATTCACAGAACACAGAGCAGTTTCTCAGAAAGCTTCTTTCCAGTTTTGAACGGAAGATATTTCCTTTTTCCCCATAGCCCTCTATGGGCTTCCAAATATCCCTTTGCCAATTCCACAAGAACAGCTTTAGCGAAAGGCTGCTTGAATTGAAAGATGTAACTCTGTGAGATGAATTCACAGAACACAGAGCAGTTTCTCAGAAAGCTTCTTTCCGGTTTTGAACGGAAGATATTTCCTTTTTCACCATAGCCCTCTATGGGCTTCCAAATATCCCTTTGCCAATTCCATAAGAACAGCCTTAGCGAAAGGCTGCTTGAAGGGAAAGATGTAACTCTGTGAGATGAATTCACAGAACACAGAGCAGTTTCTCAGAAATCTTTTTTCCAGGTTTGAACGGAAGATATTTCCTTTTTCACCATAGCCCTCTATGGGCTTCCAAATATCCCTTTGCCAATTCCACAAGAACAGCCTTAGCGAAAGGCTTCTTGAAGGGAAAGATGTAACTCTGTGAGATGAATTCACAGAACACAGAGCAGTTTCTCAGAAAGCTTCTTTCCAGTTTTGAACGGAAGATATTTCCTTTTTCACTGTAGCCCTCTATGGGCTTCCAAATATCCCGTTGCCAATTCCACAAGAACAGCCTTATCGAAAGGCTTCTTGAAGGGAAAGATGTAACTCTGTGAGATGAATTCACAGAACACAGAGCAGTTTCTCAGAAAGCTTCTTTCGAGTTTTGAACGGAAGATATTTCCTTTTTCACCATAGCCCTCTATGGGCTTCCAAATATCCCGTTGCCAATTCCAAAAGAACAGCCTTAGCGAAAGGCTTCTTGAAGGGAAAGATGTAACTCTGTGAGGTGAATTCACGAACACAGAGCAGTTTCTCAGAAAGCTTCTTTCCAGTTTTGAACGGAAGATATTTCCTTTTTCACCATAGCCCTCTATGGGCTTCAAAATATCCCTTTGCCAATTCCACAAGAACAGCCTTAGCGAAAGGCAGCTTGAAGGGAAAGATGTAACTCTGTGAGATGAATTCACAGAACACAGAGCAGTTTCTCAGAAAGCTTCTTTCCAGTTTTGAACGGAAGATATTTCCTTTTTCCCCATAGCCCTCTATGGGCTTCCAAATATCCCTTTGCCAATTCCACAAGAACAGCCTTAGCGAAAGGCTGCTTGAAGGGAAAGATGTAACTCTGTGAGATGAATTCACAGAACACAGAGCAGTTTCTCAGAAATCTTCTTTCCAGGTTTGAACGGAAGATATTTCCTTTTTCCCCTAGCCCTCTATGGGCTTCCAAATATCCCTTTGCCAATTCCACAAGAACAGCCTTAGCGAAAGGCTTCTTGAAGGGAAAGATGTAACTCTGTGAGATGAATTCACAGAACACAGAGCAGTTTCTCAGAAAGCTTCTTTCCAGTTTTGAACGGAAGATATTTCCTTTTTCACCATAGCCCTCTATGGGCTTCCAAATATCCCGTTGCCAATTCCACAAGAACAGCCTTAGCGAAAGGCTGTTTGAAAGGAAAGATGTAACTCTGTGAGATGAATTCACAGAGCACAGAGCAGTTTCTCAGAAAGCTTCCTTTCAGTTTTGAACGCAAGATATTTCCTTTTTCACTGTAGCCCTCTATGGGCTTCCAAATATCCCTTTGCGAATTCCACAAGAACAGCCTTAGCGAAAGGCTTCTTGAAGGGAAAGATGTAACTCTGTGAGATGAATTCACAGAACACAGAGAAGTTTCTCAGAAAGCTTCTTTCCAGTTTTGAACGGAAGATATTTCGTTTTTCCCCATAGCCCTCTATGGGCTTCCAAATATCCCGTTGCCAATTCCACAAGAACAGCCTTAGCGAAAGGCTGCTTGAAGGGAAACATGTAACTCTGTGAGATGAATTGACAGAACACAGAGCAGTTTCTCAGAAAGCTTCTTTCCAGTTTTGAACGGAAGATATTTCCTTTTTCACCATAGCCCTCTATGGGCTTCCAAATATCCCGTTGCCAATTCCACAAGAACAGCCTTAGCGAAAGGCTTCTTGAAAGGAAGGATGTAACTCTGTGAGATGAATTCACAAAACACAGAGCAGTTTCTCAGAAAGTTTCTTTTCAGTTTTGAACGCAAGATATTTCCTTTTTCACTGTAGCCCTCTATGGGCTTCCAAATATCCCTTTGCCAATTCCACAAGAACAGCTTAGCGAAAGGCTTCTTGAAGGGAAAGATGTAACTCTGTGAGATGAATTCACAGAACACAGAGAAGTTTCTCAGAAAGCTTCTTTCCAGTATTGAACTTAAGATATTTCCTTTTTCACTGTAGCCCTCTATGGGCTTCCAAATATCCCTTTGCCAATTCCACAAGAACAGCCTTAGCGAAAGGCTTCTTGAAGGGAAAGATGTAACACTGTGAGATGAATTCACAGAACACAGAGAAGTTTCTCAGAAAGCTTCTTTCCAGTTTTGAACGGAAGATATTTCCTTTTTCCCCATAGCCCTCTACGGGCTTCCAAATATCCCTTTGCCAATTCCACAAGAACAGCCTTAGCGAAAGGCTGCTTGAAGGGAAAGATGTAACTCTGTGAGATGAATTCACAGAACACAGAGCAGTTTCTCAGAAAGCTTCTTTCCAGTTTTGAACGGAAGATATTTCCTTTTTCACCATAGCCCTCTACGGGCTTCCAAATATCCCTTTGCCAATTCCACAAGAACAGCCTTAGCGAAAGGCTGCTTGAAGGGAAAGATGTAACTCTGTGAGATGAATTCACAGAACACAGAGCAGTTTCTCAGAAAGCTTCTTTCCAGTTTTGAACGGAAGATATTTCCTTTTTCACTGTAGCCCTCTATGGGCTTCCAAATATCCCTTTGCCAATTCCACAAGAACAGCCTTAGCGAAAGGCTTCTTGAAGGGAAAGATGTAACACTGTGAGACGAATTCACAGAACACAGAGAAGTTTCTCAGAAAGCTTCTTTCCAGTTTTGAACGGAAGATATTTCCTTTTTCCCCATAGCCCTCTATGGGCTTCCAAATATCCCTTTGCCAATTCCACAAGAACAGCCTTAGCGAAAGGCTGCTTGAAGAGAAAGATGTAACTCTTTGAGATGAATTGACAGAACACAGAGCAGTTTCTCAGAAAGCTTCTTTCCAGTTTTGAACGGAAGATATTTCCTTTTTCACCATAGCCCTCTACGGGCTTCCAAATATCCCTTTGCCAATTCCACAAGAACAGCCTTAGCGAAAGGCTGCTTGAAGGGAAAGATGTAACTCTGTGAGATGAATTCACAGAACACAGAGCAGTTTCTCAGAAAGCTTCTTTCCAGTTTTGAACGGAAGATATTTCCTTTTTCCACATAGCCCTCTATGGGCTTCCAAATATCCCGTTGCCAATTCCACAAGAACAGCCTTAGCGAAAGGCTGCTTGAAGGGAAACATGTAACTCTGTGAGATGAATTCACAGAACACAGAGCAGTTTCTCAGAAAGCTTCTTTCCAGTTTTGAACGGAAGATATTTCCTTTTTCACCATAGCCCTCTATGGGCTTCCAAATATCCCGTTGCCAATTCCACAAGAACAGCCTTAGCGAAAGGCTGCTTGAAAGGAAAGATGTAACTCTGTGACATGAAATCACAGAACACAGAGCAGTTTCTCAGAAAGCTTCTTTTCAGTTTTGAACGCAAGATATTTCCTTTTTCACTGTAGCCCTCTATGGGCTTCCAAATATCCCTTTGCCAATTTCACAAGAACAGCCTTAGGGAAAGGCTTCTTGAAGGGAAAGATGTAACTCTGTGAGATGAATTCACAGAACACAGAGAAGTTTCTCAGAAAGCTTCTTTTCAGTTTTGAACGGAAGATATTTCCTTTTTCCCCATAGCCCTCTATGGGCTTCCAAATATCCTTTTGCCAATTCCACAAGAACAGCCTTAGCGAAAGGCTGCTTGACGGGAAAGATGTAACTCTGTGAGATGAATTCACAGAACACAGAGCAGTTTCTCAGAAAGCTTCTTTCCAGTTTTGAACGGAAGATATTTCCTTTTTCACCATAGCCCTCTACGGGCTTCCAAATATCCCTTTGCCAATTCCACAAGAACAGCCTTAGCGAAAGGCTGCTTGAAGGGAAAGATGTAACTCTGTGAGATGAATTCACAGAACACAGAGCAGTTTCTCAGAAAGCTTCTTTCCAGTTTTGAACGGAAGATATTTCCTTTTTCATCATAGCCCTCTATGGGCTTCCAAATATCCCGTTGCCAATTCCACAAGAACAGCCTTAGCGAAAGGCTGCTTGAAGGGAAACATGTAACTCTGTGAGATGAATTCACAGAACACAGAGCAATTTCTCAGAAAGCTTCTTTCCAGTTTTGAACGGAAGATATTTCCTTTTTCACCATAGCCCTCTATGGGCTTCCAAATATCCCGTTGCCAATTCCACAAGAACAGCCTTAGCGAAAGGCTGCTTGAAAGGAAAGATGTAACTCTGTGAGATGAATTCACCGAACACAGAGCAGTTTCTCAGAAAGCTTCTTTTCAGTTTTGAACGCAAGATATTTCCTTTTTCACTGTAGCCCTCTATGGGCTTCCAAATATCCCTTTGCCAATTCCACAAGAACAGCCTTAGTGAAAGGCTTCTTGAAGGGAAAGATGTAACTCTGTGAGATGAATTCACAGAACACAGAGAAGTTTCTCAGAAAGCTTCTTTTCAGTTTTGAACGGAAGATATTTCCTTTTTCACCATAGCCCTCTATGGGCTTCCAAATATCCCGTTGACAATTCCACAAGAACAGCCTTAGCGAAAGGCTGCTTGAAGGGAAACATGTAACTCTGTGAGATGAATTCACAGAACACAGAGCAGTTTCTCAGAAAGCTTCTTTCCAGTTTTGAACGGAAGATATTTCCTTTTTCACCATAGCCCTCTATGGGCTTCCAAATATCCCGTTGCCAATTCCAAAGGAACAGCCTTAGCGAAAGGCTTCTTGAAGGGAAAGATGTAACTCTGTGAGGTGAATTCACAGAACACAGAGCAGTTTCTCAGAAAGCTTCTTTCCAGTTTTGAACGGAAGATATTTCCTTTTTCACCATAGCCCTCTACGGGCTTCTAAATATCCCTTTGCCAATTCCACAAGAACAGCCTTAGCGAAAGGCTGCTTGAAGGGAAAGATGTAACTCTGTGAGATGAATTCACAGAACACAGAGCAGTTTCTCAGAAAGCTTCTTTCCAGTTTTGAACGGAAGATATTTCCTTTTTCACCATAGCCCTCTATGGGCTTCCAAATATCCCTTTGCCAATTCCACAAGAACAGCCTTAGCGAAAGGCTGCTTGAAGGGAAACATGTAACTCTGTGAGATGAATTCACAGAACACAGAGCAGTTTCTCAGAAAGCTTCTTTCCAGTTTTGAACGGAAGATATTTCCTTTTTCACCATAGCCCTCTATGGGCTTCCAAATATCCCGTTGCCAATTCCACAAGAACAGCCTTAGCGAAAGGCTGCTTGAAAGGAAAGATGTAACTCTGTGAGATGAATTCACAGAACACAGAGCAGTTTCTCAGAAAGCTTCTTTTCAGTTTTTAACGGAAGATATTTCCTTTTTCACTGTAGCCCTCTATGGGCTTCCAAATATCCCTTTGCCAATTCCACAAGAACAGCCTCAGCGAAAGGCTTCTTGAAGGGAAAGATGTAACTCTGTGAGTTGAATTCACAGAACACAGAGAAGTTTCTCAGAAAGCTTCTTTTCAGTTTTGAACGGAAGATATTTCCTTTTTCCCCATAGCCCTCTATGGGCTTCCAAATATCCCGTTGCCAATTCCACAAGAACAGCCTTAGCGAAAGGCTTCTTGAAGGGAAAGATGTAACTCTGTGAGATGAATTCACAGAACACAGATCAATTTCTCAGAAAGCTTCTTTCCAGTTTTGAACGGAAGATATTTCCTTTTTCCCCATAGCCCGCTATGGGCTTCCAAATATCCCGTTGCCAATTCCACAAGAACAGCCTTAGCGACAGGCTGCTTGAAGGGAAAGATGTAACTCTGTGAGATGAATTCACAGAACACAGAGCAGTTTCTCAGAAAGCTTCTTTCCAGTTTTGAACGGAAGATATTTCCTTTTTCCCCTTAGCCCTCTATGGGCTTCCAAATATCCCTTTGAAAATTCCACAAGAACAGACTTAGCGAAAGGCTGCTTGAAGAGAAACATGTAACTCTGTGAGATGAATTCACAGAACACAGAGAAGTTTCTCAGAAAGCTTCTTTCCAGTTTTGAACGGAAGATATTTCCTTTTTCCCCATAGCCCTCTATGGGCTTCCAAATATCCCTTTGCCAATTCCACAAGAACAGCCTTAGCGAAAGGCTGCTTGAAGGGAAAGATGTAACTCTGTGAGATGAATTCACAGAACACAGAGCAGTTTCTCAGAAAGCTTCTTTCCAGTTTTGAACGGAAGATATTTCCTTTTTCACCATAGCCCTCTACGGGCTTCCAAATATCCCTTTGCCAATTCCACAAGAACAGCCTTAGCGAAAGGCTGCTTGAAGGGAAAGATGTAACTCTGTGAGATGAATTCACAGAACACAGAGCAGTTTCTCAGAAAGCTTCTTTCCAGTTTTGAACGGAAGATATTTCCTTTTTCCCCATAGCCCTCTATGGGCTTCCAAATATCCCTTTGCCAATTCCACAAGAACAGCCTTAGCGAAAGGCTGCTTGAAGGGAAAGATGTAACTCTGTGAGATGAATTCACAGAACACAGAGCAGTTTCTCAGAAAGCTTCTTTCCAGTTTTGAACGGAAGATATTTCCTTTTTCCCCATAGCCCTCTATGGGCTTCCAAATATCCCTTTGCCAATTCCACAAGAACAGCCTTAGCGAAAGGCTGCTTGAAGGGAAAGATGTAACTCTGTGAGATGAATTCACAGAACACAGAGCAGTTTCTCAGAAAGCTTCTTTCCAATTTTGAACGGAAGATATTTCCTTTTTCACTGTAGCCCTCTATGGGCTTCCAAATATCCCTTTGCCCATTCCACAAAAACAGCCTTAGCGAAAGGCTTCTTCAAGGGAAAGATGTAACACTGTGAGATGAATTCACAGAACACAGAGAAGTTTCTCAGAAAGCTTCTTTCCAGTTTTGAACGGAAGATATTTCCTTTTTCCCCATAGCCCTCTATGGGCTTCCAAATATCCCTTTGCCAATTCCACAAGAACAGCCTTAGCGAAAGGCTGCTTGAAGGGAAAGATGTAACTCTGTGAGATGAATTCACAGAACACACAGCACTTTCTCAGAAAGCTTCTTTCCAGTTTTGAACGGAAGATATTTCCTTTTTCCCCATAGCCCTCTATGGGCTTCCAAATATCCCGTTGCCAATTCCACAAGAACAGCCTTAGCGAAAGGCTGCTTGAAGGGAAACATGTAACTCTGTGAGATGAATTCACAGAACACAGAGCAGTTTCTCAGAAAGCTTCTTTCCAGTTTTGAACGGAAGATATTTCCTTTTTCACCATAGCCCTCTATGGGCTTCCAAATATCCCGTTGCCAATTCCACAAGAACAGCCTTAGCGAAAGGCTTCTTGAAGGGAAAGATGTAACTCTGTGAGTTGAATTCACAGAACACAGAGAAGTTTCTCAGAAAGCTTCTTTTCAGTTTTGAACGGAAGATATTTCCTTTTTCCCCATAGCCCTCTATGGGCTTCCAAATATCCCGTTGCCAATTCCACAAGAACAGCCTTAGCGAAAGGCTTCTTGAAGGGAAAGATGTAACTCTGTGAAATGAATTCACAGAACACAGATCAATTTCTCAGAAAGCTTCTTTCCAGTTTTGAACCGAAGATATTTCCTTTTTCCCCATAGCCCGCTATGGGCTTCCAAATATCCCTTTGCCAATTCCACAAGAACAGCCTTAGCGAAAGGCTGCTTGAAGGGAAAGATGTAACTCTGTGAGATGAATTCACAGAACACAGAGCAGTTTCTCAGAAATCTTCTTTCCAGTTTTGAACGGAAGATATTTCCTTTTTCCCCATAGCCCTCTATGGGCTTCCAAATATCCCTTTGCCAATTCCACAAGAACAGCCTTAGCGAAAGGCTGCTTGAAGGGAAACATGTAACTCTGTGAGATGAATTCACAGAACACAGAGCAGTTTCTCAGAAATCTTCTTTCCAGGTTTGAACAGAAGATATTTCCTTTTTCACCATAGCCCTCTATGGGCTTCCAAATATCCCTTTGCCAATTCCACAAGAACAGCCTTAGCGAAAGGCTTCTTGAAGGGAAAGATGTAACTCTGTGAGAGGAATTCACAGAACACAGAGCAGTTTCTCAGAATGCTTCTTTCCAGTTTTGAACGGAAGATATTTCCTTTTTCACTGTAGCCCTCTATGGGCTTCCAAATATCCCTTTGCCAATTCCACAAGAACAGCCTTAGCGAAAGGCTTCTTGAAGGGAAAGATGTAACTCTGTGAGATGAATTCACAGAACACAGAGAAGTTTCTCAGAAAGCTTCTTTCCAGTTTTGAACGGAAGATATTTCCTTTTTCACCATAGCCCTCTATGGGCTTCCAAATATCCCTTTGCCAATTCCACAAGAACAGCCTTAGCGAAAGGCTGCTTGAAGGGAAAGATGTAACTCTGTGAGATGAATTCACAGAACACAGAGCAGTTTCTCAGAAAGCTTCTTTCCAGTTTTGAACGGAAGATATTTCCTTTTTCACCATAGCCCTCTATGGGCTTCCAAATATCCCGTTGCCAATTCCACAAGAACAGCCTTAGCGAAAGGCTGTTTGAAAGGAAAGATGTAACTCTGTGAGATGAATTCACAGAACACAGAGCAGTTTCTCAGAAAGCTTCTTTTCAGTTTTGAACGCAAGATATTTCCTTTTTCACCGTAGCCCTCTATGGGCTTCCAAATATCCCTTTGCGAATTCCACAAGAACAGCCTTAGCGAAAGGCTTCTTGAAGGGAAAGATGTAACTCTGTGAGATGAATTCACAGAACACAGAGAAGTTTCTCAGAAAGCTTCTTTCCAGTTTTGAACGGAAGATATTTCGTTTTTCCCCATAGCCCTCTATGGGCTTCCAAATATCCCGTTCCCAATTCCCCAAGAACAGACTTAGCGAAAGGCTGCTTGAAGGGAAACATGTAACTCTGTGAGATGAATTGACAGAACACAGAGCAGTTTCTCAGAAAGATTCTTTCCAGTTTTGAACGGAAGATATTTCCTTTTTCACCATAGCCCTCTATGGGCTTCCAAATATCCCGTTGCCAATTCCACAAGAACAGCCTTAGCGAAAGGCTGCTTGAAAGGAAAGATGTAACTCTGTGAGATGAATTCACAAAACACAGAGCAGTTTCTCAGAAAGCTTCTTTTCAGTTTTGAACGCAAGATATTTCCTTTTTCACTGTAGCCCTCTATGGGCTTCCAAATATCCCTTTGCCAATTCCACAAGAACAGCTTAGCGAAAGGCTTCTTGAAGGGAAAGATGTAACTCTGTGAGATGAATTCAAAGAACACAGAGAAGTTTCTCAGAAAGCTTCTTTCCAGTATTGAACGTAAGATATTTCCTTTTTCACTGTAGCCCTCTATGGGATTCCAAATATCCCTTTGCCAATTCCACAAGAACAGCCTTAGCGAAAGGCTTCTTGAAGGGAAAGATGTAACACTGTGAGATGAATTCACAGAACACAGAGAAGTTTCTCAGAAAGCTTCTTTCCAGTTTTGAACGGAAGATATTTCCTTTTTCACCATAGCCCTCTATGGGCTTCCAAATATCCCGTTGCCAATTCCACAAGAACAGCCTTAGCGAAAGGCTGCTTGAAGGGAAACATGTAACTCTGTGAGATGAATTCACAGAACACAGAGCAGTTTCTCAGAAAGCTTCTTTCCAGTTTTGAACGGAAGATAATTCCTTTTTCACCATAGCCCTCTATGGGCTTCCAAATATCCCGTTGCCAATTCCACAACAACAGCCTTAGCGAAAGGCTGTTTGAAAGGAAAGATGTAACTCTGTGAGATGAATTCACAGAACACAGAGCAGTTTCTCAGAAAGCTTCTTTTCAGTTTTGAACGCAAGATATTTCCTTTTTCACCGTAGCCCTCTATGGGCTTCCAAATATCCCTTTGCGAATTCCAGAAGAACAGCCTTAGCGAAAGGCTTCTTGAAGGGAAAGATGTAACTCTGTGAGATGAATTCACAGAACACAGAGAAGTTTCTCAGAAAGCTTCTTTCCAGTTTTGAACGGAAGATATTTCGTTTTTCCCCATAGCCCTCTATGGGCTTCCAAATATCCCGTTCCCAATTCCCCAAGAACAGACTTAGCGAAAGGCTGCTTGAAGGGAAACATGTAACTCTGTGAGATGAATTCACAGAACACAGAGCAGTTTCTCAGAAAGCTTATTTCCAGTTTTGAACGGAAGATATTTCCTTTTTCACCATAGCCCTCTATGGGCTTCCAAATATCCCGTTGCCAATTCCACAAGAACAGCCTTAGCGAAAGGCTGCTTGAAAGGAAAGATGTAACTCTGTGAGATGAATTCAAAGAACACAGAGCAGTTTCTCAGAAAGCTTCTTTCCAGTTTTGAACGGAAGATATTTCCTTTTTCACCATAGCCCTCTACGGGCTTCCAAATATCCCTTTGCCAATTCCACAAGAACAGCCTTAGCGAAAGGCTGCTTGAAGGGAAAGATGTAACTCTGTGAGATGAATTCACAGAACACAGAGCAGTTTCTCAGAAAGCTTCTTTTCAGTTTTGAACGGAAGATATTTCCTTTTTCACTGTAGCCCTCTATGGGCTTCCAAATATCCCTTTGCCAATTCCACAAGAACAGCCTTAGCGAAAGGCTTCTTGAAGGGAAAGATGTAACTCTGTGAGTTGAATTCACAGAACACAGAGAAGTTTCTCAGAAAGCTTCTTTTCAGTTTTGAACGGAAGATATTTCCTTTTTCCCCATAGCCCTCTATGGGCTTCCAAATATCCCGTTGCCAATTCCACAAGAACAGCCTTAGCGAAAGGCTTCTTGAAGGGAAAGATGTAACTCTGTGAGATGAATTAACAGAACACAGATCAATTTCTCAGAAAGCTTCTTTCCAGTTTTGAACGGAAGATATTTCCTTTTTCCCCATAGCCCGCTATGGGCTTCCAAATATCCCTTTGCCAATTCCACAAGAACAGCCTTAGCGAAAGGCTGCTTGAAGGGAAAGATGTAACTCTGTGAGATGAATTCACAGAACACAGAGCAGTTTCTCAGAAATCTTCTTTCCAGTTTTGAACGGAAGATATTTCCTTTTTCCCCATAGCCCTCTATGGGCTTCCAAATATCCCTTTGCCAATTCCACAAGAACAGCCTTAGCGAAAGGCTGCTTGAAGGGAAACATGTAACTCTGTGAGATGAATTCACAGAACACAGAGCAGTTTCTCAGAAATCTTCTTTCCAGGTTTGAACAGAAGATATTTCCTTTTTCACCATAGCCCTCTATGGGCTTCCAAATATCCCTTTGCCAATTCCACAAGAACAGCCTTAGCGAAAGGCTTCTTGAAGGGAAAGATGTAACTCTGTGAGAGGAATTCACAGAACACAGAGCAGTTTCTCAGAAAGCTTCTTTCCAGTTTTGAACGGAAGATATTTCCTTTTTCACTGTAGCCCTCTATGGGCTTCCAAATATCCCTTTGCCAATTCCACAAGAACAGCCTTAGCGAAAGGCTTCTTGAAGGGAAAGATGTAACTCTGTGAGATGAATTCACAGAACACAGAGAAGTTTCTCAGAAAGCTTCTTTCCAGTTTTGAACGGAAGATATTTCCTTTTTCACCATAGCCCTCTATGGGCTTCCAAATATCCCGTTGCCAATTCCACAAGAACAGCCTTAGCGAAAGGCTGCTTGAAGGGAAACATGTAACTCTGTGAGATGAATTCACAGAACACAGAGCAGTTTCTCAGAAAGCTTCTTTCCAGTTTTGAACGGAAGATATTTCCTTTTTCACCATAGCCCTCTATGGGCTTCCAAATATCCCGTTGCCAATTCCACAAGAACAGCCTTAGCGAAAGGCTGTTTGAAAGGAAAGATGTAACTCTGTGAGATGAATTCACAGAACACAGAGCAGTTTCTCAGAAAGCTTCTTTTCAGTTTTGAACGCAAGATATTTCCTTTTTCACCGTAGCCCTCTATGGGCTTCCAAATATCCCTTTGCGAATTCCACAAGAACAGCCTTAGCGAAAGGCTTCTTGAAGGGAAAGATGTAACTCTGTGAGATGAATTCACAGAACACAGAGAAGTTTCTCAGAAAGCTTCTTTCCAGTTTTGAACGGAAGATATTTCGTTTTTCCCCATAGCCCTCTATGGGCTTCCAAATATCCCGTTCCCAATTCCCCAAGAACAGACTTAGCGAAAGGCTGCTTGAAGGGAAACATGTAACTCTGTGAGATGAATTGACAGAACACAGAGCAGTTTCTCAGAAAGCTTCTTTCCAGTTTTGAACGGAAGATATTTCCTTTTTCACCATAGCCCTCTATGGGCTTCCAAATATCCCGTTGCCAATTCCACAAGAACAGCCTTAGCGAAAGGCTGCTTGAAAGGAAAGATGTAACTCTGTGAGATGAATTCACAAAACACAGAGCAGTTTCTCAAAAGCTTCTTTTCAGTTTTGAACGCAAGATATTTCCTTTTTCACTGTAGCCCTCTATGGGCTTCCAAATATCCCTTTGCCAATTCCACAAGAACAGCTTAGCGAAAGGCTTCTTGAAGGGAAAGATGTAACTCTGTGAGATGAATTCACAGAACACAGAGAAGTTTCTCAGAAAGCTTCTTTCCAGTATTGAACGTAAGATATTTCCTTTTTCACTGTAGCCCTCTATGGGCTTCCAAATATCCCTTTGCCAATTCCACAAGAACAGCCTTAGCGATAGGCTTCTTGAAGGGAAAGATGTAACACTGTGAGATGAATTCACAGAACACAGAGAAGTTTCTCAGAAAGCTTCTTTCCAGTTTTGAACGGAAGATATTTCCTTTTTCACCATAGCCCTCTATGGGCTTCCAAATATCCCGTTGCCAATTCCACAAGAACAGCCTTAGCGAAAGGCTGCTTGAAGGGAAAGATGTAACTCTGTGAGATGAATTCACAGAACACAGAGCAGTTTCTCAGAAAGCTTCTTTCCAGTTTTGAACGGAAGATAATTCCTTTTTCACCATAGCCCTCTATGGGCTTCCAAATATCCCGTTGCCAATTCCACAAGAACAGCCTTAGCGAAAGGCTGCTTGAAAGGAAAGATGTAACTCTGTGAGATGAATTCACAGAACACAGAGCAGTTTCTCAGAAAGCTTCTTTTCAGTTTTGAACGCAAGATATTTCCTTTTTCACTGTAGCCCTCTATGGGCTTCCAAATATCCCTTTGCCAATTCCACAAGAACAGCCTTAGCGAAAGGCTTCTTGAAGGGAAAGATGTAACTCTGTGAGATGAATTCACAGAACACAGAGAAGTTTCTCAGAAAGCTTCTTTTCAGTTTTGAACGGAAGATATTTCCTTTTTCACCATAGCCCTCTATGGGCTTCCAAATATCCCGTTGACAATTCCAAAAGAACAGCCTTAGCGAAAGGCTGCTTGAAGGGAAACATGTAACTCTGTGAGATGAATTCACAGAACACAGAGCAGTTTCTCAGAAAGCTTCTTTCCAGTTTTGAACGGAAGATATTTCCTTTTTCACCATAGCCCTCTATGGGCTTCCAAATATCCCGTTGCCAATTCCAAAGGAACAGCCTTAGCGAAAGGCTTCTTGAAGGGAAAGATGTAACTCTGTGAGGTGAATTCACAGAACACAGAGCAGTTTCTCAGAAAGCTTCTTTCCAGTTTTGAACGGAAGATATTTCCTTTTTCCCCATAGCCCTCTATGGGCTTCCAAATATCCCTTTGCCAATTCCACAAGAACAGCCTTAGCGAAAGGCTGCTTGAATTGAAAGATGTAACTCTGTGAGATGAATTCACAGAACACAGAGCAGTTTCTCAGAAAGCTTCTTTCCGGTTTTGAACGGAAGATATTTCCTTTTTCACCATAGCCCTCTATGGGCTTCCAAATATCCCTTTGCCAATTCCATAAGAACAGCCTTAGCGAAAGGCTGCTTGAAGGGAAAGATGTAACTCTGTGAGATGAATTCACAGAACACAGAGCAGTTTCTCAGAAATCTTTTTTCCAGGTTTGAACGGAAGATATTTCCTTTTTCACCATAGCCCTCAATGGGCTTCCAAATATCCCTTTGCCAATTCCACAAGAACAGCCTTAGCGAAAGGCTTCTTGAAGGGAAAGATGTAACTCTGTGAGATGAATTCACAGAACACAGAGCAGTTTCTCAGAAAGCTTCTTTCCAGTTTTGAACGGAAGATATTTCCTTTTTCACTGTAGCCCTCTATGGGCTTCGAAATATCCCTTTGCCAATTCCACAAGAACAGCCTTAGCGAAAGGCTTCTTGAAGGCAAAGATGTAACTCTGTGAGATGAATTCACAGAACACAGAGCAGTTTCTCAGAAAGCTTCTTTCGAGTTTTGAACGGAAGATATTTCCTTTTTCACCATAGCCCTCTATGGGCTTCCAAATATCCCGTTGCCAATTCCAAAAGAACAGCCTTAGCGAAAGGCTTCTTGAAGGGAAAGATGTAACTCTGTGAGGTGAATTCACGAACACAGAGCAGTCTCAGAAAGCTTCTTTCCAGTTTTGAACGGAAGATATTTCCTTTTTCCCCATAGCCCTCTATGGGCTTCCAAATATCCCTTTGCCAATTCCACAAGAACAGCCTTAGCGAAAGGCAGCTTGAAGGGAAAGATGTAACTCTGTGAGATGAATTCACAGAGCACAGAGCAGTTTCTCAGAAAGCTTCTTTCCAGTTTTGAACGGAAGATATTTCCTTTTTCACCATAGCCCTCTACGGGCTTCCAAATATCCCTTTGCCAATTCCACAAGAACAGCCTTAGCGAAAGGCTGCTTGAAGGGAAAGATGTAACTCTGTGAGATGAATTCACAGAACACAGAGCAGTTTCTCAGAAAGCTTCTTTCCAGTTTTGAACGGAAGATATTTCCTTTTTCACCATAGCCCTCTATGGGCTTCCAAATATCCCGTTGCCAATTCCACAAGAACAGCCTTAGCGAAAGGCTTCTTGAAGGGAAAGATGTAACTCTGTGAGATGAATTCACAGAACACAGATCAATTTCTCAGAAAGCTTCTTTCCAGTTTTGAACGGAAGATATTTCCTTTTTCCCCATAGCCCGCTATGGGCTTCCAAATATCCCGTTGCCAATTCCACAAGAACAGCCTTAGCGAAAGGCTGCTTGAAGGGAAAGATGTAACTCTGTGAGATGAATTCACAGAACACAGAGCAGTTTCTCAGAAAGCTTCTTTCCAGTTTTGAACGGAAGATATTTCCTTTTTCCCCTTAGCCCTCTATGGGCTTCCAAATATCCCTTTGCCAATTCCACAAGAACAGACTTAGCGAAAGGCTGCTTGAAGAGAAACATGTAACTCTGTGAGATGAATTCACAGAACACAGAGAAGTTTCTCAGAAAGCTTCTTTCCAGTTTTGAACGGAAGATATTTCCTTTTTCCCCATAGCCCTCTATGGGCTTCCAAATATCCCTTTGCCAATTCCACAAGAACAGCCTTAGCGAAAGGCTGCTTGAAGGGAAAGATGTAACTCTGTGAGATGAATTCACAGAACACAGAGCAGTTTCTCAGAAAGCTTCTTTCCAGTTTTGAACGGAAGATATTTCCTTTTTCACCATAGCCCTCTACGGGCTTCCAAATATCCCTTTGCCAATTCCACAAGAACAGCCTTAGCGAAAGGCTGCTTGAAGGGAAAGATGTAACTCTGTGAGATGAATTCACAGAACACAGAGCAGTTTCTCAGAAAGCTTCTTTCCAGTTTTGAACGGAAGATATTTCCTTTTTCCCCATAGCCCTCTATGGGCTTCCAAATATCCCTTTGCCAATTCCACAAGAACAGCCTTAGCGAAAGGCTGCTTGAAGGGAAAGATGTAACTCTGTGAGATGAATTCACAGAACACAGAGCAGTTTCTCAGAAAGCTTCTTTCCAGTTTTGAACGGAAGATATTTCCTTTTTCCCCATAGCCCTCTATGGGCTTCCAAATATCCCTTTGCCAATTCCACAAGAACAGCCTTAGCGAAAGGCTGCTTGAAGGGAAAGATGTAACTCTGTGAGATGAATTCACAGAACACAGAGCAGTTTCTCAGAAATCTTCTTTCCAGGTTTGAACGGAAGATATTTCCTTTTTCACCATAGCCCTCTGTGGGCTTCCAAATATCCCTTTGCCAATTCCACAAGAACAGCCTTAGCGAAAGGCTTCTTGAAGGGAAAGATGTAACTCTGTGAGATGAATTCACAGAACACAGAGCAGTTTCTCAGAAAGCTTCTTTCCAATTTTGAACGGAAGATATTTCCTTTTTCACTGTAGCCCTCTATGGGCTTCCAAATATCCCTTTGCCAATTCCACAAGAACAGCCTTAGCGAAAGGCTTCTTGAAGGGAAAGATGTAACAGTGTGAGATGAATTCACAGAACACAGAGAAGTTTCTCAGAAAGCTTCTTTCCAGTTTTGAACGGAAGATATTTCCTTTTTCACCATAGCCCTCTATGGGCTTCCAAATATCCCGTTGCCAATTCCAAAAGAACAGCCTTAGCGAAAGGCTTCTTGAAGGGAAAGATGTAACTCTGTGAGGTGAATTCACGAACACAGAGCAGTCTCAGAAAGCTTCTTTCCAGTTTTGAACGGAAGATATTTCCTTTTTCCCCATAGCCCTCTATGGGCTTCCAAATATCCCTTTGCAATTCCACAAGAACAGCCTTAGCGAAAGGCAGCTTGAAGGGAAAGATGTAACTCTGTGAGATGAATTCACAGAGCACAGAGCAGTTTCTCAGAAAGCTTCTTTCCAGTTTTGAACGGAAGATATTTCCTTTTTCACCATAGCCCTCTACGGGCTTCCAAATATCCCTTTGCCAATTCCACAAGAACAGCCTTAGCGAAAGGCTGCTTGAAGGGAAAGATGTAACTCTGTGAGATGAATTCACAGAACACAGAGCAGTTTCTCAGAAAGCTTCTTTCCAGTTTTGAACGGAAGATATTTCCTTTTTCACCATAGCCCTCTATGGGCTTCCAAATATCCCGTTGCCAATTCCACAAGAACAGCCTTAGCGAAAGGCTTCTTGAAGGGAAAGATGTAACTCTGTGAGATGAATTCACAGAACACAGATCAATTTCTCAGAAAGCTTCTTTCCAGTTTTGAACGGAAGATATTTCCTTTTTCCCCATAGCCCGCTATGGGCTTCCAAATATCCCGTTGCCAATTCCACAAGAACAGCCTTAGCGAAAGGCTGCTTGAAGGGAAAGATGTAACTCTGTGAGATGAATTCACAGAACACAGAGCAGTTTCTCAGAAAGCTTCTTTCCAGTTTTGAACGGAAGATATTTCCTTTTTCCCCTTAGCCCTCTATGGGCTTCCAAATATCCCTTTGCCAATTCCACAAGAACAGACTTAGCGAAAGGCTGCTTGAAGAGAAACATGTAACTCTGTGAGATGAATTCACAGAACACAGAGAAGTTTCTCAGAAAGCTTCTTTCCAGTTTTGAACGGAAGATATTTCCTTTTTCCCCATAGCCCTCTATGGGCTTCCAAATATCCCTTTGCCAATTCCACAAGAACAGCCTTAGCGAAAGGCTGCTTGAAGGGAAAGATGTAACTCTGTGAGATGAATTCACAGAACACAGAGCAGTTTCTCAGAAAGCTTCTTTCTAGTTTTGAACGGAAGATATTTCCTTTTTCACCATAGCCCTCTACGGGCTTCCAAATATCCCTTTGCCAATTCCACAAGAACAGCCTTAGCGAAAGGCTGCTTGAAGGGAAAGATGTAACTCTGTGAGATGAATTCACAGAACACAGAGCAGTTTCTCAGAAAGCTTCTTTCCAGTTTTGAACGGAAGATATTTCCTTTTTCCCCATAGCCCTCTATGGGCTTCCAAATATCCCTTTGCCAATTCCACAAGAACAGCCTTAGCGAAAGGCTGCTTGAAGGGAAAGATGTAACTCTGTGAGATGAATTCACAGAACACAGAGCAGTTTCTCAGAAAGCTTCTTTCCAGTTTTGAACGGAAGATATTTCCTTTTTCCCCATAGCCCTCTATGGGCTTCCAAATATCCCTTTGCCAATTCCACAAGAACAGCCTTAGCGAAAGGCTGCTTGAAGGGAAAGATGTAACTCTGTGAGATGAATTCACAGAACACAGAGCAGTTTCTCAGAAATCTTCTTTCCAGGTTTGAACGGAAGATATTTCCTTTTTCACCATAGCCCTCTGTGGGCTTCCAAATATCCCTTTGCCAATTCCACAAGAACAGCCTTAGCGAAAGGCTTCTTGAAGGGAAAGATGTAACTCTGTGAGATGAATTCACAGAACACAGAGCAGTTTCTCAGAAAGCTTCTTTCCAATTTTGAACGGAAGATATTTCCTTTTTCACTGTAGCCCTCTATGGGCTTCCAAATATCCCTTTGCCAATTCCACAAGAACAGCCTTAGCGAAAGGCTTCTTGAAGGGAAAGATGTAACAGTGTGAGATGAATTCACAGAACACAGAGAAGTTTCTCAGAAAGCTTCTTTCCAGTTTTGAACGGAAGATATTTCCTTTTTCCCCATAGCCCTCTATGGGCTTCCAAATATCCCTTTGCCAATTCCACAAGAACAGCCTTAGCGAAAGACTTCTTGAAGGGAAAGATGTAACTCTGTGAGATGAATTCACAGAACACAGATCAATTTCTCAGAAAGCTTCTTTCCAGTTTTGAACGGAAGATATTTCCTTTTTCCCCATAGCCCGCTATGGGCTTCCAAATATCCCGTTGCCAATTCCACAAGAACAGCCTTAGCGAAAGGCTGCTTGAAGGGAAAGATGTAACTCTGTGAGATGAATTCACAAAACACAGAGCAGTTTCTCAGAAAGCTTCTTTTCAGTTTTGAACGCAAGATATTTCCTTTTTCACTGTAGCCCTCTATGGGCTTCCAAATATCCCTTTGCCAATTCCACAAGAACAGCCTTAGCGAAAGGCTTCTTGAAGGGAAAGATGTAACACTGTGAGATGAATTCACAGAACACAGAGAAGTTTCTCAGAAAGCTTCTTTCCAGTTTTGAACGGAAGATATTTCCTTTTTCCCCATAGCCCTCTATGGGCTTCCAAATATCCCTTTGCCAATTCCACAAGAACAGCCTTAGCGAAAGGCTGCTTGAAGGGAAAGATGTAACTCTGTGAGATGAATTGACAGAACACAGAGCAGTTTCTCAGAAAGCTTCTTTCCAGTTTTGAACGGAAGATATTTCCTTTTTCACCATAGCCCTCTACGGGCTTCCAAATATCCCTTTGCCAATTCCACAAGAACAGCCTTAGCGAAAGGCTGCTTGAAGGGAAAGATGTAACTCTGTGAGATGAATTCACAGAACACAGAGCAGTTTCTCAGAAAGCTTCTTTCCAGTTTTGAACGGAAGATATTTCCTTTTTCACTGTAGCCCTCTATGGGCTTCCAAATATCCCGTTGCCAATTCCACAAGAACAGCCTTAGCGAAAGGCTGCTTGAAGGGAAACATGTAACTCTGTGAGATGAATTCACAGAACACAGAGCAGTTTCTCAGAAAGCTTCTTTCCAGTTTTGAACGGAAGATATTTCCTTTTTCACCATAGCCCTCTATGGGCTTCCAAATATCCCGTTGCCAATTCCACAAGAACAGCCTTAGCGAAAGGCTGCTTGAAAGGAAAGATGTAACTCTGTGAGATGAAATCACAGAACACAGAGCAGTTTCTCAGAAAGCTTCTTTTCAGTTTTGAACGCAAGATATTTCCTTTTTCACTGTAGCCCTCTATGGGCTTCCAAATATCCCTTTGCCAATTTCACAAGAACAGCCTTAGGGAAAGGCTTCTTGAAGGGAAAGATGTAACTCTGTGAGATGAATTCACAGAACACAGAGCAGTTTCTCAGAAAGCTGCTTTTCAGTTTTGAACGGAAGATATTTCCTTTTTCCCCATAGCCCTCTATGGGCTTCCAAATATCCTTTTGCCAATTCCACAAGAACAGCCTTAGCGAAAGGCTGCTTGACGGGAAAGATGTAACACTGTGAGATGAATTCACAGAACACAGAGCAGTTTCTCAGAAAGCTTCTTTCCAGTTTTGAACATAAGATATTTCCTTTTTCACCATAGCCCTCTACGGGCTTCCAAATATCCCTTTGCCAATTCCACAAGAACAGCCTTAGCGAAAGGCTGCTTGAATTGAAAGATGTAACTCTGTGAGATGAATTCACAGAACACAGAGCAGTTTCTCAGAAAGCTTCTTTCCGGTTTTGAACGGAAGATATTTCCTTTTTCACCATAGCCCTCTATGGGCTTCCAAATATCCCTTTGCCAATTCCATAAGAACAGCCTTAGCGAAAGGCTGCTTGAAGGGAAAGATGTAACTCTGTGAGATGAATTCACAGAACACAGAGCAGTTTCTCAGAAATCTTTTTTCCAGGTTTGAACGAAAGATATTTCCTTTTTCACCATAGCCCTCAATGGGCTTCCAAATATCCCTTTGCCAATTCCACAAGAACAGCCTTAGCGAAAGGCTTCTTGAAGGGAAAGATGTAACTCTGTGAGATGAATTCACAGAACACAGAGCAGTTTCTCAGAAAGCTTCTTTCCAGTTTTGAACGGAAGATATTTCCTTTTTCACTGTAGCCCTCTATGGGCTTCGAAATATCCCTTTGCCAATTCCACAAGAACAGCCTTAGCGAAAGGCTTCTTGAAGGGAAAGATGTAACTCTGTGAGATGAATTCACAGAACACAGAGCAGTTTCTCAGAAAGCTTCTTTCGAGTTTTGAACGGAAGATATTTCCTTTTTCACCATAGCCCTCTATGGGCTTCCAAATATCCCGTTGCCAATTCCAAAAGAACAGCCTTAGCGAAAGGCTTCTTGAAGGGAAAGATGTAACTCTGTGAGGTGAATTCACGAACACAGAGCAGTCTCAGAAAGCTTCTTTCCAGTTTTGAACGGAAGATATTTCCTTTTTCCCCATAGCCCTCTATGGGCTTCCAAATATCCCTTTGCCAATTCCACAAGAACAGCCTTAGCGAAAGGCAGCTTGAAGGGAAAGATGTAACTCTGTGAGATGTATTCACAGAGCACAGAGCAGTTTCTCAGAAAGCTTCTTTCCAGTTTTGAACGGAAGATATTTCCTTTTTCCCCATAGCCCTCTATGGGCTTCCAAATATCCCTTTGCCAATTCCACAAGAACAGCCTTAGCGAAAGGCTGCTTGAAGGGAAAGATGTAACTCTGTGAGATGAATTCACAGAACACAGAGCAGTTTCTCAGAAATCTTCTTTCCAGGTTTGAACGGAAGATATTTCCTTTTTCCCCATAGCCCTCTATGGGCTTCCAAATATCCCTTTGCCAATTCCACAAGAACAGCCTTAGCGAAAGGCTTCTTGAAGGGAAAGATGTAACTCTGTGAGATGAATTCACAGAACACAGAGCAGTTTCTCAGAAAGCTTCTTTCCAGTTTTGAACGGAAGATATTTCCTTTTTCACCATAGCCCTCTATGGGCTTCCAAATATCCCGTTGCCAATTCCACAAGAACAGCCTTAGCGAAAGGCTGTTTGAAAGGAAAGATGTAACTCTGTGAGATGAATTCACAGAACACAGAGCAGTTTCTCAGAAAGCTTCTTTTCAGTTTTGAACGCAAGATATTTCCTTTTTCACTGTAGCCCTCTATGGGCTTCCAAATATCCCTTTGCGAATTCCACAAGAACAGCCTTAGCGAAAGGCTTCTTGAAGGGAAAGATGTAACTCTGTGAGATGAATTCACAGAACACAGAGAAGTTTCCCAGAAAGCTTCTTTCCAGTTTTGAACGGAAGATATTTCGTTTTTCCCCATAGCCCTCTATGGGCTTCCAAATATCCCGTTGCCAATTCCCCAAGAACAGCCTTAGCGAAAGGCTGCTTGAAGGGAAACATGTAACTCTGTGAGATGAATTGACAGAACACAGAGCAGTTTCTCAGAAAGCTTCTTTCCAGTTTTGAACGGAAGATATTTCCTTTTTCACCATAGCCCTCTATGGGCTTCCAAATATCCCGTTGCCAATTCCACAAGAACAGCCTTAGCGAAAGGCTGCTTGAAAGGAAAGATGTAACTCTGTGAGATGAATTCACAAAACACAGAGCAGTTTCTCAGAAAGCTTCTTTTCAGTTTTGAACGCAAGATATTTCCTTTTTCACTGTAGCCCTCTATGGGCTTCCAAATATCCCTTTGCCAATTCCACAAGAACAGCCTTAGCGAAAGGCTTCTTGAAGGGAAAGATGTAACACTGTGAGATGAATTCACAGAACACAGAGAAGTTTCTCAGAAAGCTTCTTTCCAGTTTTGAACGGAAGATATTTCCTTTTTCCCCATAGCCCTCTATGGGCTTCCAAATATCCCTTTGCCAATTCCACAAGAACAGCCTTAGCGAAAGGCTGCTTGAAGGGAAAGATGTAACTCTGTGAGATGAATTCACAGAACACAGAGCAGTTTCTCAGAAATCTTCTTTCCAGGTTTGAACGGAAGATATTTCCTTTTTCACCATAGCCCTCTGTGGGCTTCCAAATATCCCTTTGCCAATTCCACAAGAACAGCCTTAGCGAAAGGCTTCTTGAAGGGAAAGATGTAACTCTGTGAGATGAATTCACAGAACACAGAGCAGTTTCTCAGAAAGCTTCTTTCCAATTTTGAACGGAAGATATTTCCTTTTTCACTGTAGCCCTCTATGGGCTTCCAAATATCCCTTTGCCAATTCCACAAGAACAGCCTTAGCGAAAGGCTTCTTGAAGGGAAAGATGTAACAGTGTGAGATGAATTCACAGAACACAGAGAAGTTTCTCAGAAAGCTTCTTTCCAGTTTTGAACGGAAGATATTTCCTTTTTCACCATAGCCCTCTATGGGCTTCCAAATATCCCGTTGCCAATTCCAAAAGAACAGCCTTAGCGAAAGGCTTCTTGAAGGGAAAGATGTAACTCTGTGAGGTGAATTCACGAACACAGAGCAGTCTCAGAAAGCTTCTTTCCAGTTTTGAACGGAAGATATTTCCTTTTTCCCCATAGCCCTCTATGGGCTTCCAAATATCCCTTTGCCAATTCCACAAGAACAGCCTTAGCGAAAGGCAGCTTGAAGGGAAAGATGTAACTCTGTGAGATGAATTCACAGAGCACAGAGCAGTTTCTCAGAAAGCTTCTTTCCAGTTTTGAACGGAAGATATTTCCTTTTTCACCATAGCCCTCTACGGGCTTCCAAATATCCCTTTGCCAATTCCACAAGAACAGCCTTAGCGAAAGGCTGCTTGAAGGGAAAGATGTAACTCTGTGAGATGAATTCACAGAACACAGAGCAGTTTCTCAGAAAGCTTCTTTCCAGTTTTGAACGGAAGATATTTCCTTTTTCACCATAGCCCTCTATGGGCTTCCAAATATCCCGTTGCCAATTCCACAAGAACAGCCTTAGCGAAAGGCTTCTTGAAGGGAAAGATGTAACTCTGTGAGATGAATTCACAGAACACAGATCAATTTCTCAGAAAGCTTCTTTCCAGTTTTGAACGGAAGATATTTCCTTTTTCCCCATAGCCCGCTATGGGCTTCCAAATATCCCGTTGCCAATTCCACAAGAACAGCCTTAGCGAAAGGCTGCTTGAAGGGAAAGATGTAACTCTGTGAGATGAATTCACAGAACACAGAGCAGTTTCTCAGAAAGCTTCTTTCCAGTTTTGAACGGAAGATATTTCCTTTTTCCCCTTAGCCCTCTATGGGCTTCCAAATATCCCTTTGCCAATTCCACAAGAACAGACTTAGCGAAAGGCTGCTTGAAGAGAAACATGTAACTCTGTGAGATGAATTCACAGAACACAGAGAAGTTTCTCAGAAAGCTTCTTTCCAGTTTTGAACGGAAGATATTTCCTTTTTCCCCATAGCCCTCTATGGGCTTCCAAATATCCCTTTGCCAATTCCACAAGAACAGCCTTAGCGAAAGGCTGCTTGAAGGGAAAGATGTAACTCTGTGAGATGAATTCACAGAACACAGAGCAGTTTCTCAGAAAGCTTCTTTCCAGTTTTGAACGGAAGATATTTCCTTTTTCACCATAGCCCTCTACGGGCTTCCAAATATCCCTTTGCCAATTCCACAAGAACAGCCTTAGCGAAAGGCTGCTTGAAGGGAAAGATGTAACTCTGTGAGATGAATTCACAGAACACAGAGCAGTTTCTCAGAAAGCTTCTTTCCAGTTTTGAACGGAAGATATTTCCTTTTTCCCCATAGCCCTCTATGGGCTTCCAAATATCCCTTTGCCAATTCCACAAGAACAGCCTTAGCGAAAGGCTGCTTGAAGGGAAAGATGTAACTCTGTGAGATGAATTCACAGAACACAGAGCAGTTTCTCAGAAAGCTTCTTTCCAGTTTTGAACGGAAGATATTTCCTTTTTCCCCATAGCCCTCTATGGGCTTCCAAATATCCCTTTGCCAATTCCACAAGAACAGCCTTAGCGAAAGGCTGCTTGAAGGGAAAGATGTAACTCTGTGAGATGAATTCACAGAACACAGAGCAGTTTCTCAGAAATCTTCTTTCCAGGTTTGAACGGAAGATATTTCCTTTTTCACCATAGCCCTCTGTGGGCTTCCAAATATCCCTTTGCCAATTCCACAAGAACAGCCTTAGCGAAAGGCTTCTTGAAGGGAAAGATGTAACTCTGTGAGATGAATTCACAGAACACAGAGCAGTTTCTCAGAAAGCTTCTTTCCAATTTTGAACGGAAGATATTTCCTTTTTCACTGTAGCCCTCTATGGGCTTCCAAATATCCCTTTGCCAATTCCACAAGAACAGCCTTAGCGAAAGGCTTCTTGAAGGGAAAGATGTAACAGTGTGAGATGAATTCACAGAACACAGAGAAGTTTCTCAGAAAGCTTCTTTCCAGTTTTGAACGGAAGATATTTCCTTTTTCCCCATAGCCCTCTATGGGCTTCCAAATATCCCTTTGCCAATTCCACAAGAACAGCCTTAGCGAAAGACTTCTTGAAGGGAAAGATGTAACTCTGTGAGATGAATTCACAGAACACAGATCAATTTCTCAGAAAGCTTCTTTCCAGTTTTGAACGGAAGATATTTCCTTTTTCCCCATAGCCCGCTATGGGCTTCCAAATATCCCGTTGCCAATTCCACAAGAACAGCCTTAGCGAAAGGCTGCTTGAAGGGAAAGATGTAACTCTGTGAGATGAATTCACAAAACACAGAGCAGTTTCTCAGAAAGCTTCTTTTCAGTTTTGAACGCAAGATATTTCCTTTTTCACTGTAGCCCTCTATGGGCTTCCAAATATCCCTTTGCCAATTCCACAAGAACAGCCTTAGCGAAAGGCTTCTTGAAGGGAAAGATGTAACACTGTGAGATGAATTCACAGAACACAGAGAAGTTTCTCAGAAAGCTTCTTTCCAGTTTTGAACGGAAGATATTTCCTTTTTCCCCATAGCCCTCTATGGGCTTCCAAATATCCCTTTGCCAATTCCACAAGAACAGCCTTAGCGAAAGGCTGCTTGAAGGGAAAGATGTAACTCTGTGAGATGAATTGACAGAACACAGAGCAGTTTCTCAGAAAGCTTCTTTCCAGTTTTGAACGGAAGATATTTCCTTTTTCACCATAGCCCTCTACGGGCTTCCAAATATCCCTTTGCCAATTCCACAAGAACAGCCTTAGCGAAAGGCTGCTTGAAGGGAAAGATGTAACTCTGTGAGATGAATTCACAGAACACAGAGCAGTTTCTCAGAAAGCTTCTTTCCAGTTTTGAACGGAAGATATTTCCTTTTTCACTGTAGCCCTCTATGGGCTTCCAAATATCCCGTTGCCAATTCCACAAGAACAGCCTTAGCGAAAGGCTGCTTGAAGGGAAACATGTAACTCTGTGAGATGAATTCACAGAACACAGAGCAGTTTCTCAGAAAGCTTCTTTCCAGTTTTGAACGGAAGATATTTCCT
Source organism: Chlorocebus sabaeus (assembly GCF_047675955.1). NCBI lineage: Eukaryota > Metazoa > Chordata > Mammalia > Primates > Cercopithecidae > Chlorocebus > Chlorocebus sabaeus. The sequence goes on along the minus strand of NW_027327703.1, from coordinate 2,280,537 downwards.
TTTTCACCATAGCCCTCTATGGGCTTCCAAATATCCCGTTGCCAATTCCACAAGAACAGCCTTAGCGAAAGGCTGCTTGAAAGGAAAGATGTAACTCTGTGAGATGAAATCACAGAACACAGAGCAGTTTCTCAGAAAGCTTCTTTTCAGTTTTGAACGCAAGATATTTCCTTTTTCACTGTAGCCCTCTATGGGCTTCCAAATATCCCTTTGCCAATTTCACAAGAACAGCCTTAGGGAAAGGCTTCTTGAAGGGAAAGATGTAACTCTGTGAGATGAATTCACAGAACACAGAGCAGTTTCTCAGAAAGCTGCTTTTCAGTTTTGAACGGAAGATATTTCCTTTTTCCCCATAGCCCTCTATGGGCTTCCAAATATCCTTTTGCCAATTCCACAAGAACAGCCTTAGCGAAAGGCTGCTTGACGGGAAAGATGTAACACTGTGAGATGAATTCACAGAACACAGAGCAGTTTCTCAGAAAGCTTCTTTCCAGTTTTGAACATAAGATATTTCCTTTTTCACCATAGCCCTCTACGGGCTTCCAAATATCCCTTTGCCAATTCCACAAGAACAGCCTTAGCGAAAGGCTGCTTGAATTGAAAGATGTAACTCTGTGAGATGAATTCACAGAACACAGAGCAGTTTCTCAGAAAGCTTCTTTCCGGTTTTGAACGGAAGATATTTCCTTTTTCACCATAGCCCTCTATGGGCTTCCAAATATCCCTTTGCCAATTCCATAAGAACAGCCTTAGCGAAAGGCTGCTTGAAGGGAAAGATGTAACTCTGTGAGATGAATTCACAGAACACAGAGCAGTTTCTCAGAAATCTTTTTTCCAGGTTTGAACGAAAGATATTTCCTTTTTCACCATAGCCCTCAATGGGCTTCCAAATATCCCTTTGCCAATTCCACAAGAACAGCCTTAGCGAAAGGCTTCTTGAAGGGAAAGATGTAACTCTGTGAGATGAATTCACAGAACACAGAGCAGTTTCTCAGAAAGCTTCTTTCCAGTTTTGAACGGAAGATATTTCCTTTTTCACTGTAGCCCTCTATGGGCTTCGAAATATCCCTTTGCCAATTCCACAAGAACAGCCTTAGCGAAAGGCTTCTTGAAGGGAAAGATGTAACTCTGTGAGATGAATTCACAGAACACAGAGCAGTTTCTCAGAAAGCTTCTTTCGAGTTTTGAACGGAAGATATTTCCTTTTTCACCATAGCCCTCTATGGGCTTCCAAATATCCCGTTGCCAATTCCAAAAGAACAGCCTTAGCGAAAGGCTTCTTGAAGGGAAAGATGTAACTCTGTGAGGTGAATTCACGAACACAGAGCAGTCTCAGAAAGCTTCTTTCCAGTTTTGAACGGAAGATATTTCCTTTTTCCCCATAGCCCTCTATGGGCTTCCAAATATCCCTTTGCCAATTCCACAAGAACAGCCTTAGCGAAAGGCAGCTTGAAGGGAAAGATGTAACTCTGTGAGATGAATTCACAGAGCACAGAGCAGTTTCTCAGAAAGCTTCTTTCCAGTTTTGAACGGAAGATATTTCCTTTTTCCCCATAGCCCTCTATGGGCTTCCAAATATCCCTTTGCCAATTCCACAAGAACAGCCTTAGCGAAAGGCTGCTTGAAGGGAAAGATGTAACTCTGTGAGATGAATTCACAGAACACAGAGCAGTTTCTCAGAAATCTTCTTTCCAGGTTTGAACGGAAGATATTTCCTTTTTCCCCATAGCCCTCTATGGGCTTCCAAATATCCCTTTGCCAATTCCACAAGAACAGCCTTAGCGAAAGGCTTCTTGAAGGGAAAGATGTAACTCTGTGAGATGAATTCACAGAACACAGAGCAGTTTCTCAGAAAGCTTCTTTCCAGTTTTGAACGGAAGATATTTCCTTTTTCACCATAGCCCTCTATGGGCTTCCAAATATCCCGTTGCCAATTCCACAAGAACAGCCTTAGCGAAAGGCTGTTTGAAAGGAAAGATGTAACTCTGTGAGATGAATTCACAGAACACAGAGCAGTTTCTCAGAAAGCTTCTTTTCAGTTTTGAACGCAAGATATTTCCTTTTTCACTGTAGCCCTCTATGGGCTTCCAAATATCCCTTTGCGAATTCCACAAGAACAGCCTTAGCGAAAGGCTTCTTGAAGGGAAAGATGTAACTCTGTGAGATGAATTCACAGAACACAGAGAAGTTTCCCAGAAAGCTTCTTTCCAGTTTTGAACGGAAGATATTTCGTTTTTCCCCATAGCCCTCTATGGGCTTCCAAATATCCCGTTGCCAATTCCCCAAGAACAGCCTTAGCGAAAGGCTGCTTGAAGGGAAACATGTAACTCTGTGAGATGAATTGACAGAACACAGAGCAGTTTCTCAGAAAGCTTGTTTCCAGTTTTGAACGGAAGATATTTCCTTTTTCACCATAGCCCTCTATGGGCTTCCAAATATCCCGTTGCCAATTCCACAAGAACAGCCTTAGCGAAAGGCTGCTTGAAAGGAAAGATGTAACTCTGTGAGATGAATTCACAAAACACAGAGCAGTTTCTCAGAAAGCTTCTTTTCAGTTTTGAACGCAAGATATTTCCTTTTTCACTGTAGCCCTCTATGGGCTTCCAAATATCCCTTTGCCAATTCCACAAGAACAGCCTTAGCGAAAGGCTTCTTGAAGGGAAAGATGTAACACTGTGAGATGAATTCACAGAACACAGAGAAGTTTCTCAGAAAGCTTCTTTCCAGTTTTGAACGGAAGATATTTCCTTTTTCCCCATAGCCCTCTATGGGCTTCCAAATATCCCTTTGCCAATTCCACAAGAACAGCCTTAGCGAAAGGCTGCTTGAAGGGAAGGATGTAACTCTGTGAGATGAATTCACAGAACACAGAGCAGTTTCTCAGAAAGCTTCTTTCCAGTTTTGAACGGAAGATATTTCCTTTTTCACCATAGCCCTCTACGGGCTTCCAAATATCCCTTTGCCAATTCCACAAGAACAGCCTTAGCGAAAGGCTGCTTGAAGGGAAGGATGTAACTCTGTGAGATGAATTCACAGAACACAGAGCAGTTTCTCAGAAAGCTTCTTTCCAGTTTTGAACGGAAGATATTTCCTTTTTCACTGTAGCCCTCTATGGGCTTCCAAATATCCCTTTGCCAATTCCACAAGAACAGCCTTAGCGAAAGGCTTCTTGAAGGGAAAGATGTAACACTGTGAGACGAATTCACAGAACACAGAGAAGTTTCTCAGAAAGCTTCTTTCCAGTTTTGAACGGAAGATATTTCCTTTTTCCCCATAGCCCTCTATGGGCTTCCAAATATCCCTTTGCCAATTCCACAAGAACAGCCTTAGCGAAAGGCTGCTTGAAGGGACAGATGTAACTCTTTGAGATGAATTGACAGAACACAGAGCAGTTTCTCAGAAAGCTTCTTTCCAGTTTTGAACGGAAGATATTTCCTTTTTCACCATAGCCCTCTACGGGCTTCCAAATATCCCTTTGCCAATTCCACAAGAACAGCCTTAGCGAAAGGCTGCTTGAAGGGAAAGATGTAACTCTGTGAGATGAATTCACAGAACACAGAGCAGTTTCTCAGAAAGCTTCTTTCCAGTTTTGAACGGAAGATATTTCCTTTTTCCCCATAGCCCTCTATGGGCTTCCAAATATCCCGTTGCCAATTCCACAAGAACAGCCTTAGCGAAAGGCTGCTTGAAGGGAAACATGTAACTCTGTGAGATGAATTCACAGAACACAGAGCAGTTTCTCAGAAAGCTTCTTTCCAGTTTTGAACGGAAGATATTTCCTTTTTCACCATAGCCCTCTATGGGCTTCCAAATATCCCGTTGCCAATTCCACAAGAACAGCCTTAGCGAAAGGCTGCTTGAAAGGAAAGATGTAACTCTGTGAGATGAAATCACAGAACACAGAGCAGTTTCTCAGAAAGCTTCTTTTCAGTTTTGAACGCAAGATATTTCCTTTTTCACTGTAGCCCTCTATGGGCTTCCAAATATCCCTTTGCCAATTTCACAAGAACAGCCTTAGGGAAAGGCTTCTTGAAGGGAAAGATGTAACTCTGTGAGATGAATTCACAGAACACAGAGCAGTTTCTCAGAAAGCTGCTTTTCAGTTTTGAACGGAAGATATTTCCTTTTTCCCCATAGCCCTCTATGGGCTTCCAAATATCCTTTTGCCAATTCCACAAGAACAGCCTTAGCGAAAGGCTGCTTGACGGGAAAGATGTAACACTGTGAGATGAATTCACAGAACACAGAGCAGTTTCTCAGAAAGCTTCTTTCCAGTTTTGAACGGAAGATATTTCCTTTTTCACCATAGCCCTCTACGGGCTTCCAAATATCCCTTTGCCAATTCCACAAGAACAGCCTTAGCGAAAGGCTGCTTGAAGGGAAAGATGTAACTCTGTGAGATGAATTCACAGAACACAGAGCAGTTTCTCAGAAAGCTTCTTTCCAGTTTTGAACGGAAGATATTTCCTTTTTCACCATAGCCCTCTAGGGGCTTCCAAATATCCCGTTGCCAATTCCACAAGAACAGCCTTAGCGAAAGGCTTCTTGAAGGGAAAGATGTAACTCTGTGAGATGAATTCACAGAACACAGATCAATTTCTCAGAAAGCATCTTTCCAGTTTTGAACGGAAGATATTTCCTTTTTCCCCATAGCCCGCTATGGGCTTCCAAATATCCCGTTGCCAATTCCACAAGAACAGCCTTAGCGAAAGGCTGCTTGAAGGGAAAGATGTAACTCTGTGAGATGAATTCACAGAACACAGAGCAGTTTCTCAGAAAGCTTCTTTCCAGTTTTGAACGGAAGATATTTCCTTTTTCCCCTTAGCCCTCTATGGGCTTCCAAATATCCCTTTGCCAATTCCACAAGAACAGACTTAGCGAAAGGCTGCTTGAAGAGAAACATGTAACTCTGTGAGATGAATTCACAGAACACAGAGAAGTTTCTCAGAAAGCTTCTTTCCAGTTTTGAACGGAAGATATTTCCTTTTTCCCCATAGCCCTCTATGGGCTTCCAAATATCCCTTTGCCAATTCCACAAGAACAGCCTTAGCGAAAGGCTGCTTGAAGGGAAAGATGTAACTCTGTGAGATGAATTCACAGAACACAGAGCAGTTTCTCAGAAAGCTTCTTTCCAGTTTTGAACGGAAGATATTTCCTTTTTCACCATAGCCCTCTACGGGCTTCCAAATATCCCTTTGCCAATTCCACAAGAACAGCCTTAGCGAAAGGCTGCTTGAAGGGAAAGATGTAACTCTGTGAGATGAATTCACAGAACACAGAGCAGTTTCTCAGAAAGCTTCTTTCCAGTTTTGAACGGAAGATATTTCCTTTCTCCCCATAGCCCTCTATGGGCTTCCAAATATCCCTTTGCCAATTCCACAAGAACAGCCTTAGCGAAAGGCTGCTTGAAGGGAAAGATGTAACTCTGTGAGATGAATTCACAGAACACAGAGCAGTTTCTCAGAAAGCTTCTTTCCAGTTTTGAACGGAAGATATTTCCTTTTTCCCCATAGCCCTCTATGGGCTTCCAAATATCCCTTTGCCAATTCCACAAGAACAGCCTTAGCGAAAGGCTGCTTGAAGGGAAAGATGTAACTCTGTGAGATGAATTCACAGAACACAGAGCAGTTTCTCAGAAATCTTCTTTCCAGGTTTGAACGGAAGATATTTCCTTTTTCACCATAGCCCTCTGTGGGCTTCCAAATATCCCTTTGCCAATTCCACAAGAACAGCCTTAGCGAAAGGCTTCTTGAAGGGAAAGATGTAACTCTGTGAGATGAATTCACAGAACACAGAGCAGTTTCTCAGAAAGCTTCTTTCCAATTTTGAACGGAAGATATTTCCTTTTTCACTGTAGCCCTCTATGGGCTTCCAAATATCCCTTTGCCAATTTCACAAGAACAGCCTTAGCGAAAGGCTTCTTGAAGGGAAAGATGTAACAGTGTGAGATGAATTCACAGAACACAGAGAAGTTTCTCAGAAAGCTTCTTTCCAGTTTTGAACGGAAGATATTTCCTTTTTCCCCATAGCCCTCTATGGGCTTCCAAATATCCCTTTGCCAATTCCACAAGAACAGCCTTAGCGAAAGGCTTCTTGAAGGGAAAGATGTAACTCTGTGAGATGAATTCACAGAACACAGATCAATTTCTCAGAAAGCTTCTTTCCAGTTTTGAACGGAAGATATTTCCTTTTTCCCCATAGCCCGCTATGGGCTTCCAAATATCCCGTTGCCAATTCCACAAGAACAGCCTTAGCGAAAGGCTGCTTGAAGGGAAAGATGTAACTCTGTGAGATGAATTCACAAAACACAGAGCAGTTTCTCAGAAAGCTTCTTTTCAGTTTTGAACGCAAGATATTTCCTTTTTCACTGTAGCCCTCTATGGGCTTCCAAATATCCCTTTGCCAATTCCACAAGAACAGCCTTAGCGAAAGGCTTCTTGAAGGGAAAGATGTAACACTGTGAGATGAATTCACAGAACACAGAGAAGTTTCTCAGAAAGCTTCTTTCCAGTTTTGAACGGAAGATATTTCCTTTTTCCCCATAGCCCTCTATGGGCTTCCAAATATCCCTTTGCCAATTCCACAAGAACAGCCTTAGCGAAAGGCTGCTTGAAGGGAAGGATGTAACTCTGTGAGATGAATTCACAGAACACAGAGCAGTTTCTCAGAAAGCTTCTTTCCAGTTTTGAACGGAAGATATTTCCTTTTTCACCATAGCCCTCTACGGGCTTCCAAATATCCCTTTGCCAATTCCACAAGAACAGCCTTAGCGAAAGGCTGCTTGAAGGGAAAGATGTAACTCTGTGAGATGAATTCACAGAACACAGAGCAGTTTCTCAGAAAGCTTCTTTCCAGTTTTGAACGGAAGATATTTCCTTTTTCACTGTAGCCCTCTATGGGCTTCCAAATATCCCTTTGCCAATTCCACAAGAACAGCCTTAGCGAAAGGCTTCTTGAAGGGAAAGATGTAACACTGTGAGACGAATTCACAGAACACAGAGAAGTTTCTCAGAAAGCTTCTTTCCAGTTTTGAACGGAAGATATTTCCTTTTTCCCCATAGCCCTCTATGGGCTTCCAAATATCCCTTTGCCAATTCCACAAGAACAGCCTTAGCGAAAGGCTGCTTGAAGGGAAAGATGTAACTCTTTGAGATGAATTGACAGAACACAGAGCAGTTTCTCAGAAAGCTTCTTTCCAGTTTTGAACGGAAGATATTTCCTTTTTCACCATAGCCCTCTACGGGCTTCCAAATATCCCTTTGCCAATTCCACAAGAACAGCCTTAGCGAAAGGCTGCTTGAAGGGAAAGATGTAACTCTGTGAGATGAATTCACAGAACACAGAGCAGTTTCTCAGAAAGCTTCTTTCCAGTTTTGAACGGAAGATATTTCCTTTTTCCCCATAGCCCTCTATGGGCTTCCAAATATCCCGTTGCCAATTCCACAAGAACAGCCTTAGCGAAAGGCTGCTTGAAGGGAAACATGTAACTCTGTGAGATGAATTCACAGAACACAGAGCAGTTTCTCAGAAAGCTTCTTTCCAGTTTTGAACGGAAGATATTTCCTTTTTCACCATATCCCTCTATGGGCTTCCAAATATCCCGTTGCCAATTCCACAAGAACAGCCTTAGCGAAAGGCTGCTTGAAAGGAAAGATGTAACTCTGTGAGATGAAATCACAGAACACAGAGCAGTTTCTCAGAAAGCTTCTTTTCAGTTTTGAACGCAAGATATTTCCTTTTTCACTGTAGCCCTCTATGGGCTTCCAAATATCCCTTTGCCAATTTCACAAGAACAGCCTTAGGGAAAGGCTTCTTGAAGGGAAAGATGTAACTCTGTGAGATGAATTCACAGAACACAGAGCAGTTTCTCAGAAAGCTGCTTTTCAGTTTTGAACGGAAGATATTTCCTTTTTCCCCATAGCCCTCTATGGGCTTCCAAATATCCTTTTGCCAATTCCACAAGAACAGCCTTAGCGAAAGGCTGCTTGACGGGAAAGATGTAACACTGTGAGATGAATTCACAGAACACAGAGCAGTTTCTCAGAAAGCTTCTTTCCAGTTTTGAACATAAGATATTTCCTTTTTCACCATAGCCCTCTACGGGCTTCCAAATATCCCTTTGCCAATTCCACAAGAACAGCCTTAGCGAAAGGCTGCTTGAAGGGAAAGATGTAACTCTGTGAGATGAATTCACAGAACACAGAGCAGTTTCTCAGAAAGCTTCTTTCCAGTTTTGAACGGAAGATATTTCCTTTTTCACCATAGCCCTCTATGGGCTTCCAAATATCCCGTTGCCAATTCCACAAGAACAACCTTAGCGAAAGGCTTCTTGAAGGGAAAGATGTAACTCTGTGAGATGAATTCACAGAACACAGATCAATTTCTCAGAAAGCTTCTTTCCAGTTTTGAACGGAAGATATTTCCTTTTTCCCCATAGCCCTCTATGGGCTTCCAAATATCCCGTTGCCAATTCCACAAGAACAGCCTTAGCGAAAGGCTGCTTGAAGGGAAAGATGTAACTCCGTGAGATGAATTCACAGAACACAGAGCAGTTTCTCAGAAAGCTTCTTTCCAGTTTTGAACGGAAGATATTTCCTTTTTCCCCTTAGCCCTCTATGGGCTTCCAAATATCCCTTTGCCAATTCCACAAGAACAGACTTAGCGAAAGGCTGCTTGAAGAGAAACATGTAACTCTGTGAGATGAATTCACAGAACACAGAGCAGTTTCTCAGAAAGCTTCTTTCCAGTTTTGAACGGAAGATATTTCCTTTTTCACCATAGCCCTCTACGGGCTTCCAAATATCCCTTTGCCAATTCCACAAGAACAGCCTTAGCGAAAGGCTGCTTGAAGGGAAAGATGTAACTCTGTGAGATGAATTCACAGAACACAGAGCAGTTTCTCAGAAAGCTTCTTTCCAGTTTTGAACGGAAGATATTTCCTTTTTCCCCATAGCCCTCTATGGGCTTCCAAATATCCCTTTGCCAATTCCACAAGAACAGCCTTAGCGAAAGGCTGCTTGAAGGGAAAGATGTAACTCTGTGAGATGAATTCACAGAACACAGAGCAGTTTCTCAGAAATCTTCTTTCCAGGTTTGAACGGAAGATATTTCCTTTTTCACCATAGCCCTCTATGGGCTTCCAAATATCCCTTTGCCAATTCCACAAGAACAGCCTTAGCGAAAGGCTTCTTGAAGGGAAAGATGTAACTCTGTGAGATGAATTCACAGAACACAGAGCAGTTTCTCAGAAAGCTTCTTTCCAATTTTGAACGGAAGATATTTCCTTTTTCACTGTAGCCCTCTATGGGCTTCCAAATATCCCTTTGCCAATTCCACAAGAACAGCCTTAGCGAAAGGCTTCTTGAAGGGAAAGATGTAACAGTGTGAGATGAATTCACAGAACACAGAGAAGTTTCTCAGAAAGCTTCTTTCCAGTTTTGAACGGAAGATATTTCCTTTTTCCCCATAGCCCGCTATGGGCTTCCAAATATCCCGTTGCCAATTCCACAAGAACAGCCTTAGCGAAAGGCTGCTTGAAGGGAAAGATGTAACTCTGTGAGATGAATTCACAGAACACAGAGCAGTTTCTCAGAAAGCTTCTTTCCAGTTTTGAACGGAAGATATTTCCTTTTTCCCCTTAGCCCTCTATGGGCTTCCAAATATCCCTTTGCCAATTCCACAAGAACAGACTTAGCGAAAGGCTGCTTGAAGAGAAACATGTAACTCTGTGAGATGAATTCACAGAACACAGAGAAGTTTCTCAGAAAGCTTCTTTCCAGTTTTGAACGGAAGATATTTCCTTTTTCCCCATAGCCCTCTATGGGCTTCCAAATATCCCTTTGCCAATTCCACAAGAACAGCCTTAGCGAAAGGCTGCTTGAAGGGAAAGATGTAACTCTGTGAGATGAATTCACAGAACACAGAGCAGTTTCTCAGAAAGCTTCTTTCCAGTTTTGAACGGAAGATATTTCCTTTTTCACCATAGCCCTCTACGGGCTTCCAAATATCCCTTTGCCAATTCCACAAGAACAGCCTTAGCGAAAGGCTGCTTGAAGGGAAAGATGTAACTCTGTGAGATGAATTCACAGAACACAGAGCAGTTTCTCAGAAAGCTTCTTTCCAGTTTTGAACGGAAGATATTTCCTTTTTCACCATAGCCCTCTATGGGCTTCCAAATATCCCGTTGCCAATTCCACAAGAACAGCCTTAGCGAAAGGCTTCTTGAAGGGAAAGATGTAACTCTGTGAGATGAATTCACAGAACACAGATCAATTTCTCAGAAAGCTTCTTTCCAGTTTTGAACGGAAGATATTTCCTTTTTCCCCATAGCCCGCTATGGGCTTCCAAATATCCCGTTGCCAATTCCACAAGAACAGCCTTAGCGAAAGGCTGCTTGAAGGGAAAGATGTAACTCTGTGAGATGAATTCACAGAACACAGAGCAGTTTCTCAGAAAGCTTCTTTCCAGTTTTGAACGGAAGATATTTCCTTTTTCCCCTTAGCCCTCTATGGGCTTCCAAATATCCCTTTGCCAATTCCACAAGAACAGACTTAGCGAAAGGCTGCTTGAAGAGAAACATTTAACTCTGTGAGATGAATTCACAGAACACAGAGAAGTTTCTCAGAAAGCTTCTTTCCAGTTTTGAACGGAAGATATTTCCTTTTTCCCCATAGCCCTCTATGGGCTTCCAAATATCCCTTTGCCAATTCCACAAGAACAGCCTTAGCGAAAGGCTGCTTGAAGGGAAAGATGTAACTCTGTGAGATGAATTCACAGAACACAGAGCAGTTTCTCAGAAAGCTTCTTTCCAGTTTTGAACGGAAGATATTTCCTTTTTCACCATAGCCCTCTACGGGCTTCCAAATATCCCTTTGCCAATTCCACAAGAACAGCCTTAGCGAAAGGCTGCTTGAAGGGAAAGATGTAACTCTGTGAGATGAATTCACAGAACACAGAGCAGTTTCTCAGAAAGCTTCTTTCCAGTTTTGAACGGAAGATATTTCCTTTTTCCCCATAGCCCTCTATGGGCTTCCAAATATCCCTTTGCCAATTCCACAAGAACAGCCTTAGCGAAAGGCTGCTTGAAGGGAAAGATGTAACTCTGTGAGATGAATTCACAGAACACAGAGCAGTTTCTCAGAAAGCTTCTTTCCAGTTTTGAACGGAAGATATTTCCTTTTTCCCCATAGCCCTCTATGGGCTTCCAAATATCCCTTTGCCAATTCCACAAGAACAGCCTTAGCGAAAGGCTGCTTGAAGGGAAAGATGTAACTCTGTGAGATGAATTCACAGAACACAGAGCAGTTTCTCAGAAATCTTCTTTCCAGGTTTGAACGGAAGATATTTCCTTTTTCACCATAGCCCTCTATGGGCTTCCAAATATCCCTTTGCCAATTCCACAAGAACAGCCTTAGCGAAAGGCTTCTTGAAGGGAAAGATGTAACTCTGTGAGATGAATTCACAGAACACAGAGCAGTTTCTCAGAAAGCTTCTTTCCAATTTTGAACGGAAGATATTTCCTTTTTCACTGTAGCCCTCTATGGGCTTCCAAATATCCCTTTGCCAATTCCACAAGAACAGCCTTAGCGAAAGGCTTCTTGTAGGGAAAGATGTAACAGTGTGAGATGAATTCACAGAACACAGAGAAGTTTCTCAGAAAGCTTCTTTCCAGTTTTGAACGGAAGATATTTCCTTTTTCCCCATAGCCCTCTATGGGCTTCCAAATATCCCTTTGCCAATTCCACAAGAACAGCCTTAGCGAAAGGCTTCTTGAAGGGAAAGATGTAACTCTGTGAGATGAATTCACAGAACACAGATCAATTTCTCAGAAAGCTTCTTTCCAGTTTTGAACGGAAGATATTTCCTTTTTCCCCATAGCCCGCTATGGGCTTCCAAATATCCCGTTGCCAATTCCACAAGAACAGCCTTAGCGAAAGGCTGCTTGAAGGGAAAGATGTAACTCTGTGAGATGAATTCACAGAACACAGAGCAGTTTCTCAGAAAGCTTCTTTCCAGTTTTGAACGGAAGATATTTCCTTTTTCCCCTTAGCCCTCTATGGGCTTCCAAATATCCCTTTGCCAATTCCACAAGAACAGACTTAGCGAAAGGCTGCTTGAAGAGAAACATGTAACTCTGTGAGATGAATTCACAGAACACAGAGAAGTTTCTCAGAAAGCTTCTTTCCAGTTTTGAACGGAAGATATTTCCTTTTTCCCCATAGCCCTCTATGGGCTTCCAAATATCCCTTTGCCAATTCCACAAGAACAGCCTTAGCGAAAGGCTGCTTGAAGGGAAAGATGTAACTCTGTGAGATGAATTCACAGAACACAGAGCAGTTTCTCAGAAAGCTTCTTTCCAGTTTTGAACGGAAGATATTTCCTTTTTCACTGTAGCCCTCTATGGGCTTCGAAATATCCCTTTGCCAATTCCACAAGAACAGCCTTAGCGAAAGGCTTCTTGAAGGGAAAGATGTAACTCTGTGAGATGAATTCACAGAACACAGAGCAGTTTCTCAGAAAGCTTCTTTCGAGTTTTGAACGGAAGATATTTCCTTTTTCACCATAGCCCTCTATGGGCTTCCAAATATCCCGTTGCCAATTCCAAAAGAACAGCCTTAGCGAAAGGCTTCTTGAAGGGAAAGATGTAACTCTGTGAGGTGAATTCACGAACACAGAGCAGTCTCAGAAAGCTTCTTTCCAGTTTTGAACGGAAGATATTTCCTTTTTCCCCATAGCCCTCTATGGGCTTCCAAATATCCCTTTGCCAATTCCACAAGAACAGCCTTAGCGAAAGGCAGCTTGAAGGGAAAGATGTAACTCTGTGAGATGAATTCACAGAGCACAGAGCAGTTTCTCAGAAAGCTTCTTTCCAGTTTTGAACGGAAGATATTTCCTTTTTCCCCATAGCCCTCTATGGGCTTCCAAATATCCCTTTGCCAATTCCACAAGAACAGCCTTAGCGAAAGGCTGCTTGAAGGGAAAGATGTAACTCTGTGAGATGAATTCACAGAACACAGAGCAGTTTCTCAGAAATCTTCTTTCCAGGTTTGAACGGAAGATATTTCCTTTTTCCCCATAGCCCTCTATGGGCTTCCAAATATCCCTTTGCCAATTCCACAAGAACAGCCTTAGCGAAAGGCTTCTTGAAGGGAAAGATGTAACTCTGTGAGATGAATTCACAGAACACAGAGCAGTTTCTCAGAAAGCTTCTTTCCAGTTTTGAACGGAAAATATTTCCTTTTTCACCATAGCCCTCTATGGGCTTCCAAATATCCCGTTGCCAATTCCACAAGAACAGCCTTAGCGAAAGGCTGTTTGAAAGGAAAGATGTAACTCTGTGAGATGAATTCACAGAACACAGAGCAGTTTCTCAGAAAGCTTCTTTTCAGTTTTGAACGCAAGATATTTCCTTTTTTCACTGTAGCCCACTATGGGCTTCCAAATATCCCTTTGCCAATTCCACAAGAACAGCCTTAGCGAAAGGCTTCTTGAAGGGAAAGATGTAACTCTGTGAGATGAATTCACAGAACACAGAGAAGTTTCCCAGAAAGCTTCTTCCCAGTTTTGAACGGAAGATATTTCGTTTTTCCCCATAGCCCTCTATGGGCTTCCAAATATCCCGTTGCCAATTCCCCAAGAACAGCCTTAGCGAAAGGCTGCTTGAAGGGAAACATGTAACTCTGTGAGATGAATTGACAGAACACAGAGCAGTTTCTCAGAAAGCTTCTTTCCAGTTTTGAACGGAAGATATTTCCTTTTTCACCATAGCCCTCTATGGGCTTCCAAATATCCCGTTGCCAATTCCACAAGAACAGCCTTAGCGAAAGGCTGCTTGAAAGGAAAGATGTAACTCTGTGAGATGAATTCACAAAACACAGAGCAGTTTCTCAGAAAGCTTCTTTTCAGTTTTGAACGCAAGATATTTCCTTTTTCACTGTAGCCCTCTATGGGCTTCCAAATATCCCTTTGCCAATTCCACAAGAACAGCCTTAGCGAAAGGCTTCTTGAAGGGAAAGATGTAACACTGTGAGATGAATTCACAGAACACAGAGAAGTTTCTCAGAAAGCTTCTTTCCAGTTTTGAACGGAAGATATTTCCTTTTTCCCCATAGCCCTCTATGGGCTTCCAAATATCCCTTTGCCAATTCCACAAGAACAGCCTTAGCGAAAGGCTGCTTGAAGGGAAGGATGTAACTCTGTGAGATGAATTCACAGAACACAGAGCAGTTTCTCAGAAAGCTTCTTTCCAGTTTTGAACGGAAGATATTTCCTTTTTCACCATAGCCCTCTACGGGCTTCCAAATATCCCTTTGCCAATTCCACAAGAACAGCCTTAGCGAAAGGCTGCTTGAAGGGAAAGATGTAACTCTGTGAGATGAATTCACAGAACACAGAGCAGTTTCTCAGAAAGCTTCTTTCCAGTTTTGAACGGAAGATATTTCCTTTTTCACTGTAGCCCTCTATGGGCTTCCAAATATCCCTTTGCCAATTCCACAAGAACAGCCTTAGCGAAAGGCTTCTTGAAGGGAAAGATGTAACACTGTGAGACGAATTCACAGAACACAGAGAAGTTTCTCAGAAAGCTTCTTTCCAGTTTTGAACGGAAGATATTTCCTTTTTCCCCATAGCCCTCTATGGGCTTCCAAATATCCCTTTGCCAATTCCACAAGAACAGCCTTAGCGAAAGGCTGCTTGAAGGGAAAGATGTAACTCTTTGAGATGAATTGACAGAACACAGAGCAGTTTCTCAGAAAGCTTCTTTCCAGTTTTGAACGGAAGATATTTCCTTTTTCACCATAGCCCTCTACGGGCTTCCAAATATCCCTTTGCCAATTCCACAAGAACAGCCTTAGCGAAAGGCTGCTTGAAGGGAAAGATGTAACTCTGTGAGATGAATTCACAGAACACAGAGCAGTTTCTCAGAAAGCTTCTTTCCAGTTTTGAACGGAAGATATTTCCTTTTTCCCCATAGCCCTCTATGGGCTTCCAAATATCCCGTTGCCAATTCCACAAGAACAGCCTTAGCGAAAGGCTGCTTGAAGGGAAACATGTAACTCTGTGAGATGAATTCACAGAACACAGAGCAGTTTCTCAGAAAGCTTCTTTCCAGTTTTGAACGGAAGATATTTCCTTTTTCACCATAGCCCTCTATGGGCTTCCAAATATCCCGTTGCCAATTCCACAGGAACAGCCTTAGCGAAAGGCTGCTTGAAAGGAAAGATGTAACTCTGTGAGATGAAATCACAGAACACAGAGCAGTTTCTCAGAAAGCTTCTTTTCAGTTTTGAACGCAAGATATTTCCTTTTTCACTGTAGCCCTCTATGGGCTTCCAAATATCCCTTTGCCAATTTCACAAGAACAGCCTTAGGGAAAGGCTTCTTGAAGGGAAAGATGTAACTCTGTGAGATGAATTCACAGAACACAGAGCAGTTTCTCAGAAAGCTGCTTTTCAGTTTTGAACGGAAGATATTTCCTTTTTCCCCATAGCCCTCTATGGGCTTCCAAATATCCTTTTGCCAATTCCACAAGAACAGCCTTAGCGAAAGGCTGCTTGACGGGAAAGATGTAACACTGTGAGATGAATTCACAGTACACAGAGCAGTTTCTCAGAAAGCTTCTTTACAGTTTTGAACGGAAGATATTTCCTTTTTCACCATAGCCCTCTACGGGCTTCCAAATATCCCTTTGCCAATTCCACAAGAACAGCCTTAGCGAAAGGCTGCTTGAAGGGAAAGATGTAACTCTGTGAGATGAATTCACAGAACACAGAGCAGTTTCTCAGAAAGCTTCTTTCCAGTTTTGAACGGAAGATATTTCCTTTTTCACCATAGCCCTCTATGGGCTTCCAAATATCCCGTTGCCAATTCCACAAGAACAGCCTTAGCGAAAGGCTTCTTGAAGGGAAAGATGTAACTCTGTGAGATGAATTCACAGAACACAGATCAATTTCTCAGAAAGCTTCTTTCCAGTTTTGAACGGAAGATATTTCCTTTTTCCCCATAGCCCGCTATGGGCTTCCAAATATCCCGTTGCCAATTCCACAAGAACAGCCTTAGCGAAAGGCTGCTTGAAGGGAAAGATGTAACTCTGTGAGATGAATTCACAGAACACAGAGCAGTTTCTCAGAAAGCTTCTTTCCAGTTTTGAACGGAAGATATTTCCTTTTTCCCCTTAGCCCTCTATGGGCTTCCAAATATCCCTTTGCCAATTCCACAAGAACAGACTTAGCGAAAGGCTGCTTGAAGAGAAACATGTAACTCTGTGAGATGAATTCACAGAACACAGAGAAGTTTCTCAGAAAGCTTCTTTCCAGTTTTGAACGGAAGATATTTCCTTTTTCCCCATAGCCCTCTATGGGCTTCCAAATATCCCTTTGCCAATTCCACAAGAACAGCCTTAGCGAAAGGCTGCTTGAAGGGAAAGATGTAACTCTGTGAGATGAATTCACAGAACACAGAGCAGTTTCTCAGAAAGCTTCTTTCCAGTTTTGAACGGAAGATATTTCCTTTTTCACCATAGCCCTCTACGGGCTTCCAAATATCCCTTTGCCAATTCCACAAGAACAGCCTTAGCGAAAGGCTGCTTGAAGGGAAAGATGTAACTCTGTGAGATGAATTCACAGAACACAGAGCAGTTTCTCAGAAAGCTTCTTTCCAGTTTTGAACGGAAGATATTTCCTTTTTCCCCATAGCCCTCTATGGGCTTCCAAATATCCCTTTGCCAATTCCACAAGAACAGCCTTAGCGAAAGGCTGCTTGAAGGGAAAGATGTAACTCTGTGAGATGAATTCACAGAACACAGAGCAGTTTCTCAAAAAAGCTTCTTTCCAGTTTTGAACGGAAGATATTTCCTTTTTCCCCATAGCCCTCTATGGGCTTCCAAATATCCCTTTGCCAATTCCACAAGAACAGCCTTAGCGAAAGGCTGCTTGAAGGGAAAGATGTAACTCTGTGAGATGAATTCACAGAACACAGAGCAGTTTCTCAGAAATCTTCTTTCCAGGTTTGAACGGAAGATATTTCCTTTTTCACCATAGCCCTCTGTGGGCTTCCAAATATCCCTTTGCCAATTCCACAAGAACAGCCTTAGCGAAAGGCTTCTTGAAGGGAAAGATGTAACTCTGTGAGATGAATTCACAGAACACAGAGCAGTTTCTCAGAAAGCTTCTTTCCAATTTTGAACGGAAGATATTTCCTTTTTCACTGTAGCCCTCTATGGGCTTCCAAATATCCCTTTGCCAATTCCACAAGAACAGCCTTAGCGAAAGGCTTCTTGAAGGGAAAGATGTAACAGTGTGAGATGAATTCACAGAACACAGAGAAGTTTCTCAGAAAGCTTCTTTCCAGTTTTGAACGGAAGATATTTCCTTTTTCCCCATAGCCCTCTATGGGCTTCCAAATATCCCTTTGCCAATTCCACAAGAACAGCCTTAGCGAAAGGCTTCTTGAAGGGAAAGATGTAACTCTGTGAGATGAATTCACAGAACACAGATCAATTTCTCAGAAAGCTTCTTTCCAGTTTTGAACGGAAGATATTTCCTTTTTCCCCATAGCCCGCTATGGGCTTCCAAATATCCCGTTGCCAATTAAACAAGAACAGCCTTAGCGAAAGGCTGCTTGAAGGGAAAGATGTAACCCTGTGAGATGAATTCACAAAACACAGAGCAGTTTCTCAGAAAGCTTCTTTTCAGTTTTGAACGCAAGATATTTCCTTTTTCACTGTAGCCCTCTATGGGCTTCCAAATATCCCTTTGCCAATTCCACAAGAACAGCCTTAGCGAAAGGCTTCTTGAAGGGAAAGATGTAACACTGTGAGATGAATTCACAGAACACAGAGAAGTTTCTCAGAAAGCTTCTTTCCAGTTTTGAACGGAAGATATTTCCTTTTTCCCCATAGCCCTCTATGGGCTTCCAAATATCCCTTTGCCAATTCCACAAGAACAGCCTTAGCGAAAGGCTGCTTGAAGGGAAGGATGTAACTCTGTGAGATGAATTCACAGAACACAGAGCAGTTTCTCAGAAAGCTTCTTTCCAGTTTTGAATGGAAGATATTTCCTTTTTCACCATAGCCCTCTACGGGCTTCCAAATATCCCTTTGCCTATTCCACAAGAACAGCCTTAGCGAAAGGCTGCTTGAAGGGAAAGATGTAACTCTGTGAGATGAATTCACAGAACACAGAGCAGTTTCTCAGAAAGCTTCTTTCCAGTTTTGAACGGAAGATATTTCCTTTTTCACTGTAGCCCTCTATGGGCTTCCAAATATCCCTTTGCCAATTCCACAAGAACAGCCTTAGCGAAAGGCTTCTTGAAGGGAAAGATGTAACACTGTGAGACGAATTCACAGAACACAGAGAAGTTTCTCAGAAAGCTTCTTTCCAGTTTTGAACGGAAGATATTTCCTTTTTCCCCATAGCCCTCTATGGGCTTCCAAATATCCCTTTGCCAATTCCACAAGAACAGCCTTAGCGAAAGGCTGCTTGAAGGGAAAGATGTAACTCTTTGAGATGAATTGACAGAACACAGAGCAGTTTCTCAGAAAGCTTCTTTCCAGTTTTGAACGGAAGATATTTCCTTTTTCACCATAGCCCTCTACGGGCTTCCAAATATCCCTTTGCCAATTCCACAAGAACAGCCTTAGCGAAAGGCTGCTTGAAGGGAAAGATGTAACTCTGTGAGATGAATTCACAGAACACAGAGCAGTTTCTCAGAAAGCTTCTTTCCAGTTTTGAACGGAAGATATTTCCTTTTTCCCCATAGCCCTCTATGGGCTTCCAAATATCCCGTTGCCAATTCCACAAGAACAGCCTTAGCGAAAGGCTGCTTGAAGGGAAACATGTAACTCTGTGAGATGAATTCACAGAACACAGAGCAGTTTCTCAGAAAGCTTCTTTCCAGTTTTGAACGGAAGATATTTCCTTTTTCACCATAGCCCTCTATGGGCTTCCAAATATCCCGTTGCCAATTCCACAAGAACAGCCTTAGCGAAAGGCTGCTTGAAAGGAAAGATGTAACTCTGTGAGATGAAATCACAGAACACAGAGCAGTTTCTCAGAAAGCTTCTTTTCAGTTTTGAACGCAAGATATTTCCTTTTTCACTGTAGCCCTCTATGGGCTTCCAAATATCCCTTTGCCAATTTCACAAGAACAGCCTTAGGGAAAGGCTTCTTGAAGGGAAAGATGTAACTCTGTGAGATGAATTCACAGAACACAGAGCAGTTTCTCAGAAAGCTGCTTTTCAGTTTTGAACGGAAGATATTTCCTTTTTCCCCATAGCCCTCTATGGGCTTCCAAATATCCTTTTGCCAATTCCACAAGAACAGCCTTAGCGAAAGGCTGCTTGACGGGAAAGATGTAACACTGTGAGATGAATTCACAGAACACAGAGCAGTTTCTCAGAAAGCTTCTTTCCAGTTTTGAACATAAGATATTTCCTTTTTCACCATAGCCCTCTACGGGCTTCCAAATATCCCTTTGCCAATTCCACAAGAACAGCCTTAGCGAAAGGCTGCTTGAATTGAAAGATGTAACTCTGTGAGATGAATTCACAGAACACAGAGCAGTTTCTCAGAAAGCTTCTTTCCGGTTTTGAACGGAAGATATTTCCTTTTTCACCATAGCCCTCTATGGGCTTCCAAATATCCCTTTGCCAATTCCATAAGAACAGCCTTAGCGAAAGGCTGCTTGAAGGGAAAGATGTAACTCTGTGAGATGAATTCACAGAACACAGAGCAGTTTCTCAGAAATCTTTTTTCCAGGTTTGAACGAAAGATATTTCCTTTTTCACCATAGCCCTCAATGGGCTTCCAAATATCCCTTTGCCAATTCCACAAGAACAGCCTTAGCGAAAGGCTTCTTGAAGGGAAAGATGTAACTCTGTGAGATGAATTCACAGAACACAGAGCAGTTTCTCAGAAAGCTTCTTTCCAGTTTTGAACGGAAGATATTTCCTTTTTCACTGTAGCCCTCTATGGGCTTCGAAATATCCCTTTGCCAATTCCACAAGAACAGCCTTAGCGAAAGGCTTCTTGAAGGGAAAGATGTAACTCTGTGAGATGAATTCACAGAACACAGAGCAGTTTCTCAGAAAGCTTCTTTCGAGTTTTGAACGGAAGATATTTCCTTTTTCACCATAGCCCTCTATGGGCTTCCAAATATCCCGTTGCCAATTCCAAAAGAACAGCCTTAGCGAAAGGCTTCTTGAAGGGAAAGATGTAACTCTGTGAGGTGAATTCACGAACACAGAGCAGTCTCAGAAAGCTTCTTTCCAGTTTTGAACGGAAGATATTTCCTTTTTCCCCATAGCCCTCTATGGGCTTCCAAATATCCCTTTGCCAATTCCACAAGAACAGCCTTAGCGAAAGGCAGCTTGAAGGGAAAGATGTAACTCTGTGAGATGAATTCACAGAGCACAGAGCAGTTTCTCAGAAAGCTTCTTTCCAGTTTTGAACGGAAGATATTTCCTTTTTCCCCATAGCCCTCTATGGGCTTCCAAATATCCCTTTGCCAATTCCACAAGAACAGCCTTAGCGAAAGGCTGCTTGAAGGGAAAGATGTAACTCTGTGAGATGAATTCACAGAACACAGAGCAGTTTCTCAGAAATCTTCTTTCCAGGTTTGAACGGAAGATATTTCCTTTTTCCCCATAGCCCTCTATGGGCTTCCAAATATCCCTTTGCCAATTCCACAAGAACAGCCTTAGCGAAAGGCTTCTTGAAGGGAAAGATGTAACTCTGTGAGATGAATTCACAGAACACAGAGCAGTTTCTCAGAAAGCTTCTTTCCAGTTTTGAACGGAAGATATTTCCTTTTTCACCATAGCCCTCTATGGGCTTCCAAATATCCCGTTGCCAATTCCACAAGAACAGCCTTAGCGAAAGGCTGTTTGAAAGGAAAGATGTAACTCTGTGAGATGAATTCACAGAACACAGAGCAGTTTCTCAGAAAGCTTCTTTTCAGTTTTGAACGCAAGATATTTCCTTTTTCACTGTAGCCCTCTATGGGCTTCCAAATATCCCTTTGCGAATTCCACAAGAACAGCCTTAGCGAAAGGCTTCTTGAAGGGAAAGATGTAACTCTGTGAGATGAATTCACAGAACACAGAGAAGTTTCCCAGAAAGCTTCTTTCCAGTTTTGAACGGAAGATATTTCGTTTTTCCCCATAGCCCTCTATGGGCTTCCAAATATCCCGTTGCCAATTCCCCAAGAACAGCCTTAGCGAAAGGCTGCTTGAAGGGAAACATGTAACTCTGTGAGATGAAATGACAGAACACAGAGCAGTTTCTCAGAAAGCTTCTTTCCAGTTTTGAACGGAAGATATTTCCTTTTTCACCATAGCCCTCTATGGGCTTCCAAATATCCCGTTGCCAATTCCACAAGAACAGCCTTAGCGAAAGGCTGCTTGAAAGGAAAGATGTAACTCTGTGAGATGAATTCACAAAACACAGAGCAGTTTCTCAGAAAGCTTCTTTTCAGTTTTGAACGCAAGATATTTCCTTTTTCACTGTAGCCCTCTATGGGCTTCCAAATATCCCTTTGCCAATTCCACAAGAACAGCCTTAGCGAAAGGCTTCTTGAAGGGAAAGATGTAACACTGTGAGATGAATTCACAGAACACAGAGAAGTTTCTCAGAAAGCTTCTTTCCAGTTTTGAACGGAAGATATTTCCTTTTTCCCCATAGCCCTCTATGGGCTTCCAAATATCCCTTTGCCAATTCCACAAGAACAGCCTTAGCGAAAGGCTGCTTGAAGGGAAGGATGTAACTCTGTGAGATGAATTCACAGAACACAGAGCAGTTTCTCAGAAAGCTTCTTTCCAGTTTTGAACGGAAGATATTTCCTTTTTCACCATAGCCCTCTACGGGCTTCCAAATATCCCTTTGCCAATTCCACAAGAACAGCCTTAGCGAAAGGCTGCTTGAAGGGAAAGATGTAACTCTGTGAGATGAATTCACAGAACACAGAGCAGTTTCTCAGAAAGCTTCTTTCCAGTTTTGAACGGAAGATATTTCCTTTTTCACTGTAGCCCTCTATGGGCTTCCAAATATCCCTTTGCCAATTCCACAAGAACAGCCTTAGCGAAAGGCTTCTTGAAGGGAAAGATGTAACACTGTGAGACGAATTCACAGAACACAGAGAAGTTTCTCAGAAAGCTTCTTTCCAGTTTTGAACGGAAGATATTTCCTTTTTCCCCATAGCCCTCTATGGGCTTCCAAATATCCCTTTGCCAATTCCACAAGAACAGCCTTAGCGAAAGGCTGCTTGAAGGGAAAGATGTAACTCTTTGAGATGAATTGACAGAACACAGAGCAGTTTCTCAGAAAGCTTCTTTCCAGTTTTGAACGGAAGATATTTCCTTTTTCACCATAGCCCTCTACGGGCTTCCAAATATCCCTTTGCCAATTCCACAAGAACAGCCTTAGCGAAAGGCTGCTTGAAGGGAAAGATGTAACTCTGTGAGATGAATTCACAGAACACAGAGCAGTTTCTCAGAAAGCTTCTTTCCAGTTTTGAACGGAAGATATTTCCTTTTTCCCCATAGCCCTCTATGGGCTTCCAAATATCCCGTTGCCAATTCCACAAGAACAGCCTTAGCGAAAGGCTGCTTGAAGGGAAACATGTAACTCTGTGAGATGAATTCACAGAACACAGAGCAGTTTCTCAGAAAGCTTCTTTCCAGTTTTGAACGGAAGATATTTCCTTTTTCACCATAGCCCTCTATGGGCTTCCAAATATCCCGTTGCCAATTCCACAAGAACAGCCTTAGCGAAAGGCTGCTTGAAAGGAAAGATGTAACTCTGTGAGATGAAATCACAGAACACAGAGCAGTTTCTCAGAAAGCTTCTTTTCAGTTTTGAACGCAAGATATTTCCTTTTTCACTGTAGCCCTCTATGGGCTTCCAAATATCCCTTTGCCAATTTCACAAGAACAGCCTTAGGGAAAGGCTTCTTGAAGGGAAAGATGTAACTCTGTGAGATGAATTCACAGAACACAGAGCAGTTTCTCAGAAAGCTGCTTTTCAGTTTTGAACGGAAGATATTTCCTTTTTCCCCATAGCCCTCTATGGGCTTCCAAATATCCTTTTGCCAATTCCACAAGAACAGCCTTAGCGAAAGGCTGCTTGACGGGAAAGATGTAACTCTGTGAGATGAATTCACAGAACACAGAGCAGTTTCTCAGAAAGCTTCTTTCGAGTTTTGAACGGAAGATATTTCCTTTTTCACCATAGCCCTCTATGGGCTTCCAAATATCCCGTTGCCAATTCCAAAAGAACAGCCTTAGCGAAAGGCTTCTTGAAGGGAAAGATGTAACTCTGTGAGGTGAATTCACGAACACAGAGCAGTCTCAGAAAGCTTCTTTCCAGTTTTGAACGGAAGATATTTCCTTTTTCCCCATAGCCCTCTATGGGCTTCCAAATATCCCTTTGCCAATTCCACAAGAACAGCCTTAGCGAAAGGCAGCTTGAAGGGAAAGATGTAACTCTGTGAGATGAATTCACAGAGCACAGAGCAGTTTCTCAGAAAGCTTCTTTCCAGTTTTGAACGGAAGATATTTCCTTTTTCCCCATAGCCCTCTATGGGCTTCCAAATATCCCTTTGCCAATTCCACAAGAACAGCCTTAGCGAAAGGCTGCTTGAAGGGAAAGATGTAACTCTGTGAGATGAATTCACAGAACACAGAGCAGTTTCTCAGAAATCTTCTTTCCAGGTTTGAACGGAAGATATTTCCTTTTTCCCCATAGCCCTCTATGGGCTTCCAAATATCCCTTTGCCAATTCCACAAGAACAGCCTTAGCGAAAGGCTTCTTGAAGGGAAAGATGTAACTCTGTGAGATGAATTCACAGAACACAGAGCAGTTTCTCAGAAAGCTTCTTTCCAGTTTTGAACGGAAGATATTTCCTTTTTCACCATAGCCCTCTATGGGCTTCCAAATATCCCGTTGCCAATTCCACAAGAACAGCCTTAGCGAAAGGCTGTTTGAAAGGAAAGATGTAACTCTGTGAGATGAATTCACAGAACACAGAGCAGTTTCTCAGAAAGCTTCTTTTCAGTTTTGAACGCAAGATATTTCCTTTTTCACTGTAGCCCTCTATGGGCTTCCAAATATCCCTTTGCGAATTCCACAAGAACAGCCTTAGCGAAAGGCTTCTTGAAGGGAAAGATGTAACTCTGTGAGATGAATTCACAGAACACAGAGAAGTTTCCCAGAAAGCTTCTTTCCAGTTTTGAACGGAAGATATTTCGTTTTTCCCCATAGCCCTCTATGGGCTTCCAAATATCCCGTTGCCAATTCCCCAAGAACAGCCTTAGCGAAAGGCTGCTTGAAGGGAAACATGTAACTCTGTGAGATGAAATGACAGAACACAGAGCAGTTTCTCAGAAAGCTTCTTTCCAGTTTTGAACGGAAGATATTTCCTTTTTCACCATAGCCCTCTATGGGCTTCCAAATATCCCGTTGCCAATTCCACAAGAACAGCCTTAGCGAAAGGCTGCTTGAAAGGAAAGATGTAACTCTGTGAGATGAATTCACAAAACACAGAGCAGTTTCTCAGAAAGCTTCTTTTCAGTTTTGAACGCAAGATATTTCCTTTTTCACTGTAGCCCTCTATGGGCTTCCAAATATCCCTTTGCCAATTCCACAAGAACAGCCTTAGCGAAAGGCTTCTTGAAGGGAAAGATGTAACACTGTGAGATGAATTCACAGAACACAGAGAAGTTTCTCAGAAAGCTTCTTTCCAGTTTTGAACGGAAGATATTTCCTTTTTCCCCATAGCCCTCTATGGGCTTCCAAATATCCCTTTGCCAATTCCACAAGAACAGCCTTAGCGAAAGGCTGCTTGAAGGGAAGGATGTAACTCTGTGAGATGAATTCACAGAACACAGAGCAGTTTCTCAGAAAGCTTCTTTCCAGTTTTGAACGGAAGATATTTCCTTTTTCACCATAGCCCTCTACGGGCTTCCAAATATCCCTTTGCCAATTCCACAAGAACAGCCTTAGCGAAAGGCTGCTTGAAGGGAAAGATGTAACTCTGTGAGATGAATTCACAGAACACAGAGCAGTTTCTCAGAAAGCTTCTTTCCAGTTTTGAACGGAAGATATTTCCTTTTTCACTGTAGCCCTCTATGGGCTTCCAAATATCCCTTTGCCAATTCCACAAGAACAGCCTTAGCGAAAGGCTTCTTGAAGGGAAAGATGTAACACTGTGAGACGAATTCACAGAACACAGAGAAGTTTCTCAGAAAGCTTCTTTCCAGTTTTGAACGGAAGATATTTCCTTTTTCCCCATAGCCCTCTATGGGCTTCCAAATATCCCTTTGCCAATTCCACAAGAACAGCCTTAGCGAAAGGCTGCTTGAAGGGAAAGATGTAACTCTTTGAGATGAATTGACAGAACACAGAGCAGTTTCTCAGAAAGCTTCTTTCCAGTTTTGAACGGAAGATATTTCCTTTTTCACCATAGCCCTCTACGGGCTTCCAAATATCCCTTTGCCAATTCCACAAGAACAGCCTTAGCGAAAGGCTGCTTGAAGGGAAAGATGTAACTCTGTGAGATGAATTCACAGAACACAGAGCAGTTTCTCAGAAAGCTTCTTTCCAGTTTTGAACGGAAGATATTTCCTTTTTCCCCATAGCCCTCTATGGGCTTCCAAATATCCCTTTGCCAATTCCACAAGAACAGCCTTAGCGAAAGGCTGCTTGAAGGGAAACATGTAACTCTGTGAGATGAATTCACAGAACACAGAGCAGTTTCTCAGAAAGCTTCTTTCCAGTTTTGAACGGAAGATATTTCCTTTTTCACCATAGCCCTCTATGGGCTTCCAAATATCCCGTTGCCAATTCCACAAGAACAGCCTTAGCGAAAGGCTGCTTGAAAGGAAAGATGTAACTCTGTGAGATGAAATCACAGAACACAGAGCAGTTTCTCAGAAAGCTTCTTTTCAGTTTTGAACGCAAGATATTTCCTTTTTCACTGTAGCCCTCTATGGGCTTCCAAATATCCCTTTGCCAATTTCACAAGAACAGCCTTAGGGAAAGGCTTCTTGAAGGGAAAGATGTAACTCTGTGAGATGAATTCACAGAACACAGAGCAGTTTCTCAGAAAGCTGCTTTTCAGTTTTGAACGGAAGATATTTCCTTTTTCCCCATAGCCCTCTATGGGCTTCCAAATATCCTTTTGCCAATTCCACAAGAACAGCCTTAGCGAAAGGCTGCTTGACGGGAAAGATGTAACTCTGTGAGATGAATTCACAGAACACAGAGCAGTTTCTCAGAAAGCTTCTTTCGAGTTTTGAACGGAAGATATTTCCTTTTTCACCATAGCCCTCTATGGGCTTCCAAATATCCCGTTGCCAATTCCAAAAGAACAGCCTTAGCGAAAGGCTTCTTGAAGGGAAAGATGTAACTCTGTGAGGTGAATTCACGAACACAGAGCAGTCTCAGAAAGCTTCTTTCCAGTTTTGAACGGAAGATATTTCCTTTTTCCCCATAGCCCTCTATGGGCTTCCAAATATCCCTTTGCCAATTCCACAAGAACAGCCTTAGCGAAAGGCAGCTTGAAGGGAAAGATGTAACTCTGTGAGATGAATTCACAGAGCACAGAGCAGTTTCTCAGAAAGCTTCTTTCCAGTTTTGAACGGAAGATATTTCCTTTTTCCCCATAGCCCTCTATGGGCTTCCAAATATCCCTTTGCCAATTCCACAAGAACAGCCTTAGCGAAAGGCTGCTTGAAGGGAAAGATGTAACTCTGTGAGATGAATTCACAGAACACAGAGCAGTTTCTCAGAAATCTTCTTTCCAGGTTTGAACGGAAGATATTTCCTTTTTCCCCATAGCCCTCTATGGGCTTCCAAATATCCCTTTGCCAATTCCACAAGAACAGCCTTAGCGAAAGGCTTCTTGAAGGGAAAGATGTAACTCTGTGAGATGAATTCACAGAACACAGAGCAGTTTCTCAGAAAGCTTCTTTCCAGTTTTGAACGGAAGATATTTCCTTTTTCACCATAGCCCTCTATGGGCTTCCAAATATCCCGTTGCCAATTCCACAAGAACAGCCTTAGCGAAAGGCTGTTTGAAAGGAAAGATGTAACTCTGTGAGATGAATTCACAGAACACAGAGCAGTTTCTCAGAAAGCTTCTTTTCAGTTTTGAACGCAAGATATTTCCTTTTTCACTGTAGCCCTCTATGGGCTTCCAAATATCCCTTTGCGAATTCCACAAGAACAGCCTTAGCGAAAGGCTTCTTGAAGGGAAAGATGTAACTCTGTGAGATGAATTCACAGAACACAGAGAAGTTTCCCAGAAAGCTTCTTTCCAGTTTTGAACGGAAGATATTTCGTTTTTCCCCATAGCCCTCTATGGGCTTCCAAATATCCCGTTGCCAATTCCCCAAGAACAGCCTTAGCGAAAGGCTGCTTGAAGGGAAACATGTAACTCTGTGAGATGAAATGACAGAACACAGAGCAGTTTCTCAGAAAGCTTCTTTCCAGTTTTGAACGGAAGATATTTCCTTTTTCACCATAGCCCTCTATGGGCTTCCAAATATCCCGTTGCCAATTCCACAAGAACAGCCTTAGCGAAAGGCTGCTTGAAAGGAAAGATGTAACTCTGTGAGATGAATTCACAAAACACAGAGCAGTTTCTCAGAAAGCTTCTTTTCAGTTTTGAACGCAAGATATTTCCTTTTTCACTGTAGCCCTCTATGGGCTTCCAAATATCCCTTTGCCAATTCCACAAGAACAGCCTTAGCGAAAGGCTTCTTGAAGGGAAAGATGTAACACTGTGAGATGAATTCACAGAACACAGAGAAGTTTCTCAGAAAGCTTCTTTCCAGTTTTGAACGGAAGATATTTCCTTTTTCCCCATAGCCCTCTATGGGCTTCCAAATATCCCTTTGCCAATTCCACAAGAACAGCCTTAGCGAAAGGCTGCTTGAAGGGAAGGATGTAACTCTGTGAGATGAATTCACAGAACACAGAGCAGTTTCTCAGAAAGCTTCTTTCCAGTTTTGAACGGAAGATATTTCCTTTTTCACCATAGCCCTCTACGGGCTTCCAAATATCCCTTTGCCAATTCCACAAGAACAGCCTTAGCGAAAGGCTGCTTGAAGGGAAAGATGTAACTCTGTGAGATGAATTCACAGAACACAGAGCAGTTTCTCAGAAAGCTTCTTTCCAGTTTTGAACGGAAGATATTTCCTTTTTCACTGTAGCCCTCTATGGGCTTCCAAATATCCCTTTGCCAATTCCACAAGAACAGCCTTAGCGAAAGGCTTCTTGAAGGGAAAGATGTAACACTGTGAGACGAATTCACAGAACACAGAGAAGTTTCTCAGAAAGCTTCTTTCCAGTTTTGAACGGAAGATATTTCCTTTTTCCCCATAGCCCTCTATGGGCTTCCAAATATCCCTTTGCCAATTCCACAAGAACAGCCTTAGCGAAAGGCTGCTTGAAGGGAAAGATGTAACTCTTTGAGATGAATTGACAGAACACAGAGCAGTTTCTCAGAAAGCTTCTTTCCAGTTTTGAACGGAAGATATTTCCTTTTTCACCATAGCCCTCTACGGGCTTCCAAATATCCCTTTGCCAATTCCACAAGAACAGCCTTAGCGAAAGGCTGCTTGAAGGGAAAGATGTAACTCTGTGAGATGAATTCACAGAACACAGAGCAGTTTCTCAGAAAGCTTCTTTCCAGTTTTGAACGGAAGATATTTCCTTTTTCCCCATAGCCCTCTATGGGCTTCCAAATATCCCGTTGCCAATTCCACAAGAACAGCCTTAGCGAAAGGCTGCTTGAAGGGAAACATGTAACTCTGTGAGATGAATTCACAGAACACAGAGCAGTTTCTCAGAAAGCTTCTTTCCAGTTTTGAACGGAAGATATTTCCTTTTTCACCATAGCCCTCTATGGGCTTCCAAATATCCCGTTGCCAATTCCACAAGAACAGCCTTAGCGAAAGGCTGCTTGAAAGGAAAGATGTAACTCTGTGAGATGAAATCACAGAACACAGAGCAGTTTCTCAGAAAGCTTCTTTTCAGTTTTGAACGCAAGATATTTCCTTTTTCACTGTAGCCCTCTATGGGCTTCCAAATATCCCTTTGCCAATTTCACAAGAACAGCCTTAGGGAAAGGCTTCTTGAAGGGAAAGATGTAACTCTGTGAGATGAATTCACAGAACACAGAGCAGTTTCTCAGAAAGCTGCTTTTCAGTTTTGAACGGAAGATATTTCCTTTTTCCCCATAGCCCTCTATGGGCTTCCAAATATCCTTTTGCCAATTCCACAAGAACAGCCTTAGCGAAAGGCTGCTTGACGGGAAAGATGTAACACTGTGAGATGAATTCACAGAACACAGAGCAGTTTCTCAGAAAGCTTCTTTCCAGTTTTGAACGGAAGATATTTCCTTTTTCACCATAGCCCTCTACGGGCTTCCAAATATCCCTTTGCCAATTCCACAAGAACAGCCTTAGCGAAAGGCTGCTTGAAGGGAAAGATGTAACTCTGTGAGATGAATTCACAGAACACAGAGCAGTTTCTCAGAAAGCTTCTTTCCAGTTTTGAACGGAAGATATTTCCTTTTTCACCATAGCCCTCTATGGGCTTCCAAATATCCCGTTGCCAATTCCACAAGAACAGCCTTAGCGAAAGGCTTCTTGAAGGGAAAGATGTAACTCTGTGAGATGAATTCACAGAACACAGATCAATTTCTCAGAAAGCATCTTTCCAGTTTTGAACGGAAGATATTTCCTTTTTCCCCATAGCCCGCTATGGGCTTCCAAATATCCCGTTGCCAATTCCACAAGAACAGCCTTAGCGAAAGGCTGCTTGAAGGGAAAGATGTAACTCTGTGAGATGAATTCACAGAACACAGAGCAGTTTCTCAGAAAGCTTCTTTCCAGTTTTGAACGGAAGATATTTCCTTTTTCCCCTTAGCCCTCTATGGGCTTCCAAATATCCCTTTGCCAATTCCACAAGAACAGACTTAGCGAAAGGCTGCTTGAAGAGAAACATGTAACTCTGTGAGATGAATTCACAGAACACAGAGAAGTTTCTCAGAAAGCTTCTTTCCAGTTTTGAACGGAAGATATTTCCTTTTTCCCCATAGCCCTCTATGGGCTTCCAAATATCCCTTTGCCAATTCCACAAGAACAGCCTTAGCGAAAGGCTGCTTGAAGGGAAAGATGTAACTCTGTGAGATGAATTCACAGAACACAGAGCAGTTTCTCAGAAAGCTTCTTTCCAGTTTTGAACGGAAGATATTTCCTTTTTCACCATAGCCCTCTACGGGCTTCCAAATATCCCTTTGCCAATTCCACAAGAACAGCCTTAGCGAAAGGCTGCTTGAAGGGAAAGATGTAACTCTGTGAGATGAATTCACAGAACACAGAGCAGTTTCTCAGAAAGCTTCTTTCCAGTTTTGAACGGAAGATATTTCCTTTTTCCCCATAGCCCTCTATGGGCTTCCAAATATCCCTTTGCCAATTCCACAAGAACAGCCTTAGCGAAAGGCTGCTTGAAGGGAAAGATGTAACTCTGTGAGATGAATTCACAGAACACAGAGCAGTTTCTCAGAAAGCTTCTTTCCAGTTTTGAACGGAAGATATTTCCTTTTTCCCCATAGCCCTCTATGGGCTTCCAAATATCCCTTTGCCAATTCCACAAGAACAGCCTTAGCGAAAGGCTGCTTGAAGGGAAAGATGTAACTCTGTGAGATGAATTCACAGAACACAGAGCAGTTTCTCAGAAATCTTCTTTCCAGGTTTGAACGGAAGATATTTCCTTTTTCACCATAGCCCTCTGTGGGCTTCCAAATATCCCTTTGCCAATTCCACAAGAACAGCCTTAGCGAAAGGCTTCTTGAAGGGAAAGATGTAACTCTGTGAGATGAATTCACAGAACACAGAGCAGTTTCTCAGAAAGCTTCTTTCCAATTTTGAACGGAAGATATTTCCTTTTTCACTGTAGCCCTCTATGGGCTTCCAAATATCCCTTTGCCAATTCCACAAGAACAGCCTTAGCGAAAGGCTTCTTGAAGGGAAAGATGTAACAGTGTGAGATGAATTCACAGAACACAGAGAAGTTTCTCAGAAAGCTTCTTTCCAGTTTTGAACGGAAGATATTTCCTTTTTCCCCATAGCCCTCTATGGGCTTCCAAATATCCCTTTGCCAATTCCACAAGAACAGCCTTAGCGAAAGGCTTCTTGAAGGGAAAGATGTAACTCTGTGAGATGAATTCACAGAACACAGATCAATTTCTCAGAAAGCTTCTTTCCAGTTTTGAACGGAAGATATTTCCTTTTTCCCCATAGCCCGCTATGGGCTTCCAAATATCCCGTTGCCAATTCCACAAGAACAGCCTTAGCGAAAGGCTGCTTGAAGGGAAAGATGTAACTCTGTGAGATGAATTCACAAAACACAGAGCAGTTTCTCAGAAAGCTTCTTTTCAGTTTTGAACGCAAGATATTTCCTTTTTCACTGTAGCCCTCTATGGGATTCCAAATATCCCTTTGCCAATTCCACAAGAACAGCCTTAGCGAAAGGCTTCTTGAAGGGAAAGATGTAACACTGTGAGATGAATTCACAGAACACAGAGAAGTTTCTCAGAAAGCTTCTTTCCAGTTTTGAACGGAAGATATTTCCTTTTTCCCCATAGCCCTCTATGGGCTTCCAAATATCCCTTTGCCAATTCCACAAGAACAGCCTTAGCGAAAGGCTGCTTGAAGGGAAGGATGTAACTCTGTGAGATGAATTCACAGAACACAGAGCAGTTTCTCAGAAAGCTTCTTTCCAGTTTTGAACGGAAGATATTTCCTTTTTCACCATAGCCCTCTACGGGCTTCCAAATATCCCTTTGCCAATTCCACAAGAACAGCCTTAGCGAAAGGCTGCTTGAAGGGAAAGATGTAACTCTGTGAGATGAATTCACAGAACACAGAGCAGTTTCTCAGAAAGCTTCTTTCCAGTTTTGAACGGAAGATATTTCCTTTTTCACTGTAGCCCTCTATGGGCTTCCAAATATCCCTTTGCCAATTCCACAAGAACAGCCTTAGCGAAAGGCTTCTTGAAGGGAAAGATGTAACACTGTGAGACGAATTCACAGAACACAGAGAAGTTTCTCAGAAAGCTTCTTTCCAGTTTTGAACGGAAGATATTTCCTTTTTCCCCATAGCCCTCTATGGGCTTCCAAATATCCCTTTGCCAATTCCACAAGAACAGCCTTAGCGAAAGGCTGCTTGAAGGGAAAGATGTAACTCTTTGAGATGAATTGACAGAACACAGAGCAGTTTCTCAGAAAGCTTCTTTCCAGTTTTGAACGGAAGATATTTCCTTTTTCACCATAGCCCTCTACGGGCTTCCAAATATCCCTTTGCCAATTCCACAAGAACAGCCTTAGCGAAAGGCTGCTTGAAGGGAAAGATGTAACTCTGTGAGATGAATTCACAGAACACAGAGCAGTTTCTCAGAAAGCTTCTTTCCAGTTTTGAACGGAAGATATTTCCTTTTTCCCCATAGCCCTCTATGGGCTTCCAAATATCCCGTTGCCAATTCCACAAGAACAGCCTTAGCGAAAGGCTGCTTGAAGGGAAACATGTAACTCTGTGAGATGAATTCACAGAACACAGAGCAGTTTCTCAGAAAGCTTCTTTCCAGTTTTGAACGGAAGATATTTCCTTTTTCACCATATCCCTCTATGGGCTTCCAAATATCCCGTTGCCAATTCCACAAGAACAGCCTTAGCGAAAGGCTGCTTGAAAGGAAAGATGTAACTCTGTGAGATGAAATCACAGAACACAGAGCAGTTTCTCAGAAAGCTTCTTTTCAGTTTTGAACGCAAGATATTTCCTTTTTCACTGTAGCCCTCTATGGGCTTCCAAATATCCCTTTGCCAATTTCACAAGAACAGCCTTAGGGAAAGGCTTCTTGAAGGGAAAGATGTAACTCTGTGAGATGAATTCACAGAACACAGAGCAGTTTCTCAGAAAGTTGCTTTTCAGTTTTGAACGGAAGATATTTCCTTTTTCCCCATAGCCCTCTATGGGCTTCCAAATATCCTTTTGCCAATTCCACAAGAACAGCCTTAGCGAAAGGCTGCTTGACGGGAAAGATGTAACACTGTGAGATGAATTCACAGAACACAGAGCAGTTTCTCAGAAAGCTTCTTTCCAGTTTTGAACATAAGATATTTCCTTTTTCACCATAGCCCTCTACGGGCTTCCAAATATCCCTTTGCCAATTCCACAAGAACAGCCTTAGCGAAAGGCTGCTTGAAGGGAAAGATGTAACTCTGTGAGATGAATTCACAGAACACAGAGCAGTTTCTCAGAAAGCATCTTTCCAGTTTTGAACGGAAGATATTTCCTTTTTCCCCATAGCCCGCTATGGGCTTCCAAATATCCCGTTGCCAATTCCACAAGAACAGCCTTAGCGAAAGGCTGCTTGAAGGGAAAGATGTAACTCTGTGAGATGAATTCACAGAACACAGAGCAGTTTCTCAGAAAGCTTCTTTTCAGTTTTGAACGGAAGATATTTCCTTTTTCCCCTTAGCCCTCTATGGGCTTCCAAATATCCCTTTGCCAATTCCACAAGAACAGACTTAGCGAAAGGCTGCTTGAAGAGAAACATGTAACTCTGTGAGATGAATTCACAGAACACAGAGAAGTTTCTCAGAAAGCTTCTTTCCAGTTTTGAACGGAAGATATTTCCTTTTTCCCCATAGCCCTCTATGGGCTTCCAAATATCCCTTTGCCAATTCCACAAGAACAGCCTTAGCGAAAGGCTGCTTGAAGGGAAAGATGTAACTCTGTGAGATGAATTCACAGAACACAGAGCAGTTTCTCAGAAAGCTTCTTTCCAGTTTTGAACGGAAGATATTTCCTTTTTCACCATAGCCCTCTACGGGCTTCCAAATATCCCTTTGCCAATTCCACAAGAACAGCCTTAGCGAAAGGCTGCTTGAAGGGAAAGATGTAACTCTGTGAGATGAATTCACAGAACACAGAGCAGTTTCTCAGAAAGCTTCTTTCCAGTTTTGAACGGAAGATATTTCCTTTTTCCCCATAGCCCTCTATGGGCTTCCAAATATCCCTTTGCCAATTCCACAAGAACAGCCTTAGCGAAAGGCTGCTTGAAGGGAAAGATGTAACTCTGTGAGATGAATTCACAGAACACAGAGCAGTTTCTCAGAAAGCTTCTTTCCAGTTTTGAACGGAAGATATTTCCTTTTTCCCCATAGCCCTCTATGGGCTTCCAAATATCCCTTTGCCAATTCCACAAGAACAGCCTTAGCGAAAGGCTGCTTGAAGGGAAAGATGTAACTCTGTGAGATGAATTCACAGAACACAGAGCAGTTTCTCAGAAATCTTCTTTCCAGGTTTGAACGGAAGATATTTCCTTTTTCACCATAGCCCTCTGTGGGCTTCCAAATATCCCTTTGCCAATTCCACAAGAACAGCCTTAGCGAAAGGCTTCTTGAAGGGAAAGATGTAACTCTGTGAGATGAATTCACAGAACACAGAGCAGTTTCTCAGAAAGCTTCTTTCCAATTTTGAACGGAAGATATTTCCTTTTTCACTGTAGCCCTCTATGGGCTTCCAAATATCCCTTTGCCAATTCCACAAGAACAGCCTTAGCGAAAGGCTTCTTGAAGGGAAAGATGTAACAGTGTGAGATGAATTCAAAGAACACAGAGAAGTTTCTCAGAAAGCTTCTTTCCAGTTTTGAACGGAAGATATTTCCTTTTTCCCCATAGCCCTCTATGGGCTTCCAAATATCCCTTTGCCAATTCCACAAGAACAGCCTTAGCGAAAGGCTTCTTGAAGGGAAAGATGTAACTCTGTGAGATGAATTCACAGAACACAGATCAATTTCTCAGAAAGCTTCTTTCCAGTTTTGAACGGAAGATATTTCCTTTTTCCCCATAGCCCGCTTTGGGCTTCCAAATATCCCGTTGCCAATTCCACAAGAACAGCCTTAGCGAAAGGCTGCTTGAAGGGAAAGATGTAACTCTGTGAGATGAATTCACAAAACACAGAGCAGTTTCTCAGAAAGCTTCTTTTCAGTTTTGAACGCAAGATATTTCCTTTTTCACTGTAGCCCTCTATGGGCTTCCAAATATCCCTTTGCCAATTCCACAAGAACAGCCTTAGCGAAAGGCTGCTTGAAGGGAAAGATGTAACTCTTTGAGATGAATTGACAGAACACAGAGCAGTTTCTCAGAAAGCTTCTTTCCAGTTTTGAACGGAAGATATTTCCTTTTTCACCATAGCCCTCTACGGGCTTCCAAATATCCCTTTGCCAATTCCACAAGAACAGCCTTAGCGAAAGGCTGCTTGAAGGGAAAGATGTAACTCTGTGAGATGAATTCACAGAACACAGAGCAGTTTCTCAGAAAGCTTCTTTCCAGTTTTGAACGGAAGATATTTCCTTTTTCCCCATAGCCCTCTATGGGCTTCCAAATATCCCGTTGCCAATTCCACAAGAACAGCCTTAGCGAAAGGCTGCTTGAAGGGAAACATGTAACTCTGTGTGATGAATTCACAGAACACAGAGCAGTTTCTCAGAAAGCTTCTTTCCAGTTTTGAACGGAAGATATTTCCTTTTTCACCATATCCCTCTATGGGCTTCCAAATATCCCGTTGCCAATTCCACAAGAACAGCCTTAGCGAAAGGCTGCTTGAAAGGAAAGATGTAACTCTGT
Source organism: Chlorocebus sabaeus (assembly GCF_047675955.1). NCBI lineage: Eukaryota > Metazoa > Chordata > Mammalia > Primates > Cercopithecidae > Chlorocebus > Chlorocebus sabaeus. The sequence continues at coordinate 2,244,846 of NW_027327703.1, read as the reverse complement.
GAGATGAAATCACAGAACACAGAGCAGTTTCTCAGAAAGCTTCTTTTCAGTTTTGAACGCAAGATATTTCCTTTTTCACTGTAGCCCTCTATGGGCTTCCAAATATCCCTTTGCCAATTTCACAAGAACAGCCTTAGGGAAAGGCTTCTTGAAGGGAAAGATGTAACTCTGTGAGATGAATTCACAGAACACAGAGCAGTTTCTCAGAAAGCTGCTTTTCAGTTTTGAACGGAAGATATTTCCTTTTTCCCCATAGCCCTCTATGGGCTTCCAAATATCCTTTTGCCAATTCCACAAGAACAGCCTTAGCGAAAGGCTGCTTGACGGGAAAGATGTAACACTGTGAGATGAATTCACAGAACACAGAGCAGTTTCTCAGAAAGCTTCTTTCCAGTTTTGAACATAAGATATTTCCTTTTTCACCATAGCCCTCTACGGGCTTCCAAATATCCCTTTGCCAATTCCACAAGAACAGCCTTAGCGAAAGGCTGCTTGAAGGGAAAGATGTAACTCTGTGAGATGAATTCACAGAACACAGAGCAGTTTCTCAGAAAGCTTCTTTCCAGTTTTGAACGGAAGATATTTCCTTTTTCACCATAGCCCTCTATGGGCTTCCAAATATCCCGTTGCCAATTCCACAAGAACAGCCTTAGCGAAAGGCTTCTTGAAGGGAAAGATGTAACTCTGTGAGATGAATTCACAGAACACAGATCAATTTCTCAGAAAGCTTCTTTCCAGTTTTGAACGGAAGATATTTCCTTTTTCCCCATAGCCCGCTATGGGCTTCCAAATATCCCGTTGCCAATTCCACAAGAACAGCCTTAGCGAAAGGCTGCTTGAAGGGAAAGATGTAACTCCGTGAGATGAATTCACAGAACACAGAGCAGTTTCTCAGAAAGCTTCTTTCCAGTTTTGAACGGAAGATATTTCCTTTTTCCCCTTAGCCCTCTATGGGCTTCCAAATATCCCTTTGCCAATTCCACAAGAACAGACTTAGCGAAAGGCTGCTTGAAGAGAAACATGTAACTCTGTGAGATGAATTCACAGAACACAGAGCAGTTTCTCAGAAAGCTTCTTTCCAGTTTTGAACGGAAGATATTTCCTTTTTCACCATAGCCCTCTACGGGCTTCCAAATATCCCTTTGCCAATTCCACAAGAAGAGCCTTAGCGAAAGGCTGCTTGAAGGGAAAGATGTAACTCTGTGAGATGAATTCACAGAACACAGAGCAGTTTCTCAGAAAGCTTCTTTCCAGTTTTGAACGGAAGATATTTCCTTTTTCCCCATAGCCCTCTATGGGCTTCCAAATATCCCTTTGCCAATTCCACAAGAACAGCCTTAGCGAAAGGCTGCTTGAAGGGAAAGATGTAACTCTGTGAGATGAATTCACAGAACACAGAGCAGTTTCTCAGAAAGCTTCTTTCCAGTTTTGAACGGAAGATATTTCCTTTTTCCCCATAGCCCTCTATGGGCTTCCAAATATCCCTTTGCCAATTCCACAAGAACAGCCTTAGCGAAAGGCTGCTTGAAGGGAAAGATGTAACTCTGTGAGATGAATTCACAGAACACAGAGCAGTTTCTCAGAAATCTTCTTTCCAGGTTTGAACGGAAGATATTTCCTTTTTCACCATAGCCCTCTATGGGCTTCCAAATATCCCTTTGCCAATTCCACAAGAACAGCCTTAGCGAAAGGCTTCTTGAAGGGAAAGATGTAACTCTGTGAGATGAATTCACAGAACACAGAGCAGTTTCTCAGAAAGCTTCTTTCCAATTTTGAACGGAAGATATTTCCTTTTTCACTGTAGCCCTCTATGGGCTTCCAAATATCCCTTTGCCAATTCCACAAGAACAGCCTTAGCGAAAGGCTTCTTGAAGGGAAAGATGTAACAGTGTGAGATGAATTCACAGAACACAGAGAAGTTTCTCAGAAAGCTTCTTTCCAGTTTTGAACGGAAGATATTTCCTTTTTCCCCATAGCCCTCTATGGGCTTCCAAATATCCCTTTGCCAATTCCACAAGAACAGCCTTAGCGAAAGGCTTCTTGAAGGGAAAGATGTAACTCTGTGAGATGAATTCACAGAACACAGATCAATTTCTCAGAAAGCTTCTTTCCAGTTTTGAACGGAAGATATTTCCTTTTTCCCCATAGCCCGCTATGGGCTTCCAAATATCCCGTTGCCAATTCCACAAGAACAGCCTTAGCGAAAGGCTGCTTGAAGGGAAAGATGTAACTCTGTGAGATGAATTCACAGAACACAGAGCAGTTTCTCAGAAAGCTTCTTTCCAGTTTTGAACGGAAGATATTTCCTTTTTCCCCTTAGCCCTCTATGGGCTTCCAAATATCCCTTTGCCAATTCCACAAGAACAGACTTAGCGAAAGGCTGCTTGAAGAGAAACATGTAACTCTGTGAGATGAATTCACAGAACACAGAGAAGTTTCTCAGAAAGCTTCTTTCCAGTTTTGAACGGAAGATATTTCCTTTTTCCCCATAGCCCTCTATGGGCTTCCAAATATCCCTTTGCCAATTCCACAAGAACAGCCTTAGCGAAAGGCTGCTTGAAGGGAAAGATGTAACTCTGTGAGATGAATTCACAGAACACAGAGCAGTTTCTCAGAAAGCTTCTTTCCAGTTTTGAACGGAAGATATTTCCTTTTTCACCATAGCCCTCTACGGGCTTCCAAATATCCCTTTGCCAATTCCACAAGAACAGCCTTAGCGAAAGGCTGCTTGAAGGGAAAGATGTAACTCTGTGAGATGAATTCACAGAACACAGAGCAGTTTCTCAGAAAGCTTCTTTCCAGTTTTGAACGGAAGATATTTCCTTTTTCACCATAGCCCTCTATGGGCTTCCAAATATCCCGTTGCCAATTCCACAAGAACAGCCTTAGCGAAAGGCTTCTTGAAGGGAAAGATGTAACTCTGTGAGATGAATTCACAGAACACAGATCAATTTCTCAGAAAGCTTCTTTCCAGTTTTGAACGGAAGATATTTCCTTTTTCCCCATAGCCCGCTATGGGCTTCCAAATATCCCGTTGCCAATTCCACAAGAACAGCCTTAGCGAAAGGCTGCTTGAAGGGAAAGATGTAACTCTGTGAGATGAATTCACAGAACACAGAGCAGTTTCTCAGAAAGCTTCTTTCCAGTTTTGAACGGAAGATATTTCCTTTTTCCCCTTAGCCCTCTATGGGCTTCCAAATATCCCTTTGCCAATTCCACAAGAACAGACTTAGCGAAAGGCTGCTTGAAGAGAAACATGTAACTCTGTGAGATGAATTCACAGAACACAGAGAAGTTTCTCAGAAAGCTTCTTTCCAGTTTTGAACGGAAGATATTTCCTTTTTCCCCATAGCCCTCTATGGGCTTCCAAATATCCCTTTGCCAATTCCACAAGAACAGCCTTAGCGAAAGGCTGCTTGAAGGGAAAGATGTAACTCTGTGAGATGAATTCACAGAACACAGAGCAGTTTCTCAGAAAGCTTCTTTCCAGTTTTGAACGGAAGATATTTCCTTTTTCACCATAGCCCTCTACGGGCTTCCAAATATCCCTTTGCCAATTCCACAAGAACAGCCTTAGCGAAAGGCTGCTTGAAGGGAAAGATGTAACTCTGTGAGATGAATTCACAGAACACAGAGCAGTTTCTCAGAAAGCTTCTTTCCAGTTTTGAACGGAAGATATTTCCTTTTTCCCCATAGCCCTCTATGGGCTTCCAAATATCCCTTTGCCAATTCCACAAGAACAGCCTTAGCGAAAGGCTGCTTGAAGGGAAAGATGTAACTCTGTGAGATGAATTCACAGAACACAGAGCAGTTTCTCAGAAAGCTTCTTTCCAGTTTTGAACGGAAGATATTTCCTTTTTCCCCATAGCCCTCTATGGGCTTCCAAATATCCCTTTGCCAATTCCACAAGAACAGCCTTAGCGAAAGGCTGCTTGAAGGGAAAGATGTAACTCTGTGAGATGAATTCACAGAACACAGAGCAGTTTCTCAGAAAGCTTCTTTCCAGTTTTGAACGGAAGATATTTCCTTTTTCACCATAGCCCTCTACGGGCTTCCAAATATCCCTTTGCCAATTCCACAAGAACAGCCTTAGCGAAAGGCTGCTTGAAGGGAAAGATGTAACTCTGTGAGATGAATTCACAGAACACAGAGCAGTTTCTCAGAAAGCTTCTTTCCAGTTTTGAACGGAAGATATTTCCTTTTTCCCCATAGCCCTCTATGGGCTTCCAAATATCCCTTTGCCAATTCCACAAGAACAGCCTTAGCGAAAGGCTGCTTGAAGGGAAAGATGTAACTCTGTGAGATGAATTCACAGAACACAGAGCAGTTTCTCAGAAAGCTTCTTTCCAGTTTTGAACGGAAGATATTTCCTTTTTCACCATAGCCCTCTACGGGCTTCCAAATATCCCTTTGCCAATTCCACAAGAACAGCCTTAGCGAAAGGCTGCTTGAAGGGAAAGATGTAACTCTGTGAGATGAATTCACAGAACACAGAGCAGTTTCTCAGAAAGCTTCTTTCCAGTTTTGAACGGAAGATATTTCCTTTTTCACCATAGCCCTCTACGGGCTTCCAAATATCCCTTTGCCAATTCCACAAGAACAGCCTTAGCGAAAGGCTGCTTGAAGGGAAAGATGTAACTCTGTGAGATGAATTCACAGAACACAGAGCAGTTTCTCAGAAAGCTTCTTTCCAGTTTTGAACGGAAGATATTTCCTTTTTCACCATAGCCCTCTACGGGCTTCCAAATATCCCTTTGCCAATTCCACAAGAACAGCCTTAGCGAAAGGCTGCTTGAAGGGAAAGATGTAACTCTGTGAGATGAATTCACAGAACACAGAGCAGTTTCTGAGAAAGCTTCTTTCCAGTTTTGAACGGAAGATATTTCCTTTTTCCCCATAGCCCTCTATGGGCTTCCAAATATCCCGTTGCCAATTCCACAAGAACAGCCTTAGCGAAAGGCTGCTTGAAGGGAAACATGTAACTCTGTGAGATGAATTCACAGAACACAGAGCAGTTTCTCAGAAAGCTTCTTTCCAGTTTTGAACGGAAGATATTTCCTTTTTCACCATAGCCCTCTATGGGCTTCCAAATATCCCTTTGCCAATTCCACAAGAACAGCCTTAGCGAAAGGCTGCTTGAAAGGAAAGATGTAACTCTGTGAGATGAATTCACAGAACACAGAGCAGTTTCTCAGAAAGCTTCTTTTCAGTTTTGAACGCAAGATATTTCCTTTTTCACTGTAGCCCTCTATGGGCTTCCAAATATCCCTGTGCCAATTCCACAAGAACAGCCTTAGTGAAAGGCTTCTTGAAGGGAAAGATGTAACTCTGTGAGATGAATTCACAGAACACAGAGAAGTTTCTCAGAAAGCTTCTTTTCAGTTTTGAACGGAAGATATTTCCTTTTTCACCATAGCCCTCTATGGGCTTCCAAATATCCCGTTGACAATTCCACAAGAACAGCCTTAGCGAAAGGCTGCTTGAAGGGAAACATGTAACTCTGTGAGATGAATTCACAGAACACAGAGCAGTTTCTCAGAAAGCTTCTTTCCAGTTTTGAACGGAAGATATTTCCTTTTTCACCATAGCCCTCTATGGGCTTCCAAATATCCCGTTGCCAATTCCAAAGGAACAGCCTTAGCGAAAGGCTTCTTGAAGGGAAAGATGTAACTCTGTGAGGTGAATTCACAGAACACAGAGCAGTTTCTCAGAAAGCTTCTTTCCAGTTTTGAACGGAAGATATTTCCTTTTTCACCATAGCCCTCTACAGGCTTCCAAATATCCCTTTGCCAATTCCACAAGAACAGCCTTAGCGAAAGGCTGCTTGAAGGGAAAGATGTAACTCTGTGAGATGAATTCACAGAACACAGAGCAGTTTCTCAGAAAGCTTCTTTCCAGTTTTGAACGGAAGATATTTCCTTTTTCACCATAGCCCTCTATGGGCTTCCAAATATCCCTTTGCCAATTCCACAAGAACAGCCTTAGCGAAAGGCTGCTTGAAGGGAAACATGTAACTCTGTGAGATGAATTCACAGAACACAGAGCAGTTTCTCAGAAAGCTTCTTTCCAGTTTTGAACGGAAGATATTTCCTTTTTCACCATAGCCCTCTACGGGCTTCCAAATATCCCGTTGCCAATTCCACAAGAACAGCCTTAGCGAAAGGCTGCTTGAAAGGAAAGATGTAACTCTGTGAGATGAATTCACAGAACACAGAGCAGTTTCTCAGAAAGCTTCTTTTCAGTTTTTAACGGAAGATATTTCCTTTTTCACTGTAGCCCTCTATGGGCTTCCAAATATCCCTTTGCCAATTCCACAAGAACAGCCTTAGCGAAAGGCTTCTTGAAGGGAAAGATGTAACTCTGTGAGTTGAATTCACAGAACACAGAGAAGTTTCTCAGAAAGCTTCTTTTCAGTTTTGAACGGAGGATATTTCCTTTTTCCCCATAGCCCTCTATGGGCTTCCAAATATCCCGTTGCCAATTCCACAAGAACAGCCTTAGCGAAAGGCTTCTTGAAGGGAAAGATGTAACTCTGTGAGATGAATTCACAGAACACAGATCAATTTCTCAGAAAGCTTCTTTCCAGTTTTGAACGGAAGATATTTCCTTTTTCCCCATAGCCCGCTATGGGCTTCCAAATATCCCGTTGCCAATTCCACAAGAACAGCCTTAGCGAAAGGCTGCTTGAAGGGAAAGATGTAACTCTGTGAGATGAATTCACAGAACACAGAGCAGTTTCTCAGAAAGCTTCTTTCCAGTTTTGAACGGAAGATATTTCCTTTTTCCCCTTAGCCCTCTATGGGCTTCCAAATATCCCTTTGCCAATTCCACAAGAACAGACTTAGCGAAAGGCTGCTTGAAGAGAAACATGTAACTCTGTTAGATGAATTCACAGAACACAGAGAAGTTTCTCAGAAAGCTTCTTTCCAGTTTTGAACGGAAGATATTTCCTTTTTCCCCATAGCCCTCTATGGGCTTCCAAATATCCCTTTGCCAATTCCACAAGAACAGCCTTAGCGAAAGGCTGCTTGAAGGGAAAGATGTAACTCTGTGAGATGAATTCACAGAACACAGAGCAGTTTCTCAGAAAGCTTCTTTCCAGTTTTGAACGGAAGATATTTCCTTTTTCACCATAGCCCTCTACGGGCTTCCAAATATCCCTTTGCCAATTCCACAAGAACAGCCTTAGCGAAAGGCTGCTTGAAGGGAAAGATGTAACTCTGTGAGATGAATTCACAGAACACAGAGCAGTTTCTCAGAAAGCTTCTTTCCAGTTTTGAACGGAAGATATTTCCTTTTTCCCCATAGCCCTCTATGGGCTTCCAAATATCCCGTTGCCAATTCCACAAGAACAGCCTTAGCGAAAGGCTTCTTGAAGGGAAAGATGTAACTCTGTGAGATGAATTCACAGAACACAGATCAATTTCTCAGAAAGCTTCTTTCCAGTTTTGAACGGAAGATATTTCCTTTTTCCCCATAGCCCGCTATGGGCTTCCAAATATCCCGTTGCCAATTCCACAAGAACAGCCTTAGCGAAAGGCTGCTTGAAGGGAAAGATGTAACTCTGTGAGATGAATTCACAGAACACAGAGCAGTTTCTCAGAAAGCTTCTTTCCAGTTTTGAACGGAAGATATTTCCTTTTTCCCCTTAGCCCTCTATGGGCTTCCAAATATCCCTTTGCCAATTCCACAAGAACAGACTTAGCGAAAGGCTGCTTGAAGAGAAACATGTAACTCTGTGAGATGAATTCACAGAACACAGAGCAGTTTCTCAGAAATCTTCTTTCCAGGTTTGAACAGAAGATATTTCCTTTTTCACCATAGCCCTCTATGGGCTTCCAAATATCCCTTTGCCAATTCCACAAGAACAGCCTTAGCGAAAGGCTTCTTGAAGGGAAAGATGTAACTCTGTGAGAGGAATTCACAGAACACAGAGAAGTTTCTCAGAAAGCTTCTTTCCAGTTTTGAACGGAAGATATTTCCTTTTTCACTGTAGCCCTCTATGGGCTTCCAAATATCCCTTTGCCAATTACACAAGAACAGACTTAGCGAAAGGGTTCTTGAAGGGAAAGATGTAACTCTGTGAGATGAATTCACAGAACACAGAGAAGTTTCTCAGAAAGCTTCTTTCCAGTTTTGAACGGAAGATATTTCCTTTTTCCCCATAGCCCTCTATGGGCTTCCAAATATCCCTTTGCCAATTCCACAAGAACAGCCTTAGCGAAAGGCTGCTTGAAGGGAAAGATGTAACTCTGTGAGATGAATTCACAGAACACAGAGCAGTTTCTCAGAAAGCTTCTTTCCAGTTTTGAACGGAAGATATTTCCTTTTTCACCATAGCCCTCTACGGGCTTCCAAATATCCCTTTGCCAATTCCACAAGAACAGCCTTAGCGAAAGGCTGCTTGAAGGGAAAGATGTAACTCTGTGAGATGAATTCACAGAACACAGAGCAGTTTCTCAGAAAGCTTCTTTCCAGTTTTGAACGGAAGATATTTCCTTTTTCACTGTAGCCCTCTATGGGCTTCCAAATATCCCTTTGCCAATTCCACAAGAACAGCCTTAGCGAAAGGCTTCTTGAAGGGAAAGATGTAACACTGTGAGACGAATTCACAGAACACAGAGAAGTTTCTCAGAAAGCTTCTTTCCAGTTTTGAACGGAAGATATTTCCTTTTTCCCCATAGCCCTCTATGGGCTTCCAAATATCCCTTTGCCAATTCCACAAGAACAGCCTTAGCGAAAGGCTGCTTGAAAGGAAAGATGTAACTCTTTGAGATGAATTGACAGAACACAGAGCAGTTTCTCAGAAAGCTTCTTTCCAGTTTTGAACGGAAGATATTTCCTTTTTCACCATAGCCCTCTACGGGCTTCCAAATATCCCTTTGCCAATTCCACAAGAACAGCCTTAGCGAAAGGCTGCTTGAAGGGAAAGATGTAACTCTGTGAGATGAATTCACAGAACACAGAGCAGTTTCTCAGAAAGCTTCTTTCCAGTTTTGAACGGAAGATATTTCCTTTTTCCCCATAGCCCTCTATGGGCTTCCAAATATCCCGTTGCCAATTCCACAAGAACAGCCTTAGCGAAAGGCTGCTTGAAGGGAAACATGTAACTCTGTGAGATGAATTCACAGAACACAGAGCAGTTTCTCAGAAAGCTTCTTTCCAGTTTTGAACGGAAGATATTTCCTTTTTCACCATAGCCCTCTATGGGCTTCCAAATATCCCGTTGCCAATTCCACAAGAACAGCCTTAGCGAAAGGCTGCTTGAAAGGAAAGATGTAACTCTGTGAGATGAAATCACAGAACACAGAGCAGTTTCTCAGAAAGCTTCTTTTCAGTTTTGAACGCAAGATATTTCCTTTTTCACTGTAGCCCTCTATGGGCGTCCAAATATCCCTTTGCCAATTTCACAAGAACAGCCTTAGGGAAAGGCTTCTTGAAGGGAAAGATGTAACTCTGTGAGATGAATTCACAGAACACAGAGAAGTTTCTCAGAAAGCTGCTTTTCAGTTTTGAACGGAAGATATTTCCTTTTTCCCCATAGCCCTCTATGGGCTTCCAAATATCCTTTTGCCAATTCCACAAGAACAGCCTTAGCGAAAGGCTGCTTGACGGGAAAGATGTAACTCTCTGAGATGAATTCACAGAACACAGAGCAGTTTCTCAGAAAGCTTCTTTCCAGTTTTGAACGGAAGATATTTCCTTTTTCACCATAGCCCTCTACGGGCTTCCAAATATCCCTTTGCCAATTCCACAAGAACAGCCTTAGCGAAAGGCTGCTTGAAGGGAAAGATGTAACTCTGTGAGATGAATTCACAGAACACAGAGCAGTTTCTCAGAAAGCTTCTTTCCAGTTTTGAACGGAAGATATTTCCTTTTTCACCATAGCCCTCTATGGGCTTCCAAATATCCCGTTGCCAATTCCACAAGAACAGCCTTAGCGAAAGGCTGCTTGAAGGGAAACATGTAACTCTGTGAGATGAATTCACAGAACACAGAGCAGTTTCTCAGAAAGCTTCTTTCCAGTTTTGAACGGAAGATATTTCCTTTTTCACCATAGCCCTCTATGGGCTTCCAAATATCCCGTTGCCAATTCCACAAGAACAGCCTTAGCGAAAGGCTGCTTGAAAGGAAAGATGTAACTCTGTGTGATGAATTCACAGAACACAGAGCAGTTTCTCAGAAAGCTTCTTTTCAGTTTTGAACGCAAGATTTTTCCTTTTTCACTGTAGCCCTCTATGGGCTTCCAAATATCCCTTTGCCAATTCCACAAGAACAGCCTTAGTGAAAGGCTTCTTGAAGGGAAAGATGTAACTCTGTGAGATGAATTCACAGAACACAGAGAAGTTTCTCAGAAAGCTTCTTTTCAGTTTTGAACGGAAGATATTTCCTTTTTCACCATAGCCCTCTATGGGCTTCCAAATATCCCGTTGACAATTCCACAAGTACAGCCTTAGCGAAAGGCTGCTTGAAGGGAAACATGTAACTCTGTGAGATGAATTCACAGAACACAGAGCAGTTTCTCAGAAAGCTTCTTTCCAGTTTTGAACGGAAGATATTTCCTATTTCACCATAGCCCTCTATGGGCTTCCAAATATCCCGTTGCCAATTCCAAAGGAACAGCCTTAGCGAAAGGCTTCTTGAAGGGAAAGATGTAACTCTGTGAGGTGAATTCACAGAACACAGAGCAGTTTCTCAGAAAGCTTCTTTCCAGTTTTGAACGGAAGATATTTCCTTTTTCACCATAGCCCTCTACGGGCTTCCAAATATCCCTTTGCCAATTCCACAAGAACAGCCTTAGCGAAAGGCTGCTTGAAGGGAAAGATGTAACTCTGTGAGATGAATTCACAGAACACAGAGCAGTTTCTCAGAAAGCTTCTTTCCAGTTTGGAACGGAAGATATTTCCTTTTTCACCATAGCCCTCCATGGGCTTCCAAATATCCCGTTGCCAATTCCACAAGAACAGCCTTAGCGAAAGGCTGCTTGAAAGGAAAGATGTAACTCTGTGAGATGAATTCACAGAACACAGAGCAGTTTCTCAGAAAGCTTCTTTTCAGTTTTTAACGGAAGATATTTCCTTTTTCACTGTAGCCCTCTATGGGCTTCCAAATATCCCTTTGCCAATTCCACAAGAACAGCCTTAGCGAAAGGCTTCTTGAAGGGAAAGATGTAACTCTGTGAGTTGAATTCACAGAACACAGAGAGGTTTCTCAAAAAGCTTCTTTTCAGTTTTGAACGGAAGATATTTCCTTTTTCCCCATAGCCCGCTATGGGCTTCCAAATATCCCGTTGCCAATTCCACAAGAACAGCCTTAGCGAAAGGCTGCTTGAAGGGAAAGATGTAACTCTGTGAGATGAATTCACAGAACACAGAGCAGTTTCTCAGAAAGCTTCTTTCCAGTTTTGAACGGAAGATATTTCCTTTTTCCCCTTAGCCCTCTATGGGCTTCCAAATATCCCTTTGCCAATTCCACAAGAACAGACTTAGCGAAAGGCTGCTTGAAGAGAAACATGTAACTCTGTTAGATGAATTCACAGAACACAGAGAAGTTTCTCAGAAAGCTTCTTTCCAGTTTTGAACGGAAGATATTTCCTTTTTCCCCATAGCCCTCTATGGGCTTCCAAATATCCCTTTGCCAATTCCACAAGAACAGCCTTAGCGAAAGGCTGCTTGAAGGGAAAGATGTAACTCTGTGAGATGAATTCACAGAACACAGAGCAGTTTCTCAGAAAGCTTCTTTCCAGTTTTGAACGGAAGATATTTCCTTTTTCACCATAGCCCTCTACGGGCTTCCAAATATCCCTTTGCCAATTCCACAAGAACAGCCTTAGCGAAAGGCTGCTTGAAGGGAAAGATGTAACTCTGTGAGATGAATTCACAGAACACAGAGCAGTTTCTCAGAAAGCTTCTTTCCAGTTTTGAACGGAAGATATTTCCTTTTTCCCCATAGCCCTCTATGGGCTTCCAAATATCCCGTTGCCAATTCCACAAGAACAGCCTTAGCGAAAGGCTTCTTGAAGGGAAAGATGTAACTCTGTGAGATGAATTCACAGAACACAGATCAATTTCTCAGAAAGCTTCTTTCCAGTTTTGAACGGAAGATATTTCCTTTTTCCCCATAGCCCGCTATGGGCTTCCAAATATCCCGTTGCCAATTCCACAAGAACAGCCTTAGCGAAAGGCTGCTTGAAGGGAAAGATGTAACTCTGTGAGATGAATTCACAGAACACAGAGCAGTTTCTCAGAAAGCTTCTTTCCAGTTTTGAACGGAAGATATTTCCTTTTTCCCCTTAGCCCTCTATGGGCTTCCAAATATCCCTTTGCCAATTCCACAAGAACAGACTTAGCGAAAGGCTGCTTGAAGAGAAACATGTAACTCTGTGAGATGAATTCACAGAACACAGAGCAGTTTCTCAGAAATCTTCTTTCCAGGTTTGAACAGAAGATATTTCCTTTTTCACCATAGCCCTCTATGGGCTTCCAAATATCCCTTTGCCAATTCCACAAGAACAGCCTTAGCGAAAGGCTTCTTGAAGGGAAAGATGTAACTCTGTGAGAGGAATTCACAGAACACAGAGAAGTTTCTCAGAAAGCTTCTTTCCAGTTTTGAACGGAAGATATTTCCTTTTTCACTGTAGCCCTCTATGGGCTTCCAAATATCCCTTTGCCAATTACACAAGAACAGACTTAGCGAAAGGGTTCTTGAAGGGAAAGATGTAACTCTGTGAGATGAATTCACAGAACACAGAGAAGTTTCTCAGAAAGCTTCTTTCCAGTTTTGAACGGAAGATATTTCCTTTTTCCCCATAGCCCTCTATGGGCTTCCAAATATCCCTTTGCCAATTCCACAAGAACAGCCTTAGCGAAAGGCTGCTTGAAGGGAAAGATGTAACTCTGTGAGATGAATTCACAGAACACAGAGCAGTTTCTCAGAAAGCTTCTTTCCAGTTTTGAACGGAAGATATTTCCTTTTTCACCATAGCCCTCTACGGGCTTCCAAATATCCCTTTGCCAATTCCACAAGAACAGCCTTAGCGAAAGGCTGCTTGAAGGGAAAGATGTAACTCTGTGAGATGAATTCACAGAACACAGAGCAGTTTCTCAGAAAGCTTCTTTCCAGTTTTGAACGGAAGATATTTCCTTTTTCACTGTAGCCCTCTATGGGCTTCCAAATATCCCTTTGCCAATTCCACAAGAACAGCCTTAGCGAAAGGCTTCTTGAAGGGAAAGATGTAACACTGTGAGACGAATTCACAGAACACAGAGAAGTTTCTCAGAAAGCTTCTTTCCAGTTTTGAACGGAAGATATTTCCTTTTTCCCCATAGCCCTCTATGGGCTTCCAAATATCCCTTTGCCAATTCCACAAGAACAGCCTTAGCGAAAGGCTGCTTGAAAGGAAAGATGTAACTCTTTGAGATGAATTGACAGAACACAGAGCAGTTTCTCAGAAAGCTTCTTTCCAGTTTTGAACGGAAGATATTTCCTTTTTCACCATAGACCTCTACGGGCTTCCAAATATCCCTTTGCCAATTCCACAAGAACAGCCTTAGCGAAAGGCTGCTTGAAGGGAAAGATGTAACTCTGTGAGATGAATTCACAGAACACAGAGCAGTTTCTCAGAAAGCTTCTTTCCAGTTTTGAACGGAAGATATTTCCTTTTTCCCCATAGCCCTCTATGGGCTTCCAAATATCCCGTTGCCAATTCCACAAGAACAGCCTTAGCGAAAGGCTGCTTGAAGGGAAACATGTAACTCTGTGAGATGAATTCACAGAACACAGAGCAGTTTCTCAGAAAGCTTCTTTCCAGTTTTGAACGGAAGATATTTCCTTTTTCACCATAGCCCTCTATGGGCTTCCAAATATCCCGTTGCCAATTCCACAAGAACAGCCTTAGCGAAAGGCTGCTTGAAAGGAAAGATGTAACTCTGTGAGATGAAATCACAGAACACAGAGCAGTTTCTCAGAAAGCTTCTTTTCAGTTTTGAACGCAAGATATTTCCTTTTTCACTGTAGCCCTCTATGGGCGTCCAAATATCCCTTTGCCAATTTCACAAGAACAGCCTTAGGGAAAGGCTTCTTGAAGGGAAAGATGTAACTCTGTGAGATGAATTCACAGAACACAGAGAAGTTTCTCAGAAAGCTGCTTTTCAGTTTTGAACGGAAGATATTTCCTTTTTCCCCATAGCCCTCTATGGGCTTCCAAATATCCTTTTGCCAATTCCACAAGAACAGCCTTAGCGAAAGGCTGCTTGACGGGAAAGATGTAACTCTCTGAGATGAATTCACAGAACACAGAGCAGTTTCTCAGAAAGCTTCTTTCCAGTTTTGAACGGAAGATATTTCCTTTTTCACCATAGCCCTCTACGGGCTTCCAAATATCCCTTTGCCAATTCCACAAGAACAGCCTTAGCGAAAGGCTGCTTGAAGGGAAAGATGTAACTCTGTGAGATGAATTCACAGAACACAGAGCAGTTTCTCAGAAAGCTTCTTTCGTGTTTTGAACGGAAGATATTTCCTTTTTCACCATAGCCCTCTATGGGCTTCCAAATATCCCGTTGCCAATTCCACAAGAACAGCCTTAGCGAAAGGCTGCTTGAAGGGAAACATGTAACTCTGTGAGATGAATTCACAGAACACAGAGCAGTTTCTCAGAAAGCTTCTTTCCAGTTTTGAACGGAAGATATTTCCTTTTTCACCATAGCCCTCTATGGGCTTCCAAATATCCCGTTGCCAATTCCACAAGAACAGCCTTAGCGAAAGGCTGCTTGAAAGGAAAGATGTAACTCTGTGAGATGAATTCACAGAACACAGAGCAGTTTCTCAGAAAGCTTCTTTTCAGTTTTGAACGCAAGATTTTTCCTTTTTCACTTTAGCCCTCTATGGGCTTCCAAATATCCCTTTGCCAATTCCACAAGAACAGCCTTAGTGAAAGGCTTCTTGAAAGGAAAGATGTAACTCTGTGAGATGAATTCACAGAACACAGAGAAGTTTCTCAGAGAGCTTCTTTTCAGTTTTGAACGGAAGATATTTCCTTTTTCACCATAGCCCTCTATGGGCTTCCAAATATCCCGTTGACAATTCCACAAGTACAGCCTTAGCGAAAGGCTGCTTGAAGGGAAACATGTAACTCTGTGAGATGAATTCACAGAACACAGAGCAGTTTCTCAGAAAGCTTCTTTCCAGTTTTGAACGGAAGATATTTCCTATTTCACCATAGCCCTCTATGGGCTTCCAAATATCCCGTTGCCAATTCCAAAGGAACAGCCTTAGCGAAAGGCTTCTTGAAGGGAAAGATGTAACTCTGTGAGGTGAATTCACAGAACACAGAGCAGTTTCTCAGAAAGCTTCTTTCCAGTTTTGAACGGAAGATATTTCCTTTTTCACCATAGCCCTCTACGGGCTTCCAAATATCCCTTTGCCAATTCCACAAGAACAGCCTTAGCGAAAGGCTGCTTGAAGGGAAAGATGTAACTCTGTGAGATGAATTCACAGAACACAGAGCAGTTTCTCAGAAAGCTTCTTTCCAGTTTGGAACGGAAGATATTTCCTTTTTCACCATAGCCCTCTATGGGCTTCCAAATATCCCGTTGCCAATTCCACAAGAACAGCCTTAGCGAAAGGCTGCTTGAAAGGAAAGATGTAACTCTGTGAGATGAATTCACAGAACACAGAGCAGTTTCTCAGAAAGCTTCTTTCCAGTTTTGAACGGAAGATATTTCCTTTTTCACCATAGCCCTCTACGGGCTTCCAAATATCCCTTTGCCAATTCCACAAGAACAGCCTTAGCGAAAGGCTGCTTGAAGGGAAAGATGTAACTCTGTGAGATGAATTCAGAGAACACAGAGCAGTTTCTCAGAAAGCTTCTTTCCAGTTTTGAACGGAAGATATTTCCTTTTTCCCCATAGCCCTCTATGGGCTTCCAAATATCCCTTTGCCAATTCCACAAGAACAGCCTTAGCGAAAGGCTGCTTGAAGGGAAAGATGTAACTCTGTGAGATGAATTCACAGAACACAGAGCAGTTTCTCAGAAAGCTTCTTTCCAGTTTTGAACGGAAGATATTTCCTTTTTCACCATAGCCCTCTACGGGCTTCCAAATATCCCTTTGCCAATTCCACAAGAACAGCCTTAGCGTAAGGCTGCTTGAAGGGAAAGATGTAACTCTGTGAGATGAATTCACAGAACACAGAGCAGTTTCTCAGAAAGCTTCTTTCCAGTTTTGAACGGAAGATATTTCCTTTTTCCCCATAGCCCTCTATGGGCTTCCAAATATCCCGTTGCCAATTCCACAAGAACAGCCTTAGCGAAAGGCTTCTTGAAGGGAAAGATGTAACTCTGTGAGATGAATTCACAGAACACAGATCAATTTCTCAGAAAGCTTCTTTCCAGTTTTGAACGGAAGATATTTCCTTTTTCCCCATAGCCCGCTATGGGCTTCCAAATATCCCGTTGCCAATTCCACAAGAACAGCCTTAGCGAAAGGCTGCTTGAAGGGAAAGATGTAACTCTGTGAGATGAATTCACAGAACACAGAGCAGTTTCTCAGAAAGCTTCTTTCCAGTTTTGAACGGAAGATATTTCCTTTTTCCCCTTAGCCCTCTATGGGCTTCCAAATATCCCTTTGCCAATTCCACAAGAACAGACTTAGCGAAAGGCTGCTTGAAGAGAAACATGTAACTCTGTGAGATGAATTCACAGAACACAGAGCAGTTTCTCAGAAATCTTCTTTCCAGGTTTGAACAGAAGATATTTCCTTTTTCACCATAGCCCTCTATGGTCTTCCAAATATCCCTTTGCCAATTCCACAAGAACAGCCTTAGCGAAAGGCTTCTTGAAGGGAAAGATGTAACTCTGTGAGATGAATTCACAGAACACAGAGAAGTTTCTCAGAAAGCTTCTTTCCAGTTTTGAACGGAAGATATTTCCTTTTTCACTGTAGCCCTCTATGGGCTTCCAAATATCCCTTTGCCAATTACACAAGAACAGACTTAGCGAAAGGCTTCTTGAAGGGAAAGATGTAACTCTGTGAGATGAATTCACAGAACACAGAGAAGTTTCTCAGAAAGCTTCTTTCCAGTTTTGAACGGAAGATATTTCCTTTTTCCCCATAGCCCTCTATGGGCTTCCAAATATCCCTTTGCCAATTCCACAAGAACAGCCTTAGCGAAAGGCTGCTTGAAGGGAAAGATGTAACTCTGTGAGATGAATTCACAGAACACAGAGCAGTTTCTCAGAAAGCTTCTTTCCAGTTTTGAACGGAAGATATTTCCTTTTTCACCATAGCCCACTACGGGCTTCCAAATATCCCTTTGCCAATTCCACAAGAACAGCCTTAGCGAAAGGCTGCCTGAAGGGAAAGATGTAACTCTGTGAGATGAATTCACAGAACACAGAGCAGTTTCTCAGAAAGCTTCTTTCCTGTTTTGAACGGAAGATATTTCCTTTTTCACTGTAGCCCTCTATGGGCTTCCAAATATCCCTTTGCCAATTTCACAAGAACAGCCTTAAGGAAAGGCTTCTTGAAGGGAAAGATGTAACTCTGTGAGATGAATTCACAGAACACAGAGAAGTTTCTCAGAAAGCTGCTTTTCAGTTTTGAACGGAAGATATTTCCTTTTTCCCCATAGCCCTCTATGGGCTTCCAAATATCCTTTTGCCAATTCCACAAGAACAGCCTTAGCGAAAGGCTGCTTGACGGGAAAGATGTAACTCTCTGAGATGAATTCACAGAACACAGAGCAGTTTCTCAGAAAGCTTCTTTCCAGTTTTGAACGGAAGATATTTCCTTTTTCACCATAGCCCTCTACGGGCTTCCAAATATCCCTTTGCCAATTCCACAAGAACAGCCTTAGCGAAAGGCTGCTTGAAGGGAAAGATGTAACTCTGTGAGATGAATTCACAGAACACAGAGCAGTTTCTCAGAAAGCTTCTTTCCAGTTTTGAACGGAAGATATTTCCTTTTTCCCCATAGCCCTCTATGGGCTTCCAAATATCCCGTTGCCAATTCCACAAGAACAGCCTTAGCGAAAGGCTGCTTGAAGGGAAACATGTAACTCTGTGAGATGAATTCACAGAACACAGAGCAGTTTCTCAGAAAGCTTCTTTCCAGTTTTGAACGGAAGATATTTCCTTTTTCACCATAGCCCTCTATGGGCTTCCAAATATCCCTTTGCCAATTCCACAAGAACAGCCTTAGCGAAAGGCTGCTTGAAAGGAAAGATGTAACTCTGTGAGATGAATTCACAGAACACAGAGCAGTTTCTCAGAAAGCTTCTTTTCAGTTTTGAACGCAAGATATTTCCTTTTTCACTGTAGCCCTCTATGGGCTTCCAAATATCCCTGTGCCAATTCCACAAGAACAGCCTTAGTGAAAGGCTTCTTGAAGGGAAAGATGTAACTCTGTGAGATGAATTCACAGAACACAGAGAAGTTTCTCAGAAAGCTTCTTTTCAGTTTTGAACGGAAGATATTTCCTTTTTCACCATAGCCCTCTATGGGCTTCCAAATATCCCGTTGACAATTCCACAAGAACAGCCTTAGCGAAAGGCTGCTTGAAGGGAAACATGTAACTCTGTGAGATGAATTCACAGAACACAGAGCAGTTTCTCAGAAAGCTTCTTTCCAGTTTTGAACGGAAGATATTTCCTTTTTCACCATAGCCCTCTATGGGCTTCCAAATATCCCGTTGCCAATTCCAAAGGAACAGCCTTAGCGAAAGGCTGCTTGAAGGGAAAGATGTAACTCTTTGAGATGAATTGACAGAACACAGAGCAGTTTCTCAGAAAGCTTCTTTCCAGTTTTGAACGGAAGATATTTCCTTTTTCACCATAGCCCTCTACGGGCTTCCAAATATCCCTTTGCCAATTCCACAAGAACAGCCTTAGCGAAAGGCTGCTTGAAGGGAAAGATGTAACTCTGTGAGATGAATTCACAGAACACAGAGCAGTTTCTCAGAAAGCTTCTTTCCAGTTTTGAACGGAAGATATTTCCTTTTTCCCCATAGCCCTCTATGGGCTTCCAAATATCCCGTTGCCAATTCCACAAGAACAGCCTTAGCGAAAGGCTGCTTGAAGGGAAACATGTAACTCTGTGAGATGAATTCACAGAACACAGAGCAGTTTCTCAGAAAGCTTCTTTCCAGTTTTGAACGGAAGATATTTCCTTTTTCACCATAGCCCTCTATGGGCTTCCAAATATCCCGTTGCCAATTCCACAAGAACAGCCTTAGCGAAAGGCTGCTTGAAAGGAAAGATGTAACTCTGTGAGATGAAATCACAGAACACAGAGCAGTTTCTCAGAAAGCTTCTTTTCAGTTTTGAACGCAAGATATTTCCTTTTTCACTGTAGCCCTCTATGGGCTTCCAAATATCCCTTTGCCAATTTCACAAGAACAGCCTTAGGGAAAGGCTTCTTGAAGGGAAAGATGTAACTCTGTGAGATGAATTCACAGAACACAGAGAAGTTTCTCAGAAAGCTGCTTTTCAGTTTTGAACGGAAGATATTTCCTTTTTCCCCATAGCCCTCTATGGGCTTCCAAATATCCTTTTGCCAATTCCACAAGAACAGCCTTAGCGAAAGGCTGCTTGACGGGAAAGATGTAACTCTCTGAGATGAATTCACAGAACACAGAGCAGTTTCTCAGAAAGCTTCTTTCCAGTTTTGAACGGAAGATATTTCCTTTTTCACCATAGCCCTCTACGGGCTTCCAAATATCCCTTTGCCAATTCCACAAGAACAGCCTTAGCGAAAGGCTGCTTGAAGGGAAAGATGTAACTCTGTGAGATGAATTCACAGAACACAGAGCAGTTTCTCAGAAAGCTTCTTTCCAGTTTTGAACGGAAGATATTTCCTTTTTCACCATAGCCCTCTATGGGCTTCCAAATATCCCGTTGCCAATTCCACAAGAACAGCCTTAGCGAAAGGCTGCTTGAAGGGAAACATGTAACTCTGTGAGATGAATTCACAGAACACAGAGCAGTTTCTCAGAAAGCTTCTTTCCAGTTTTGAACGGAAGATATTTCCTATTTCACCATAGCCCTCTATGGGCTTCCAAATATCCCGTTGCCAATTCCAAAGGAACAGCCTTAGCGAAAGGCTTCTTGAAGGGAAAGATGTAACTCTGTGAGGTGAATTCACAGAACACAGAGCAGTTTCTCAGAAAGCTTCTTTCCAGTTTTGAACGGAAGATATTTCCTTTTTCACCATAGCCCTCTACGGGCTTCCAAATATCCCTTTGCCAATTCCACAAGAACAGCCTTAGCGAAAGGCTGCTTGAAGGGAAAGATGTAACTCTGTGAGATGAATTCACAGAACACAGAGCAGTTTCTCAGAAAGCTTCTTTCCAGTTTTGAACGGAAGATATTTCCTTTTTCACCATAGCCCTCTATGGGCTTCCAAATATCCCTTTGCCAATTCCACAAGAACAGCCTTAGCGAAAGGCTGCTTGAAGGGAAACATGTAACTCTGTGAGATGAATTCACAGAACACAGAGCAGTTTCTCAGAAAGCTTCTTTCCAGTTTTGAACGGAAGATATTTCCTTTTTCACCATAGCCCTCTATGGGCTTCCAAATATCCCGTTGCCAATTCCACAAGAACAGCCTTAGCGAAAGGCTGCTTGAAAGGAAAGATGTAACTCTGTGAGATGAATTCACAGAACACAGAGCAGTTTCTCAGAAAGCTTCTTTTCAGTTTTTAACGGAAGATATTTCCTTTTTCACTGTAGCCCTCTATGGGCTTCCAAATATCCCTTTGCCAATTCCACAAGAACAGCCTTAGCGAAAGGCTTCTTGAAGGGAAAGATGTAACTCTGTGAGTTGAATTCACAGAACACAGAGAGGTTTCTCAAAAAGCTTCTTTTCAGTTTTGAACGGAAGATATTTCCTTTTTCCCCATAGCCCTCTATGGGCTTCCAAATATCCCGTTGCCAATTCCACAAGAACAGCCTTAGCGAAAGGCTTCTTGAAGGGAAAGATGTAACTCTGTGAGATGAATTCACAGAACACAGATCAATTTCTCAGAAAGCTTCTTTCCAGTTTTGAACGGAAGATATTTCCTTTTTCCCCATAGCCCGCTATGGGCTTCCAAATATCCCGTTGCCAATTCCACAAGAACAGCCTTAGCGAAAGGCTGCTTGAAGGGAAAGATGTAACTCTGTGAGATGACTTCACAGAACACAGAGCAGTTTCTCAGAAAGCTTCTTTCCAGTTTTGAACGGAAGATATTTCCTTTTTCCCCTTAGCCCTCTATGGGCTTCCAAATATCCCTTTGCCAATTCCACAAGAACAGACTTAGCGAAAGGCTGCTTGAAGAGAAACATGTAACTCTGTGAGATGAATTCACAGAACACAGAGAAGTTTCTCAGAAAGCTTCTTTCCAGTTTTGAACGGAAGATATTTCCTTTTTCCCCATAGCCCTCTATGGGCTTCCAAATATCCCTTTGCCAATTCCACAAGAACAGCCTTAGCGAAAGGCTGCTTGAAGGGAAAGATGTAACTCTGTGAGATGAATTCACAGAACACAGAGCAGTTTCTCAGAAAGCTTCTTTCCAGTTTTGAACGGAAGATATTTCCTTTTTCACCATAGCCCTCTACGGGCTTCCAAATATCCCTTTGCCAATTCCACAAGAACATCCTTAGCGAAAGGCTGCTTGAAGGGAAAGATGTAACTCTGTGAGATGAATTCAGAGGACACAGAGCAGTTTCTCAGAAAGCTTCTTTCCAGTTTTGAACGGAAGATATTTCCTTTTTCCCCATAGCCCTCTATGGGCTTCCAAATATCCCTTTGCCAATTCCACAAGAACAGCCTTAGCGAAAGGCTGCTTGAAGGGAAAGATGTAACTCTGTGAGATGAATTCACAGAACACAGAGCAGTTTCTCAGAAAGCTTCTTTCCAGTTTTGAACGGAAGATATTTCCTTTTTCCCCATAGCCCTCTATGGGCTTCCAAATATCCCTTTGCCAATTCCACAAGAACAGCCTTAGCGAAAGGCTGCTTGAAGGGAAAGATGTAACTCTGTGAGATGAATTCACAGAACACAGAGCAGTTTCTCAGAAATCTTCTTTCCAGGTTTGAAGGGAAGATATTTCCTTTTTCACCATAGCCCTCTATGGGCTTCCAAATATCCCTTTGCCAATTCCACAAGAACAGCCTTAGCGAAATGCTTCTTGAAGGGAAAGATGTAACTCTGTGAGATGAATTCACAGAACACAGAGCAGTTTCTCAGAAAGCTTCTTTCCAATTTTGAACGGAAGATATTTCCTTTTTCACTGTAGCCCTCTATGGGCTTCCAAATATCCCTTTGCCAATTCCACAAGAATAGCCTTAGCGAAAGGCTTCTTGAAGGGAAAGATGTAACACTGTGAGATGAATTCACAGAACACAGAGAAGTTTCTCAGAAAGCTTCTTTCCAGTTTTGAACGGAAGATATTTCCTTTTTCCCCATAGCCCTCTATGGGCTTCCAAATATCCCTTTGCCAATTCCACAAGAACAGCCTTAGCGAAAGGCTGCTTGAAGGGAAAGATGTAACTCTGTGACATGAATTCACAGAACACAGAGCAGTTTCTCAGAAAGCTTCTTTCCAGTTTTGAACGGAAGATATTTCCTTTTTCACCATAGCCCTCTATGGGCTTCCAAATATCCCTTTGCCAATTCCACAAGAACAGCATCAGCGAAAGGCTGCTTGAAGGGAAAGATGTAACTCTGTGAGATGAATTCACAGAACACAGAGCAGTTTCTCAGAAAGCTTCTTTCCAGTTTTGAACGGAAGATATTTCCTTTTTCCCCATAGCCCTCTATGGGCTTCCAAATATCCCTTTGCCAATTCCACAAGAACAGCCTTAGCGAAAGGCTGCTTGAAAGGAAACATGTAACTCTGTGAGATGAATTCACAGAACACAGAGCAGTTTCTCAGAAAGCTTCTTTCCAGTTTTGAACGGAAGATATTTCCTTTTTCACCATAGCCCTCTATGGGCTTCCAAATATCCCGTTGCCAATTCCACAAGAACAGCCTTAGCGAAAGGCTGCTTGAAAGGAAAGATGTAACTCTGTGAGATGAATTCACAGAACACAGAGCAGTTTCTCAGAAAGCTTCTTTTCAGTTTTGAACGCAAGATATTTCCTTTTTCACTTTAGCCCCCTAAGGGCTTCCAAATATCCCTTTGCCAATTCCACAAGAACAGCCTTAGCGAAAGGCTTCTTGAAGGGAAACATGTAACTCTGTGAGATGAATTCACAGAACACAGAGCAGTTTCTCAGAAAGCTTCTTTCCAGTTTTGAACGGAAGATATTTCCTTTTTCACCATAGCCCTCTATGGGCTTCCAAATATCCCGTTGCCAATTCTACAAGAACAGCCTTAGCGAAAGGCTGCTTGAAAGGAAAGATGTAACTCTGTGAGATGAATTCACAGAACACAGAGCAGTTTCTCAGAAAGCTTCTTTTCAGTTTTTAACGGAAGATATTTCCTTTTTCACTGTAGCCCTCTATGGGCTTCCAAATATCCCTTTGCCAATTCCACAAGAACAGCCTTAGCGAAAGGCTTCTTGAAGGGAAAGATGTAACTCTGTGAGTTGAATTCACAGAACACAGAGAAGTTTCTCAGAAAGCTTCTTTTCAGTTTTGAACGGAAGATATTTCCTTTTTCCCCATAGCCCTCTATGGGCTTCCAAATATCCCGTTGCCAATTCCACAAGAACAGCCTTAGCGAAAGGCTTCTTGAAGGGAAAGATGTAACTCTGTGAGGTGAATTCACAGAACACAGATCAATTTCTCAGAAAGCTTCTTTCCAGTTTTGAACGGAAGATATTTCCTTTTTCCCCATAGCCCGCTATGGGCTTCCAAATATCCCGTTGCCAATTCCACAAGAACAGCCTTAGCGAAAGGCTGCTTGAAGGGAAAGATGTAACTCTGTGAGATGAATTCACAGAACACAGAGCAGTTTCTCAGAAAGCTTCTTTCCAGTTTTGAACGGAAGATATTTCCTTTTTCCCCTTAGCCCTCTATGGGCTTCCAAATATCCCTTTGCCAATTCCACAAGAACAGACTTAGCGAAAGGCTGCTTGAAGAGAAACATGTAACTCTGTGAGATGAATTCACAGAACACAGAGAAGTTTCTCAGAAAGCTTCTTTCCAGTTTTGAACGGAAGGTATTTCCTTTTTCCCCATAGCCCTCTATGGGCTTCCAAATATCCCTTTGCCAATTCCACAAGAACAGCCTTAGCGAAAGGCTGCTTGAAGGGAAAGATGTAACTCTGTGAGATGAATTCACAGAACACAGAGCAGTTTCTCAGAAAGCTTCTTTCCAGTTTTGAACGGAAGATATTTCCTTTTTCACCATAGCCCTCTACGGGCTTCCAAATATCCCTTTGCCAATTCCACAAGAACAGCCTTAGCGAAAGGCTGCTTGAAGGGAAAGATGTAACTCTGTGAGATGAATTCACAGAACACAGAGCAGTTTCTCAGAAAGCTTCTTTCCAGTTTTGAACGGAAGATATTTCCTTTTTCCCCATAGCCCTCTATGGGCTTCCAAATATCCCTTTGCCAATTCCACAAGAACAGCCTTAGCGAAAGGCTTCTTGAAGGGAAAGATGTAACTCTGTGAGATGAATTCACAGAACACAGATCAATTTCTCAGAAAGCTTCTTTCCAGTT
The DNA here is from genome assembly GCF_047675955.1 of Chlorocebus sabaeus. NCBI lineage: Eukaryota > Metazoa > Chordata > Mammalia > Primates > Cercopithecidae > Chlorocebus > Chlorocebus sabaeus. Next base: position 2,220,198 of record NW_027327703.1, on the reverse strand, counting down.
TTGAACGGAAGATATTTCCTTTTTCCCCATAGATCGCTATGGGCTTCCAAATATCCCGTTGCCAATTCCACAAGAACAGCCTTAGCGAAAGGCTGCTTGAAGGGAAAGATGTAACTCTGTGAGATGAATTCACAGAACACAGAGCAGTTTCTCAGAAAGCTTCTTTCCAGTTTTGAACGGAAGATATTTCCTTTTTCCCCTTAGCCCTCTATGGGCTTCCAAATATCCCTTTGCCAATTCCACAAGAACAGACTTAGCGAAAGGCTGCTTGAAGAGAAACATGTAACTCTGTGAGATGAATTCACAGAACACAGAGCAGTTTCTCAGAAATCTTCTTTCCAGGTTTGAACAGAAGATATTTCCTTTTTCACCATAGCCCTCTATGGGCTTCCAAATATCCCTTTGCCAATTCCACAAGAACAGCCTTAGCGAAAGGCTTCTTGAAGGGAAAGATGTAACTCTGTGAGAGGAATTCACAGAACACAGAGAAGTTTCTCAGAAAGCTTCTTTCCAGTTTTGAACGGAAGATATTTCCTTTTTCACTGTAGCCCTCTATGGGCTTCAAAATATCCCTTTGCCAATTACACAAGAACACACTTAGCGAAAGGCTTCTTGAAGGGAAAGATGTAACTCTGTGAGATGAATTCACAGAACACAGAGAAGTTTCTCAGAAAGCTTCTTTCCAGTTTTGAACGGAAGATATTTCCTTTTTCCCCATAGCCCTCTATGGGCTTCCAAATATCCCTTTGCCAATTCCACAAGAACAGCCTTAGCGAAAGGCTGCTTGAAGGGAAAGATGTAACTCTGTGAGATGAATTCACAGAACACAGAGCAGTTTCTCAGAAAGCTTCTTTCCAGTTTTGAACGGAAGATATTTCCTTTTTCACCATAGCCCACTACGGGCTTCCAAATATCCCTTTGCCAATTCCACAAGAACAGCCTTAGCGAAAGGCTGCTTGAAGGGAAAGATGTAACTCTGTGAGATGAATTCACAGAACACAGAGCAGTTTCTCAGAAAGCTTCTTTCCAGTTTTGAACGGAAGATATTTCCTTTTTCACTGTAGCCCTCTATGGGCTTCCAAATATCCCTTTGCCAATTCCACAAGAACAGCCTTAGCGAAAGGCTTCTTGAAGGGAAAGATGTAACACTGTGAGACGAATTCACAGAACACAGAGAAGTTTCTCAGAAAGCTTCTTTCCAGTTTTGAACGGAAGATATTTCCTTTTTCCCCATAGCCCTCTATGGGCTTCCAAATATCCCTTTGCCAATTCCACAAGAACAGCCTTAGCGAAAGGCTGCTTGAAGGGAAAGATGTAACTCTTTGAGATGAATTGACAGAACACAGAGCAGTTTCTCAGAAAGCTTCTTTCCAGTTTTGAACGGAAGATATTTCCTTTTTCACCATAGCCCTCTACGGGCTTCCAAATATCCCTTTGCCAATTCCACAAGAACAGCCTTAGCGAAAGGCTGCTTGAAGGGAAAGATGTAACTCTGTGAGATGAATTCACAGAACACAGAGCAGTTTCTCAGAAAGCTTCTTTCCAGTTTTGAACGGAAGATATTTCCTTTTTCCCCATAGCCCTCTATGGGCTTCCAAATATCCCGTTGCCAATTCCACAAGAACAGCCTTTGCGAAAGGCTGCTTGAAGGGAAACATGTAACTCTGTGAGATGAATTCACAGAACACAGAGCAGTTTCTCAGAAAGCTTCTTTCCAGTTTTGAACGGAAGATATTTCCTTTTTCACCATAGCCCTCTATGGGCTTCCAAATATCCCGTTGCCAATTCCACAAGAACAGCCTTAGCGAAAGGCTGCTTGAAAGGAAAGATGTAACTCTGTGAGATGAAATCACAGAACACAGAGCAGTTTCTCAGAAAGCTTCTTTTCAGTTTTGAACGCAAGATATTTCCTTTTTCACTGTAGCCCTCTATGGGCTTCCAAATATCCCTTTGCCAATTTCACAAGAACAGCCTTAGGGAAAGGCTTCTTGAAGGGAAAGATGTAACTCTGTGAGATGAATTCACAGAACACAGAGAAGTTTCTCAGAAAGCTGCTTTTCAGTTTTGAACGGAAGATATTTCCTTTTTCCCCATAGCCCTCTATGGGCTTCCAAATATCCTTTTGCCAATTCCACAAGAACAGCCTTAGCGAAAGGCTGCTTGACGGGAAAGATGTAACTCTCTGAGATGAATTCACAGAACACAGAGCAGTTTCTCAGAAAGCTTCTTTCCAGTTTTGAACGGAAGATATTTCCTTTTTCACCATAGCCCTCTACGGGCTTCCAAATATCCCTTTGCCAATTCCACAAGAACAGCCTTAGCGAAAGGCTGCTTGAAGGGAAAGATGTAACTCTGTGAGATGAATTCACAGAACACAGAGCAGTTTCTCAGAAAGCTTCTTTCCAGTTTTGAACGGAAGATATTTCCTTTTTCACCATAGCCCTCTATGGGCTTCCAAATATCCCTTTGCCAATTCCACAAGAACAGCCTTAGCGAAAGGCTGCTTGAAGGGAAACATGTAACTCTGTGAGATGAATTCACAGAACACAGAGCAGTTTCTCAGAAAGCTTCTTTCCAGTTTTGAACGGAAGATATTTCCTTTTTCACCATAGCCCTCTATGGGCTTCCAAATATCCCTTTGCCAATTCCACAAGAACAGCCTTAGCGAAAGGCTGCTTGAAAGGAAAGATGTAACTCTGTGAGATGAATTCACAGAACACAGAGCAGTTTCTCAGAAAGCTTCTTTTCAGTTTTGAACGCAAGATTTTTCCTTTTTCACTGTAGCCCTCTATGGGCTTCCAAATATCCCTTTGCCAATTCCACAAGAACAGCCTTAGTGAAAGGCTTCTTGAAGGGAAAGATGTAACTCTGTGAGATGAATTCACAGAACACAGAGAAGTTTCTCAGAAAGCTTCTTTTCAGTTTTGAACGGAAGATATTTCCTTTTTCACCATAGCCCTCTATGGGCTTCCAAATATCCCGTTGACAATTCCACAAGAACAGCCTTAGCGAAAGGCTGCTTGAAGGGAAACATGTAACTCTGTGAGATGAATTCACAGAACACAGAGCAGTTTCTCAGAAAGCTTCTTTCCAGTTTTGAACGGAAGATATTTCCTTTTTCACCATAGCCCTCTATGGGCTTCCAAATATCCCGTTGCCAATTCCAAAGGAACAGCCTTAGCGAAAGGCTTCTTGAAGGGAAAGATGTAACTCTGTGAGGTGAATTCACAGAACACAGAGCAGTTTCTCAGAAAGCTTCTTTCCAGTTTTGAACGGAAGATATTTCCTTTTTCACCATAGCCCTCTACGGGCTTCCAAATATCCCTTTGCCAATTCCACAAGAACAGCCTTAGCGAAAGGCTGCTTGAAGGGAAAGATGTAACTCTGTGAGATGAATTCACAGAACACAGAGCAGTTTCTCAGAAAGCTTCTTTCCAGTTTTGAACGGAAGATATTTCCTTTTTCACCATAGCCCTCTATGGGCTTCCAAATATCCCTTTGCCAATTCCACAAGAACAGCCTTAGCGAAAGGCTGCTTGAAGGGAAACATGTAACTCTGTGAGATGAATTCACAGAACACAGAGCAGTTTCTCAGAAAGCTTCTTTCCAGTTTTGAACGGAAGATATTTCCTTTTTCACCATAGCCCTCTATGGGCTTCCAAATATCCCGTTGCCAATTCCACAAGAACAGCCTTAGCGAAAGGCTGCTTGAAAGGAAAGATGTAACTCTGTGAGATGAATTCACAGAACACAGAGCAGTTTCTCAGAAAGCTTCTTTTCAGTTTTTAACGGAAGATATTTCCTTTTTCACTGTAGCCCTCTATGGGCTTCCAAATATCCCTTTGCCAATTCCACAAGAACAGCCTTAGCGAAAGGCTTCTTGAAGGGAAAGATGTAACTCTGTGAGTTGAATTCACAGAACACAGAGAGGTTTCTCAAAAAGCTTCTTTTCAGTTTTGAACGGAAGATATTTCCTTTTTCCCCATAGCCCTCTATGGGCTTCCAAATATCCCGTTGCCAATTCCACAAGAACAGCCTTAGCGAAAGGCTTCTTGAAGGGAAAGATGTAACTCTGTGAGATGAATTCACAGAACACAGATCAATTTCTCAGAAAGCTTCTTTCCAGTTTTGAACGGAAGATATTTCCTTTTTCCCCATAGCCCGCTATGGGCTTCCAAATATCCCGTTGCCAATTCCACAAGAACAGCCTTAGCGAAAGGCTGCTTGAAGGGAAAGATGTAACTCTGTGAGATGAATTCACAGAACACAGAGCAGTTTCTCAGAAAGCTTCTTTCCAGTTTTGAACAGAAGATATTTCCTTTTTCCCCTTAGCCCTCTATGGGCTTCCAAATATCCCTTTGCCAATTCCACAAGAACAGACTTAGCGAAAGGCTGCTTGAAGAGAAACATGTAACTCTGTGAGATGAATTCACAGAACACAGAGAAGTTTCTCAGAAAGCTTCTTTCCAGTTTTGAACGGAAGATATTTCCTTTTTCCCCATAGCCCTCTATGGGCTTCCAAATATCCCTTTGCCAATTCCACAAGAACAGCCTTAGCGAAAGGCTGCTTGAAGGGAAAGATGTAACTCTGTGAGATGAATTCACAGAACACAGAGCAGTTTCTCAGAAAGCTTCTTTCCAGTTTTGAACGGAAGATATTTCCTTTTTCACCATAGCCCTCTACGGGCTTCCAAATATCCCTTTGCCAATTCCACAAGAACAGCCTTAGCGAAAGGCTGCTTGAAGGGAAAGATGTAACTCTGTGAGATGAATTCACAGAACACAGAGCAGTTTCTCAGAAAGCTTCTTTCCAGTTTTGAACGGAAGATATTTCCTTTTTCCCCATAGCCCTCTATGGGCTTCCAAATATCCCTTTGCCAATTCCACAAGAACAGCCTTAGCGAAAGGCTGCTTGAAGGGAAAGATGTAACTCTGTGAGATGAATTCACAGAACACAGAGCAGTTTCTCAGAAAGCTTCTTTCCAGTTTTGAACGGAAGATATTTCCTTTTTCCCCATAACCCTCTATGGGCTTCCAAATATCCCTTTGCCAATTCCACAAGAACAGCCTTAGCGAAAGGCTGCTTGAAGGGAAAGATGTAACTCTGTGAGATGAATTCACAGAACACAGAGCAGTTTCTCAGAAATCTTCTTTCCAGGTTTGAAGGGAAGATATTTCCTTTTTCACCATAGCCCTCTATGGGCTTCCAAATATCCCTTTGCCAATTCCACAAGAACAGCCTTAGCGAAAGGCTTCTTGAAGGGAAAGATGTAACTCTGTGAGATGAATTCACAGAACACAGAGCAGTTTCTCAGAAAGCTTCTTTCCAATTTTGAACGGAAGATATTTCCTTTTTCACTGTAGCCCTCTATGGGCTTCCAAATATCCCTTTGCCAATTCCACAAGAACAGCCTTAGCGAAAGGCTGCTTGAAAGGAAACATGTAACTCTGTGAGATGAATTCACAGAACACAGAGCAGTTTCTCAGAAAGCTTCTTTTCAGTTTTGAACGCAAGATATTTCCTTTTTCACTTTAGCCCCCTAAGGGCTTCCAAATATCCCTTTGCCAATTCCACAAGAACAGCCTTAGCGAAAGGCTTCTTGAAGGGAAACATGTAACTCTGTGAGATGAATTCACAGAACACAGAGCAGTTTCTCAGAAAGCTTCTTTCCAGTTTTGAACGGAAGATATTTCCTTTTTCACCATAGCCCTCTATGGGCTTCCAAATATCCCGTTGCCAATTCTACAAGAACAGCCTTAGCGAAAGGCTGCTTGAAAGGAAAGATGTAACTCTGTGAGATGAATTCACAGAACACAGAGCAGTTTCTCAGAAAGCTTCTTTTCAGTTTTTAACGGAAGATATTTCCTTTTTCACGGTAGCCCTCTATGGGCTTCCAAATATCCCTTTGCCAATTCCACAAGAACAGCCTTAGCGAAAGGCTTCTTGAAGGGAAAGATGTAACTCTGTGAGTTGAATTCACAGAACACAGAGAAGTTTCTCAGAAAGCTTCTTTTCAGTTTTGAACGGAAGATATTTCCTTTTTCCCCATAGCCCTCTATGGGCTTCCAAATATCCCGTTGCCAATTCCACAAGAACAGCCTTAGCGAAAGGCTTCTTGAAGGGAAAGATGTAACTCTGTGAGATGAATTCACAGAACACAGATCAATTTCTCAGAAAGCTTCTTTCCAGTTTTGAACGGAAGATATTTCCTTTTTCCCCATAGCCCGCTATGGGCTTCCAAATATCCCGTTGCCAATTCCACAAGAACAGCCTTAGCGAAAGGCTGCTTGAAGGGAAAGATGTAACTCTGTGAGATGAATTCACAGAACACAGAGCAGTTTCTCAGAAAGCTTCTTTCCAGTTTTGAACGGAAGATATTTCCTTTTTCCCCTTAGCCCTCTATGGGCTTCCAAATATCCCTTTTCCAATTCCACAAGAACAGACTTAGCGAAAGGCTGCTTGAAGAGAAACATGTAACTCTGTGAGATGAATTCACAGAACACAGAGCAGTTTCTCAGAAATCTTCTTTCCAGGTTTGAACAGAAGATATTTCCTTTTTCACCATAGCCCTCTATGGGCTTCCAAATATCCCTTTGCCAATTCCACAAGAACAGCCTTAGCGAAAGGCTTCTTGAAGGGAAAGATGTAACTCTGTGAGAGGAATTCACAGAACACAGAGAAGTTTCTCAGAAAGCTTCTTTCCAGTTTTGAACGGAAGATATTTCCTTTTTCACTGTAGCCCTCTATGGGCTTCCAAATATCCCTTTGCCAATTACACAAGAACAGACTTAGCGAAAGGCTTCTTGAAGGGAAAGATGTAACTCTGTGAGATGAATTCACAGAACACAGAGAAGTTTCTCAGAAAGCTTCTTTCCAGTTTTGAACGGAAGATATTTCCTTTTTCCCCATAGCCCTCTATGGGCTTCCAAATATCCCTTTGCCAATTCCACAAGAACAGCCTTAGCGAAAGGCTGCTTGAAGGGAAAGATGTAACTCTGTGAGATGAATTCACAGAACACAGAGCAGTTTCTCAGAAAGCTTCTTTCCAGTTTTGAACGGAAGATATTTCCTTTTTCACCATAGCCCTCTACGGGCTTCCAAATATCCCTTTGCCAATTCCACAAGAACAGCCTTAGCGAAAGGCTGCTTGAAGGGAAAGATGTAACTCTGTGAGATGAATTCACAGAACACAGAGCAGTTTCTCAGAAAGCTTCTTTCCAGTTTTGAACGGAAGATATTTCCTTTTTCACCATAGCCCTCTATGGGCTTCCAAATATCCCGTTGCCAATTCCACAAGAACAGCCTTAGCGAAAGGCTGCTTGAAAGGAAAGATGTAACTCTGTGAGATGAAATCACAGAACACAGAGCAGTTTCTCAGAAAGCTTCTTTTCAGTTTTGAACGCAAGATATTTCCTTTTTCACTGTAGCCCTCTATGGGCTTCCAAATATCCCTTTGCCAATTTCACAAGAACAGCCTTAGGGAAAGGCTTCTTGAAGGGAAAGATGTAACTCTGTGAGATGAATTCACAGAACACAGAGAAGTTTCTCAGAAAGCTGCTTTTCAGTTTTGAACGGAAGATATTTCCTTTTTCCCCATAGCCCTCTATGGGCTTCCAAATATCCTTTTGCCAATTCCACAAGAACAGCCTTAGCGAAAGGCTGCTTGACGGGAAAGATGTAACTCTCTGAGATGAATTCACAGAACACAGAGCAGTTTCTCAGAAAGCTTCTTTCCAGTTTTGAACGGAAGATATTTCCTTTTTCACCATAGCCCTCTACGGGCTTCCAAATATCCCTTTGCCAATTCCACAAGAACAGCCTTAGCGAAAGGCTGCTTGAAGGGAAAGATGTAACTCTGTGAGATGAATTCACAGAACACAGAGCAGTTTCTCAGAAAGCTTCTTTCCAGTTTTGAACGGAAGATATTTCCTTTTTCACCATAGCCCTCTATGGGCTTCCAAATATCCCTTTGCCAATTCCACAAGAACAGCCTTAGCGAAAGGCTGCTTGAAGGGAAACATGTAACTCTGTGAGATGAATTCACAGAACACAGAGCAGTTTCTCAGAAAGCTTCTTTCCAGTTTTGAACGGAAGATATTTCCTTTTTCACCATAGCCCTCTATGGGCTTCCAAATATCCCGTTGCCAATTCCACAAGAACAGCCTTAGCGAAAGGCTGCTTGAAAGGAAAGATGTAACTCTGTGAGATGAATTCACAGAACACAGAGCAGTTTCTCAGAAAGCTTCTTTTCAGTTTTGAACGCAAGATTTTTCCTTTTTCACTGTAGCCCTCTATGGGCTTCCAAATATCCCTTTGCCAATTCCACAAGAACAGCCTTAGTGAAAGGCTTCTTGAAGGGAAAGATGTAACTCTGTGAGATGAATTCACAGAACACAGAGAAGTTTCTCAGAAAGCTTCTTTTCAGTTTTGAACGGAAGATATTTCCTTTTTCACCATAGCCCTCTATGGGCTTCCAAATATCCCGTTGACAATTCCACAAGAACAGCCTTAGCGAAAGGCTGCTTGAAGGGAAACATGTAACTCTGTGAGATGAATTCACAGAACACAGAGCAGTTTCTCAGAAAGCTTCTTTCCAGTTTTGAACGGAAGATATTTCCTTTTTCACCATAGCCCTCTATGGGCTTCCAAATATCCCGTTGCCAATTCCAAAGGAACAGCCTTAGCGAAAGGCTTCTTGAAGGGAAAGATGTAACTCTGTGAGGTGAATTCACAGAACACAGAGCAGTTTCTCAGAAAGCTTCTTTCCAGTTTTGAACGGAAGATATTTCCTTTTTCACCATAGCCCTCTACGGGCTTCCAAATATCCCTTTGCCAATTCCACAAGAACAGCCTTAGCGAAAGGCTGCTTGAAGGGAAAGATGTAACTCTGTGAGATGAATTCACAGAACACAGAGCAGTTTCTCAGAAAGCTTCTTTCCAGTTTTGAACGGAAGATATTTCCTTTTTCACCATAGCCCTCTATGGGCTTCCAAATATCCCTTTGCCAATTCCACAAGAACAGCCTTAGCGAAAGGCTGCTTGAAGGGAAACATGTAACTCTGTGAGATGAATTCACAGAACACAGAGCAGTTTCTCAGAAAGCTTCTTTCCAGTTTTGAACGGAAGATATTTCCTTTTTCACCATAGCCCTCTATGGGCTTCCAAATATCCCGTTGCCAATTCCACAAGAACAGCCTTAGCGAAAGGCTGCTTGAAAGGAAAGATGTAACTCTGTGAGATGAATTCACAGAACACAGAGCAGTTTCTCAGAAAGCTTCTTTTCAGTTTTTAACGGAAGATATTTCCTTTTTCACTGTAGCCCTCTATGGGCTTCCAAATATCCCTTTGCCAATTCCACAAGAACAGCCTTAGCGAAAGGCTTCTTGAAGGGAAAGATGTAACTCTGTGAGTTGAATTCACAGAACACAGAGAGGTTTCTCAAAAAGCTTCTTTTCAGTTTTGAACGGAAGATATTTCCTTTTTCCCCATAGCCCTCTATGGGCTTCCAAATATCCCGTTGCCAATTCCACAAGAACAGCCTTAGCGAAAGGCTTCTTGAAGGGAAAGATGTAACTCTGTGAGATGAATTCACAGAACACAGATCAATTTCTCAGAAAGCTTCTTTCCAGTTTTGAACGGAAGATATTTCCTTTTTCCCCATAGCCCGCTATGGGCTTCCAAATATCCCGTTGCCAATTCCACAAGAACAGCCTTAGCGAAAGGCTGCTTGAAGGGAAAGATGTAACTCTGTGAGATGAATTCACAGAACACAGAGCAGTTTCTCAGAAAGCTTCTTTCCAGTTTTGAACGGAAGATATTTCCTTTTTCCCCTTAGCCCTCTATGGGCTTCCAAATATCCCTTTGCCAATTCCACAAGAACAGACTTAGCGAAAGGCTGCTTGAAGAGAAACATGTAACTCTGTGAGATGAATTCACAGAACACAGAGAAGTTTCTCAGAAAGCTTCTTTCCAGTTTTGAACGGAAGATATTTCCTTTTTCCCCATAGCCCTCTATGGGCTTCCAAATATCCCTTTGCCAATTCCACAAGAACAGCCTTAGCGAAAGGCTGCTTGAAGGGAAAGATGTAACTCTGTGAGATGAATTCACAGAACACAGAGCAGTTTCTCAGAAAGCTTCTTTCCAGTTTTGAACGGAAGATATTTCCTTTTTCACCATAGCCCTCTACGGGCTTCCAAATATCCCTTTGCCAATTCAACAAGAACAGCCTTAGCGAAAGGCTGCTTGAAGGGAAAGATGTAACTCTGTGAGATGAATTCACAGAACACAGAGCAGTTTCTCAGAAAGCTTCTTTCCAGTTTTGAACGGAAGATATTTCCTTTTTCCCCATAGCCCTCTATGGGCTTCCAAATATCCCTTTGCCAATTCCACAAGAACAGCCTTAGCGAAAGGCTGCTTGAAGGGAAAGATGTAACTCTGTGAGATGAATTCACAGAACACAGAGCAGTTTCTCAGAAAGCTTCTTTCCAGTTTTGAACGGAAGATATTTCCTTTTTCCCCATAGCCCTCTATGGGCTTCCAAATATCCCTTTGCCAATTCCACAAGAACAGCCTTAGCGAAAGGCTGCTTGAAGGGAAAGATGTAACTCTGTGAGATGAATTCACAGAACACAGAGCAGTTTCTCAGAAATCTTCTTTCCAGGTTTGAAGGGAAGATATTTCCTTTTTCACCATAGCCCTCTATGGGCTTCCAAATATCCCTTTGCCAATTCCACAAGAACAGCCTTAGCGAAAGGCTTCTTGAAGGGAAAGATGTAACTCTGTGAGATGAATTCACAGAACACAGAGCAGTTTCTCAGAAAGCTTCTTTCCAATTTTGAACGGAAGATATTTCCTTTTTCACTGTAGCCCTCTATGGGCTTCCAAATATCCCTTTGCCAATTCCACAAGAACAGCCTTAGCGAAAGGCTTCTTGAAGGGAAAGATGTAACACTGTGAGATGAATTCACAGAACACAGAGAAGTTTCTCAGAAAGCTTCTTTCCAGTTTTGAACGGAAGATATTTCCTTTTTCCCCATAGCCCTCTATGGGCTTCCAAATATCCCTTTGCCAATTCCACAAGAACAGCCTTAGCGAAAGGCTGCTTGAAGGGAAAGATGTAACTCTGTGACATGAATTCACAGAACACAGAGCAGTTTCTCAGAAAGCTTCTTTCCAGTTTTGAACGGAAGATATTTCCTTTTTCACCATAGCCCTCTACGGGCTTCCAAATATCCCTTTGCCAATTCCACAAGAACAGCATCAGCGAAAGGCTGCTTGAAGGGAAAGATGTAACTCTGTGAGATGAATTCACAGAACACAGAGCAGTTTCTCAGAAAGCTTCTTTCCAGTTTTGAACAGAAGATATTTCCTTTTTCCCCATAGCCCTCTATGGGCTTCCAAATATCCCTTTGCCAATTCCACAAGAACAGCCTTAGCGAAAGGCTGCTTGAAAGGAAACATGTAACTCTGTGAGATGAATTCACAGAACACAGAGCAGTTTCTCAGAAAGCTTCTTTCCAGTTTTGAACGGAAGATATTTCCTTTTTCACCATAGCCCTCTATGGGCTTCCAAATATCCCGTTGCCAATTCCACAAGAACAGCCTTAGCGAAAGGCTGCTTGAAAGGAAAGACGTAACTCTGTGAGATGAATTCACAGAACACAGAGCAGTTTCTCAGAAAGCTTCTTTTCAGTTTTGAACGCAAGATATTTCCTTTTTCACTTTAGCCCCCTAAGGGCTTCCAAATATCCCTTTGCCAATTCCACAAGAACAGCCTTAGCGAAAGGCTTCTTGAAGGGAAACATGTAACTCTGTGAGATGAATTCACAGAACACAGAGCAGTTTCTCAGAAAGCTTCTTTCCAGTTTTGAACGGAAGATATTTCCTTTTTCACCATAGCCCTCTATGGGCTTCCAAATATCCCGTTGCCAATTCTACAAGAACAGCCTTAGCGAAAGGCTGCTTGAAAGGAAAGATGTAACTCTGTGAGATGAATTCACAGAACACAGAGCAGTTTCTCAGAAAGCTTCTTTTCAGTTTTTAACGGAAGATATTTCCTTTTTCACGGTAGCCCTCTATGGGCTTCCAAATATCCCTTTGCCAATTCCACAAGAACAGCCTTAGCGAAAGGCTTCTTGAAGGGAAAGATGTAACTCTGTGAGTTGAATTCACAGAACACAGAGAAGTTTCTCAGAAAGCTTCTTTTCAGTTTTGAACGGAAGATATTTCCTTTTTCCCCATAGCCCTCTATGGGCTTCCAAATATCCCGTTGCCAATTCCACAAGAACAGCCTTAGCGAAAGGCTTCTTGAAGGGAAAGATGTAACTCTGTGAGATGAATTCACAGAACACAGATCAATTTCTCAGAAAGCTTCTTTCCAGTTTTGAACGGAAGATATTTCCTTTTTCCCCATAGCCCGCTATGGGCTTCCAAATATCCCGTTGCCAATTCCACAAGAACAGCCTTAGCGAAAGGCTGCTTGAAGGGAAAGATGTAACTCTGTGAGATGAATTCACAGAACACAGAGCAGTTTCTCAGAAAGCTTCTTTCCAGTTTTGAACGGAAGATATTTCCTTTTTCCCCTTAGCCCTCTATGGGCTTCCAAATATCCCTTTGCCAATTCCACAAGAACAGACTTAGCGAAAGGCTGCTTGAAGAGAAACATGTAACTCTGTGAGATGAATTCACAGAACACAGAGCAGTTTCTCAGAAATCTTCTTTCCAGGTTTGAACAGAAGATATTTCCTTTTTCACCATAGCCCTCTATGGGCTTCCAAATATCCCTTTGCCAATTCCACAAGAACAGCCTTAGCGAAAGGCTTCTTGAAGGGAAAGATGTAACTCTGTGAGAGGAATTCACAGAACACAGAGAAGTTTCTCAGAAAGCTTCTTTCCAGTTTTGAACGGAAGATATTTCCTTTTTCACTGTAGCCCTCTATGGGCTTCCAAATATCCCTTTGCCAATTACACAAGAACAGACTTAGCGAAAGGCTTCTTGAAGGGAAAGATGTAACTCTGTGAGATGAATTCACAGAACACAGAGAAGTTTCTCAGAAAGCTTCTTTCCAGTTTTGAACGGAAGATATTTCCTTTTTCCCCATAGCCCTCTATGGGCTTCCAAATATCCCTTTGCCAATTCCACAAGAACAGCCTTAGCGAAAGGCTGCTTGAAGGGAAAGATGTAACTCTGTGAGATGAATTCACAGAACACAGAGCAGTTTCTCAGAAAGCTTCTTTCCAGTTTTGAACGGAAGATATTTCCTTTTTCACCATAGCCCTCTACGGGCTTCCAAATATCCCTTTGCCAATTCCACAAGAACAGCCTTAGCGAAAGGCTGCTTGAAGGGAAAGATGTAACTCTGTGAGATGAATTCACAGAACACAGAGCAGTTTCTCAGAAAGCTTCTTTCCAGTTTTGAACGGAAGATATTTCCTTTTTCCCCATAGCCCTCTATGGGCTTCCAAATATCCCTTTGCCAATTCCACAAGAACAGCCTTAGCGAAAGGCTGCTTGAAGGGAAAGATGTAACTCTGTGAGATGAATTCACAGAACACAGAGCAGTTTCTCAGAAAGCTTCTTTCCAGTTTTGAACGGAAGATATTTCCTTTTTCCCCATAGCCCTCTATGGGCTTCCAAATATCCCTTTGCCAATTCCACAAGAACAGCCTTAGCGAAAGGCTGCTTGAAGGGAAAGATGTAACTCTGTGAGATGAATTCACAGAACACAGAGCAGTTTCTCAGAAATCTTCTTTCCAGTTTTGAACGGAAGATATTTCCTTTTTCAACATAGCCCTCTATGGGCTTCCAAATATCCCGTTGCCAATTCCACAAGAACAGCCTTAGCGAAAGGCTGCTTGAAAGGAAACATGTAACTCTGTGAGATGAATTCACAGAACACAGAGCAGTTTCTCAGAAAGCTTCTTTTCAGTTTTTAACGGAAGATATTTCCTTTTTCACTGTAGCCCTCTATGGGTTTCCAAATGTCCCTTTGCCAATTCCACAAGAACAGCCTTAGCGAAAGGCTTCTTGAAGGGAAAGATGTAACTCTGTGAGTTGAATTCACAGAACACAGAGAAGTTTCTCAGAAAGCTTCTTTTCAGTTTTGAACGGAAGATATTTCCTTTTTCCCCATAGCCCTCTATGGGCTTCCAAATATCCCGTTGCCAATTCCACAAGAACAGCCTTAGCGAAAGGCTTCTTGAAGGGAAAGATGTAACTCTGTGAGAGGAATTCACAGAACACAGAGAAGTTTCTCAGAAAGCTTCTTTCCAGTTTTGAACGGAAGATATTTCCTTTTTCACTGTAGCCCTCTATGGGCCTCCAAATATCCCTTTGCCAATTACACAAGAACAGACTTAACGAAAGGCTTCTTGAAGGGAAAGATGTAACTCTGTGAGATGAATTCACAGAACACAGAGCAGTTTCTCAGAAAGCTTCTTTCCAGTTTTGAACGGAAGATATTTCCTTTTTCCCCATAGCCCTCTATGGGCTTCCAAATATCCCTTTGCCAATTCCACAAGAACAGCCTTAGCGAAAGACTGCTTGAAGGGAAAGATGTAACTCTGTGAGATGAATTCACAGAACACAGAGCAGTTTCTCAGAAAGCTTCTTTTCAGATTTGAACGCAAGATATTTCCTTTTTCACTGTAGCCCTCTATGGGCTTCCAAATATCCCTTTGCCAATTTCACAAGAACAGCCTTAGGGAAAGGCTTCTTGAAGGGAAAGATGTAACTCTGTGAGATGAATTCACAGAACACAGAGAAGTTTCTCAGAAAGCTGCTTTTCAGTTTTGAACGGAAGATATTTCCTTTTTCCCCATAGCCCTCTATGGGCTTCCAAATATCCTTTTGCCAATTCCACAAGAACAGCCTTAGCGAAAGGCTTCTTGAAGGGAAAGATGTAACTCTGTGAGATGAATTCACAGAACACAGAGCAGTTTCTCAGAAAGCTTCTTTCCAATTTTGAACGGAAGATATTTCCTTTTTCACTGTAGCCCTCTATGGGCTTCCAAATATCCCTTTGCCAATTCCACAAAAACAGCCTTAGCGAAAGGCTTCTTGAAGGGAAAGATGTAACACTGTGAGATGAATTCACAGAACACAGAGAAGTTTCTCAGAAAGCTTCTTTCCAGTTTTGAACGGAAGATATTTCCTTTTTCCCCATAGCCCTCTATGGGCTTCCAAATATCCCTTTGCCAATTCCACAAGAACAGCCTTAGCGAAAGGCTGCTTGAAGGGAAAGATGTAACTCTGTGACATGAATTCACAGAACACAGAGCAGTTTCTCAGAAAGCTTCTTTCCAGTTTTGAACGGAAGATATTTCCTTTTTCACCATAGCCCTCTACGGGCTTCCAAATATCCCTTTGCCAATTCCACAAGAACAGCCTTAGCGAAAGGCTGCTTGAAGGGAAAGATGTAACTCTGTGAGATGAATTCACAGAACACACAGCAGTTTCTCAGAAAGCTTCTTTCCGGTTTTGAACGGAAGATATTTCCTTTTTCCCCATAGCCCTCTATGGGCTTCCAAATATCCCTTTGCCAATTCCACAAGAACAGCCTTAGCGAAAGGCTGCTTGAAGGGAAACATGTAACTCTGTGAGATGAATTCACAGAACACAGAGCAGTTTCTCAGAAAGCTTCTTTCCAGTTTTGAACGGAAGATATTTCCTTTTTCAACATAGCCCTCTATGGGCTTCCAAATATCCCGTTGCCAATTCCACAAGAACAGCCTTAGCGAAAGGCTGCTTGAAAGGAAACATGTAACTCTGTGAGATGAATTCACAGAACACAGAGCAGTTTCTCAGAAAGCTTCTTTTCAGTTTTTAACGGAAGATATTTCCTTTTTCACTGTAGCCCTCTATGGGTTTCCAAATGTCCCTTTGCCAATTCCACAAGAACAGCCTTAGCGAAAGGCTTCTTGAAGGGAAAGATGTAACTCTGTGAGTTGAATTCACAGAACACAGAGAAGTTTCTCAGAAAGCTTCTTTTCAGTTTTGAACGGAAGATATTTCCTTTTTCCCCATAGCCCTCTATGGGCTTCCAAATATCCCGTTGCCAATTCCACAAGAACAGCCTTAGCGAAAGGCTTCTTGAAGGGAAAGATGTAACTCTGTGAGAGGAATTCACAGAACACAGAGAAGTTTCTCAGAAAGCTTCTTTCCAGTTTTGAACGGAAGATATTTCCTTTTTCACTGTAGCCCTCTATGGGCCTCCAAATATCCCTTTGCCAATTACACAAGAACAGACTTAACGAAAGGCTTCTTGAAGGGAAAGATGTAACTCTGTGAGATGAATTCACAGAACACAGAGCAGTTTCTCAGAAAGCTTCTTTCCAGTTTTGAACGGAAGATATTTCCTTTTTCCCCATAGCCCTCTATGGGCTTCCAAATATCCCTTTGCCAATTCCACAAGAACAGCCTTAGCGAAAGACTGCTTGAAGGGAAAGATGTAACTCTGTGAGATGAATTCACAGAACACAGAGCAGTTTCTCAGAAAGCTTCTTTTCAGATTTGAACGCAAGATATTTCCTTTTTCACTGTAGCCCTCTATGGGCTTCCAAATATCCCTTTGCCAATTTCACAAGAACAGCCTTAGGGAAAGGCTTCTTGAAGGGAAAGATGTAACTCTGTGAGATGAATTCACAGAACACAGAGAAGTTTCTCAGAAAGCTGCTTTTCAGTTTTGAACGGAAGATATTTCCTTTTTCCCCATAGCCCTCTATGGGCTTCCAAATATCCTTTTGCCAATTCCACAAGAACAGCCTTAGCGAAAGGCTGCTTGACGGGAAAGATGTAACTCTCTGAGATGAATTCACAGAACACAGAGCAGTTTCTCAGAAAGCTTCTTTCCAGTTTTGAACCGAAGATATTTCCTTTTTCACCATAGCCCTCTACGGGCTTCCAAATATCCCTTTGCCAATTCCACAAGAACAGCCTTAGCGAAAGGCTGCTTGAAGGGAAAGATGTAACTCTGTGAGATGAATTCACAGAACACAGAGCAGTTTCTCAGAAAGCTTCTTTCCAGTTTTGAACGGAAGATATTTAATTTTTCACCATAGCCCTCTATGGGCTTCCAAATATCCCTTTGCCAATTCCACAAGAACAGCCTTAGCGAAAGGCTGCTTGAAGGGAAACATGTAACTCTGTGAGATGAATTCACAGAACACAGAGCAGTTTCTCAGAAAACTTCTTTCCAGTTTTGAACGGCAGATATTTCCTTTTTCACCATAGCCCTCTATGGGCTTCCAAATATCCCGTTGCCAATTCCACAAGAACAGCCTTAGCGAAAGGCTGCTTGAAAGGAAAGATGTAACTCTGTGAGATGAATTCACAGAACACAGAGCAGTTTCTCAGAAAGCTTCTTTTCAGTTTTTAACGGAAGATATTTCCTTTTTCACTGTAGCCCTCTATGGGCTTCCAAATATCCCTTTGCCAATTCCACAAGAACAGCCTTAGCGAAAGGCTTCTTGAAGGGAAAGATGTAACTCTGTGAGTTGAATTCACAGAACACAGAGAAGTTTCTCAGAAAGCTTCTTTTCAGTTTTGAACGGAAGATATTTCCTTTTTCCCCATAGCCCTCTATGGGCTTCCAAATATCCCGTTGCCAATTCCACAAGAACAGCCTTAGCGAAAGGCTTCTTGAAGGGAAAGATGTAACTCTGTGAGATGAATTCACAGAACACAGATCAATTTCTCAGAAAGCTTCTTTCCAGTTTTGAACGGAAGATATTTCCTTTTTCCCCATAGCCCGCTATGGGCTTCCAAATATCCCGTTGCCAATTCCACAAGAACAGCCTTAGCGAAAGGCTGCTTGAAGGGAAAGATGTAACTCTGTTAGATGAATTCACAGAACACAGAGCAGTTTCTCAGAAAGCTTCTTTCCAGTTTTGAACGGAAGATATTTCCTTTTTCCCCTTAGCCCTCTATGGGCTTCCAAATATCCCTTTGCCAATTCCACAAGAACAGCCTTAGCGAAAGGCTGCTTGAAAGGAAACATGTAACTCTGTGAGATGAATTCACAGAACACAGAGCAGTTTCTCAGAAAGCTTCTTTTCAGTTTTTAACGGAAGATATTTCCTTTTTCACTGTAGCCCTCTATGGGCTTCCAAATGTCCCTTTGCCAATTCCACAAGAACAGCCTTAGCGAAAGGCTTCTTGAAGGGAAAGATGTAACTCTGTGAGTTGAATTCACAGAACACAGAGAAGTTTCTCAGAAAGCTTCTTTTCAGTTTTGAACGGAAGATATTTCCTTTTTCCCCATAGCCCTCTATGGGCTTCCAAATATCCCGTTGCCAATTCCACAAGAACAGCCTTAGCGAAAGGCTTCTTGAAGGGAAAGATGTAACTCTGTGAGAGGAATTCACAGAACACAGAGAAGTTTCTCAGAAAGCTTCTTTCCAGTTTTGAACGGAAGATATTTCCTTTTTCACTGTAGCCCTCTATGGGCTTCCAAATATCCCTTTGCCAATTACACAAGAACAGACTTAGCGAAAGGCTTCTTGAAGGGAAAGATGTAACTCTGTGAGATGAATTCACAGAACACAGAGAAGTTTCTCAGAAAGCTTCTTTCCAGTTTTGAACGGAAGATATTTCCTTTTTCCCCATAGCCCTCTATGGGCTTCCAAATATCCCTTTGCCAATTCCACAAGAACAGCCTTAGCGAAAGGCTGCTTGAAGGGAAAGATGTAACTCTGTGAGATGAATTCACAGAACACAGAGCAGTTTCTCAGAAAGCTTCTTTCCAGTTTTGAACGGAAGATATTTCCTTTTTCACCATAGCCCTCTACGGGCTTCCAAATATCCCTTTGCCAATTCCACAAGAACAGCCTTAGCGAAAGGCTGCTTGAAGGGAAAGATGTAACTCTGTGAGATGAATTCACAGAACACAGAGCAGTTTCTCAGAAAGCTTCTTTCCAGTTTTGAACGGAAGATATTTCCTTTTTCCCCATAGCCCTCTATGGGCTTCCAAATATCCCTTTGCCAATTCCACAAGAACAGCCTTAGCGAAAGGCTGCTTGAAGGGAAAGATGTAACTCTGTGAGATGAATTCACAGAACACAGAGCAGTTTCTCAGAAAGCTTCTTTCCAGTTTTGAACGGAAGATATTTCCTTTTTTCCATAGCCCTCTATGGGCTTCCAAATATCCCTTTGCCAATTCCACAAGAACAGCCTTAGCGAAAGGCTGCTTGAAGGGAAAGATGTAACTCTGTGAGATGAATTCACAGAACACAGAGCAGTTTCTCAGAAATCTTCTTTCCAGGTTTGAACGGAAGATATTTCCTTTTTCACCATAGCCCTCTATGGGCTTCCAAATATCCCTTTGCCAATTCCACAAGAACAGCCTTAGCGAAAGGCTTCTTGAAGGGAAAGATGTAACTCTGTGAGATGAATTCACAGAACACAGAGCAGTTTCTCAGCAAGCTTCTTTCCAATTTTGAACGGAAGATATTTCCTTTTTCACTGTAGCCCTCTATGGGCTTCCAAATATCCCTTTGCCAATTCCACAAAAACAGCCTTAGCGAAAGGCTTCTTGAAGGGAAAGATGTAACACTGTGAGATGAATTCACAGAACACAGAGAAGTTTCTCAGAAAGCTTCTTTCCAGTTTTGAACGGAAGATATTTCCTTTTTCCCCATAGCCCTCTATGGGCTTCCAAATATCCCTTTGCCAATTCCACAAGAACAGCCTTAGCGAAAGGCTGCTTGAAGGGAAAGATGTAACTCTGTGACATGAATTCACAGAACACAGAGCAGTTTCTCAGAAAGCTTCTTTCCAGTTTTGAACGGAAGATATTTCCTTTTTCACCATAGCCCTCTACGGGCTTCCAAATATCCCTTTGCCAATTCCACAAGAACAGCCTTAGCGAAAGGCTGCTTGAAGGGAAAGATGTAACTCTGTGAGATGAATTCACAGAACACACAGCAGTTTCTCAGAAAGCTTCTTTCCAGTTTTGAACGGAAGATATTTCCTTTTTCCCCATAGCCCTCTATGGGCTTCCAAATATCCCTTTGCCAATTCCACAAGAACAGCCTTAGCGAAAGGCTGCTTGAAGGGAAACATGTAACTCTGTGAGATGAATTCACAGAACACAGAGCAGTTTCTCAGAAAGCTTCTTTCCAGTTTTGAACGGAAGATATTTCCTTTTTCACCATAGCCCTCTATGGGCTTCCAAATATCCCGTTGCCAATTCCACAAGAACAGCCTTAGCGAAAGGCTGCTTGAAAGGAAACATGTAACTCTGTGAGATGAATTCACAGAACACAGAGCAGTTTCTCAGAAAGCTTCTTTTCAGTTTTTAACGGAAGATATTTCCTTTTTCACTGTAGCCCTCTATGGGCTTCCAAATGTCCCTTTGCCAATTCCACAAGAACAGCCTTAGCGAAAGGCTTCTTGAAGGGAAAGATGTAACTCTGTGAGTTGAATTCACAGAACACAGAGAAGTTTCTCAGAAAGCTTCTTTTCAGTTTTGAACGGAAGATATTTCCTTTTTCCCCATAGCCCTCTATGGGCTTCCAAATATCCCGTTGCCAATTCCACAAGAACAGCCTTAGCGAAAGGCTTCTTGAAGGGAAAGATGTAACTCTGTGAGATGAATTCACAGAACACAGATCAATTTCTCAGAAAGCTTCTTTCCAGTTTTGAACGGAAGATATTTCCTTTTTCCCCATAGCCCGCTATGGGCTTCCAAATATCCCTTTGCCAATTCCACAAGAACAGCCTTAGCGAAAGGCTGCTTGAAGGGAAAGATGTAACTCTGTGAGATGAATTCACAGAACACAGAGCCGTTTCTCAGAAATCTTCTTTCCAGTTTTGAACGGAAGATATTTCCTTTTTCCCCATAGCCCTCTATGGGCTTCCAAATATCCCTTTGCCAATTCCATAAGAACAGCCTTAGCGAAAGGCTGCTTGAAGGGAAACATGTAACTCTGTGAGATGAATTCACATAACACAGAGCAGTTTCTCAGAAATCTTCTTTCCAGGTTTGAACAGAAGATATTTCCTTTTTCACCATAGCCCTCTATGGGCTTCCAAATATCCCTTTGCCAATTCCACAAGAACAGCCTTAGCGAAAGGCTTCTTGAAGGGAAAGATGTAACTCTGTGAGAGGAATTCACAGAACACAGAGCAGTTTCTCAGAAAGCTTCTTTCCAGTTTTGAACGGAAGATATTTCCTTTTTCACTGTAGCCCTCTATGGGCTTCCAAATATCCCTTTGCCAATTCCACAAGAACAGCCTTAGCGAAAGGCTTCTTGAAGGGAAAGATGTAACTCTGTGAGATGAATTCACAGAACACAGAGAAGTTTCTCAGAAAGCTTCTTTCCAGTTTTGAACGGAAGGTATTTCCTTTTTCCCCATAGCCCTCTATGGGCTTCCAAATATCCCTTTGCCAATTCCACAAGAACAGCCTTAGCGAAAGGCTGCTTGAAGGGAAAGATGTAACTCTGTGAGATGAATTCACAGAACACAGAGCAGTTTCTCAGAAAGCTTCTTTCCAGTTTTGAACGGAAGATATTTCCTTTTTCACCATAGCCCTCTACGGGCTTCCAAATATCCCTTTGCCAATTCCACAAGAACAGCCTTAGCGAAAGGCTGCTTGAAGGGAAAGATGTAACTCTGTGAGATGAATTCACAGAACACAGAGCAGTTTCTCAGAAAGCTTCTTTCCAGTTTTGAACGGAAGATATTTCCTTTTTCCCCATAGCCCTCTATGGGCTTCCAAATATCCCGTTGCCAATTCCACAAGAACAGCCTTAGCGAAAGTCTGCTTGAAGGGAAAGATTTAACTCTGTGAGATGAATTCACAGAAAACAGAGCAGTTTCTCAGAAAGCTTCTTTCCAGTTTTGAACGGAAGATATTTCCTTTTTCACCATAGCCCTCTATGGGCTTCCAAATATCCCGTTGCCAATTCCACAAGAACAGCCTTAGTGAAAGGCTGCTTGAAAGGAAAGATGTAACTCTGTGAGATGAATTCACAGAACACAGAGCAGTTTCTCAGAAAGCTTCTTTTCAGTTTTGAACGCAAGATATTTCCTTTTTCACTGTAGCCCTCTATGGGCTTCCAAATATCCCTTTGCCAATTCCACAAGAACAGCCTTAGCGAAAGGCTTCTTGAAGGGAAAGATGTAACTCTGTGAGATGAATTCACAGAACACAGAGAAGTTTCTCAGAAAGCTTCTTTCCAGTTTTGAACGGAAGATATTTCCTTTTTCCCCATAGCCCTCTATGGGCTTCCAAATATCCCTTTGCCAATTCCACAAGAACAGCCATAGCGAAAGGCTGCTTGAAGGGAAAGATGTAACTCTGTGAGATGAATTCACAGAACACAGAGCAGTTTCTCGGAAAGCTTCTTTCCAGTTTCTAACGGAAGATATTTCCTTTTTCACCTTAGCCCTCTACGGGCTTCCAAATATCCCTTTGCCAATTCCACAAGAACAGCCTTAGCGAAAGGCTGCTTGAAGGGAAAGATTTAACTCTGTGAAATGAATTCACAGAACACAGAGCAGTTTCTCAGAAAGCTTCTTTCCAGTTTTGAACAGAAGATATTTCCTTTTCCACCATAGCCCTCTATGGGCTTCCAAATATCCCTTTGCCAATTCCATAAGAACAGCCTTAGCGAAAGGCTGCTTGAAAGGAAAGATGTAACTCTCTGAGATGAATTCACAGAACACAGATCAGTTTCTCAGAAAGCTTCTTTTCAGTTTTGAACGCAAGATATTTCCTTTTTCACTGTAGCCCTCTATGGGCTTCCAAATATCCCTTTGCCAATTCCACAAGAACAGCCTTAGCGAAAGGCTTCTTGAAGGGAAAGATGTAACTCTGTGAGATGAATTCACAGAACTCAGAGAAGTTTCTCAGAAAGCTTCTTTCCAGTTTTGAACGGAAGATATTTCCTTTTTCCCCATAGCCCTCTATGGGCTTCCAAATATCCCTTTACCAATTCCACAAGAACAGCCTTAGCGAAAGGCTGCTTGAAGGGAAAGATGTAACTCTGTGAGATGAATTCACAGAACACAGAGCAGTTTCTCAGAAAGCTTCTTTCCAGTTTTGAACGGAAGATATTTCCTTTTTCACCATAGCCCTCTATGGGCTTCCAAATATCCCTTTGCCAATTCCACAAGAACAGCCTTAGCGAAAGTCTGCTTGAAGGGAAAGATGTAACTCTGTGAGATGAATTCACAGAACACAGAGAAGTTTCTCAGAAAGCTTCTTTCCAGTTTTGAACATAAGGTATTTCCTTTTTCCCCATAGCCCTCTATGGGCTTCCAAATATCCCGTTGCCAATTCCACAAGAACAGCCTTAGCGAAAGGCTGCTTGAAAGGAAAGATGTAACTCTGTGAGATGAATTCACAGAACACAGAGCAGTTTCTCAGAAAGCTTCTTTTCAGTTTTGAACGCAAGATATTTCCTTTTTCACTGTAGCCCTCTATGGGCTTCCAAATATCCCTTTGCCAATTCCACAAGAATAGCCTTAGCGAAAGGCTTCTTGAAGGGAAAGATGTAACTCTGTGAGATGAATTCACAGAACACAGAGAAGTTTCTCAGAAAGCTTCTTTCCAGTTTTGAACGGAAGATATTTCCTTTTTCCCCATAGCCCTCTATGGGCTTCCAAATATCCCTTTGCCAATTCCACAAGAACAGCCTTAGCGAAAGGCTGCTTGAAGGGAAAGATGTAACTCTGTGAGATGAATTCAGAGAACACAGAGCAGTTTCTCAGAAAGCTTCATTCCAGTTTTGAACGGAAGATATTTCCTTTTTCCCCATAGCCCTCTTCGGGCTTCCAAATATCCCTCTGCCAATTCCACAAGAACAGCCTTAGCGAAAGGCTGCTTGAAGGAAAAGATGTAACTCTGTGAGAGGAATTCACAGAACACAGAGCAGTTTCTCAGAAAGCTTCTTTCCAGTTTTGAACGGAAGATATTTCCTTTTTCCCCATAGCCCTCTATGGGCTTCCAAATATCCCGTTGCCAATTCCACAAGAACAGCCTTAGCGAAAGGCTGCTTGAAGGGAAACATGTAACTCTGTGAGATGAATTCACAGAACACAGAGCAGTTTCTCAGAAAGCTTCTTTCCAGTTTTGAACGGAAGATATTTCCTTTTTCACCATAACCCTCTATGGGCTTCCAAATATCCCGTTGCCAATTCCACAAGAACAGCCTTAGCGAAAGGCTGCTTGAAAGGAAAGATGTAACTCTGTGAGATGAATTCACAGAACACAGAGCAGTTTCTCAGAAAGCTTCTTTTCAGTTTTGAACGCAAGATATTTCCTTTTTCACTGTAGCCCTCTATGGGCTTCCAAATATCCCTTTGCCAATTCCACAAGAACAGCCTTAGCGAAAGGCTGCTTGAAGGGAAAGATGTAACTCTGTGAGATGAATTCACAGAACACAGAGAAGTTCTCAGAAAGCTTCTTTCCAGTTTTGAACGGAAGATATTTCGTTTTTCCCCATAGCCCTCTATGGGCTTCCAAATATCCCGTTGCCAATTCCCCAAGAACAGCCTTAGCGAAAGGCTGCTTGAAGGGAAACATGTAACTCTGTGAGATGAATTGACAGAACACAGAGCAGTTTCTCAGAAAGCTTCTTTCCAGTTTTGAACGGAAGATATTTCCTTTTTCACCATAGCCCTCTATGGGCTTCCAAATATCCCGTTGCCAATTCCACAAGAACAGCCTTAGCGAAAGGCTGCTTGAAAGGAAAGATGTAACTCTGTGAGATGAATTCACAGAACACAGAGCAGTTTCTCAGAAAGCTTCTTTTCAGTTTTGAACGCAAGATATTTCCTTTTTCACTGTAGCCCTCTATGGGCTTCCAAATATCCCTTTGCCAATTCCACAAGAACAGCTTAGCGAAAGGCTTCTTGAAGGGAAAGATGTAACTCTGTGAGATGAATTCACAGAACACAGAGAAGTTTCTCAGAAAGCTTCTTTCCAGTATTGAACGTAAGATATTTCCTTTTTCACTGTAGCCCTCTATGGGCTTCCAAATATCCCTTTGCCAATTCCACAAGAACAGCCTTAGCGAAAGGCTTCTTGAAGGGAAAGATGTAACACTGTGAGATGAATTCACAGAACACAGAGAAGTTTCTCAGAAAGCTTCTTTCCAGTTTTGAACGGAAGATATTTCCTTTTTCCCCATAGCCCTCTATGGGCTTCCAAATATCCCTTTGCCAATTCCACAAGAACAGCCTTAGCGAAAGGCTGCTTGAAGGGAAAGATGTAACTCTGTGAGATGAATTCACAGAACACAGAGCAGTTTCTCAGAAAGCTTCTTTCCAGTTTTGAACGGAAGATATTTCCTTTTTCACCATAGCCCTCTACGGGCTTCCAAATATCCCTTTGCCAATTCCACAAGAACAGCCTTAGCGAAAGGCTGCTTGAAGGGAAAGATGTAACTCTGTGAGATGAATTCCGAGAACACAGAGCAGTTTCTCAGAAAGCTTCTTTCCAGTTTTGAACGGAAGATATTTCCTTTTTCACTGTAGCCCTCTATGGGCTTCCAAATATCCCTTTGCCAATTCCACAAGAACAGCCTTAGCGAAAGGCTTCTTGAAGGGAAAGATGTAACACTGTGAGACGAATTCACAGAACACAGAGAAGTTTCTCAGAAAGCTTCTTTCCAGTTTTGAACGGAAAATATTTCCTTTTTCCCCATAGCCCTCTATGGGCTTCCAAATATCCCTTTGCCAATTCCACAAGAACAGCCTTAGCGAAAGGCTGCTTGAAGGGAAAGATGTAACTCTTTGAGATGAATTGACAGAACACAGAGCAGTTTCTCAGAAAGCTTCTTTCCAGTTTTGAACGGAAGATATTTCCTTTTTCACCATAGCCCTCTACGGGCTTCCAAATATCCCTTTGCCAATTCCACAAGAACAGCCTTAGCGAAAGGCTGCTTGAAGGGAAAGATGTAACTCTGTGAGATGAATTCACAGAACACAGAGCAGTTTCTCAGAAAGCTTCTTTCCAGTTTTGAACGGAAGATATTTCCTTTTTGCCCATAGCCCTCTATGGGCTTCCAAATATCCCGTTGCCAATTCCACAAGAACAGCCTTAGCGAAAGGCTGCTTGAAGGGAAACATGTAACTCTGTGAGATGAATTCACAGAACACAGAGCAGTTTCTCAGAAAGCTTCTTTCCAGTTTTGAACGGAAGATATTTCCTTTTTCACCATAGCCCTCTATGGGCTTCCAAATATCCCTTTGCCAATTTCTCAAGAACAGCCTTAGCGAAAGGCTTCTTGAAGGGAAAGATATAACTCTGTGAGATGAATTCACAGAACACAGAGAAGTTTCTCAGAAAGCTGCTTTTCAGTTTTGAACGGAAGATATTTCCTTTTTCCCCATAGCCCTCTATGGGCTTCCAAATATCCTTTTGCCAATTCCACAAGAACAGCCTTAGCGAAAGGCTGCTTGACGGGAAAGATGTAACTCTGTGAGATGAATTCACAGAACACAGAGCAGTTTCTCAGAAAGCTTCTTTCCAGTTTTGAACGGAAGATATTTCCTTTTTCACCATAGCCCTCTACGGGCTTCCAAATATCCCTTTGCCAATTCCACAAGAACAGCCTTAGCGAAAGGCTGCTTGAAGGGAAAGATGTAACTCTGTGAGATGAATTCACAGAACACAGAGCAGTTTCTCAGAAAGCTTCTTTCCAGTTTTGAACGGAAGATATTTCCTTTTTCCCCATAGCCCTCTATGGGCTTCCAAATATCCCGTTGCCAATTCCACAAGAACAGCCTTAGCGAAAGGCTGCTTGAAGGGAAACATGTAACTCTGTGAGATGAATTCACAGAACACAGAGCAGTTTCTCAGAAAGCTTCTTTCCAGTTTTGAACGGAAGATATTTCCTTTTTCACCATAGCCCTCTATGGGCTTCCTAATATCCCGTTGCCAATTCCACAAGAACAGCCTTAGCGAAAGGCTGCTTGAAAGGAAAGATGTAACTCTGTGAGATGAAATCACAGAACACAGAGCAGTTTCTCAGAAAGCTTCTTTTCAGTTTTGAACGCAAGATATTTCCTTTTTCACTGTAGCCCTCTATGGGCTTCCAAATATCCCTTTGCCAATTCCTCAAGAACAGCCTTAGCGAAAGGCTTCTTGAAGGGAAAGATGTAACTCTGTGAGATGAATTCACAGAACACAGAGAAGTTTCTCAGAAAGCTGCTTTTCAGTTTTGAACGGAAGACATCTCCTTTTTCCCCATAGCCCTCTATGGGCTTCCAAATATCCTTTTGCCAATTCCACAAGAACAGCCTTAGCGAAAGGCTGCTTGAAGGGAAAGATGTAACTCTGTGAGATGAATTCACAGAACACAGAGCAGTTTCTCAGAAAGCTTCTTTCCAGTTTTGAACGGAAGATATTTCCTTTTTCACCATAGCCCTCTACGGGCTTCCAAATATCCCTTTGCCAATTCCACAAGAACAGCCTTAGCGAAAGTCTGCTTGAAGGGAAAGATGTAACTCTGTGAGATGAATTCACAGAACACAGAGCAGTTTCTCAGAAAGCTTCTTTCCAGTTTTGTACGGAAGATATTTCCTTTTTCACCATAGCCCTCTATGGGCTTCCAAATATCCCGTTGCCAATTCCACAAGAACAGCCTTAGCGAAAGGCTGCTTGAAGAGAAACATGTAACTCTGTGAGATGAATTCACAGAACACAGAGCAGTTTCTCAGAAAGCTTCTTTCCAGTTTTGAACGGAAGATATTTCCTTTTTCACCATAGCCCTCTATGGGCTTCCAAATATCCCGTTGCCAATTCCACAAGAACAGCCTTAGCGAAAGGCTGCTTGAAAGGAAAGATGTAACTCTGTAAGATGAATTCACAGAACACAGAGCAGTTTCTCAGAAAGCTTCTTTTCAGTTTTGAACGCAAGATATTTCCTTTTTCACTGTAGCCCTCTATGGGCTTCCAAATATCCCTTTGCCAATTCCACAAGAACAGCCTTAGCGAAAGGCTTCTTGAAGGGAAAGATGTAACTCTGTGAGATGAATTCACAGAACACAGAGCAGTTTCTCAAAAAGCTTCTTTCCAGTTTTGAACGGAAGATATTTCCTTTTTCCCCATAGCCCTCTATGGGCTTCCAAATATCCTTTGCCAATTCCACAAGAACAGCCTTAGCGAAAGGCTGCTTGAAGGGAAACATGTAACTCTGTGAGATGAATTCACAGAACACAGAGCAGTTTCTCAGAAAGCTTCTTTCCAGTTTTGAACGGAAGATATTTCCTTTTTCACCATAGCCCTCTATGGGCTTCCAAATATCCCGTTGCCAATTCCACAAGAACAGCCTTAGCGAAAGGCTGCTTGAAAGGAAAGATGTAACTCTCTGAGACGAATTCACAGAACACAGAGAAGTTTCTCAGAAAGCTTCTTTTCAGTTTTGAACGCAAGATATTTCCTTTTTCACTGTAGCCCTCTATGGGCTTCCAAATATCCCCTTGCCAATTCCACAAGAACAGACTTAGCGAAAGGCTTCTTGAAGGGGAAGATGTAACTCTGTGAGATGAATTCACAGAACACAGAGCAGTTTCTCAGAAAGCTTCTTTTCAGTTTTGAACGGAAGATATTTCCTTTTTCCCCATAGCCCTCTATGGGCTTCCAAATATCCTTTTGCCAATTCCACAAGAACAGCCTTAGCGAAAGGCTGCTTGAAGGGAAAGATGTAACTCTGTGAGATGAATTCACAGAACACAGAGCAGTTTCTCAGAAAGCTTCTTTCCAGTTTTGAACGGAAGATATTTAATTTTTCACCATAGACCTCTACGGGTTTCCAAATCTCCCTTTGCCAATTCCACAAGAACAGCCTTAGCGAAAGGCTGCTTGAAGGGAAAGATGTAACTCTGTGAGATGAATTCACAGAACACAGAGCAGTTTCTCAGAAAGCTTCTTTCCAGTTTTGAACGGAAGATATTTCCTTTTTCACCATAGCCCTCTATGGGTTTCCAAATATCCCTTTGCCAATTCCACAAGAACAGCTTAGCGAAAGGCTTCTTGAAGGGAAAGATGTAACTCTGTGAGATGAATTCACAGAACACAGAGAAGTTTCTCAGAAAGCTTCTTTCCAGTATTGAACGTAAGATATTTCCTTTTTCACTGTAGCCCTCTATGGGCTTCCAAATATCCCTTTGCCAATTCCACAAGAACAGCCTTAGCGAAAGGCTTCTTGAAGGGAAAGATGTAACACTGTGAGATGAATTCACAGAACACAGAGCAGTTTCTCAGAAAGCTTCTTTCCAGTTTTGAACGGAAGATATTTCCTTTTTCCCCATAGCCCTCTATGGGCTTCCAAATATCCCTTTGCCAATTCCACAAGAACAGCCTTAGCGAAAGGCTGCTTGAAGGGAAAGATGTAACTCTGTGAGATGAATTCACAGAACACAGAGCAGTTTCTCAGAAAGCTTCTTTCCAGTTTTGAACGGAAGATATTTCCTTTTTCACCATAGCCCTCTACGGGCTTCCAAATATCCCTTTGCCAATTCCACAAGAACAGCCTTAGCGAAAGGCTGCTTGAAGGGAAAGATGTAACTCTGTGAGATGAATTCACAGAACACAGAGCAGTTTCTCAGAAAGCTTCTTTCCAGTTTTGAACGGAAGATATTTCCTTTTTCACTGTAGCCCTCTATGGGCTTCCAAATATCCCTTTGCCAATTCCACAAGAACAGCCTTAGCGAAAGGCTTCTTGAAGGGAAAGATGTAACACTGTGAGACGAATTCACAGAACACAGAGAAGTTTCTCAGAAAGCTTCTTTCCAGTTTTGAACGGAAGATATTTCCTTTTTCACCATAGCCCTCTACGGGCTTCCAAATATCCCTTTGCCAATTCCACAAGAACAGCCTTAGCGAAAGGCTGCTTGAAGGGAAAGATGTAACTCTGTGAGATGAATTCACAGAACACAGAGCAGTTTCTCAGAAAGCTTCTTTCCAGTTTTGAACGGAAGATATTTCCTTTTTCCCCATAGCCCTCTATGGGCTTCCAAATATCCCTTTGCCAATTCCACAAGAACAGCCTTAGCGAAAGGCTGCTTGAAGGGAAACATGTAACTCTGTGAGATGAATTCACAGAACACAGAGCAGTTTCTCAGAAATCTTCTTTCCAGGTTTGAACGGAAGATATTTCCTTTTTCCCCATAGCCCTCTATGGGCTTCCAAATATCCCTTTGCCAATTCCACAAGAACAGCCTTAGCGAAAGGCTTCTTGAAGGGAAAGATGTAACTCTGTGAGATGAATTCACAGAACACAGAGCAGTTTCTCAGAAAGCTTCTTTCCAGTTTTGAACGGAAGATATTTCCTTTTTCACCATAGCCCTCTATGGGCTTCCAAATATCCCGTTGCCAATTCCACAAGAACAGCCTTAGCGAAAGGCTGTTTGAAAGGAAAGATGTAACTCTGTGAGATGAATTCACAGAACACAGAGCAGTTTCTCAGAAAGCTTCTTTTCAGTTTTGAACGCAAGATATTTCCTTTTTCACTGTAGCCCTCTATGGGCTTCCAAATATCCCCTTGCCAATTCCACAAGAACAGACTTAGCGAAAGGCTTCTTGAAGGGGAAGATGTAACTCTGTGAGATGAATTCACAGAACACAGAGCAGTTTCTCAGATAGCTTCTTTTCAGTTTTGAACGGAAGATATTTCCTTTTTCCCCATAGCCCTCTATGGGCTTCCAAATATCCTTTTGCCAATTCCACAAGAACAGCCTTAGCGAAAGGCTGCTTGAAGGGAAAGATGTAACTCTGTGAGATGAATTCACAGAACACAGAGCAGTTTCTCAGAAAGCTTCTTTCCAGTTTTGAACGGAAGATATTTAATTTTTCACCATAGCCCTCTACGGGTTTCCAAATCTCCCTTTGCCAATTCCACAAGAACAGCCTTAGCGAAAGGCTGCTTGAAGGGAAAGATGTAACTCTGTGAGATGAATTCACAGAACACAGAGCAGTTTCTCAGAAAGCTTCTTTCCAGTTTTGAACGGAAGATATTTCCTTTTTCCCCATAGCCCTCTATGGGCTTCCAAATATCCCGTTGCCAATTCCACAAGAACAGCCTTAGCGAAAGGCTGCTTGAAGGGAAACATGTAACTCTGTGAGATGAATTCACAGAACACAGAGCAGTTTCTCAGAAAGCTTCTTTCCAGTTTTGAACGGAAGATATTTCCTTTTTCACCATAGCCCTCTATGGGCTTCCAAATATCCCGTTGCCAATTCCACAAGAACAGCCTTAGCGAAAGGCTTCTTGAAAGGAAAGATGTAACTCTGTGAGATGAAATCACAGAACACAGAGCAGTTTCTCAGAAAGCTTCTTTTCAGTTTTGAACGCAAGATACTTCCTTTTTCACTGTAGCCCTCTATGGGCTTCCAAATATCCCTTTGCCAATTTCACAAGAACAGCCATAGGGAAAGGCTTCTTGAAGGGAAAGATGTAACTCTGTGAGATGAATTCACAGAACACAGAGAAGTTTCTCAGAAAGCTGCTTTTCAGTTTTGAACGGAAGATATTTCCTTTTTCCCCATAGCCCTCTATGGGCTTCCAAATATCCTTTTGCCAATTCCACAAGAACAGCCTTAGCGAAAGGCTGCTTGACGGGAAAGATGTAACTCTGTGAGATGAATTCACAGAACACAGAGCAGTTTCTCAGAAAGCTTCTTTCCAGTTTTGAACGGAAGATATTTCCTTTTTCACCATAGCCCTCTACGGGCTTCCAAATATCCCTTTGCCAATTCCACAAGAACAGCCTTAGCGAAAGGCTGCTTGAAGGGAAAGATGTAACTCTGTGAGATGAATTCACAGAACACAGAGCAGTTTCTCAGAAAGCTTCTTTCCAGTTTTGAACGGAAGATATTTCCTTTTTCACCATAGCCCTCTATGGGCTTCCAAATATCCCGTTGCCAATTCCACAAGAACAGCCTTAGCGAAAGGCTGCTTGAAGGGAAACATGTAACTCTGTGAGATGAATTCACAGAACACAGAGCAGTTTCTCAGAAAGCTTCTTTCCAGTTTTGAACGGAAGATATTTCCTTTTTCACCATAGCCCTCTATGGGCTTCCAAATATCCCGTTGCCAATTCCACAAGAACAGCCTTAGCGAAAGGCTTCTTGAAAGGAAAGATGTAACTCTGTGAGATGAATTCACAGAACACAGAGCAGTTTCTCAGAAAGCTTCTTTTCAGTTTTGAACGCAAGATATTTCCTTTTTCACTGTAGCCCTCTATGGGCTTCCAAATATCCCTTTGCCAATTCCACAAGAACAGCCTTAGCGAAAGGCTTCTTGAAGGGAAAGATGTAACTCTGTGAGATGAATTCACAGAACACAGAGAAGTTTCTCAGAAAGCTTCTTTTCAGTTTTGAACGGAAGATATTTCCTTTTTCACCATAGCCCTCTATGGGCTTCCAAATATCCCGTTGACAATTCCACAAGAACAGCCTTAGCGAAAGGCTGCTTGAAGGGAAACATGTAACTCTGTGAGATGAATTCACAGAACACAGAGCAGTTTCTCAGAAAGCTTCTTTCCAGTTTTGAACGGAAGATATTTCCTTTTTCACCATAGCCCTCTATGGGCTTCCAAATATCCCGTTGCCAATTCCAAAGGAACAGCCTTAGCGAAAGGCTTCTTGAAGGGAAAGATGTAACTCTGTGAGGTGAATTCACAGAACACAGAGCAGTTTCTCAGAAAGCTTCTTTCCAGTTTTGAACGGAAGATATTTCCTTTTTCCCCATAGCCCTCTATGGGCTTCCAAATATCCCTTTGCCAATTCCACAAGAACAGCCTTAGCGAAAGGCTGCTTGAATTGAAAGATGTAACTCTGTGAGATGAATTCACAGAACACAGAGCAGTTTCTCAGAAAGCTTCTTTCCGGTTTTGAACGGAAGATATTTCCTTTTTCACCATAGCCCTCTATGGGCTTCCAAATATCCCTTTGCCAATTCCATAAGAACAGCCTTAGCGAAAGGCTGCTTGAAGGGAAAGATGTAACTCTGTGAGATGAATTCACAGAACACAGAGCAGTTTCTCAGAAATCTTCTTTCCATGTTTGAACGGAAGATATTTCCTTTTTCACCATAGCCCTCTATGGGCTTCCAAATATCCCTTTGCCAATTCCACAAGAACAGCCTTAGCGAAAGGCTTCTTGAAGGGAAAGATGTAACTCTGTGAGATGAATTCACAGAACACAGAGCAGTTTCTCAGAAAGCTTCTTTCCAGTTTTGAACGGAAGATATTTCCTTTTTCACTGTAGCCCTCTATGGGCTTCCAAATATCCCTTTGCCAATTCCACAAGAACAGCCTTAGCGAAAGGCTTCTTGAAGGGAAAGATGTAACTCTGTGAGATGAATTCACAGAACACAGAGCAGTTTCTCAGAAAGCTTCTTTCGAGTTTTGAACGGAAGATATTTCCTTTTTCACCATGGCCCTCTATGGGCTTCCAAATATCCCGTTGCCAATTCCACAAGAACAGCCTTAGCGAAAGGCTGCTTGAAGGGAAAGATGTAACTCTGTGAGGTGAATTCACGAACACAGAGCAGTTTCTCAGAAAGCTTCTTTCCAGTTTTGAACGGAAGATATTTCCTTTTTCCCCATAGCCCTCTATGGGCTTCCAAATATCCCTTTGCCAATTCCACAAGAACAGCCTTAGCGAAAGGCAGCTTGAAGGGAAAGATGTAACTCTGTGAGATGAATTCACAGAACACAGAGCAGTTTCTCAGAAAGCTTCTTTCCAGTTTTGAACGGAAGATATTTCCTTTTTCCCCATAGCCCTCTATGGGCTTCCAAATATCCCTTTGCCAATTCCACAAGAACAGCCTTAGCGAAAGGCTGCTTGAAGGGAAAGATGTAACTCTGTGAGATGAATTCACAGAACACAGAGCAGTTTCTCAGAAATCTTCTTTCCAGGTTTGAACGGAAGATATTTCCTTTTTCCCCATAGCCCTCTATGGGCTTCCAAATATCCCTTTGCCAATTCCACAAGAACAGCCTTAGCGAAAGGCTTCTTGAAGGGAAAGATGTAACTCTGTGAGATGAATTCACAGAACACAGAGCAGTTTCTCAGAAAGCTTCTTTCCAGTTTTGAACGGAAGATATTTCCTTTTTCACCATAGCCCTCTATGGGCTTCCAAATATCCCGTTGCCAATTCCACAAGAACAGCCTTAGCGAAAGGCTGTTTGAAAGGAAAGATGTAACTCTGTGAGATGAATTCACAGAACACAGAGCAGTTTCTCAGAAAGCTTCTTTTCAGTTTTGAACGCAAGATATTTCCTTTTTCACTGTAGCCCTCTATGGGCTTCCAAATATCCCTTTGCGAATTCCACAAGAACAGCCTTAGCGAAAGGCTTCTTGAA
This sequence comes from Chlorocebus sabaeus, assembly GCF_047675955.1. Taxonomy (NCBI): domain Eukaryota; kingdom Metazoa; phylum Chordata; class Mammalia; order Primates; family Cercopithecidae; genus Chlorocebus; species Chlorocebus sabaeus. Next base: position 2,185,875 of record NW_027327703.1, on the reverse strand, counting down.
GGGAAAGATGTAACTCTGTGAGATGAATTCACAGAACACAGAGAAGTTTCTCAGAAAGCTTCTTTCCAGTTTTGAACGGAAGATATTTCGTTTTTCCCCATAGCCCTCTATGGGCTTCCAAATATCCCGTTAGCAATTCCCCAAGAACAGCCTTAGCGAAAGGCTGCTTGAAGGGAAACATGTAACTCTGTGAGATGAATTGACAGAACACAGAGCAGTTTCTCAGAAAGCTTCTTTCCAGTTTTGAACGGAAGATATTTCCTTTTTCACCATAGCCCTCTATGGGTTTCCAAATATCCCTTTGCCAATTCCACAAGAGCAGCTTAGCGAAAGGCTTCTTGAAGGGAAAGATGTAACTCTGTGAGATGAATTCATAGAACACAGAGAAGTTTCTCAGAAAGCTTCTTTCCAGTATTGAACGTAAGATATTTCCTTTTTCACTGTAGCCCTCTATGGGCTTCCAAATATCCCTTTGCCAATTCCACAAGAACAGCCTTAGCGAAAGGCTTCTTGAAGGGAAAGATGTAACACTGTGAGATGAATTCACAGAACACAGAGCAGTTTCTCAGAAAGCTTCTTTCCAGTTTTGAACGGAAGATATTTCCTTTTTCCCCATAGCCCTCTATGGGCTTCCAAATATCCCTTTGCCAATTCCACAAGAACAGCCTTAGCGAAAGGCTGCTTGAAGGGAAAGATGTAACTCTGTGAGATGAATTCACAGAACACAGAGCAGTTTCTCAGAAAGCTTCTTTCCAGTTTTGAACGGAAGATATTTCCTTTTTCACCATAGCCCTCTACGGGCTTCCAAATATCCCTTTGCCAATTCCACAAGAACAGCCTTAGCGAAAGGCTGCTTGAAGGGAAAGATGTAACTCTGTGAGATGAATTCACAGAACACAGAGCAGTTTCTCAGAAAGCTTCTTTCCAGTTTTGAACGGAAGATATTTCCTTTTTCACTGTAGCCCGCTATGGGCTTCCAAATATCCCTTTGCCAATTCCACAAGAACAGCCTTAGCGAAAGGCTGCTTGACGGGAAAGATGTAACTCTGTGAGATGAATTCACAGAACACAGAGCAGTTTCTCAGAAAGCTTCTTTCCAGTTTTGAACGGAAGATATTTCCTTTTTCACCATAGCCCTCTACGGGCTTCCAAATATCCCTTTGCCAATTCCACAAGAACAGCCTTAGCGAAAGGCTGCTTGAAGGGAAAGATGTAACTCTGTGAGATGAATTCACAGAACACAGAGCAGTTTCTCAGAAAGCTTCTTTCCAGTTTTGAACGGAAGATATTTCCTTTTTCACCATATCCCTCTATGGGCTTCCAAATATCCCGTTGCCAATTCCACAAGAACAGCCTTAGCGAAAGGCTGCTTGAAGGGAAACCTGTAACTCTGTGAGATGAATTCACAGAACACAGAGCAGTTTCTCAGAAAGCTTCTTTCCAGTTTTGAACGGAAGATATTTCCTTTTTCACCATATCCCTCTATGGGCTTCCAAATATCCCGTTGCCAATTCCACAAGAACAGCCTTAGCGAAAGGCTGCTTGAAAGGAAAGATGTAACTCTGTGAGATGAATTCACAGAACACAGAGCAGTTTCTCAGAAAGCTTCTTTTCAGTTTTGAACGCAAGATATTTCCTTTTTCACTGTAGCCCTCTATGGGCTTCCAAATATTCCTTTGCCAATTCCACAAGAACAGCCTTAGCGAAAGGCTTCTTGAAGGGAAAGATGTAACTCTGTGAGATGAATTCACAGAACACAGAGAAGTTTCTCAGAAAGCTTCTTTTCAGTTTTGAACGGAAGATATTTCCTTTTTCACCATAGCCCTCTATGGGCTTCCAAATATCCCGTTGACAATTCCACAAGAACAGCCTTAGCGAAAGGCTGCTTGAAGGGAAACATGTAACTCTGTGAGATGAATTCACAGAACACAGAGCAGTTTCTCAGAAAGCTTCTTTCCAGTTTTGAACGGAAGATATTACCTTTTTCACCATAGCCCTCTATGGGCTTCCAAATATCCCGTTGCCAATTCCAAAGGAACAGCCTTAGCGAAAGGCTTCTTCAAGGGAAAGATGTAACTCTGTGAGGTGAATTCACAGAACACAGAGCAGTTTCTCAGAAAGCTTCTTTCCAGTTTTGAACGGAAGATATTTCCTTTTTCCCCATAGCCCTCTATGGGCTTCCAAATATCCCTTTGCCAATTCCACAAGAACAGCCTTAGCGAAAGGCTGCTTGAATTGAAAGATGTAACTCTGTGAGATGAATTCACAGAACACAGAGCAGTTTCTCAGAAAGCTTCTTTCCGGTTTTGAACGGAAGATATTTCCTTTTTCACCATAGCCCTCTATGGGCTTCCAAATATCCCTTTGCCAATTCCATAAGAACAGCCTTAGCGAAAGGCTGCTTGAAGAGAAAGATGTAACTCTGTGAGATGAATTCACAGAACACAGAGCAGTTTCTCAGAAATCTTCTTTCCAGGTTTGAACGGAAGATATTTCCTTTTTCACCATAGCCCTCTATGGGCTTCCAAATATCCCTTTGCCAATTCCACAAGAACAGCCTTAGCGAAAGGCTTCTTGAAGGGAAAGATGTAACTCTGTGAGATGAATTCACAGAACACAGAGCAGTTTCTCAGAAAGCTTCTTTCCAGTTTTGAACGGAAGATATTTCCTTTTTCACTGTAGCCCTCTATGGGCTTCCAAATATCCCTTTGCGAATTCCACAAGAACAGCCTTAGCGAAAGGCTTCTTGAAGGGAAAGATGTAACTCTGTGAGATGAATTCACAGAACACAGAGCAGTTTCTCAGAAAGCTTCTTTCGAGTTTTGAACGGAAGATATTTCCTTTTTCACCATAGCCCTCTATGGGCTTCCAAATATCCCGTTGCCAATTCCAAAAGAACAGCCTTAGCGAAAGGCTTCTTGAAGGGAAAGATGTAACTCTGTGAGGTGAATTCACGAACACAGAGCAGTTTCTCAGAAAGCTTCTTTCCAGTTTTGAACGGAAGATATTTCCTTTTTCCCCATAGCCCTCTATGGGCTTCCAAATATCCCTTTGCCAATTCCACAAGAACAGCCTTAGCGAAAGGCAGCTTGAAGGGAAAGATGTAACTCTGTGAGATGAATTCACAGAACACAGAGCAGTTTCTCAGAAAGCTTCTTTCCAGTTTTGAACGGAAGATATTTCCTTTTTCCCCATAGCCCTCTATGGGCTTCCAAATATCCCTTTGCCAATTCCACAAGAACAGCCTTAGCGAAAGGCTGCTTGAAGGGAAAGATGTAACTCTGTGAGATGAATTCACAGAACACAGAGCAGTTTCTCAGAAATCTTCTTTCCAGGTTTGAACGGAAGATATTTCCTTTTTCCCCATAGCCCTCTATGGGCTTCCAAATATCCCTTTGCCAATTCCACAAGAACAGCCTTAGCGAAAGGCTTCTTGAAGGGAAAGATGTAACTCTGTGAGATGAATTCACAGAACACAGAGCAGTTTCTCAGAAAGCTTCTTTCCAGTTTTGAACGGAAGATATTTCCTTTTTCACCATAGCCCTCTATGGGCTTCCAAATATCCCGTTGCCAATTCCACAAGAACAGCCTTAGCGAAAGGCTGTTTGAAAGGAAAGATGTAACTCTGTGAGATGAATTCACAGAACACAGAGCAGTTTCTCAGAAAGCTTCTTTTCAGTTTTGAACGCAAGATATTTCCTTTTTCACTGTAGCCCTCTATGGGCTTCCAAATATCCCTTTGCGAATTCCACAAGAACAGCCTTAGCGAAAGGCTTCTTGAAGGGAAAGATGTAACTCTGTGAGATGAATTCACAGAACACAGAGAAGTTTCTCAGAAAGCTTCTTTCCAGTTTTGAACGGAAGATATTTCGTTTTTCCCCATAGCCCTCTATGGGCTTCCAAATATCCCGTTAGCAATTCCCCAAGAACAGCCTTAGCGAAAGGCTGCTTGAAGGGAAACATGTAACTCTGTGAGATGAATTGACAGAACACAGAGCAGTTTCTCAGAAAGCTTCTTTCCAGTTTTGAACGGAAGATATTTCCTTTTTCACCATAGCCCTCTATGGGTTTCCAAATATCCCTTTGCCAATTCCACAAGAACAGCTTAGCGAAAGGCTTCTTGAAGGGAAAGATGTAACTCTGTGAGATGAATTCACAGAACACAGAGAAGTTTCTCAGAAAGCTTCTTTCCAGTATTGAACGTAAGATATTTCCTTTTTCACTGTAGCCCTCTATGGGCTTCCAAATATCCCTTTGCCAATTCCACAAGAACAGCCTTAGCGAAAGGCTTCTTGAAGGGAAAGATGTAACACTGTGAGATGAATTCACAGAACACAGAGCAGTTTCTCAGAAAGCTTCTTTCCAGTTTTGAACGGAAGATATTTCCTTTTTCCCCATAGCCCTCTATGGGCTTCCAAATATCCCTTTGCCAATTCCACAAGAACAGCCTTAGCGAAAGGCTGCTTGAAGGGAAAGATGTAACTCTGTGAGATGAATTCACAGAACACAGAGCAGTTTCTCAGAAAGCTTCTTTCCAGTTTTGAACGGAAGATATTTCCTTTTTCACCATAGCCCTCTACGGGCTTCCAAATATCCCTTTGCCAATTCCACAAGAACAGCCTTAGCGAAAGGCTGCTTGAAGGGAAAGATGTAACTCTGTGAGATGAATTCACAGAACACAGAGCAGTTTCTCAGAAAGCTTCTTTCCAGTTTTGAACGGAAGATATTTCCTTTTTCACTGTAGCCCTCTATGGGCTTCCAAATATCCCTTTGCCAATTCCACAAGAACAGCCTTAGCGAAAGGCTTCTTGAAGGGAAAGATGTAACACTGTGAGACGAATTCACAGAACACAGAGAAGTTTCTCAGAAAGCTTCTTTCCAGTTTTGAACGGAAGATATTTCCTTTTTCACCATAGCCCTCTACGGGCTTCCAAATATCCCTTTGCCAATTCCACAAGAACAGCCTTAGCGAAAGGCTGCTTGAAGGGAAAGATGTAACTCTGTGAGATGAATTCACAGAACACAGAGCAGTTTCTCAGAAAGCTTCTTTCCAGTTTTGAACGGAAGATATTTCCTTTTTCCCCATAGCCCTCTATGGGCTTCCAAATATCCCTTTGCCAATTCCACAAGAACAGCCTTAGCGAAAGGCTGCTTGAAGGGAAACATGTAACTCTGTGAGATGAATTCACAGAACACAGAGCAGTTTCTCAGAAATCTTCTTTCCAGGTTTGAACGGAAGATATTTCCTTTTTCCCCATAGCCCTCTATGGGCTTCCAAATATCCCTTTGCCAATTCCACAAGAACAGCCTTAGCGAAAGGCTTCTTGAAGGGAAAGATGTAACTCTGTGAGATGAATTCACAGAACACAGAGCAGTTTCTCAGAAAGCTTCTTTCCAGTTTTGAACGGAAGATATTTCCTTTTTCACCATAGCCCTCTATGGGCTTCCAAATATCCCGTTGCCAATTCCACAAGAACAGCCTTAGCGAAAGGCTGTTTGAAAGGAAAGATGTAACTCTGTGAGATGAATTCACAGAACACAGAGCAGTTTCTCAGAAAGCTTCTTTTCAGTTTTGAACGCAAGATATTTCCTTTTTCACTGTAGCCCTCTATGGGCTTCCAAATATCCCTTTGCGAATTCCACAAGAACAGCCTTAGCGAAAGGCTTCTTGAAGGGAAAGATGTAACTCTGTGAGATGAATTCACAGAACACAGAGAAGTTTCTCAGAAAGCTTCTTTCCAGTTTTGAACGGAAGATATTTCGTTTTTCCCCATAGCCCTCTATGGGCTTCCAAATATCCCGTTAGCAATTCCCCAAGAACAGCCTTAGCGAAAGGCTGCTTGAAGGGAAACATGTAACTCTGTGAGATGAATTGACAGAACACAGAGCAGTTTCTCAGAAAGCTTCTTTCCAGTTTTGAACGGAAGATATTTCCTTTTTCACCATAGCCCTCTATGGGTTTCCAAATATCCCTTTGCCAATTCCACAAGAGCAGCTTAGCGAAAGGCTTCTTGAAGGGAAAGATGTAACTCTGTGAGATGAATTCATAGAACACAGAGAAGTTTCTCAGAAAGCTTCTTTCCAGTATTGAACGTAAGATATTTCCTTTTTCACTGTAGCCCTCTATGGGCTTCCAAATATCCCTTTGCCAATTCCACAAGAACAGCCTTAGCGAAAGGCTTCTTGAAGGGAAAGATGTAACACTGTGAGATGAATTCACAGAACACAGAGCAGTTTCTCAGAAAGCTTCTTTCCAGTTTTGAACGGAAGATATTTCCTTTTTCCCCATAGCCCTCTATGGGCTTCCAAATATCCCTTTGCCAATTCCACAAGAACAGCCTTAGCGAAAGGCTGCTTGATGGGAAAGATGTAACTCTGTGAGATGAATTCACAGAACACAGAGCAGTTTCTCAGAAAGCTTCTTTCCAGTTTTGAACGGAAGATATTTCCTTTTTCACCATAGCCCTCTACGGGCTTCCAAATATCCCTTTGCCAATTCCACAAGAACAGCCTTAGCGAAAGGCTGCTTGAAGGGAAAGATGTAACTCTGTGAGATGAATTCACAGAACACAGAGCAGTTTCTCAGAAAGCTTCTTTCCAGTTTTGAACGGAAGATATTTCCTTTTTCACTGTAGCCCTCTATGGGCTTCCAAATATCCCTTTGCCAATTCCACAAGAACAGCCTTAGCGAAAGGCTGCTTGACGGGAAAGATGTAACTCTGTGAGATGAATTCACAGAACACAGAGCAGTTTCTCAGAAAGCTTCTTTCCAGTTTTGAACGGAAGATATTTCCTTTTTCACCATAGCCCTCTACGGGCTTCCAAATATCCCTTTGCCAATTCCACAAGAACAGCCTTAGCGAAAGGCTGCTTGAAGGGAAAGATGTAACTCTGTGAGATGAATTCACAGAACACAGAGCAGTTTCTCAGAAAGCTTCTTTCCAGTTTTGAACGGAAGATATTTCCTTTTTCACCATATCCCTCTATGGGCTTCCAAATATCCCGTTGCCAATTCCACAAGAACAGCCTTAGCGAAAGGCTGCTTGAAGGGAAACATGTAACTCTGTGAGATGAATTCACAGAACACAGAGCAGTTTCTCAGAAAGCTTCTTTCCAGTTTTGAACGGAAGATATTTCCTTTTTCACCATATCCCTCTATGGGCTTCCAAATATCCCGTTGCCAATTCCACAAGAACAGCCTTAGCGAAAGGCTGCTTGAAAGGAAAGATGTAACTCTGTGAGATGAATTCACAGAACACAGAGCAGTTTCTCAGAAAGCTTCTTTTCAGTTTTGAACGCAAGATATTTCCTTTTTCACTGTAGCCCTCTATGGGCTTCCAAATATCCCTTTGCCAATTCCACAAGAACAGCCTTAGCGAAAGGCTTCTTGAAGGGAAAGATGTAACTCTGTGAGATGAATTCACAGAACACAGAGAAGTTTCTCAGAAAGCTTCTTTTCAGTTTTGAACGGAAGATATTTCCTTTTTCACCATAGCCCTCTATGGGCTTCCAAATATCCCGTTGACAATTCCACAAGAACAGCCTTAGCGAAAGGCTGCTTGAAGGGAAACATGTAACTCTGTGAGATGAATTCACAGAACACAGAGCAGTTTCTCAGAAAGCTTCTTTCCAGTTTTGAACGGAAGATATTACCTTTTTCACCATAGCCCTCTATGGGCTTCCAAATATCCCGTTGCCAATTCCAAAGGAACAGCCTTAGCGAAAGGCTTCTTCAAGGGAAAGATGTAACTCTGTGAGGTGAATTCACAGAACACAGAGCAGTTTCTCAGAAAGCTTCTTTCCAGTTTTGAACGGAAGATATTTCCTTTTTCCCCATAGCCCTCTATGGGCTTCCAAATATCCCTTTGCCAATTCCACAAGAACAGCCTTAGCGAAAGGCTGCTTGAATTGAAAGATGTAACTCTGTGAGATGAATTCACAGAACACAGAGCAGTTTCTCAGAAAGCTTCTTTCCGGTTTTGAACGGAAGATATTTCCTTTTTCACCATAGCCCTCTATGGGCTTCCAAATATCCCTTTGCCAATTCCATAAGAACAGCCTTAGCGAAAGGCTGCTTGAAGAGAAAGATGTAACTCTGTGAGATGAATTCACAGAACACAGAGCAGTTTCTGAGAAATCTTCTTTCCAGGTTTGAACGGAAGATATTTCCTTTTTCACCATAGCCCTCTATGGGCTTCCAAATATCCCTTTGCCAATTCCACAAGAACAGCCTTAGCGAAAGGCTTCTTGAAGGGAAAGATGTAACTCTGTGAGATGAATTCACAGAACACAGAGCAGTTTCTCAGAAAGCTTCTTTCCAGTTTTGAACGGAAGATATTTCCTTTTTCACTGTAGCCCTCTATGGGCTTCCAAATATCCCTTTGCGAATTCCACAAGAACAGCCTTAGCGAAAGGCTTCTTGAAGGGAAAGATGTAACTCTGTGAGATGAATTCACAGAACACAGAGCAGTTTCTCAGAAAGCTTCTTTCGAGTTTTGAACGGAAGATATTTCCTTTTTCACCATAGCCCTCTATGGGCTTCCAAATATCCCGTTGCCAATTCCAAAAGAACAGCCTTAGCGAAAGGCTTCTTGAAGGGAAAGATGTAACTCTGTGAGGTGAATTCACGAACACAGAGCAGTTTCTCAGAAAGCTTCTTTCCAGTTTTGAACGGAAGATATTTCCTTTTTCCCCATAGCCCTCTATGGGCTTCCAAATATCCCTTTGCCAATTCCACAAGAACAGCCTTAGCGAAAGGCAGCTTGAAGGGAAAGATGTAACTCTGTGAGATGAATTCACAGAACACAGAGCAGTTTCTCAGAAAGCTTCTTTCCAGTTTTGAACGGAAGATATTTCCTTTTTCCCCATAGCCCTCTATGGGCTTCCAAATATCCCTTTGCCAATTCCACAAGAACAGCCTTAGCGAAAGGCTGCTTGAAGGGAAAGATGTAACTCTGTGAGATGAATTCACAGAACACAGAGCAGTTTCTCAGAAATCTTCTTTCCAGGTTTGAACGGAAGATATTTCCTTTTTCCCCATAGCCCTCTATGGGCTTCCAAATATCCCTTTGCCAATTCCACAAGAACAGCCTTAGCGAAAGGCTTCTTGAAGGGAAAGATGTAACTCTGTGAGATGAATTCACAGAACACAGAGCAGTTTCTCAGAAAGCTTCTTTCCAGTTTTGAACGGAAGATATTTCCTTTTTCACCATAGCCCTCTATGGGCTTCCAAATATCCCGTTGCCAATTCCACAAGAACAGCCTTAGCGAAAGGCTGTTTGAAAGGAAAGATGTAACTCTGTGAGATGAATTCACAGAACACAGAGCAGTTTCTCAGAAAGCTTCTTTTCAGTTTTGAACGCAAGATATTTCCTTTTTCACTGTAGCCCTCTATGGGCTTCCAAATATCCCTTTGCGAATTCCACAAGAACAGCCTTAGCGAAAGGCTTCTTGAAGGGAAAGATGTAACTCTGTGAGATGAATTCACAGAACACAGAGAAGTTTCTCAGAAAGCTTCTTTCCAGTTTTGAACGGAAGATATTTCGTTTTTCCCCATAGCCCTCTATGGGCTTCCAAATATCCCGTTAGCAATTCCCCAAGAACAGCCTTAGCGAAAGGCTGCTTGAAGGGAAACATGTAACTCTGTGAGATGAATTGACAGAACACAGAGCAGTTTCTCAGAAAGCTTCTTTCCAGTTTTGAACGGAAGATATTTCCTTTTTCACCATAGCCCTCTATGGGTTTCCAAATATCCCTTTGCCAATTCCACAAGAACAGCTTAGCGAAAGGCTTCTTGAAGGGAAAGATGTAACTCTGTGAGATGAATTCACAGAACACAGAGAAGTTTCTCAGAAAGCTTCTTTCCAGTATTGAACGTAAGATATTTCCTTTTTCACTGTAGCCCTCTATGGGCTTCCAAATATCCCTTTGCCAATTCCACAAGAACAGCCTTAGCGAAAGGCTTCTTGAAGGGAAAGATGTAACACTGTGAGATGAATTCACAGAACACAGAGCAGTTTCTCAGAAAGCTTCTTTCCAGTTTTGAACGGAAGATATTTCCTTTTTCCCCATAGCCCTCTATGGGCTTCCAAATATCCCTTTGCCAATTCCACAAGAACAGCCTTAGCGAAAGGCTGCTTGAAGGGAAAGATGTAACTCTGTGAGATGAATTCACAGAACACAGAGCAGTTTCTCAGAAAGCTTCTTTCCAGTTTTGAACGGAAGATATTTCCTTTTTCACCATAGCCCTCTACGGGCTTCCAAATATCCCTTTGCCAATTCCACAAGAACAGCCTTAGCGAAAGGCTGCTTGAAGGGAAAGATGTAACTCTGTGAGATGAATTCACAGAACACAGAGCAGTTTCTCAGAAAGCTTCTTTCCAGTTTTGAACGGAAGATATTTCCTTTTTCACTGTAGCCCTCTATGGGCTTCCAAATATCCCTTTGCCAATTCCACAAGAACAGCCTTAGCGAAAGGCTTCTTGAAGGGAAAGATGTAACACTGTGAGACGAATTCACAGAACACAGAGAAGTTTCTCAGAAAGCTTCTTTCCAGTTTTGAACGGAAGATATTTCCTTTTTCACCATAGCCCTCTACGGGCTTCCAAATATCCCTTTGCCAATTCCACAAGAACAGCCTTAGCGAAAGGCTGCTTGAAGGGAAAGATGTAACTCTGTGAGATGAATTCACAGAACACAGAGAAGTTTCTCAGAAAGCTTCTTTCCAGTTTTGAACGGAAGATATTTCCTTTTTCCCCATAGCCCTCTATGGGCTTCCAAATATCCCGTTGCCAATTCCACAAGAACAGCCTTAGCGAAAGGCTGCTTGAAGGGAAACATGTAACTCTGTGAGATGAATTCACAGAACACAGAGCAGTTTCTCAGAAAGCTTCTTTCCAGTTTTGAACGGAAGATATTTCCTTTTTCACCATAGCCCTCTATGGGCTTCCAAATATCCCGTTGCCAATTCCACAAGAACAGCCTTAGCGAAAGGCTGCTTGAAAGGAAAGATGTAACTCTGTGAGATGAAATCACAGAACACAGAGCAGTTTCTCAGAAAGCTTCTGTTCAGTTTTGAACGCAAGATATTTCCTTTTTCACTGTAGCCCTCTATGGGCTTCCAAATATCCCTTTGCCAATTTCACAAGAACAGCCTTAGGGAAAGGCTTCTTGAAGGGAAAGATGTAACTCTGTGAGATGAATTCACAGAACACAGAGAAGTTTCTCAGAAAGCTGCTTTTCAGTTTTGAACGGAAGATATTTCCTTTTTCCCCATAGCCCTCTATGGGCTTCCAAATATCCTTTTGCCAATTCCACAAGAACAGCCTTAGCGAAAGGCTGCTTGACGGGAAAGATGTAACTCTGTGAGATGAATTCACAGAACACAGAGCAGTTTCTCAGAAAGCTTCTTTCCAGTTTTGAACGGAAGATATTTCCTTTTTCACCATAGCCCTCTACGGGCTTCCAAATATCCCTTTGCCAATTCCACAAGAACAGCCTTAGCGAAAGGCTGCTTGAAGGGAAAGATGTAACTCTGTGAGATGAATTCACAGAACACAGAGCAGTTTCTCAGAAAGCTTCTTTCCAGTTTTGAACGGAAGATATTTCCTTTTTCACCATAGCCCTCTATGTGCTTCCAAATATCCCGTTGCCAATTCCACAAGAACAGCCTTAGCGAAAGGCTTCTTGAAGGGAAAGATGTAACTCTGTGAGATGAATTCACAGAACACAGAGCAGTTTCTCAGAAAGCTTCTTTCGAGTTTTGAACGGAAGATATTTCCTTTTTCACCATAGCCCTCTATGGGCTTCCAAATATCCCGTTGCCAATTCCAAAAGAACAGCCTTAGCGAAAGGCTTCTTGAAGGGAAAGATGTAACTCTGTGAGGTGAATTCACGAACACAGAGCAGTTTCTCAGAAAGCTTCTTTCCAGTTTTGAACGGAATATATTTCCTTTTTCCCCATAGCCCTCTATGGGCTTCCAAATATCCCTTTGCCAATTCCACAAGAACAGCCTTAGCGAAAGGCTGCTTGAAGGGAAAGATGTAACTCTGTGAGATGAATTCACAGAACACAGAGCAGTTTCTCAGAAAGCTTCTTTCCAGTTTTGAACGGAAGATATTTCCTTTTTCACCATAGCCCTCTACGGGCTTCCAAATATCCCTTTGCCAATTCCACAAGAACAGCCTTAGCGAAAGGCTGCTTGAAGGGAAAGATGTAACTCTGTGAGATGAATTCACAGAACACAGAGAAGTTTCTCAGAAAGCTTCTTTCCAGTTTTGAACGGAAGATATTTCCTTTTTCCCCATAGCCCTCTATGGGCTTCCAAATATCCCGTTGCCAATTCCACAAGAACAGCCTTAGCGAAAGGCTGCTTGAAGGGAAACATGTAACTCTGTGAGATGAATTCACAGAACACAGAGCAGTTTCTCAGAAAGCTTCTTTCCAGTTTTGAACGGAAGATATTTCCTTTTTCACCATAGTCCTCTATGCGCTTCCAAATATCCCGTTGCCAATTCCACAAGAACAGCCTTAGCGAAAGGCTGCTTGAAAGGAAAGATGTAACTCTGTGAGATGAAATCACAGAACACAGAGCAGTTTCTCAGAAAGCTTCTGTTCAGTTTTGAACGCAAGATATTTCCTTTTTCACTGTAGCCCTCTATGGGCTTCCAAATATCCCTTTGCCTATTTCACAAGAACAGCCTTAGGGAAAGGCTTCTTGAAGGGAAAGATGTAACTCTGTGAGATGAATTCACAGAACACAGAGAAGTTTCTCAGAAAGCTGCTTTTCAGTTTTGAACGGAAGATATTTCCTTTTTCCCCATAGCCCTCTATGGGCTTCCAAATATCCTTTTGCCAATTCCACAAGAACAGCCTTAGCGAAAGGCTGCTTGACGGGAAAGATGTAACTCTGTGAGATGAATTCACAGAACACAGAGCAGTTTCTCAGAAAGCTTCTTTCCAGTTTTGAACGGAAGATATTTCCTTTTTCACCATAGCCCTCTATGGGCTTCCAAATATCCCGTTGCCAATTCCACAAGAACAGCCTTAGCGAAAGGCTGCTTGAAAGGAAAGATGTAACTCTGTGAGATGAATTCACAAAACACAGAGCAGTTTCTCAGAAAGCTTCTTTTCAGTTTTGAACGCAAGATATTTCCTTTTTCACTGTAGCCCTCTATGGGCTTCCAAATATCCCTTTGCCAATTCCACAAGAACAGCCTTAGCGAAAGGCTGCTTGAAGGGAAAGATGTAACTCTGTGAGATGAATTCACAGAACACAGAGCAGTTTCTCAGAAAGCTTCTTTCCAGTTTTGAACGGAAGATATTTCCTTTTTCCCCATAGCCCTCTATGGGCTTCCAAATATCCCATTGCCAATTCCACAAGAACAGCCTTAGCGAAAGGCTGCTTGAAGGGAAAGATGTAACTCTGTGAGATGAATTCACAGAACACAGAGCAGTTTCTCAGAAAGCTTCTTTCCAGTTTTGAACGGAAGATATTTCCTTTTTCACCATAGCCCTCTACGGGCTTCCAAATATCCCTTTGCCAATTCCACAAGAACAGCCTTAGCGAAAGGCTGCTTGAAGGGAAAGATGTAACTCTGTGAGATGAATTCACAGAACACAGAGAAGTTTCTCAGAAAGCTTCTTTCCAGTTTTGAACGGAAGATATTTCCTTTTTCCCCATAGCCCTCTATGGGCTTCCAAATATCCCGTTGCCAATTCCACAAGAACAGCCTTAGCGAAAGGCTGCTTGAAGGGAAACATGTAACTCTGTGAGATGAATTCACAGAACACAGAGCAGTTTCTCAGAAAGCTTCTTTCCAGTTTTGAACGGAAGATATTTCCTTTTTCACCATAGCCCTCTATGGGCTTCCAAATATCCCGTTGCCAATTCCACAAGAACAGCCTTAGCGAAAGGCTGCTTGAAAGGAAAGATGTAACTCTGTGAGATGAAATCACAGAACACAGAGCAGTTTCTCAGAAAGCTTCTGTTCAGTTTTGAACGCAAGATATTTCCTTTTTCACTGTAGCCCTCTATGGGCTTCCAAATATCCCTTTGCCAATTTCACAAGAACAGCCTTAGGGAAAGGCTTCTTGAAGGGAAAGATGTAACTCTGTGAGATGAATTCACAGAACACAGAGAAGTTTCTCAGAAAGCTGCTTTTCAGTTTTGAACGGAAGATATTTCCTTTTTCCCCATAGCCCTCTATGGGCTTCCAAATATCCTTTTGCCAATTCCACAAGAACAGCCTTAGCGAAAGGCTGCTTGACGGGAAAGATGTAACTCTGTGAGATGAATTCACAGAACACAGAGCAGTTTCTCAGAAAGCTTCTTTCCAGTTTTGAACGGAAGATATTTCCTTTTTCACCATAGCCCTCTACGGGCTTCCAAATATCCCTTTGCCAATTCCACAAGAACAGCCTTAGCGAAAGGCTGCTTGAAGGGAAAGATGTAACTCTGTGAGATGAATTCACAGAACACAGAGCAGTTTCTCAGAAAGCTTCTTTCCAGTTTTGAACGGAAGATATTTCCTTTTTCACCATAGCCCTCTATGGGCTTCCAAATATCCCGTTGCCAATTCCACAAGAACAGCCTTAGCGAAAGGCTTCTTGAAGGGAAAGATGTAACTCTGTGAGATGAATTCACAGAACACAGAGCAGTTTCTCAGAAAGCTTCTTTCCAGTTTTGAACGGAAGATATTTCCTTTTTCACCATAGCCCTCTATGGGCTTCCAAATATCCCGTTGCCAATTCCAAAAGAACAGCCTTAGCGAAAGGCTTCTTGAAGGGAAAGATGTAACTCTGTGAGGTGAATTCACGAACACAGAGCAGTTTCTCAGAAAGCTTCTTTCCAGTTTTGAACGGAAGATATTTCCTTTTTCCCCATAGCCCTCTATGGGATTCCAAATATCCCTTTTCCAATTCCACAAGAACAGCCTTAGCGAAAGGATGCTTGAAGGGAAAGATGTAACTCTGTGAGATGAATTCACAGAACACAGAGCAGTTTCTCAGAAAGCTTCTTTCCAGTTTTGAACGGAAGATATTTCTTTTTTCCCCATAGCCCTCTATGGGCTTCCAAATATCCCTTTGCCAATTCCACAAGAACAGCCTTAGCGAAAGGCTGCTTGAAGGGAAAGATGTAACTCTGTGAGATGAATTCACAGAACACAGAGCAGTTTCTCAGAAATCTTCTTTCCAGGTTTGAACGGAAGATATTTGCTTTTTCCCCATAGCCCTCTATGGGCTTCCAAATATCCCTTTGCCAATTCCACAAGAACAGCCTTAGCGAAAGGCTTCTTGAAGGGAAAGATGTAACTCTGTGAGATGAATTCACAGAACACAGAGCAGTTTCTCAGAAAGCTTCTTTCCAGTTTTGAACGGAAGATATTTCCATTTTCACCATAGCCCTCTATGGGCTTCCAAATATCCCGTTGCCAATTCCACAAGAACAGCCTTAGCGAAAGGCTGTTTGAAAGGAAAGATGTAACTCTGTGAGATGAATTCACAGAACACAGAGCAGTTTCTCAGAAAGCTTCTTTTCAGTTTTGAACGCAAGATATTTCCTTTTTCACTGTAGTCCTCTATGGGCTTCCAAATATCCCTTTGCGAATTCCCCAAGAACAGCCTTAGCGAAAGGCTTCTTGAAGGGGAAGATGTAACTCTGTGAGATGAATTCACAGAACACAGAGAAGTTTCTCAGAAAGCTTCTTTCCAGTTTTGAACGGAAGATATTTCCTTTTTCACTGTAGCCCTCTATGGGCTTCCAAATATCCCTTTGCCAATTCCACAAGAACAGCCTTAGCGAAAGGCTTCTTGAAGGGAAAGATGTAACACTGTGAGACGAATTCACAGAACACAGAGAAGTTTCTCAGAAAGCTTCTTTCCAGTTTTGAACGGAAGATATTTCCTTTTTCCCCATAGCCCTCTATGGGCTTCCAAATATCCCTTTGCCAATTCCACAAGAACAGCCTTAGCGAAAGGCTGCTTGAAGGGAAAGATGTAACTCTTTGAGATGAATTGACAGAACACAGAGCAGTTTCTCAGAAAGCTTCTTTCCAGTTTTGAACGGAAGATATTTCCTTTTTCACCATAGCCCTCTACGGGCTTCCAAATATCCCTTTGCCAATTCCACAAGAACAGCCTTAGCGAAAGGCTGCTTGAAGGGAAAGATGTAACTCTGTGAGATGAATTCACAGAACACAGAGCAGTTTCTCAGAAAGCTTCTTTCCAGTTTTGAACGGAAGCTATTTCCTTTTTCACCATAGCCCTCTATGGGCTTCCAAATATCCCGTTGCCAATTCCACAAGAACAGCCTTAGCGAAAGTCTGCTTGAAGGGAAACATGTAACTCTGTGAAATGAATTCACAGAACACAGAGCAGTTTCTCAGAAAGCTTCTTTCCAGTTTTGAACGGAAGATATTTCCTATTTCACCATAGCCCTCTATGGGCTTCCAAATATCCCGTTGCCAATTCCACAAGAACAGCCTTAGCGAAAGGCTGCTTGAAAGGAAAGATGTAACTCTGTGAGATGAAATCACAGAACACGGAGCAGTTTCTCAGAAAGCTTCTTTTCAGTTTTGAACGCAAGATATTTCCTTTTTCACTGTAGCCCTCTATGGGCTTCCAAATATCCCTTTGCCAATTCCACAAGAACAGCCTTAGTGAAAGGCTTCTTGAAGGGAAAGATGTAACTCTGTGAGATGAATTCACAGAACACAGAGAAGTTTCTCAGAAAGCTTCTTTTCAGTTTTGAACGGAAGATATTTCCTTTTTCACCATAGCCCTCTATGGGCTTCCAAATATCCCGTTGACAATTCCACAAGAACAGCCTTAGCGAAAGGCTGCTTGAAGGGAAACATGTAACTCTGTGAGATGAATTCACAGAACACAGAGCAGTTTCTCAGAAAGCTTCTTTCCAGTTTTGAACGGAAGATATTTCCTTTTTCACCATAGCCCTCTATGGGCTTCCAAATATCCCGTTGCCAATTCCAAAGGAACAGCCTTAGCGAAAGGCTTCTTGAAGGGAAAGATGTAACTCTGTGAGGTGAATTCACAGAACACAGAGCAGTTTCTCAGAAAGCTTCTTTCCAGTTTTGAACGGAAGATACTTCCTTTTTCCCCATAGCCCTCTATGGGCTTCCAAATATCCCTTTGCCAATTCCACAAGAACAGCCTTAGCGAAAGGCTGCTTGAATTGAAAGATGTAACTCTGTGAGATGAATTCACAGAACACAGAGCAGTTTCTCAGAAAGCTTCTTTCCAGTTTTGAACGGAAGATATTTCCTTTTTCACCATAGCCCTCTATGGGCTTCCAAATATCCCTTTGCCAATTCCACAACAACAGCCTTAGCGAAAGGCTGCTTGAAGGGAAAGATGTAACTCTGTGAGATGAATTCACAGAACACAGAGCAGTTTCTCAGAAATCTTCTTTCCAGGTTTGAACGGAAGATATTTCCTTTTTCACCATAGCCCTCTATGGGCTTCCAAATATCCCTTTGCCAATTCCACAAGAACAGCCTTAGCGAAAGGCTTCTTGAAGGGAAAGATGTAACTCTGTGAGATGAATTCACAGAACACAGAGCAGTTTGTCAGAAAGCTTCTTTCCAGTTTTGAACGGAAGATATTTCCTTTTTCACTGTAGCCCTCTATGGGCTTCCAAATATCCCTTTGCCAATTCCACAAGAACAGCCTTAGCGAAAGGCTTCTTGAAGGGAAAGATGTAACTCTGTGAGATGAATTCACAGAACACAGAGCAGTTTCTCAGAAAGCTTCTTTCGAGTTTTGAACGGAAGATATTTCCTTTTTCACCATAGCCCTCTATGGGCTTCCAAATATCCCGTTGCCAATTCCAAAAGAACAGCCTTAGCGAAAGGCTTCTTGAAGGGAAAGATGTAACTCTGTGAGGTGAATTCACGAACACAGAGCAGTTTCTCAGAAAGCTTCTTTCCAGTTTTGAACGGAAGATATTTCCTTTTTCCCGATAGCCCTCTATGGGCTTCCAAATATTCCTTTGCCAATTCCACAAGAACAGCCTTAGCGAAAGGCTGCTTGAAGGGAAAGATGTAACTCTGTGAGATGAATTCACAGAACACAGAGCAGTTTCTCAGAAAGCTTCTTTCCAGTTTTGAACGGAAGATATTTCCTTTTTCACCATAGCCCTCTAAGGGCTTCCAAATATCCCGTTGCCAATTCCACAAGAACAGCCTTAGCGAAAGGCTGCTTGAAAGGAAAGATGTAACTCTGTGAGATGAATTCACAAAACACAGAGCAGTTTCTCAGAAAGCTTCTTTTCAGTTTTGAACGCAAGATATTTCCTTTTTCACTGTAGCCCTCTATGGGCTTCCAAATATCCCTTTGCCAATTCCACAAGAACAGCTTAGCGAAAGGCTTCTTGAAGGGAAAGATGTAACTCTGTGAGATGAATTCACAGAACACAGAGAAGTTTCTCAGAAAGCTTCTTTCCAGTATTGAACGTAAGATATTTCCTTTTTCACTGTAGCCCTCTATGGGCTTCCAAATATCCCTTTGCCAATTCCACAAGAACAGTCTTAGCGAAAGGCTTCTTGAAGGGAAAGATGTAACACTGTGAGATGAATTCACAGAACACAGAGAAGTTTCTCAGAAAGCTTCTTTCCAGTTTTGAACGGAAGATATTTCCTTTTTCCCCATAGCCCTCTATGGGCTTCCAAATATCCCTTTGCCAATTCCACAAGAACAGCCTTAGCGAGAGGCTGCTTGAAGGGAAAGATGTAACTCTGTGAGATGAATTCACAGAACACAGAGCAGTTTCTCAGAAAGCTTCTTACCAGTTTTGAACGGAAGATATTTCCTTTTTCACCATAGCCCTCTACGGGCTTCCAAATATCCCTTTGCCAATTCCACAAGAACAGCCTTAGCGAAAGGCTGCTTGAAGGGAAAGATGTAACTCTGTGAGATGAATTCACAGAACACAGAGCAGTTTCTCAGAAAGCTTCTTTCCAGTTTTGAACGGAAGATATTTCCTTTTTCCCAATAGCCCTCTATGGGCTTCCAAATATCCTGTTGCCAATTCCACAAGAACAGCCTTAGCGAAAGGCTTCTTGAAGGGAAAGATGTAACACTGTGAGACGAATTCACAGAACACAGAGAAGTTTCTCAGAAAGCTTCTTTCCAGTTTTGAACGGAAGATATTTCCTTTTTCCCCATAGCCCTCTATGGGCTTCCAAATATCCCTTTGCCAATTCCACAAGAACAGCCTTAGCGAAAGGCTGCTTGAAGGGAAAGATGTAACTCTTTGAGATGAATTGACAGAACACAGAGCAGTTTCTCAGAAAGCTTCTTTCCAGTTTTGAACGGAAGATATTTCCTTTTTTACCACAGCCCTCTACGGGCTTCCAAATATCCCTTTGCCAATTCCACAAGAACAGCCTTAGCGAAAGGCTGCTTGAAGGGAAAGATGTAACTCTGTGAGATGAATTCACAGAACACAGAGCAGTTTCTCAGAAAGCTTCTTTCCAGTTTTGAACGGAAGATATTTCCTTTTTCCCCATAGCCCTCTATGGGCTTCCAAATATCCCGTTGCCAATTCCACAAGAACAGCCTTAGCGAAAGGCTGCTTGAAGGGAAACATGTAACTCTGTGAGATGAATTCACAGAACACAGAGCAGTTTCTCAGAAAGCTTCTTTCCAGTTTTGAACGGAAGATATTTCCTTTTTCACCATAGCCCTCTATGGGCTTCCAAATATCCCGTTGCCAATTCCACAAAAACAGCCTTAGCGAAAGGCTGCTTGAAAGGAAAGATGTAACTCTGTGAGATGAAATCACAGAACACAGAGCAGTTTCTCAGAAAGCTTCTTTTCAGTTTTGAACGCAAGATATTTCCTTTTTCACTGTAGCCCTCTATGGGCTTCCAAATATCCCTTTGCCAATTTCACAAGAACAGCCTTAGCGAAAGGCTTCTTGAAGGGAAAGATGTAACTCTGTGAGATGAATTCACAGAACACAGAGAAGTTTCTCAGAAAGCTTCTTTTCAGTTTTGAACGGAAGATATTTCCTTTTTCCCCATAGCCCTCTGTGGGCTTCCAAATATCCTTTTGCCAATTCCACAAGAACAGCCTTAGCGAAAGGCTGCTTGACGGGAAAGAGGTAACTCTGTGAGATGAATTCACAGAACACAGAGCAGTTTCTCAGAAAGCTTCTTTCCAGTTTTGAACGGAAGATATTTCCTTTTTCACCATAGCCCTCTACGGGCTTCCAAATATCCCTTTGCCAATTCCACAAGAACAGCCTTAGCGAAAGGCTGCTTGAAGGGAAAGATGTAACTCTGTGAGATGAATTCACAGAACACAGAGAAGTTTCTCAGAAAGCTTCTTTCCAGTTTTGAACGGAAGATATTTCCTTTTTCACCATAGCCCTCTATGGGCTTCCAAATATCCCGTTGCCAATTCCACAAGAACAGCCTTAGCGAAAGGCTGCTTGAAGGGAAACATGTAACTATGTGAGATGAATTCACAGAACACAGAGCAGTTTCTCAGAAAGCTTCTTTCCAGTTTTGAACGGAAGATATTTCCTTTTTCACCATTGCCCTCTATGGGCTTCCAAATATCCCTTTGCCAATTCCACAAGAACAGCCTTAGCGAAAGGCTTCTTGAAGGGAAAGATGTAACTCAGTGAGGTGAATTCACAGAACACAGAGCAGTTTCTCAGAAAGCTTCTTTCCAGTTTTGAACAGAAGATATTTCCTTTTTCCCCATAGCCCTCTATGGGCTTCCAAATATCCCTTTGCCAATTCCACAAGAACAGCCTTAGCGAAAGGCTGCTTGAAGGGAAAGATGTAACTCTGTGAGATGAATTGACAGAACACAGAGCAGTTTCTCAGAAAGCTTCTTTCCAGTTTTGAACGGAAGATATTTCCTTTTTCACCATAGCCCTCTACGGGCTTCCAAATATCCCTTTGCCAATTCCACAAGAACAGCCTTAGCGAAAGGCTGCTTGAAGGGAAAGATGTAACTCTGTGAGATGAATTCACAGAACACACAGCAGTTTCTCAGAAAGCTTCTTTCCAGTTTTGAACGGAAGATATTTCCTTTTTCCCCATAGCCCTCTATGGGCTTCCAAATACCCCGTTGCCAATTCCACAAGAACAGCCTTAGCGAAAGGCTGCTTGAAGGGAAACATGTAACTCTGTGAGATGAATTCACAGAACACAGAGCAGTTTCTCAGAAAGCTTCTTTCCAGTTTTGAACGGAAGATATTTCCTTTTTCCCCATAGCTCTCTATGGGCTTCCAAATATCCCTTTGCCAATTCCACAAGAACAGCCTTAGCTAAAGGCTGCTTGAAGGGAAACATGTAACTCTGTGAGATGAATTCACAGAACACAGAGCAGTTTCTCAGAAAGCTTCTTTCCAGTTTTGAACGGAAGATATTTCCTTTTTCCCCATAGCCCTCTATGGGCTTCCAAATATCCCTTTGCCAATTCCACATGAACAGCCTTAGCGAAAGGCTGCTTGAAGGGAAAGATGTAACTCTGTGAGATGAATTCACAGAACACAGAGCCGTTTCTCAGAAATCTTCTTTCCAGGTTTCAACGGAAGATATTTCCTTTTTCACCATAGCCCTCTATGGGCTTCCAAATATCCCTTTGCCAATTCCACAAGAACAGCCTTAGCGAAAGTCTTCTTGAAGGGAAAGATGTAGCTCTGTGAGATGAATTCACAGAACACAGAGAAGTTTCTCAGAAAGCTTCTTTCCAGTTTTGAACGGAAGATATTTCCTTTTTCACTGTAGCCCTCTATGGGCTTCCAAATATCCCTTTGCCAATTCCACAAGAACAGCCTTAGCGAAAGGCTTCTTGAAGGGAAAGATGTAACACTGTGAGACGAATTCACAGAACACAGAGCAGTTTCTCAGAAAGCTTCTTTCCAGTTTTGAACGGAAGATATTTCCTTTTTCCCCGTAGCCCTCTATGGGCTTCCAAATATCCCGTTGCCAATTCCACAAGAACAGCCTTAGCGAAAGGCTGCTTGAAGGGAAACATGTAACTCTGTGAGATGAATTCACAGAACACAGAGCAGTTTCTCAGAAAGCTTCTTTCCAGTTTTGAACGGAAGAAACTTCCTTTTTCACCATAGCCCTCTATGGGCTTCCAAATATCCCGTTGCCAATTCCACAAGAACAGCCTTAGCGAAAGGCTGCTTGAAGGCAAAGATGTAACTCTGTGAGATGAATTCACAGAACACAGAGCAGTTTCTCAGAAAGCTTCTTTCCAGTTTTGAACGGAAGATATTTCCTTTTTCACCATAGCCCTCTACGGGCTTCCAATATCCCTTTGCCAATTCCACAAGAACAGCCTTAGCGAAAGGCTGCTTGAAGGGAAAGATGTAACTCTGTGAGATGAATTCACAGAACACAGAGCAGTTTCTCAGAAAGCTTCTTTCCAGTTTTGAACGGAAGATATTTCCTTTTTCACCATAGCCCTCTATGGGCTTCCAAATATCCCGTTGCCAATTCCACAAGAACAGCCTTAGCAAAAGGCTGCTTGAAGGGAAACATGTAACTCTGTGAGATGAATTCACAGAACACAGAGCAGTTTCTCAGAAAGCTTCTTTCCAGTTTTGAACGGAAGATATTTCCTTTTTCACCATAGCCCTCTATGGGCTTCCAAATATCCCGTTACCAATTCCACAAGAACAGCCTTAGCGAACGGCTGCTTGAAAGGAAAGATGTAACTCTGTGAGATGAATTCACAGAACACAGAGCAGTTTCTCAGAAAGCTTCTTTTCAGTTTTGAACGCAAGATATTTCCTTTTTCACTGTAGCCCTCTATGGGCTTCCAAATATCCCTTTGCCAATTCCACAAGAACAGCCTTAGCGAAAGGCTGCTTGAAGGGAAAGATGTAACTCTGTGAGATGAATTCACAGAACACAGAGAAGTTTCTCAGAAAGCTTCTTTTCAGTTTTGAACGGAAGATATTTCCTTTTTCACCATAGCCCTCTATGGGCTTCCAAATATCCCGTTGACAATTCCACAAGAACAGCCTTAGCGAAAGGCTGCTTGAAGGGAAACATGTAACTCTGTGAGATGAATTCACAGAACACAGAGCAGTTTCTCAGAAAGCTTCTTTCCAGTTTTGAACGGAAGATATTTCCTTTTTCACCATAGCCCTCTATGGGCTTCCAAATATCCCGTTGCCAATTCCACAAGAACAGCCTTAGCGAAAGGCTTCTTGAAGGGAAAGATGTAACTCTGTGAGGTGAATTCACAGAACACAGAGCAGTTTCTCAGAAAGCTTCTTTCCAGTTTTGAACGGAAGATATTTCCTTTTTCCCCATAGCCCTCTATGGGCTTCCAAATATCCTTTTGCCAATTCCACAAGAACAGCCTTAGCGAAAGGCTGCTTGAAGGGAAAGATGTAACTCTGTGAGATGAATTCACAGAACACAGAGCAGTTTCTCAGAAATCTTCTTTCCAGGTTTGAACGGAAGATATTTCCTTTTTCACCATAGCCCTCTATGGGCTTCCAAATATCCCTTTGCCAATTCCACAAGAACAGCCTTAGCGAAAGGCTTCCTGAAGGGAAAGATGTAACTCTGTGAGATGAATTCACAGAACACAGAGCAGTTTCTCAGAAAGCTTCTTTCCAGTTTTGAACGGATGATATTTCCTTTTTCACTGTAGCCCTCTATGGGCTTCCAAATATCCCTTTGCCAATTCCACAAGAACAGCCTTAGGGTAAGACTTCTTGAAGGGAAAGATGTAACTCTGTGAGATGAATTCACAGAACACAGAGAAGTTTCTCAGAAAACTTCTTTCAAGTTTTGAACGGAAGATATTTCGTTTTTCCCATAGCCCTCTATGGGCTTCCAAATATCCCGTTGCCAATTCCCCAAGAACAGCCTTAGCGAAAGGCTGCTTGAAGGGAAACATGTAACTCTGTGAGATGAATTGACAGAACACAGAGCAGTTTCTCAGAAAGCTTCTTTCCAGTTTTGAACGGAAGATATTTCCTTTTTCACCATAGCCCTCTATGGGCTTCCAAATATCCCGTTCCCAATTCCACAAGAACAGCCTTAGCGAAAGGCTGCTTGAAAGGAAAGATGTAACTCTGTGAGATGAATTCACAGAACACAGAGCAGTTTCTCAGAAAGCTTCTTTTCAGTTTTGAACGCAAGATATTTCCTTTTTCACTGTAGCCCTCTATGGGCTTCCAAATATCCCTTTGCCAATTCCACAAGAACAGCTTAGCGAAAGGCTTCTTGAAGGGAAAGATGTAACTCTGTGAGATGAATTCACAGAACACAGAGAAGTTTCTCAGAAAGCTTCTTTCCGGTTTTGAACGGAAGATATTTCCTTTTTCCCCATAGCCCTCTATGGGCTTCCAAATATCCCTTTGCCAATTCCACAAGAACAGCCTTAGCGAAAGGCTGCTTGAAGGGAAAGATGTAACTCTGTGAGATGAATTCACATAACACAGAGCAGTTTCTCAGAAATCTTCCTTCCAAGTTTGAACGGAAGATATTTCCATTCTCACCACAGCCCTCTATGGGCTTCCAAATATCCCTTTGCCAATTCCACAAGAACAGCCTTAGCGAAAGGCTGCTTGAAGGGAAACATGTAACTCTGTCAGATGAATTCACAGAACACAGAGCAGTTTCTCAGAAAGCTTCTTTCCAGTTTTGAACGGAAGATATTTCCTTTTTCACTGTAGCCCTCTATGGGCTTCCAAATATCCCTTTGACAATTCCACAAGAACAGCCTTAGCGAAAGGCTTCTTGAAGGGAAAGATGTAACTCTGTGAGATGAATTCAGAGAACACAGAGCAGTTTCTCAGAAAGCTTCTTTCCAGTTTTGAACGGAAGATATTTCCTTTTTCACCATAGCCCACTATGGGCTTCCAAATATCCCTTTGCCAATTCCACAATAACAGCCTTAGCGAAAGGCTGCTTGAAGGGAAACATGTAACTCTGTGAGATGAATTCACAGAACACAGAGCAGTTTCTCAGAAAGCTTCTTTCCAGTTTTGAACGGAAGATATTTCCTTTTTCACCATAGCCCTCTATGGGCTTCCAAATATCCCGTTGCCAATTCCACAAGAACAGCCTTAGCGAAAGGCTTATTGAAGGGAAAGATGTAACTCTGTGAGGTGAATTCACAGAACACAGAGCAGTTTCTCAGAAAGCTTCTTTCCAGTTTTGAACGGAAGATATTTCCTTTTTCCCCATAGCTCTCTATGGGCTTCCAAATATCCCTTTGCCAATTCCACAAGAACAGCCTTAGCGAAAGGCAGCTTGAAGGGAAACATGTAACTCTGTGAGATGAATTCACAGAACACAGAGCAGTTTCTCAGAAAGCTTCTTTCCAGTTTTGAACGGAAGATATTTCCTTTTTCCCCATAGCCCTCTATGGGCTTCCAAATATCCCTTTGCCAATTCCACATGAACAGCCTTAGCGAAAGGCTGCTTGAAGGGAAAGATGTAACTCTGTGAGATGAATTCACAGAACACAGAGCCGTTTCTCAGAAATCTTCTTTCCAGGTTTGAACGGAAGATATTTCCTTTTTCCCCATAGCCCTCTATGGGCTTCCAAATATCCTTTTGCCAATTCCACAAGAACAGCCTTAGCGAAAGGCTGCTTGAAGGGAAAGATGTAACTCTGTGAGATGAATTCACAGAACACAGAGCAGTTTCTCAGAAAGCTTCTTTCCAGTTTTGAACGGAAGATATTTCCTTTTTCACCATAGCCCTCTACGGGCTTCCAAATATCCCTTTGCCAATTCCACAAGAACAGCCTTAGCGAAAGGCTGCTTGAGGGGAAAGATGTAACTCTGTGAGATGAATTCACAGAACACAGAGCAGTTTCTCAGAAAGCTTCTTTCCAGTTTTGAACGGAAGTTATTTCCTTTTTCCCCATAGCCCTCTATGGGCTTCCAAATATCCCTTTGCCAATTCCACAAGAACAGCCTTAGCGAAAGGCTGCTTGAAGGGAAAGATGTAACTCTGTGAGATGAATTCACAGAACACAGAGCAGTTTCTCAGAAATCTTCTTTCCAGGTTTGAACGGAAGATATTTCCTTTTTCACCATAGCCCTCTAAGGGCTTCCAAATATCCCTTTGCCAATTCCACAAGAACAGCCTTAGCGAAAGGCTTCTTGAAGGGAAAGATGTAACTCTGTGAGATGAATTCACAGAACACAGAGCAGTTTCTCAGAAAGCTTCTTTCCAGTTTTGAACGGAAGATATTTCCTTTTTCACCATAGCCCTCTATGGGCTTCCAAATATCCCGTTGCCAATTCCACAAGAACAGCCTTAGCGAAAGGCTGCTTGAAAGGAAAGATGTAACTCTGTGAGATGAATTCACAGAACACAGAGCAGTTTCTCAGAAAGCTTCTTTTCAGTTTTGAACGCAAGATATTTCCTTTTTCACTGTAGCCCTCTATGGGCTTCCAACTATCCCTTTGCCAATTCCACAAGAACAGCCTTAGCGAAAGGCTTCTAGAAGGGAAAGATGTAACTCTGTGAGATGAATTCACAGAACACAGAGAAGTTTCTCAGAAAGCTTCTTTCCAGTTTTGAACGGAAGATATTTCCTTTTTCACTGTAGCCCTCTATGGGCTTCCAAATATCCCTTTGCCAATTCCACAAGAACAGCCTTAGCGAAAGGCTTCTTGAAGGGAAAGATGTAACACTGTGAGATGAATTCACAGAACACAGAGAAGTTTCTCAGAAAGCTTCTTTCCAGTTTTGAACGGAAGATGTTTCCTTTTTCCCCATAGCCCTCTATGGGCTTCCAAATATCCCTTTGCCAATTCCACAAGAACAGCCTTAGAGAAAGGCTGCTTGAAGGGAAAGATGTAACTCTGTGAGATGAATTCACAGAACACAGAGCAGTTTCTCAGAAAGCTTCTTTCCAGTTTTGAACGCAAGATATTTCCTTTTTCACCATAGCCCTCTACGGGCTTCCAAATATCACTTTGCCAATTCCACAAGAACAGCCTTAGCGAAAGGCTGCTTGAAGGGAAAGATGTAACTCTGTGAGATGAATTCACAGAACACAGAGCAGTTTCTCAGAAAGCTTCTTTCCAGTTTTGAACGGAAGATATTTCCTTTTTCCCCGTAGCCCTCTATGGGCTTCCAAATATCCCGTTGCCAATTCCACAAGAACAGCCTTAGCGAAAGGCTGCTTGAAGGGAAACAGGTACCTCTGTGAGATGAATTCACAGAACACAGAGCAGTTTCTCAGAAAGCTTCTTTCCAGTTTTGAACGGAAGATATTTCCTTTTTCACCATAGCCCTCTATGGGCTTCCAAATATCCCGTTGCCAATTCCACAAGAACAGCCTTAGCGAAAGGCTGCTTGAAAGGAAAGATGTAACTCTGTGAGATGAATTCACAGAACACAGAGCAGTTTCTCAGAAAGCTTCTTTTCAGTTTTGAACGCAAGATATTTCCTTTTTCACTGTAGCCCTCTATGGGCTTCCAAATATCCCCTTGCCAATTCCACAAGAACAGCCTTAGCGAAAGGCTTCTTGAAGGGGAAGATGTAACTCTGTGAGATGAATTCACAGAACACAGAGCAGTTTCTCAGAAAGCTTCTTTTCAGTTTTGAACGCAAGATATTTCCCATTTCCCAATAGCCCTCTATGGGCTTCCAAATATCCTTTTGCCAATTCCACAAGAACAGCCTTAGCGAAAGGCTGCTTGAAGGGAAAGATGTAACTCTGTGAGATGAATTCACAGAACACAGAGCAGTTTCTCAGAAAGCTTCTTTCCAGTTTTGAACGGAAGATATTTCCTTTTTCACCATAGCCCTCTACGGGTTTCCAAATCTCCCTTTGCCAATTCCACAACAACAGCCTTAGCGAAAGGCTGCTTGAAGGGAAAGATGTAACTCTGTGAGATGAATTCACAGAACACAGAGCAGTTTCTCAGAAAGCTTCTTTCCAGTTTTGAACGGAAGATATTTCCTTTTTAACCATAGCCCTCTATGGGCTTCCAAATATCCCTTTGCCAATTCCACAAGAACAGCCTTAGCGAAAGGCTGCTTGAAGGGAAACATGTAACTCTGTGAGATGAATTCACAGAACACAGAGCAGTTTCTCAGAAAGCTTCTTTCCAGTTTTGAACGGAAGATATTTCCTTTTTCACCATAGCCCTCTATGGGCTTCCAAATATCCCGTTGCCAATTCCACAAGAACAGCCTTAGCGAAAGGCTGTTTGAAAGGAAAGATGTAACTCTGTGAGATGAATTCACAGAACACAGAGCAGTTTCTCAGAAAGCTTCTTTTCAGTTTTGAACGCAAGATATTTCCTTTTTCACTGTAGCCCTCTATGGGCTTCCAAATATCCCTTTGCGAATTCCACAAGAACAGTCTTAGCGAAAGGCTTCTTGAAGGGAAAGATGTAACTCTGTGAGATGAATTCACAGAACACAGAGAAGTTTCTCAGAAAGCTTCTTTCCAGTTTTGAACGGAAGATATTTCGTTTTTCCCCATAGCCCTCTATGGGCTTCCAAATATCCCGTTGCCAATTCCCCAAGAACAGCCTTAGCGAAAGGCTGCTTGAAGGGAAACATGTAACTCTGTGAGATGAATTCACAGAACACAGAGCAGTTTCTCAGAAAGCTTCTTTCCAGTTTTGAACGGAAGATATTTCCTTTTTCACTGTAGCCCTCTATGGGCTTCCAAATATCCCTTTGCCAATTCCACAAGAACAGCCTTAGCGAAAGGCTTCTTTAAGGGAAAGATGTAACACTGTGAGACGAATTCACAGAACACAGAGAAGTTTCTCAGAAAGCTTCTTTCCAGTTTTGAACGGAAGATATTTCCTTTTTCCCCATAGCCCTCTATGGGCTTCCAAATATCCCTTTGCCAATTCCACAAGAACAGCCTTAGCGAAAGGCTGCTTGAAGGGAAAGATGTAACTCTTTGAGATGAATTGACAGAACACAGAGCAGTTTCTCAGAAAGCTTCTTTCCTGTTTTGAACGGAAGATATTTCCTTTTTCACCATAGCCCTCTACGGGCTTCCAAATATCCCTTTGCCAATTCCACAAGAACAGCCTTAGCGAAAGGCTGCTTGAAGGGAAAGATGTAACTCTGTGAGATGAATTCACAGAACACAGAGCAGTTTCTCAGAAAGCTTCTTTCCAGTTTTGAACGGAAGATATTTCCTTTTTCACCATAGCCCTCTATGGGCTTCCAAATATCCCGTTGCCAATTCCACAAGAACAGCCTTAGCGAAAGGCTGCTTGAAAGGAAAGATGTAACTCTGTGAGATGAAATCACAGAACACAGAGCAGTTTCTCAGAAAGCTTCTTTTCAGTTTTGAACGCAAGATATTTCCTTTTTCACTGTAGACCTCTATGGGCTTCCAAATATCCCTTTGCCAATTTCACAAGAACAGCCTTAGCGAAAGGCTTCTTGAAGGGAAAGATGTACCTCTGTGAGATGAATTCACAGAACACAGAGCAGTTTCTCAGAAAGCTGCTTTTCAGTTTTGAACGGAAGATATTTCCTTTTTCCCCATAGCCCTCTATGGGCTTCCTAATATCCTTTTGCCAATTCCACAAGAACAGCCTTAGCGAAAGGCTGCTTGAAGGGAAAGATGTAACTCTGTGAGATGAATTCACAGAACACAGAGCAGTTTCTCAGAAAGCTTCTTTCCACTTTTGAACGGAAGATATTTTCTTTTTCACCATAGCCCTCTAGGGGCTTCCAAATATCCCTTTGCCAATTCCACAAGAACAGCCTTAGCGAAAGGCTGCTTGAGGGGAAAGATGTAACTCTGTGAGATGAATTCACAGAACACAGAGCAGTTTCTCAGAAAGCTTCTTTCCAGTTTTGAACGGAAGATACTTCCTTTTTCACCATAGCCCTCTATGGGCTTCCAAATATCCCGTTGCCCATTCCACAAGAACAGCCTTAGCGAAAGGCTGCTTGAAGGGAAACATGTAACTCTGTGAGATGAATTCACAGAACACAGAGCAGTTTCTCAGAAAGCTTCTTTCCAGTTTTGAACGGAAGATATTTCCTTTTTCACCATAGCCCTCTATGGGCTTCCAAATATCCCGTTGCCAATTCCACAAGAAGAGCCTTAGCGAAAGGCTGCTTGAAAGGAAAGATGTAACTGTGTGAGATGAATTCACAGAACACAGAGCAGTTTCTCAGAAAGCTTCTTTTCAGTTTTGAACGCAAGATATTTCCTTTTTCACTGTAGCCCTCTATGGGCTTCCAAATATCCCTTTGCCAATTCCACAAGAACAGCCTTAGCGAAAGGCTTCTTGAAGGGAAAGATGTAACTCTGTGAGATGAATTCACAGAACACAGAGAAGTTTCTCAGAAAGCTTCTTTTCAGTTTTGAACGGAAGATATTTCCTTTTTCACCATAGCCTTCTATGGGCTTCCAAATATCCCGTTGACAATTCCACAAGAACAGCCTTAGCGAAAGGCTGCTTGAAGGGAAACATGTAACTCTGTGAGATGAATTCACAGAACACAGAGCAGTTTCTCAGAAAGCTTCTTTCCAGTTTTGAACGGAAGATATTTCCTTTTTCACCATAGCCCTCTATGGGCTTCCAAATATCCCGTTGCCAATTCCACAAGAACAGCCTTAGCGAAAGGCTTCTTGAAGGGAAAGATGTAACTCTGTGAGGTGAATTCACAGAACACAGAGCAGTTTCTCAGAAAGCTTCTTTCCAGTTTTGAACGGAAGATATTTCCTTTTTCCCCATAGCCCTCTATGGGCTTCCAAATATCCCTTTGCCAATTCCACAAGAACAGCCTTAGCGAAAGGCTGCTTGAAGGGAAAGATGTAACTCTGTGAGATGAATTCACAGAACACAGAGCAGTTTCTCAGAAAGCTTCTTTCCAGTTTTGAACGGAAGATATTTCCTTTTTCCCCATAGCCCTCTATGGGCTTCCAAATATCCCGTTGCCAATTCCACAAGAACAGCCTTAGCGAAAGGCTGCTTGAAGGGAAACATGTAACTCTGTGAGATGAATTCACAGAACACAGAGCAGTTTCTCAGAAAGCTTCTTTCCAGTTTTGAACGGAAGATATTTCCTTTTTCACCATAGCCCTCTATGGGCTTCCAAATATCCCGTTGCCAATTCCACAAGAACAGCCTTAGCGAAAGGCTGCTTGAAAGGAAAGATGTAACTCTGTGAGATGAAATCACAGAACACAGAGCAGTTTCTCAGAAAGCTTCTTTTCAGTTTTGAACGCAAGATATTTCCTTTTTCACTGTAGCCCTCTATGGGCTTCCAAATATCCCTTTGCCAATTTCACAAGAACAGCCTTAGCGAAAGGCTTCTTGAAGGGAAAGATGTAACTCTGTGAGATGAATTCACAGAACACAGAGCAGTTTCTCAGAAACCTGCTTTTCAGTTTTGAACGGAAGATATTTCCTTTTTCCCCATAGCCCTCTATGGGCTTCCAAATATCCTTTTGCCAATTCCACAAGAACAGCCTTAGCGAAAGGCTGCTTGAAGGGAAAGATGTAACTCTGTGAGATGAATTCACAGAACACAGAGCAGTTTCTCAGAAAGCTTCTTTCCACTTTTGAACGGAAGATATTTCCTTTTTCACCATAGCCCTCTACGGGCTTCCAAATATCCCTTTGCCAATTCCACAAGAACAGCCTTAGCGAAAGGCTGCTTGAGGGGAAAGATGTAACTCTGTGAGATGAATTCACAGAACACAGAGCAGTTTCTCAGAAAGCTTCTTTCCAGTTTTGAACGGAAGATATTTCCTTTTTCACCATAGCCCTCTAGGGGTTCCAAATATCCCTTTGCCAATTCCACAAGAACAGCCTTAGCGAAAGGCTGCTTGAAGGGAAACATGTAACTCTGTGAGATGAATTCACAGAACACAGAGCAGTTTCTCAGAAAGCTTCTTTCCAGTTTTGAACGGAAGATATTTCCTTTTTCACCATAGCCCTCTATGGGCTTCCAAATATCCCGTTGCCAATTCCACAAGAACAGCCTTAGCGAAAGGCTTCTTTAAGGGAAAGATGTAACTCTGTGAGGTGAATTCACAGAACACAGAGCAGTTTCTCAGAAAGCTTCTTTCCAGTTTTGAACGGAAGATATTTCCTTTTTCCCCATAGCCCTCTATGGGCTTCCAAATATCCCTTTGCCAATTCCACAAGAACAGCCTTAGCGAAAGGCTGCTTGAAGGGAAAGATGTAACTCTGTGAGATGAATTCACAGAACACAGAGCAGTTTCTCAGAAAGCTTCTTTCCAGTTTTGAACGGAAGATATTTCCTTTTTCCCCATAGCCCTCTATGGGCTTCCAAATATCCCGTTGCCAATTCCACAAGAACAGCCTTAGCGAAAGGCTGCTTGAAGGGAAACATGTAACTCTGTGAGATGAATTCACAGAACACAGAGCAGTTTCTCAGAAAGCTTCCTTCCAGTTTTGAACGGAAGATATTTCCTTTTTCACCATAGCCCTCTAAGGGCTTCCAAATATCCCGTTGCCAATTCCACAAGAACAGCCTTAGCGAAAGGCTGCTTGAAAGGAAAGATGTAACTCTGTGAGATGAAATGACAGAACACAGAGCAGTTTCTCAGAAAGCTGCTTCTCAGTTTTGAACGGAAGATATTTCCTTTTTCCCCATAGCCCTCTATGGGCTTCCAAATATCCTTTTGCCAATTCCACAAGAACAGCCTTAGCGAAAGGCTGCTTGAAGGGAAAGATGTAACTCTGTGAGATGAATTCACAGAACACAGAGCAGTTTCTCAGAAAGCTTCTTTCCAGTTTTGAACGGAAGATATTGCCTTTTTCACCATAGCCCTCTAAGGGCTTCCAAATATCCCTTTGCCAATTCCACAAGAACAGCCTTAGCGAAAGGCTGCTTGAAGGGAAAGATGTAACTCTGTGAGATGAATTCACAGAACACAGAGCAGTTTCTCAGAAAGCTTCTTTCCAGTTTCGAACGGAAGATATTTCCTTTTTCACCATAGCCCTCTATGGGCTTCCAAATATCCCGTTGCCAATTCCACAAGAACAGCCTTAGCGAAAGGCTGCTTGAAAGGAAAGATGTAACTCTGTGAGATGAATTCACAGAACACAGAGCAGTTTCTCAGAAAGCTTCTTTTCAGTTTTGAACGCAAGATATTTCCTTTTTCACTGTAGCCCTCTATGGGCTTCCAAATATCCCTTTGCCAATTCCACAAGAACAGCCTTAGCGAAAGGCTTCTTGAAGGGAAAGATGTAACACTGTGAGATGAATTCACAGAACACAGAGAAGTTTCTCAGAAAGCTTCTTTCCAATTTTGAACGGAAGATATTTCCTTTTTCACCATAGCCTTCTACGGGCTTCCAAATATCACTTTGCCAATTCCACAAGAACAGCCTTAGCGAAAGGCTGCTTGAAGGGAAAGATGTAACTCTGTGAGATGAATTCACAGAACACAGAGCAGTTTCTCAGAAAGCTTCTTTCCAGTTTTGAACGGAAGATATTTCCTTTTTCCCCGTAGCCCTCTATGGGCTTCCAAATATCCCGTTGCCAATTCCACAAGAACAGCCTTAGCGAAAGGCTGCTTGAAGGGAAACATGTAACTCTGTGAGATGAATTCACAGAACCCAGAGCAGTTTCTCAGAAAGCTTCTTTCCAGTTTTGAACGGAAGATATTTCCTTTTTCACCATAGCCCTCTATGGGCTTCCAAATATCCCGTTGCCAATTCCACAAGAACAGCCTTAGCGAAAGGCTGCTTGAAAGGAAAGATGTAACTCTGTGAGATGAATTCACAGAACACAGAGCAGTTTCTCAGAAAGCTTCTTTTCAGTTTTGAACGCAAGATATTTCCTTTTTCACTGTAGCCCTCTATGGGCTTCCAAATATCTTTTGCCAATTCCACAAGAACAGCCTTAGCGAAAGGCTTCTTGAAGGGGAAGATGTAACTCTGTGAGATGAATTCACAGAACACAGAGCAGTTTCTCAGAAAGCTTCTTTTCAGTTTTGAACGCAAGATATTTCCTTTTTCCCCATAGCCCTCTATGGGCTTCCAAATATCCTTTTGCCAATTCCACAAGAACAGCCTTAGCGAAAGGCTGCTTGAAGGGAAAGATGTAACTCTGTGAGATGAATTCACAGAACACAGAGCAGTTTCTCAGAAAGCTTCCTTCCAGTTTTGAACGGAAGATATTTCCTTTTTCACCATAGCCCTCTACGGGTTTCCAAATCTCCCTTTGCCAATTCCACAAGTACAGCCTTAGCGAAAGGCTGCTTGAAGGGAAAGATGTAACTCTGTGAGATGGATTCACAGAACACAGAGCAGTTTCTCAGAAAGCTTCTTTCCAGTTTTGAACGGAAGATATTTCCTTTTTCACCATAGCCCTCTATGGGCTTCCAAATATCCCGTTGACAATTCCACAAGAACAGCCTTAGCGAAAGGCTGCTTGAAGGGAAACATGTAACTCTGTGAGATGAATTCACAGAACACAGAGCAGTTTCTCAGAAAGCTTCTTTCCAGTTTTGAACGGAAGATATTTATTTTTTAACCATAGCCCTCTATGGGCTTCCACATATCCCGTTGCCAATTCCACAAGAACAGCCTTAGCGAAAGGCTGTTTGAAAGGAAACATGTAACTCTGTGAGATGAATTCACAGAACACAGAGCAGTTTCTCAGAAAGCTTCTTTTCAGTTTTGAACGCAAGATATTTCCTTTTTCACTGTAGCCCTCTATGGGCTTCCAAATATCCCTTTGCGAATTCCACAAGAACACTCTTAGCGAAAGGCTTCTTGAAGGGAAAGATGTAACTCTGTGAGATGAATTCAGAGAACACAGAGCAGTTTCTCAGAAATCTTCTTTCCAGGTTTGAACGGAAGATATTTCCTTTTTCACCATAGCCCTCTATGGGCTTCCAAATATCCCTTTGCCAATTCCACAAGAACAGCCTTAGCGAAAGGCTTCTTGAAGGGAAAGATGTAACTCTGTGAGATGAATTCACAGAACACAGAGCAGTTTCTCAGAAAGCTTCTTTCCAGTTTTGAACGGATGATATTTCCTTTTTCACTGTAGCCCTCTATGGGCTTCCAAATATCCCTTTGCCAATTCCACAAGAACAGCCTTAGCGAAAGGCTTCTTGAAGGGAAAGATGTAACTCTGTGAGATGAATTCACAGAACACAGAGAAGTTTCTCAGAAAACTTCTTTCAAGTTTTGAACGGAAGATATTTCGTTTTTCCCATAGCCCTCTATGGGCTTCCAAATATCCCGTTGCCAATTCCCCAAGAACAGCCTTAGCGAAAGGCTGCTTGAAGGGAAACATGTAACTCTGTGAGATGAATTGACAGAACACAGAGCATTTTCTCAGAAAGCTTCTTTCCAGTTTTGAACGGAAGATATTTCCTTTTTCACCATAGCCCTCTATGGGCTTTCAAATATCCCGTTGCCAATTCCACAAGAACAGCCTTAGCGAAAGGATTCTTGAAGGGAAAGATGTAACTCTGTGGGATGAATTCACAGAACACAGAGCAGTTTCTCAGAAAGCTTCTTTCCAGTTTTGAACGGAAGATATTTCCTTTTTCCCCGTAGCCCTCTATGGGCTTCCAAATATCCCGTTGCCAATTCCACAAGAACAGCCTTAGCGAAAGGCTGCTTGAAGGGAAACATGTAACTCTGTGAGATGAATTCACAGAACACAGAGCAGTTTCTCAGAAAGCTTCTTTCCAGTTTTGAACGGAAGATATTTCCTTTTTCACCATAGCCCTCTATGTGCTTCCAAATATCCCGTTGCCAATTCCACAAGAACAGCCTTAGCGAAAGTCTGCTTGAAAGGAAAGATGTAACTCTGTGAGATGAATTCACAGAACACAGAGCAGTTTCTCAGAAAGCTTCTTTTCAGTTTTGAACGCAAGATATTTCCTTTTTCACTGTAGCCCTCTATGGGCTTCCAAATATCCTTTTGCCAATTCCACAAGAACAGCCTTAGCGAAAGGCTTCTTGAAGGGGAAGATGTAACTCTGTGAGATGAATTCACAGAACACAGAGCAGTTTCTCAGAAACCTTCTTTTCAGTTTTGAACGCAAGATATTTCCTTTTTCCCCATAGCCCTCTATGGGCTTCCAAATATCCTTTTGCCAATTCCACAAGAACAGCCTTAGCGAAAGGCTGCTTGAAGGGAAAGATGTAACTCTGTGAGATGAATTCACAGAACACAGAGCAGTTTCTCAGAAAGCTTCTTTCCAGTTTTGAACGGAAGATATTTCCTTTTTCACCATAGCCCTCTACGGGTTTCCAAATCTCCCTTTGCCAATTCCACAAGAACAGCCTTAGCGAAAGGCTGCTTGAAGGGAAAGATGTAACTCTGTGAGATGAATTCACAGAACACAGAGCAGTTTCTCAGAAAGCTTCTTTCCAGTTTTGAACGGAAGATATTTCCTTTTTCACCATAGCCCTCTATGGGCTTCCAAATATCCCGTTGCCAATTCCACAAGAACAGCCTTAGCGAAAGGCTGCTTGAAAGGAAAGATGTAACTCTGTGAGATGAATTCACAGAACACAGAGCAGTTTCTCAGAAAGCTTCTTTTCAGTTTTGAACGCAAGATATTTCCTTTTTCACTGTAGCCCTCTATGGGCTTCGAAATATCCCTTTGCCAATTCCACAAGAACAGCTTAGCGAAAGGCTTCTTGAAGGGAAAGATGTAATTCTGTGAGATGAATTCACAGAACACAGAGAAGTTTCTCAGAAAGCTTCTTTCCAGTATTGAACGGAAGATATTTCCTTTTTCCCCATAGCCCTCTATGGGCTTCCAAATATCCCTTTGCCAATTCCACAAGAACAGCCTTAGCGAAAGGCTGCTTGAAGGGAAAGATGTAACTCTGTGAGATGAATTCACAGAACACAGAGCAGTTTCTCAGAAAGCTTCTTTCCAGTTTTGAACGGAAGATATTTCCTTTTTCACCATAGCCCTCTACGGGCTTCCAAATATCCCTTTGCCAATTCCACAAGAACAGCCTTAGCGAAAGGCTGCTTGAAGGGAAAGATGTAACTCTGTGAGATGAATTCAGAGAACACAGAGCAGTTTCTCAGAAAGCTTCTTTCCAGTTTTGAACGGAAGATATTTCCTTTTTCACCATAGCCCACTATGGGCTTCCAAATATCCCTTTGCCAATTCCACAATAACAGCCTTAGCGAAAGGCTGCTTGAAGGGAAACATGTAACTCTGTGAGATGAATTCACAGAACACAGAGCAGTTTCTCAGAAAGCTTCTTTCCAGTTTTGAACGGAAGATATTTCCTTTTTCACCATAGCCCTCTATGGGCTTCCAAATATCCCGTTGCCAATTCCACAAGAACAGCCTTAGCGAAAGGCTTATTGAAGGGAAAGATGTAACTCTGTGAGGTGAATTCACAGAACACAGAGCAGTTTCTCAGAAAGCTTCTTTCCAGTTTTGAACGGAAGATATTTCCTTTTTCCCCATAGCTCTGTATGGGCTTCCAAATATCCCTTTGCCAATTCCACAAGAACAGCCTTAGCGAAAGGCTGCTTGAAGGGAAACATGTAACTCTGTGAGATGAATTCACAGAACACAGAGCAGTTTCTCAGAAAGCTTCTTTCCAGTTTTGAACGGAAGATATTTCCTTTTTCCCCATAGCCCTCTATGGGCTTCCAAATATCCCTTTGCCAATTCCACATGAACAGCCTTAGCGAAAGGCTGCTTGAAGGGAAAGATGTAACTCTGTGAGATGAATTCACAGAACACAGAGCCGTTTCTCAGAAATCTTCTTTCCAGGTTTGAACGGAAGATATTTCCTTTTTCCCCATAGCCCTCTATGGGCTTCCAAATATCCTTTTGCCAATTCCACAAGAACAGCCTTAGCGAAAGGCTGCTTGAAGGGAAAGATGTAACTCTGTGAGATGAATTCACAGAACACAGAGCAGTTTCTCAGAAAGCTTCTTTCCAGTTTTGAACGGAAGATATTTCCTTTTTCACCATAGCCCTCTACGGGCTTCCAAATATCCCTTTGCCAATTCCACAAGAACAGCCTTAGCGAAAGGCTGCTTGAGGGGAAAGATGTAACTCTGTGAGATGAATTCACAGAACACAGAGCAGTTTCTCAGAAAGCTTCTTTCCAGTTTTGAACGGAAGTTATTTCCTTTTTCCCCATAGCCCTCTATGGGCTTCCAAATATCCCTTTGCCAATTCCACAAGAACAGCCTTAGCGAAAGGCTGCTTGAAGGGAAAGATGGAACTCTGTGAGATGAATTCACAGAACACAGAGCAGTTTCTCAGAAATCTTCTTTCCAGGTTTGAACGGAAGATATTTCCTTTTTCACCATAGCCCTCTAAGGGCTTCCAAATATCCCGTTGCCAATTCCACAAGAACAGCCTTAGCGAAAGGCTGCTTGAAAGGAAAGATGTAACTCTGTGAGATGAATTCACAGAACACAGAGCAGTTTCTCAGAAAGCTTCTTTTCAGTTTTGAACGCAAGATATTTCCTTTTTCACTGTAGCCCTCTATGGGCTTCCAACTATCCCTTTGCCAATTCCACAAGAACAGCCTTAGCGAAAGGCTTCTAGAAGGGAAAGATGTAACTCTGTGAGATGAATTCACAGAACACAGAGAAGTTTCTCAGAAAGCTTCTTTCCAGTTTTGAACGGAAGATATTTCCTTTTTCACTGTAGCCCTCTATGGGCTTCCAAATATCCCTTTGCCAATTCCACAAGAACAGCCTTAGCGAAAGGCTTCTTGAAGGGAAAGATGTAACACTGTGAGATGAATTCACAGAACACAGAGAAGTTTCTCAGAAAGCTTCTTTCCAGTTTTGAACGGAAGATGTTTCCTTTTTCCCCATAGCCCTCTATGGGCTTCCAAATATCCCTTTGCCAATTCCACAAGAACAGCCTTAGAGAAAGGCTGCTTGAAGGGAAAGATGTAACTCTGTGAGATGAATTCACAGAACACAGAGCAGTTTCTCAGAAAGCTTCTTTCCAGTTTTGAACGCAAGATATTTCCTTTTTCACCATAGCCCTCTATGGGCTTCCAAATATCACTTTGCCAATTCCACAAGAACAGCCTTAGCGAAAGGCTGCTTGAAGGGAAAGATGTAACTCTGTGAGATGAATTCACAGAACACAGAGCAGTTTCTCAGAAAGCTTCTTTCCAGTTTTGAACGGAAGATATTTCCTTTTTCCCCGTAGCCCTCTATGGGCTTCCAAATATCCCGTTGCCAATTCCACAAGAACAGCCTTAGCGAAAGGCTGCTTGAAGGGAAACAGGTACCTCTGTGAGATGAATTCACAGAACACAGAGCAGTTTCTCAGAAAGCTTCTTTCCAGTTTTGAACGGAAGATATTTCCTTTTTCACCATAGCCCTCTATGGGCTTCCAAATATCCCGTTGCCAATTCCACAAGAACAGCCTTAGCGAAAGGCTGCTTGAAAGGAAAGATGTAACTCTGTGAGATGAATTCACAGAACACAGAGCAGTTTCTCAGAAAGCTTCTTTTCAGTTTTGAACGCAAGATATTTCCTTTTTCACTGTAGCCCTCTATGGGCTTCCAAATATCCCCTTGCCAATTCCACAAGAACAGCCTTAGCGAAAGGCTTCTTGAAGGGGAAGATGTAACTCTGTGAGATGAATTCACAGAACACAGAGCAGTTTCTCAGAAAGCTTCTTTTCAGTTTTGAACGCAAGATATTTCCCATTTCCCAATAGCCCTCTATGGGCTTCCGAATATCCTTTTGCCAATTCCACAAGAACAGCCTTAGCGAAAGGCTGCTTGAAGGGAAAGATGTAACTCTGTGAGATGAATTCACAGAACACAGAGCAGTTTCTCAGAAAGCTTCTTTCCAGTTTTGAACGGAAGATATTTCCTTTTTCACCATAGCCCTCTACGGGTTTCCAAATCTCCCTTTGCCAATTCCACAACAACAGCCTTAGCGAAAGGCTGCTTGAAGGGAAAGATGTAACTCTGTGAGATGAATTCACAGAACACAGAGCAGTTTCTCAGAAAGCTTCTTTCCAGTTTTGAACGGAAGATATTTCCTTTTTAACCATAGCCCTCTATGGGCTTCCAAATATCCCTTTGCCAATTCCACAAGAACAGCCTTAGCGAAAGGCTGCTTGAAGGGAAACATGTAACTCTGTGAGATGAATTCACAGAACACAGAGCAGTTTCTCAGAAAGCTTCTTTCCAGTTTTGAGCGGAAGATATTTCCTTTTTCACCATAGCCCTCTATGGGCTTCCAAATATCCCGTTGCCAATTCCACAAGAACAGCCTTAGCGAAAGGCTGTTTGAAAGGAAAGATGTAACTCTGTGAGATGAATTCACAGAACACAGAGCAGTTTCTCAGAAAGCTTCTTTTCAGTTTTGAACGCAAGATATTTCCTTTTTCACTGTAGCCCTCTATGGGCTTCCAAATATCCCTTTGCGAATTCCACAAGAACAGTCTTAGCGAAAGGCTTCTTGAAGGGAAAGATGTAACTCTGTGAGATGAATTCACAGAACACAGAGAAGTTTCTCAGAAAGCTTCTTTCCAGTTTTGAACGGAAGATATTTCGTTTTTCCCCATAGCCCTCTATGGGCTTCCAAATATCCCGTTGCCAATTCCCCAAGAACAGCCTTAGCGAAAGGCTGCTTGAAGGGAAACATGTAACTCTGTGAGATGAATTCACAGAACACAGAGCAGTTTCTCAGAAAGCTTCTTTCCAGTTTTGAACGGAAGATATTTCCTTTTTCACTGTAGCCCTCTATGGGCTTCCAAATATCCCTTTGCCAATTCCACAAGAACAGCCTTAGCGAAAGGCTTCTTTAAGGGAAAGATGTAACACTGTGAGACGAATTCACAGAACACAGAGAAGTTTCTCAGAAAGCTTCTTTCCAGTTTTGAACGGAAGATATTTCCTTTTTCCCCATAGCCCTCTATGGGCTTCCAAATATCCCTTTGCCAATTCCACAAGAACAGCCTTAGCGAAAGGCTGCTTGAAGGGAAAGATGTAACTCTTTGAGATGAATTGACAGAACACAGAGCAGTTTCTCAGAAAGCTTCTTTCCTGTTTTGAACGGAAGATATTTCCTTTTTCACCATAGCCCTCTACGGGCTTCCAAATATCCCTTTGCCAATTCCACAAGAACAGCCTTAGCGAAAGGCTGCTTGAAGGGAAAGATGTAACTCTGTGAGATGAATTCACAGAACACAGAGCAGTTTCTCAGAAAGCTTCTTTCCAGTTTTGAACGGAAGATATTTCCTTTTTCACCATAGCCCTCTATGGGCTTCCAAATATCCCGTTGCCAATTCCACAAGAACAGCCTTAGCGAAAGGCTGCTTGAAAGGAAAGATGTAACTCTGTGAGATGAAATCACAGAACACAGAGCAGTTTCTCAGAAAGCTTCTTTTCAGTTTTGAACGCAAGATATTTCCTTTTTCACTGTAGACCTCTATGGGCTTCCAAATATCCCTTTGCCAATTTCACAAGAACAGCCTTAGCGAAAGGCTTCTTGAAGGGAAAGATGTACCTCTGTGAGATGAATTCACAGAACACAGAGCAGTTTCTCAGAAAGCTGCTTTTCAGTTTTGAACGGAAGATATTTCCTTTTTCCCCATAGCCCTCTATGGGCTTCCTAATATCCTTTTGCCAATTCCACAAGAACAGCCTTAGCGAAAGGCTGCTTGAAGGGAAAGATGTAACTCTGTGAGATGAATTCACAGAACACAGAGCAGTTTCTCAGAAAGCTTCTTTCCAGTTTTGAACGGAAGATATTTCCTTTTTCACCATAGCCCTCTATGGGCTTCCAAATATCCCGTTGCCAATTCCACAAGAACAGCCTTAGCGAAAGGCTGCTTGAAAGGAAAGATGTAACTCTGTGAGATGAATTCACAGAACACAGAGCAGTTTCTCAGAAAGCTTCTTTTCAGTTTTGAACGCAAGATATTTCCTTTTTCACTGTAGCCCTCTATGGGCTTCGAAATATCCCTTTGCCAATTCCACAAGAACAGCTTAGCGAAAGGCTTCTTGAAGGGAAAGATGTAATTCTGTGAGATGAATTCACAGAACACAGAGAAGTTTCTCAGAAAGCTTCTTTCCAGTATTGAACGGAAGATATTTCCTTTTTCCCCATAGCCCTCTATGGGCTTCCAAATATCCCTTTGCCAATTCCACAAGAACAGCCTTAGCGAAAGGCTGCTTGAAGGGAAAGATGTAACTCTGTGAGATGAATTCACAGAACACAGAGCAGTTTCTCAGAAAGCTTCTTTCCAGTTTTGAACGGAAGATATTTCCTTTTTCACCATAGCCCTCTACGGGCTTCCAAATATCCCTTTGCCAATTCCACAAGAACAGCCTTAGCGAAAGGCTGCTTGAAGGGAAAGATGTAACTCTGTGAGATGAATTCAGAGAACACAGAGCAGTTTCTCAGAAAGCTTCTTTCCAGTTTTGAACGGAAGATATTTCCTTTTTCACCATAGCCCACTATGGGCTTCCAAATATCCCTTTGCCAATTCCACAATAACAGCCTTAGCGAAAGGCTGCTTGAAGGGAAACATGTAACTCTGTGAGATGAATTCACAGAACACAGAGCAGTTTCTCAGAAAGCTTCTTTCCAGTTTTGAACGGAAGATATTTCCTTTTTCACCATAGCCCTCTATGGGCTTCCAAATATCCCGTTGCCAATTCCACAAGAACAGCCTTAGCGAAAGGCTTATTGAAGGGAAAGATGTAACTCTGTGAGGTGAATTCACAGAACACAGAGCAGTTTCTCAGAAAGCTTCTTTCCAGTTTTGAACGGAAGATATTTCCTTTTTCCCCATAGCTCTGTATGGGCTTCCAAATATCCCTTTGCCAATTCCACAAGAACAGCCTTAGCGAAAGGCTGCTTGAAGGGAAACATGTAACTCTGTGAGATGAATTCACAGAACACAGAGCAGTTTCTCAGAAAGCTTCTTTCCAGTTTTGAACGGAAGATATTTCCTTTTTCCCCATAGCCCTCTATGGGCTTCCAAATATCCCTTTGCCAATTCCACATGAACAGCCTTAGCGAAAGGCTGCTTGAAGGGAAAGATGTAACTCTGTGAGATGAATTCACAGAACACAGAGCCGTTTCTCAGAAATCTTCTTTCCAGGTTTGAACGGAAGATATTTCCTTTTTCCCCATAGCCCTCTATGGGCTTCCAAATATCCTTTTGCCAATTCCACAAGAACAGCCTTAGCGAAAGGCTGCTTGAAGGGAAAGATGTAACTCTGTGAGATGAATTCACAGAACACAGAGCAGTTTCTCAGAAAGCTTCTTTCCAGTTTTGAACGGAAGATATTTCCTTTTTCACCATAGCCCTCTACGGGCTTCCAAATATCCCTTTGCCAATTCCACAAGAACAGCCTTAGCGAAAGGCTGCTTGAGGGGAAAGATGTAACTCTGTGAGATGAATTCACAGAACACAGAGCAGTTTCTCAGAAAGCTTCTTTCCAGTTTTGAACGGAAGTTATTTCCTTTTTCCCCATAGCCCTCTATGGGCTTCCAAATATCCCTTTGCCAATTCCACAAGAACAGCCTTAGCGAAAGGCTGCTTGAAGGGAAAGATGGAACTCTGTGAGATGAATTCACAGAACACAGAGCAGTTTCTCAGAAATCTTCTTTCCAGGTTTGAACGGAAGATATTTCCTTTTTCACCATAGCCCTCTAAGGGCTTCCAAATATCCCGTTGCCAATTCCACAAGAACAGCCTTAGCGAAAGGCTGCTTGAAAGGAAAGATGTAACTCTGTGAGATGAATTCACAGAACACAGAGCAGTTTCTCAGAAAGCTTCTTTTCAGTTTTGAACGCAAGATATTTCCTTTTTCACTGTAGCCCTCTATGGGCTTCCAACTATCCCTTTGCCAATTCCACAAGAACAGCCTTAGCGAAAGGCTTCTAGAAGGGAAAGATGTAACTCTGTGAGATGAATTCACAGAACACAGAGAAGTTTCTCAGAAAGCTTCTTTCCAGTTTTGAACGGAAGATATTTCCTTTTTCACTGTAGCCCTCTATGGGCTTCCAAATATCCCTTTGCCAATTCCACAAGAACAGCCTTAGCGAAAGGCTTCTTGAAGGGAAAGATGTAACACTGTGAGATGAATTCACAGAACACAGAGAAGTTTCTCAGAAAGCTTCTTTCCAGTTTTGAACGGAAGATGTTTCCTTTTTCCCCATAGCCCTCTATGGGCTTCCAAATATCCCTTTGCCAATT
This sequence comes from Chlorocebus sabaeus, assembly GCF_047675955.1. Taxonomy (NCBI): domain Eukaryota; kingdom Metazoa; phylum Chordata; class Mammalia; order Primates; family Cercopithecidae; genus Chlorocebus; species Chlorocebus sabaeus. Next base: position 2,141,723 of record NW_027327703.1, on the reverse strand, counting down.
CCACAAGAACAGCCTTAGAGAAAGGCTGCTTGAAGGGAAAGATGTAACTCTGTGAGATGAATTCACAGAACACAGAGCAGTTTCTCAGAAAGCTTCTTTCCAGTTTTGAACGCAAGATATTTCCTTTTTCACCATAGCCCTCTATGGGCTTCCAAATATCACTTTGCCAATTCCACAAGAACAGCCTTAGCGAAAGGCTGCTTGAAGGGAAAGATGTAACTCTGTGAGATGAATTCACAGAACACAGAGCAGTTTCTCAGAAAGCTTCTTTCCAGTTTTGAACGGAAGATATTTCCTTTTTCCCCGTAGCCCTCTATGGGCTTCCAAATATCCCGTTGCCAATTCCACAAGAACAGCCTTAGCGAAAGGCTGCTTGAAGGGAAACAGGTACCTCTGTGAGATGAATTCACAGAACACAGAGCAGTTTCTCAGAAAGCTTCTTTCCAGTTTTGAACGGAAGATATTTCCTTTTTCACCATAGCCCTCTATGGGCTTCCAAATATCCCGTTGCCAATTCCACAAGAACAGCCTTAGCGAAAGGCTGCTTGAAAGGAAAGATGTAACTCTGTGAGATGAATTCACAGAACACAGAGCAGTTTCTCAGAAAGCTTCTTTTCAGTTTTGAACGCAAGATATTTCCTTTTTCACTGTAGCCCTCTATGGGCTTCCAAATATCCCCTTGCCAATTCCACAAGAACAGCCTTAGCGAAAGGCTTCTTGAAGGGGAAGATGTAACTCTGTGAGATGAATTCACAGAACACAGAGCAGTTTCTCAGAAAGCTTCTTTTCAGTTTTGAACGCAAGATATTTCCCATTTCCCAATAGCCCTCTATGGGCTTCCGAATATCCTTTTGCCAATTCCACAAGAACAGCCTTAGCGAAAGGCTGCTTGAAGGGAAAGATGTAACTCTGTGAGATGAATTCACAGAACACAGAGCAGTTTCTCAGAAAGCTTCTTTCCAGTTTTGAACGGAAGATATTTCCTTTTTCACCATAGCCCTCTACGGGTTTCCAAATCTCCCTTTGCCAATTCCACAACAACAGCCTTAGCGAAAGGCTGCTTGAAGGGAAAGATGTAACTCTGTGAGATGAATTCACAGAACACAGAGCAGTTTCTCAGAAAGCTTCTTTCCAGTTTTGAACGGAAGATATTTCCTTTTTAACCATAGCCCTCTATGGGCTTCCAAATATCCCTTTGCCAATTCCACAAGAACAGCCTTAGCGAAAGGCTGCTTGAAGGGAAACATGTAACTCTGTGAGATGAATTCACAGAACACAGAGCAGTTTCTCAGAAAGCTTCTTTCCAGTTTTGAGCGGAAGATATTTCCTTTTTCACCATAGCCCTCTATGGGCTTCCAAATATCCCGTTGCCAATTCCACAAGAACAGCCTTAGCGAAAGGCTGTTTGAAAGGAAAGATGTAACTCTGTGAGATGAATTCACAGAACACAGAGCAGTTTCTCAGAAAGCTTCTTTTCAGTTTTGAACGCAAGATATTTCCTTTTTCACTGTAGCCCTCTATGGGCTTCCAAATATCCCTTTGCGAATTCCACAAGAACAGTCTTAGCGAAAGGCTTCTTGAAGGGAAAGATGTAACTCTGTGAGATGAATTCACAGAACACAGAGAAGTTTCTCAGAAAGCTTCTTTCCAGTTTTGAACGGAAGATATTTCGTTTTTCCCCATAGCCCTCTATGGGCTTCCAAATATCCCGTTGCCAATTCCCCAAGAACAGCCTTAGCGAAAGGCTGCTTGAAGGGAAACATGTAACTCTGTGAGATGAATTCACAGAACACAGAGCAGTTTCTCAGAAAGCTTCTTTCCAGTTTTGAACGGAAGATATTTCCTTTTTCACTGTAGCCCTCTATGGGCTTCCAAATATCCCTTTGCCAATTCCACAAGAACAGCCTTAGCGAAAGGCTTCTTTAAGGGAAAGATGTAACACTGTGAGACGAATTCACAGAACACAGAGAAGTTTCTCAGAAAGCTTCTTTCCAGTTTTGAACGGAAGATATTTCCTTTTTCCCCATAGCCCTCTATGGGCTTCCAAATATCCCTTTGCCAATTCCACAAGAACAGCCTTAGCGAAAGGCTGCTTGAAGGGAAAGATGTAACTCTTTGAGATGAATTGACAGAACACAGAGCAGTTTCTCAGAAAGCTTCTTTCCTGTTTTGAACGGAAGATATTTCCTTTTTCACCATAGCCCTCTACGGGCTTCCAAATATCCCTTTGCCAATTCCACAAGAACAGCCTTAGCGAAAGGCTGCTTGAAGGGAAAGATGTAACTCTGTGAGATGAATTCACAGAACACAGAGCAGTTTCTCAGAAAGCTTCTTTCCAGTTTTGAACGGAAGATATTTCCTTTTTCACCATAGCCCTCTATGGGCTTCCAAATATCCCGTTGCCAATTCCACAAGAACAGCCTTAGCGAAAGGCTGCTTGAAAGGAAAGATGTAACTCTGTGAGATGAAATCACAGAACACAGAGCAGTTTCTCAGAAAGCTTCTTTTCAGTTTTGAACGCAAGATATTTCCTTTTTCACTGTAGACCTCTATGGGCTTCCAAATATCCCTTTGCCAATTTCACAAGAACAGCCTTAGCGAAAGGCTTCTTGAAGGGAAAGATGTACCTCTGTGAGATGAATTCACAGAACACAGAGCAGTTTCTCAGAAAGCTGCTTTTCAGTTTTGAACGGAAGATATTTCCTTTTTCCCCATAGCCCTCTATGGGCTTCCTAATATCCTTTTGCCAATTCCACAAGAACAGCCTTAGCGAAAGGCTGCTTGAAGGGAAAGATGTAACTCTGTGAGATGAATTCACAGAACACAGAGCAGTTTCTCAGAAAGCTTCTTTCCAGTTTTGAACGGAAGATATTTCCTTTTTCACCATAGCCCTCTATGGGCTTCCAAATATCCCGTTGCCAATTCCACAAGAACAGCCTTAGCGAAAGGCTGCTTGAAAGGAAAGATGTAACTCTGTGAGATGAAATCACAGAACACAGAGCAGTTTCTCAGAAAGCTTCTTTTCAGTTTTGAACGCAAGATATTTCCTTTTTCACTGTAGCCCTCTATGGGCTTCCAAATATCCCTTTGCCAATTTCACAAGAACAGCCTTAGCGAAAGGCTTCTTGAAGGGAAAGATGTAACTCTGTGAGATGAATTCACAGAACACAGAGCAGTTTCTCAGAAACCTGCTTTTCAGTTTTGAACGGAAGATATTTCCTTTTTCCCCATAGCCCTCTATGGGCTTCCAAATATCCTTTTGCCAATTCCACAAGAACAGCCTTAGCGAAAGGCTGCTTGAAGGGAAAGATGTAACTCTGTGAGATGAATTCACAGAACACAGAGCAGTTTCTCAGAAAGCTTCTTTCCACTTTTGAACGGAAGATATTTCCTTTTTCACCATAGCCCTCTACGGGCTTCCAAATATCCCTTTGCCAATTCCACAAGAACAGCCTTAGCGAAAGGCTGCTTGAGGGGAAAGATGTAACTCTGTGAGATGAATTCACAGAACACAGAGCAGTTTCTCAGAAAGCTTCTTTCCAGTTTTGAACGGAAGATATTTCCTTTTTCACCATAGCCCTCTAGGGGTTCCAAATATCCCTTTGCCAATTCCACAAGAACAGCCTTAGCGAAAGGCTGCTTGAAGGGAAACATGTAACTCTGTGAGATGAATTCACAGAACACAGAGCAGTTTCTCAGAAAGCTTCTTTCCAGTTTTGAACGGAAGATATTTCCTTTTTCACCATAGCCCTCTATGGGCTTCCAAATATCCCGTTGCCAATTCCACAAGAACAGCCTTAGCGAAAGGCTTCTTTAAGGGAAAGATGTAACTCTGTGAGGTGAATTCACAGAACACAGAGCAGTTTCTCAGAAAGCTTCTTTCCAGTTTTGAACGGAAGATATTTCCTTTTTCCCCATAGCCCTCTATGGGCTTCCAAATATCCCTTTGCCAATTCCACAAGAACAGCCTTAGCGAAAGGCTGCTTGAAGGGAAAGATGTAACTCTGTGAGATGAATTCACAGAACACAGAGCAGTTTCTCAGAAAGCTTCTTTCCAGTTTTGAACGGAAGATATTTCCTTTTTCCCCATAGCCCTCTATGGGCTTCCAAATATCCCGTTGCCAATTCCACAAGAACAGCCTTAGCGAAAGGCTGCTTGAAGGGAAACATGTAACTCTGTGAGATGAATTCACAGAACACAGAGCAGTTTCTCAGAAAGCTTCCTTCCAGTTTTGAACGGAAGATATTTCCTTATTCACCATAGCCCTCTAAGGGCTTCCAAATATCCCGTTGCCAATTCCACAAGAACAGCCTTAGCGAAAGGCTGCTTGAAAGGAAAGATGTAACTCTGTGAGATGAAATGACAGAACACAGAGCAGTTTCTCAGAAAGCTGCTTCTCAGTTTTGAACGGAAGATATTTCCTTTTTCCCCATAGCCCTCTATGGGCTTCCAAATATCCTTTTGCCAATTCCACAAGAACAGCCTTAGCGAAAGGCTGCTTGAAGGGAAAGATGTAACTCTGTGAGATGAATTCACAGAACACAGAGCAGTTTCTCAGAAAGCTTCTTTCCAGTTTTGAACGGAAGATATTGCCTTTTTCACCATAGCCCTCTAAGGGCTTCCAAATATCCCTTTGCCAATTCCACAAGAACAGCCTTAGCGAAAGGCTGCTTGAAGGGAAAGATGTAACTCTGTGAGATGAATTCACAGAACACAGAGCAGTTTCTCAGAAAGCTTCTTTCCAGTTTCGAACGGAAGATATTTCCTTTTTCACCATAGCCCTCTATGGGCTTCCAAATATCCCGTTGCCAATTCCACAAGAACAGCCTTAGCGAAAGGCTGCTTGAAGGGAAACATGTATCTCTGTGAGATGAATTCACAGAACACAGAGCAGTTTCTCAGAAAGCTTCTTTCCAGTTTTGAACGGAAGATATTTCCTTTTTCACTGTAGCCCTCTATGGGCTTCCAAATATCCCGTTGCCAATTCCACAAGAACAGCCTTAGCGAAAGGCTGCTTGAAAGGAAAGATGTAACTCTGTGAGATGAATTCACAGAACACAGAGCAGTTTCTCAGAAAGCTTCTTTTCAGTTTTGAACGCAGGATATTTCCTTTTTCACTGTAGCCCTCTATGGGCTTCCAAATATCCCTTTGCCAATTCCACAAGAACAGCCTTAGCGAAAGGCTTCTTGAAGGGAAAGATGTAACTCTGTGAGATGAATTCACAGAACACAGAGAAGTTTCTCAGAAAGCTTCTTTTCAGTTTTGAACGGAAGATATTTCCTTTTTCACCATAGCCCTCTATGGGCTTCCAAATATCCCGTTGACAATTCCACAAGAACAGCCTTAGCGAAAGGCTGCTTGAAGGGAAACATGTAACTCTGTGAGATGAATTCACAGAACACAGAGCAGTTTCTCAGAAAGCTTCTTTCCAGTTTTGAACGGAAGATATTTCCTTTTTCCCCATAGCCCTCTATGGGCTTCCAAATATCCCGTTGCCAATTCCACAACAACAGCCTTAGCGAAAGGCTCCTTGAAGGGAAAGATGTAACTCTGTGAGGTGAATTCACAGAACACAGAGCAGTTTCTCAGAAAGCTTCTTTCCAGTTTTGAACGGAAGATATTTCCTTTTTCCCCATAGCCCTCTATGGGCTTCCAAATATCCCTTTGCCAATTCCACAAGAACAGCCTTAGCGAAAGGCTGCTTGAAGGGAAAGATGTAACTCTGTGAGATGAATTCACAGAACACAGAGCAGTTTCTCAGAAAGCTTCTTTCCAGTTTTGAACGGAAGATATTTCCTTTTTCCCCATAGCCCTCTATGGGCTTCCAAATATCCCTTTGCCAATTCCACAAGAACAGCCTTAGCGAAAGGCTGCTTGAAGGGAAAGATGTAACTCTGTGAGATGAATTCACAGAACACAGAGCAGTTTCTCAGAAAGCTTCTTTCCAGTTTTGAACGGAAGATATTTCCTTTTTCACCATAGCCCTCTATGGGCTTCCAAATATCCCGTTGCCAATTCCAAAAGAACACCCTTAGCGAAAGGCTTCTTGAAGGGAAAGATGTACCTCTGTGAGGTGAATTCACGAACACAGAGCAGTTTCTCAGAAAGCTTCTTTCCAGTTTTGAACGGAAGATATTTCCTTTTTCCCCATAGCCCTCTATGGTCTTCCAAATATCCCTTTGCCAATTCCACAAGAACAGCCTTAGCGAAAGACTGCTTGAAGGGAAAGATGTAACTCTGTGAGATGAATTCACAGAACACAGAGCAGTTTCTCAGAAAGCTTCTTTCCAGTTTTGAACGGAAGATATTTCCTTTTTCCCCTTAGCCCTCTATGGGCTTCCAAATATCCCTTTGCCAATTCCACAAGAACAGACTTAGCGAAAGGCTGCTTGAAGGGAAAGATGTAACTCTGTGAGATGAATTCACAGAACACAGAGCAGTTTCTCAGAAATCTTATTTCCAGGTTTGAACGGAAGATATTTCCTTTTTCACCATAGCCCTCTATGGGCTTCCAAATATCCCTTTGCCAATTCCACAAGAACAGCCTTAGCGAAAGGCTTCTTGAAGGGAAAGATGTAACTCTGTGAGATGAATTCACAGAACACAGAGCAGTTTCTCAGAAAGCTTCTTTCCAGTTTTGAACGGATGATATTTCCTTTTTCACTGTAGCCCTCTATGGGCTTCCAAATATCCCTTTGCCAATTCCACAAGAACAGCCTTAGCGAAAGGCTTCTTGAAGGGAAAGATGTAACTCTGTGAGATGAATTCACAGAACACAGAGAAGTTTCTCAGAAAACTTCTTTCAAGTTTTGAACGGAAGATATTTCGTTTTTCCCATAGCCCTCTATGGGCTTCCAAATATCCCGTTGCCAATTCCCCAAGAACAGCCTTAGCGAAAGGCTGCTTGAAGGGAATCATGTAACTCTGTGAGATGAATTGACAGAACACAGAGCAGTTTCTCAGAAAGCTTCTTTCCAGTTTTGAACGGAAGATATTTCCTTTTTCACCATAGCCCTCTTTGGGCTTCCAAATATCCCGTTGCCAATTCCACAAGAACAGCCTTAGCGAAAGGATGCTTGAAAGGAAAGATGTAACTCTGTGAGATGAATTCACAGAACACAGAGCAGTTTCTCAGAAAGCTTCTTTTCAGTTTTGAACGCAAGATATTTCCTTTTTCACTGTAGCCCTCTATGGGCTTCCAAATATCCCTTTGCCAATTCCACAAGAACAGCCTTAGGGAAAGGCTTCTTGAAGGGAAAGATGTAACTCTGTGAGATGAATTCACAGAACATAGAGAAGTTTCTCAGAAAGCTTCTTTTCAGTTTTGAACGGAAGATATTTCCTTTTTCCCCATAGCCCTCTACGGGCTTCCAAATATCCTTTTCCCAATTCCACAAGAACAGCCTTAGCGAAAGGCTGCTTGAAGGGAAAGATGTAACTCTGTGAGATGAATTCACAGAACACAGAGCAGTTTCTCAGAAAGCTTCTTTCCAGTTTTGAACGGAAGATATTTCCTTTTTCACCACAGCCCTCTACGGGCTTCCAAATATCCCTTTGCCAATTCCACAAGAAGAGCCTTAGCGAAAGGCTGCTTGAAGGGAAAGATGTAACTCTGTGAGATGAATTCACAGAACACAGAGCATTTTCTCAGAAAGCTTCTTTCCAGTTGTGAACGGAAGATATTTCCTTTTTCACCATAGCCCTCTATGGGCTTCCAAATATCCCGTTGCCAATTCCACAAGAACAGCCTTAGCGAAAGGCTGCTTGAAGGGAAACATGTAACTCTGTGAGATGAATTCACAGAACACAGAGCAGTTTCTCAGAAAGCTTCTTTCCAGTTTTGAACGGAAGATATTTCCTTTTTCACCATAGCCCTCTATGGGCTTCCAAATATCCCGTTGCCAATTCCACAAGAACAGCCTTAGCGAAAGGCTTCTTGAAGGGAAAGATGTAACTCTGTGAGGTGAATTCACGGAACACAGAGCAGTTTCTCAGAAAGCTTCTTTCCAGTTTTGAACGGAAGATATTTCCTTTTTCCCCATAGCCCTCTATGGGCTTCCAAATATCCCTTTGCCAATTCCACAAGAACAGCCTTAGCGAAAGGCTGCTTGAAGGGAAAGATGTAACTCTGTGAGATGAATTCACAGAACACAGAACAGTTTCTCAGAAAGCTTCTTTCCAGTTTTGAACGGAAGATATTTCCTTTATCCCCATAGCCCTCTATGGGCTTCCAAATATCCCGTTGCCAATTCCACAAGAACAGCCTTAGCGAAAGGCTGCTTGAAGGGAAAGATGTAACTCTGTGAGATGAATTCACAGAACACAGAGCAGTTTCTCAGAAAGCTTCTTTTCAGTTTTGAACGCAAGATATTTCCTTTTTCACTGTAGCCCTCTATGGGCTTCCAAATATCCCTTTGCCAATTTCACAAGAACAGCCTTAGCGAAAGGCTTCTTGAAGGGAAAGATGTAACTCTGTGAGATGAATTCACAGAACACAGAGAAGTTTCTCAGAAAGCTGCTTTTCAGTTTTGAACGGAAGATATTTCCTTTTTCCCCATAGCCCTCTATGGGCTTCCAAATATCCTTTTCCCTATTCCACAAGAACAGCCTTAGCGAAAGGCTGCTTGAAGGGAAACATGTAACTCTGTGAGATGAATTCACAGAACACAGAGCAGTTTCTCAGAAAGCTTCTTTCCAGTTTTGAACGGAAGATATTTCCTTTTTCACCATAGCCCTCTACGGGCTTCCAAATATCCCTTTGCCAATTCCACAAGAACAGCCTTAGCGAAAGGCTGCTTGAAGGGAAAGATGTAACTCTGTGAGATGAATTCACAGAACACAGAGCAGTTTCTCAGAAAGCTTCTTTCCAGTTTTGAACGGAAGATATTTCCTTTTTCACCATAGCCCTCTATGGGCTTCCAAATATCCCGTTGCCAATTCCACAAGAACAGCCTTAGCGAAAGGCTGCTTGAAAGGAAAGATGTAACACTGTGAGATGAATTCACGGAACACAGAGCAGTTTCTCAGAAAGCTTCTTCTCAGTTTTGAACGCAAGATATTTCCTTTTTCACTGTAGCCCTCTATGGGCTTCCAAATATCCCTTTGCCAATTCCACAAGAACAGCTTAGCGAAAGGCTTCTTGAAGGGAAAGATGTAACTCTGTGAGATGAATTCACAGAACACAGAGAAGTTTCTCAGAAAGCTTCTTTCCAGTTTTGAACGGAAGATATTTCCTTTTTCACTGTAGCCCTCTATGGGCTTCCAAATATCCCTTTGCCAATTCCACAAGAACAGCCTTAGCGAAAGGCTTCTTGAAGGGAAAGATGTAACACTGTGAGATGAATTCACAGAACACAGAGAAGTTTCTCAGAAAGCTTCTTTCCAGGTTTGAACGGAAGATATTTCCTTTTTCACCATAGCCCTCTATGGGCTTCCAAATATCCCTTTGCCAATTCCACAAGAACAGCCTTAGCGAAAGGCTTCTTGAAGGGAAAGATGTAACTCTGTGAGATGAACTCACAGAACACAGAGAAGTTTCTCAGAAAGCTTCTTTCCAGTTTTGAACGGAAGATATTTCCTTTTTCACTGTAGCCCTCTATGGGCTTCCAAATATCCCTTTGCCAATTCCACAAGAACAGCCTTAGCGAAAGGCTTCTTGAAGGGAAAGATGTAACACTGTGAGACGAATTCACAGAACACAGAGAAGTTTCTCAGAAAGCTTATTTCCAGTTTTGAACGGAAGATATTTCCTTTTTCCCCATAGCCCTCTATGGGCTTCCAAATATCCCGTTGCCAATTCCACAAGAACAGCCTTAGCGAAAGGCTGCTTGAAGGGAAACATGTAACTCTGTGAGATGAATTCACAGAACACAGAGCAGTTTCTCAGAAAGCTTCTTTCCAGTTTTGAACGGAAGATATTTCCTTTTTCACCATAGCCCTCTATGGGCTTCCAAATATCCCGTTGCCAATTCCACAAGAACAGCCTTAGCGAAAGGCTGCTTGAAAGGAAAGATGTAACTCTGTGAGATGAAATCACAGAACACAGAGCAGTTTCTCAGAAAGCTTCTTTTCAGTTTTGAACGCAAGATATTTCCTTTTTCACTATAGCCCTCTATGGGCTTCCAAATATCCCTTTGCCAATTTCACAAGAACAGCCTTAGCGAAAGGCTTCTTGAAGGGAAAGATGTAACTCTGTGAGATGAATTCACAGAACACAGAGCAGTTTCTCAGAAAGCTGCTTTTCAGTTTTGAACGGAAGATATTTCCTTTTTCCCCATAGCCCTCTATGGGCTTCCAAATATCCTTTTGCCAATTCCACAAGAACAGCCTTAGCGAAAGGCTGCTTGAAGGGAAAGATGTAACTCTGTGAGATGAATTCACAGAACACAGAGCAGTTTCTCAGAAAGCTTCTTTCCAGTTTTGAACGGAAGATATTTCCTTTTTCACCATAGCCCTCTACGGGCTTCCAAATATCCCTTTGCCAATTCCACAAGAACAGCCTTAGCGAAAGGCTGCTTGAAGGGAAAGATGTAACTCTGTGAGATGAATTCACAGAACACAGAGAAGTTTCTCAGAAAGCTTCTTTCCAGTTTTGAACGGAAGATATTTCCTTTTTCACCATAGCCCTCTATGGGCTTCCAAATATCCCGTTGCCAATTCCACAAGAACAGCCTTAGCGAAAGGCTGCTTGAAGGGAAACATGTAACTCTGTGAGATGAATTCACAGAACACAGAGCAGTTTCTCAGAAAGCTTCTTTCCAGTTTTGAACGGAAGATATTTCCTTTTTCACCATAGCCCTCTATGGGCTTCCAAATATCCCGTTGCCAATTCCACAAGAACAGCCTTAGCGAAAGGCTGCTTGAAAGGAAAGATGTAACTCAGTGAGATGAATTCACAGAACACAGAGAAGTTTCTCAGAAAACTTCTTTCAAGTTTTGAACGGAAGATATTTCGTTTTTCCCATAGCCCTCTATGGGCTTCCAAATATCCCGTTGCCATTTCCCCAAGAACAGCCTTAGCGAAAGGCTGCTTGAAGGGAATCATGTAACTCTGTGAGATGAATTGACAGAACACAGAGCAGTTTCTCAGAAAGCTTCTTTCCAGTTTTGAACGGAAGATATTTCCTTTTTCACCATAGCCCTCTATGGGCTTCCAAATATCCCGTTGCCAATTCCACAAGAACAGCCTTAGCGAAAGGATTCTTGAAGGGAAAGATGTAACTCTGTGAGGTGAATTCACAGAACACAGAGCAGTTTCTCAGAAAGCTTCTTTCCAGTTTTGAACGGAAGATATTTCCTTTTTCCCCATAGCCCTCTATGGGCTTCCAAATATCCCTTTGCCAATTCCACAAGAACAGCCTTAGCTAAAGGCTGCTTGAAGGGAAAGATGTAACTCTGTGAGATGAATTCACAGAACACAGAGCAGTTTCTCAGAAAGCTTCTTTCCAGTTTTGAACGGAAGATATTTCCTTTTTCCCCATAGCCCTCTATGGGCTTCCAAATATCCCGTTGCCAATTCCACAAGAACAGCCTTAGCGAAAGGCTGCTTGAAGGGAAACATGTAACTCTGTGAGATGAATTCACAGAACACAGAGCAGTTTCTCAGAAAGCTTCTTTCCAGTTTTGAACGGAAGATATTTCCTTTTTCACCATAGCCCTCTATGGGCTTCCAAATATCCCGTTGCCAATTCCACAAGAACAGCCTTAGCGAAAGGCTGCTTGAAAGGAAAGATGTAACTCTGTGAGATGAAATCACAGAACACAGAGTTTCTCAGAAAGCTTCTTTTCAGTTTTGAACGCAAGATATTTCCTTTTTCATTGTAGCCCTCTATGGGCTTCCAAATATCCCTTTGCCAATTTCACAAGAACAGCCTTAGCGAAAGGCTTCTTGAAGGGAAAGATGTAACTCTGTGAGATGAATTCACAGAACACAGAGAAGTTTCTCAGAAAGCTGCTTTTCAGTTTTGAACGGAAGATATTTCCTTTTTCCCCATAGCCCTCTATGGGCTTCCAAATATCCTTTTGCCAATTCCACAAGAACAGCCTTAGCGAAAGGCTGCTTGAAGGGAAAGATGTAACTCTGTGAGATGAATTCACAGAACACAGAGAAGTTTCTCAGAAAGCTTCTTTCCAGTTTTAAACGGAAGATATTTCCTTTTTCACCATAGCCCTCTACGGGCTTCCAAATATCCCTTTGCCAATTCCACAAGAACAGCCTTAGCGAAAGGCTGCTTGAAGGGAATCATGTAACTCTGTGAGATGAATTGACAGAACACAGAGCAGTTTCTCAGAAAGCTTCTTTCCAGTTTTGAACGGAAGATATTTCCTTTTTCACCATAGCCCTCTATGGGCTTCCAAATATCCCGTTGCCAATTCCACAAGAACAGCCTTAGCGAAAGGCTGCTTGAAAGGAAAGATGTAACTCTGTGAGATGAATTCACAGAACACAGAGCAGTTTCTCAAAAAGCTTCTTTTCAGTTTTGAACGCAAGATATTTCCTTTTTCACTGTAGCCCTCTATGGGCTTCCAAATATCCCTTTGCCAATTCCACAAGAACAGCCTTAGCGAAAGGCTGCTTGAAGGGAAAGATGTAACTCTGTGAGATGAATTCACAGAACACAGAGAAGTTTCTCAGAAAGTTTCTTTCCAGTTTTGAACGGAAGATATTTCCTTTTTCACCATAGCCCTCTACGGGCTTCCAAATATCCCTTTGCCAATTCCACAAGAAGAGCCTTAGCGAAAGGCTGCTTGAAGGGAAAGATGTAACTCTGTGAGATGAATTCACAGAACACAGAGCAGTTTCTCAGAAAGCTTCTTTCCAGTTTTGAACGGAAGATATTTTCTTTTTCACCATAGCCCTCTATGGGCTTCCAAATATCCCGTTGCCAATTCCACAAGAACAGCCTTAGCGAAAGGCTGCTTGAAGGGAAACATGTAACTCTGTGAGATGAATTCACAGAACACAGAGCAGTTTCTCAGAAAGCTTCTTTCCAGTTTTGAACGGAAGATATTTCCTTTTTCACCATAGCCCTCTATGGGCTTCCAAATATCCCGTTGCCAATTCCACAAGAACAGCCTTAGCGAAAGGCTTCTTGAAGGGAAAGATGTAACTGCGTGAGGTGAATTCACAGAACACAGAGCAGTTTCTCAGAAAGCTTCTTTCCAGTTTTGAACGGAAGATATTTCCTTTTTCCCCATAGCCCTCTATGGGCTTCCAAATATCCCTTTGCCAATTCCACAAGTACAGCCTTAGCGAAAGGCTGCTTGAAGGGAAAGATGTAACTCTGTGAGATGAATTCACAGAACACAGAGCAGTTTCTCAGAAAGCTTCTTTCCAGTTTTGAACGGAAGATATTTCCTTTTTCCCCATAGCCCTCTATGGGCTTCCAAATATCCCGTTGCCAATTCCACAAGAACAGCCTTAGCGAAAGGCTGCTTGAAGGGAAACATGTAACTCTGTGAGATGAATTCACAGAACACAGAGCAGTTTCTCAGAAAGCTTCTTTCCAGTTTTGAACGGAAGATATTTCCTTTTTCACCATAGCCCTCTATGGGCTTCCAAATATCCCGTTGCCAATTCCACAAGAACAGCCTTAGCGAAAGGCTGCTTGAAAGGAAAGATGTAACTCTGTGAGATGAAATCACAGAACACAGAGCAGTTTCTCAGAAAGCTTCTTTTCAGTTTTGAACGCAAGATATTTCCTTTTTCACTGTAGCCCTCTATGGGCTTCCAAATATCCCTTTGCCAATTTCACAAGAACAGCCTTAGCGAAAGGCTTCTTGAAGGGAAAGATGTAACTCTGTGAGATGAATTCACAGAACACAGAGCAGTTTCTCAGAAAGCTGCTTTTCAGTTTTGAACGGAAGATATTTCCTTTTTCCCCATAGCCCTCTATGGGCTTCCAAATATCCTTTTGCCAATTCCACAAGAACAGCCTTAGCGAAAGGCTGCTTGAAGGGAAAGATGTAACTCTGTGAGATGAATTCACAGAACACAGAGAAGTTTCTCAGAAAGTTTCTTTCCAGTTTTGAACGGAAGATATTTCCTTTTTCACCATAGCCCTCTACGGGCTTCCAAATATCCCTTTGCCAATTCCACAAGAACAGCCTTAGCGAAAGGCTTCTTGAAGGGAAAGATGTAACTCTGTGAGATGAATTCACAGAACACAGAGCAGTTTCTCAGAAAGCTTCTTCTCAGTTTTGAACGCAAGATATTTCCTTTTTCACTGTAGCCCTCTATGGGCTTCCAAATATCCCTTTGCCAATTCCACAAGAACAGCTTAGCGAAAGGCTTCTTGAAGGGAAAGATGTAACTCTGTGAGATGAATTCACAGAACACAGACAAGTTTCTCAGAAAGCTTCTTTCCAGTATTGAACGGAAGATATTTCCTTTTTCACTGTAGCCCTCTATGGGCTTCCAAATATCCCTTTGCCAATTCCACAAGAACAGCCTTAGCGAAAGGCTTCTTGAAGGGAAAGATGTAACACTGTGAGATGAATTCACAGAACACAGAGAAGTTTCTCAGAAAGCTTCTTTCCAGTTTTGAACGGAAGATATTTCCTTTTTCACCATAGCCCTCTATGGGCTTCCAAATATCCCTTTGCCAATTCCACAAGAACAGCCTTAGCGAAAGGCTGCTTGAAGGGAAAGATGTAACTCTGTGAGATGAATTCACAGAACACAGAGCAGTTTCTCAGAAAGCTTCTTTCCAGTTTTGAACGGAAGATATTTCCTTTTTCACCATAGCCCTCTACGGGCTTCCAAATATCCCTTTGCCAATTACACAAGAACAGCCTTAGCGAAAGGCTGCTTGAAGGGAAAGATGTAACTCTGTGAGATGAATTCACAGAACACAGAGCAGTTTCTCAGAAAGCTTCTTTCCAGTTTTGAACGGAAGATATTTCCTTTTTCCCCATAGCCCTCTATGGGCTTCCAAATATCCCGTTGCCAATTCCACAAGAACAGCCTTAGCGAAAGGCTGCTTGAAGGGAAACATGTAACTCTGTGAGATAAATTCACAGAACACAGAGCCGTTTCTCAGAAATCTTCTTTCCAGGTTTGAACGGAAGATATTTCCTTTTTCACCATAGCCCTCTATGGGCTTCCAAATATCCCTTTGCCAATTCCACAAGAACAGCCTTAGCGAAAGGCTTCTTGAAGGGAAAGATGTAACTCTGTGAGATGAACTCACAGAACACAGAGAAGTTTCTCAGAAAGCTTCTTTCCAGTTTTGAACGGAAGATATTTGCTTTTTCACTGTAGCCCTCTATGGGCTTCCAAATATCCCTTTGCCAATTCCACAAGAACAGCCTTAGCGAAAGGCTTCTTGAAGGGAAAGATGTAACACTGTGAGACGAATTCACAGAACACAGAGAAGTTTCTCAGAAAGCTTCTTTCCAGTTTTGAACGGAAGATATTTCCTTTTTCCCCATAGCCCTCTATGGGCTTCCAAATATCCCGTTGCCAATTCCACAAGAACAGCCTTAGCGAAAGGCTTCTTGAAGGGAAAGATGTAACTCTGTGAGATGAATTCACAGAACACAGAGCAGTTTCTCAGAAAGCTTCTTTCCACTGTTGAACGGAAGATATTTCCTTTTTCACCATAGCCCTCTATGGGCTTCCAAATATCCCGTTGCCAATTCCAAAAGAACAGCCTTAGCGAAAGGCTTCCTGAAGGGAAAGATGTAACTCTGTGAGGTGAATTCACGAACACAGAGCAGTTTCTCAGAAAGCTTCTTTCCAGTTTTGAACGGATGATATTTCCTTTTTCCCCATAGCCCTCTATGGGCTTCCAAATATCCCTTTGCCAATTCCACAAGAACAGCCTTAGCGAAAGGCTGCTTGAAGGGAAAGATGTAACTCTGTGAGATGAATTCACAGAACACAGAGCAGTTTCTCAGAAAGCTTCTTTTCAGTTTTGAACGGAAGATATTTCCTTTTTCCCCATAGCCCTCTATGGGCTTCCAAATATCCCTTTGCCAATTCCACAAGAACAGCCTTAGCGAAAGGCTGCTTGAAGGGAAAGATGTAACTCTGTGAGATGAATTCACAGAACACAGAGCAGTTTCTCAGAAATCTTCTTTCCAGGTTTGAACGGAAGATATTTCCTTTTTCACCATAGCCCTCTATGGGCTTCCAAATATCCCTTTGCCAATTCCACAAGAACAGCCTTAGCGAAAGGCTTCTTGAAGGGAAAGATGTAACTCTGTGAGATGAATTCACAGAACACAGAGCAGTTTCTCAGAAAGCTTCTTTCCAGTTTTGAACGGATGATATTTCCTTTTTCACTGTAGCCCTCTATGGGCTTCCAAATATCCCTTTGCCAATTCCACAAGAACAGCCTTAGCGAAAGGCTTCTTGAAGGGAAAGATGTAACTCTGTGAGATGAATTCACAGAACACAGAGAAGTTTCTCAGAAAACTTCTTTCAAGTTTTGAACGGAAGATATTTCGTTTTTCCCATAGCCCTCTATGGGCTTCCAAATATCCCGTTGCCAATTCCCCAAGAACAGCCTTAGCGAAAGGCTGCTTGAAGGGAAACATGTAACTCTGTGAGATGAATTGACAGAACACAGAGCAGTTTCTCAGAAAGCTTCTTTCCAGTTTTGAACGGAAGATATTTCCTTTTTCACCATAGCCCTCTATGGGCTTCCAAATATCCCGTTGCCAATTCCACAAGAACAGCCTTAGCGAAAGGCTGCTTGAAAGGAAAGATGTAACTCTGTGAGATGAATTCACAGAACACAGAGCAGTTTCTCAGAAAGCTTCTTTTCAGTTTTGAACGCAAGATATTTCCTTTTTCACTGTAGCCCTCTATGGGCTTCCAAATATCTCTTTGCCAATTCCACAAGAACAGCCTTAGCGAAAGGCTTCTTGAAGGGAAAGATGTAACTCTGTGAGATGAATTCACAGAACATAGAGAAGTTTCTCAGAAAGCTTCTTTTCAGTTTTGAACGGAAGATATTTCCTTTTTCCCCATAGCCCTCTACGGGCTTCCAAATATCCTTTTCCCAATTCCACAAGAACAGCCTTAGCGAAAGGCTGCTTGAAGGGAAAGAGGTAACTCTGTGAGATGAATTCACAGAACACAGAGCAGTTTCTCAGAAAGCTTCTTTCCAGTTTTGAACGGAAGATATTTCCTTTTTCACCATAGCCCTCTACGGGCTTCCAAATATCCCTTTGCCAATTCCACAAGAAGAGCCTTAGCGAAAGGCTGCTTGAAGGGAAAGATGTAACTCTGTGAGATGAATTCACAGAACACAGAGCAGTTTCTCAGAAAGCTTCTTTCCAGTTTCGAACGGAAGATATTTCCTTGTTCACCATAGCCCTCTATGGGCTTCCAAATATCCCGTTGCCAATTCCACAAGAACAGCATTAGCGAAAGGCTGCTTGAAGGGAAAGATGTAACTCTGTGAGATGAATTCACAGAACACAGAGCAGTTTCTCAGAAATCTTCTTTCCAGGTTTGAACGGAAGATATTTCCTTTTTCACCGTAGCCCTCTATGGGCTTCCAAATATCCCTTTGCCAATTCCACAAGAACAGCCTTAGCGAAAGGCTTCTTGAAGGGAAAGATGTAACTCTGTGAGATGAATTCACAGAACACAGAGCAGTTTCTCAGAAAGCTTCTTTCCAGTTTTGAACGGATGATATTTCCTTTTTCACTGTAGCCCTCTATGGGCTTCCAAATATCCCTTTGCCAATTCCACAAGAACAGCCTTAGCGAAAGGCTTCTTGAAGGGAAAGATGTAACTCTGTGAGATGAATTCACAGAACACAGAGCAGTTTCTCAGAAAGCTTCTTTCCAGTTTTGAACGGAAGATATTTCCTTTTTCACCATAGCCCTCTATGGGCTTCCAAATATCCCGTTGCCAATTCCAAAAGAACAGCCTTAGCGAAAGGCTTCTTGAAGGGAAAGATGTAACTCTGTGAGGTGAATTCACGAACACAGAGCAGTTTCTCAGAAAGCTTCTTTCCAGTTTTGAACGGAAGATATTTCCTTTTTCCCCATAGCCCTCTATGGGCTTCCAAATGTCCCTTTGCCAATTCCACAAGAACAGCCTTAGCGAAAGGCTGCTTGAAGGGAAAGATGTTACTCTGTGAGATGAATTCACAGAACACAGAGCAGTTTCTCAGAAAGCTTCTTTCCAGTTTTGAACGGAAGATATTTCCTTTTTCCCCATAGCCCTCTATGGGCTTCCAAATATCCCTTTGCCAATTCCACAAGAACAGACTTAGCGAAAGGCTGCTTGAAGGGAAAGATGTAACTCTGTGAGATGAATTCACAGAACACAGAGCAGTTTCTCAGAAATCTTCTTTCCAGGTTTGAACGGAAGATATTTCCTTTTTCACCATAGCCCTCTATGGGCTTCCAAATATCCCTTTGCCAATTCCACAAGAACAGCCTTAGCGAAAGGCTTCTTGAAGGGAAAGATGTAACTCTGTGAGATGAATTCACAGAACACAGAGCAGTTTCTCAGAAAGATTCTTTCCAGTTTTGAACGGATGATATTTCCTTTTTCACTGTAGCCCTCTATGGGCTTCCAAATATCCCTTTGCCAATTCCACAAGAACAGCCTTAGCGAAAGGCTTCTTGAAGGGAAAGATGTAACTCTGTGAGATGAATTCACAGAACACAGAGAAGTTTCTCAGAAAACTTCTTTCAAGTTTTGAACGGAAGATATTTCGTTTTTCCCATAGCCCTCTATGGGCTTCCAAATATCCCGTTGCCAATTCCCCAAGAACAGCCTTAGCGAAAGGCTGCTTGAAGGGAAACATGTAACTCTGTGAGATGAATTGACAGAACACAGAGCAGTTTCTCAGAAAGCTTCTTTCCAGTTTTGAACGGAAGATATTTCCTGTTTCACCATAGCCCTCTATGGGCTTCCAAATATCCCGTTGCCAATTCCACAAGAACAGCCTTAGCGAAAGGCTGCTTGAAAGGAAAGATGTAACTCTGTGAGATGAATTCACAGAACACAGAGCAGTTTCTCAGAAAGCTTCTTTTCAGTTTTGAACGCAAGATATTTCCTTTTTCACTGTAGCCCTCTATGGGCTTCCAAATATCCCTTTGCCAATTCCACAAGAACAGCCTTAGCGAAAGGCTTCTTGAAGGGAAAGATGTAACTCTGTGAGATGAATTCACAGAACATAGAGAAGTTTCTCAGAAAGCTTCTTTTCAGTTTTGAACGGAAGATATTTCCTTTTTTCCCATAGCCCTCTACGGGCTTCCAAATATCCTTTTCCCAATTCCACAAGAACAGCCTTAGCGAAAGGCTGCTTGAAGGGAAAGAGGTAACTCTGTGAGATGAATTCACAGAACACAGAGCAGTTTCTCAGAAAGCTTCTTTCCAGTTTTGAACGGAAGATATTTCCTTTTTCACCATAGCCCTCTACGGGCTTCCAAATATCCCTTTGCCAATTCCACAAGAAGAGCCTTAGCGAAAGGCTGCTTGAAGGGAAAGATGTAACTCTGTGAGATGAATTCACAGAACACAGAGCAGTTTCTCAGAAAGCTTCTTTCCAGTTTTGAACGGAAGATATTTCCTTTTTCACCATAGCCCTCTATGGGCTTCCAAATATCCCGTTGCCAATTCCACAAGAACAGCCTTAGCGAAAGGCTGCTTGAAGGGAAAGATGTAACTCTGTGAGATGAATTCACAGAACACAGAGCAGTTTCTCAGAAATCTTCTTTCCAGGTTTGAACGGAAGATATTTCCTTTTTCACCATAACCCTCTATGGGCTTCCAAATATCCCTTTGCCAATTCCACAAGAACAGCCTTAGCGAAAGGCTTCTTGAAGGGAAAGATGTATCTCTGTGAGATGAATTCACAGAACACAGAGCAGTTTCTCAGAAAGCTTCTTTCCAGTTTTGAACGGATGATATTTCCTTTTTCACTGTAGCCCTCTATGGGCTTCCAAATATCCCTTTGCCAATTCCACAAGAACAGCCTTAGCGAAAGGCTTCTTGAAGGGAAAGATGTAACTCTGTGAGATGAATTCACAGAACACAGAGAAGTTTCTCAGAAAACTTGTTTCCAGTTTTGAACGGAAGATATTTCGTTTTTCCCATAGCCCTCTATGGGCTTCCAAATATCCCGTTGCCAATTCCCCAAGAACAGCCTTAGCGAAAGGCTGCTTGAAGGGAAACATGTAACTCTGTGAGATGAATTCACAGAACACAGAGCACTTTCTCAGAAAGCTTCTTTCCAGTTTTGAACGGAAGATATTTCCTTTTTCACCATAGCCCTCTATGGGCTTCCAAATATCCCGTTGCCAATTCCACAAGAACAGCCTTAGCGAAAGGCTGCTTGAAATGAAAGATGTAACTCTGTGAGATGAATTCACAGAACACAGAGCAGTTTCTCAGAAAGCTTCTTTTCAGTTTTGAACGCAAGATATTTCCTTTTTCACTGTAGCCCTCTATGGGCTTCCAAATATCCCTTTGCCAATTCCACAAGAACAGCCTTAGCGAAAGGCTTCTTGAAGGGAAAGATGTAACTCTGTGAGATGAATTCACAGAACATAGAGAAGTTTCTCAGAAAGCTTCTTTTCAGTTTTGAACGGAAGATGTTTCCTTTTTCACCATAGCCCTCTACGGGCTTCCAAATATCCCTTTGCCAATTCCACAAGAACAGCCTTAGCGAAAGGCTGCTTGAAGGGAAAGATGTAACTCTGTGAGATGAATTCACAGAACACAGAGCAGTTTCTCAGAAAGCTTCTTTCCAGTTTTGAACGGAAGATATTTCCTTTTTCCCCATAGCCCTCTATGGGCTTCCAAATATCCCTTTGCCAATTCCACAAGAACAGCCTTAGCGAAAGGCTTCTTGAAGGGAAAGATGTAACTCTGTGAGATGAATTCACAGAACACAGAGGAGTTTCTCAGAAAGCTTCTTTCCAGTTTTGAACGGAAGATATTTCGTTTTTCCCATAGCCCTCTATGGGCTTCCAAATATCCCTTTGCCAATTCCACAAGAACAGCCTTAGCGAAAGGCTTCTTGAAGGGAAAGATGTAACTCTGTGAGATGAATTCACAGAACACAGAGCAGTTTCTCAGAAAGCTTCTTTCCAGTTTTGAACGGAAGATATTTCCTTTTTCACCATAGCCCTCTATGGGCTTCCAAATATCCCGTTGCCAATTCCAAAAGAACAGCCTTAGCGAAAGGCTTCTTGAAGGGAAAGATGTAACACTGTGAGATGAATTCACAGAACACAGAGAAGTTTCTCAGAAAGCTTCTTTCCAGTTTTGAACGGAAGATATTTCCTTTTTCCCCATAGCCCTCTATGGGCTTCCAAATATCCCTTTGCCAATTCCACAAGAACAGCCTTAGCGAAAGGCTGCTTGAAGGGAAAGATGTAACTCTGTGAGATGAATTCACAGAACACAGAGCAGTTTCTCAGAAAGCTTCTTTCCAGTTTTGAACGGAAGATATTTCCTTTTTCACCATAGCCCTCTACGGGCTTCCAAATATCCCTTTGCCAATTCCACAAGAACAGCCTTAGCGAAAGGCTGCTTGAAGGGAAAGATGTAACTCTGTGAGATGAATTCACGAACACAGAGCAGTTTCTCAGAAAGCTTCTTTCCAGTTTTGAACGGATGATATTTCCTTTTTCACTGTAGCCCTCTATGGGCTTCCAAATATCCCTTTGCCAATTCCACAAGAACAGCCTTAGCGAAAGGCTTCTTGAAGGGAAAGATGTAACTCTGTGAGATGAATTCACAGAACACAGAGCAGTTTCTCAGAAAGCTTCTTTCCAGTTTTGAACGGAAGATATTTCCTTTTTCACCATAGCCCTCTACGGGCTTCCAAATATCCCTTTGCCAATTCCACAAGAACAGCCTTAGCGAAAGGCTGCTTGAAGGGAAAGATGTAACTCTGTGAGATGAATTCACAGAACACAGAGCAGTTTCTCAGAAAGCTTCTTTCCAGTTTTGAACGGAAGATATTTCCTTTTTCACTGTAGCCCTCTATGGGCTTCCAAATATCCCGTTGCCAATTCCACAAGAACAGCCTTAGCGAAAGGCTGCTTGAAGGGAAACATGTAACTCTGTGAGATGAATTCACAGAACACAGAGCAGTTTCTCAGAAAGCTTCTTTCCAGTTTTGAACGGAAGATATTTCCTTTTTCACCATAGCCCTCTATGGGCTTCCAAATATCCCGTTGCCAATTCCACAAGAACAGCCTTAGCGAAAGGCTGCTTGAAAGGAAAGATGTAACTCTGTGAGATGAATTCACAGAACACAGAGCAGTTTCTCAGAAAGCTTCTTTTCAGTTTTGAACGCAAGATATTTCCTTTTTCACTGTAGCCCTCTATGGGCTTCCAAATATCCCTTTGCCAATTCCACAAGAACAGCCTTAGCGAAAGGCTTCTTGAAGGGAAAGATGTAACTCTGTGAGGTGAATTCACAGAACACAGAGCAGTTTCTCAGAAAGCTTCTTTCCAGTTTTGAACGGAAGATATTTCATTTTTCCCCATAGCCCTCTATGGGCTTCCAAATATCCCTTTTCCAATTCCACAAGAACAGCCTTAGCGAAAGGCTGCTTGAAGGGAAAGATGTAACTCTGTGAGATGAATTCACAGAACACAGAGCAGTTTCTCAGAAAGCTTCTTTCCAGTTTTGAACGGAAGATATTTCCTTTTTAACCATATCCTTCTATGGGCTTCCAAATATCCCGTTGCCAATTCCACAAGAACAGCCTTAGCGAAAGGCTGCTTGAAAGGAAACATGTAACTCTGTGAGATGAATTCACAGAACACAGAGCAGTTTCTCAGAAAGCTTCTTTCCAGGTTTGAACGGAAGATATTTCCTTTTTCACCATAGCCCTCTATGGGCTTCCAAATATCCCGTTGCCAATTCCACAAGAACAGCCTTAGCGAAAGGCTGTTTGAAAGGAAAGATGTAACTCTGTGAGATGAATTCACAGAACACAGAGCAGTTTCTCAGAAAGCTTCTTTCCAGTTTTGAACGGAAGATATTTCCTTTTTAACCATAGCCTTCTATGGGCTTCCCAATATCCCGTTGCCAATTCCACAAGAACAGCCTTAGCGAAAGGCTGCTTGAAGGGAAACATGTAACTCTTTGAGATGAATTCACAGAACACAGAGCAGTTTCTCAGAAAGCTTCTTTCCAGGATTGAACGGAAGATATTTCCTTTTTCACCATAGCCCTCTATGGGCTTCCAAATATCCCTTTGCCAATTCCACAAGAACAGCCTTAGCGAAAGGCTGTTTGAAAGGAAAGATGTAACTATGTGAGATGAATTCACAGAACACACAGCAGTTTCTCAGAAAGCTTCTTTTCAGTTTTGAACGCAAGATATTTCCTTTTTCACTGTAGCCCTCTATGGGCTTCCAAATATCCCTTTGCGAATTCCACAAGAACAGCCTTAGCGAAAGGCTTCTTGAAGGGAAAGATGTAACTCTGTGAGATGAATTCACAGAACACAGAGAAGTTTCTCAGAAAGCTTCTTTCCAGTTTTGAACGGAAGATATTTCGTTTTTCCCCATAGCCCTCTATGGGCTTCCAAATATCCCGTTGCCAATTCCCCAAGAACAGCCTTAGCGAAAGGCTGCTTGAAGGGAAACATGTAACTCTGTGAGATGAATTGACAGAACACAGAGCACTTTCTCAGAAAGCTTCTTTCCAGTTTTGAACGGAAGATATTTCCTTTTTCACCATAGCCCTCTATGGGCTTCCAAATATCCCGTTGCCAATTCCACAAGAACAGCCTTAGCGAAAGGCTTCTTGAAGGGAAAGATGTAACACTGTGAGATGAATTCACAGAACACAGAGAAGTTTCTCAGAAAGCTTCTTTCCAGTTTTGAACGGAAGATATTTCCTTTTTCCCCATAGCCCTCTATGGGCTTCCAAATATCCCTTTGCCAATTCCATAAGAACAGCCTTAGCGAAAGGCTGCTTGAAGGGAAAGATGTAACTCTGTGACATGAATTCACAGAACACAGAGCAGTTTCTCAGAAAGCTTCTTTCCAGTTTTGAACGGAAGATATTTCCTTTTTCACCATAGCCCTCTACGGGCTTCCAAATATCCCTTTGCCAATTCCACAAGAACAGCCTTAGCGAAAGGCTGCTTGAAGGGAAAGATGTAACTCTGTGAGATGAATTCACGAACACAGAGCAGTTTCTCAGAAAGCTTCTTTCCAGTTTTGAACGGATGATATTTCCTTTTTCACTGTAGCCCTCTATGGGCTTCCAAATATCCCTTTGCCAATTCCACAAGAACAGCCTTAGCGAAAGGCTTCTTGAAGGGAAAGATGTAACTCTGTGAGATGAATTCACAGAACACAGAGCAGTTTCTCAGAAAGCTTCTTTCCAGTTTTGAACGGAAGATATTTCCTTTTTCACCATAGCCCTCTACGGGCTTCCAAATATCCCTTTGCCAATTCCACAAGAACAGCCTTAGAGAAAGGCTGCTTGAAGGGAAAGATGTAACTCTGTGAGATGAATTCACAGAACACAGAGCAGTTTCTCAGAAAGCTTCTTTCCAGTTTTGAACGGAAGATATTTCCTTTTTCACTGTAGCCCTCTATGGGCTTCCAAATATCCCGTTGCCAATTCCACAAGAACAGCCTTAGCGAAAGGCTGCTTGAAGGGAAACATGTAACTCTGTGAGATGAATTCACAGAACACAGAGCAGTTTCTCAGAAAGCTTCTTTCCAGTTTTGAACGGAAGATATTTCCTTTTTCACCATAGCCCTCTATGGGCTTCCAAATATCCCGTTGCCAATTCCACAAGAACAGCCTTAGCGAAAGGCTGCTTGAAAGGAAAGATGTAACTCTGTGAGATGAATTCACAGAACACAGAGCAGTTTCTCAGAAAGCTTCTTTTCAGTTTTGAACGCAAGATATTTCCTTTTTCACTGTAGCCCTCTATGGGCTTCCAAATATCCCTTTGCCAATTCCACAAGAACAGCCTTAGCGAAAGGCTTCTTGAAGGGAAAGATGTAACTCTGTGAGGTGAATTCACAGAACACAGAGCAGTTTCTCAGAAAGCTTCTTTCCAGTTTTGAACGGAAGATATTTCATTTTTCCCCATAGCCCTCTATGGGCTTCCAAATATCCCTTTGCCAATTCCACAAGAACAGCCTTAGCGAAAGGCTGCTTGAAGGGAAAGATGTAACTCTGTGAGATGAATTCACAGAACACAGAGCAGTTTCTCAGAAAGCTTCTTTTCAGTTTTGAACGCAAGATATTTCCTTTTTCCCCATAGCCCTCTATGGGCTTCCAAATATCCTTTTGCCAATTCCACAAGAACAGCCTTAGCGAAAGGCTGCTTGAAGGGAAAGATGAAACTCTGTGAGATGAATTCACAGAACACAGAGCAGTTTCTCAGAAAGCTTCTTTCCAGTTTTGACGGAAGATATTTCCTTTTTCACCATAGCCCTCTACGGGTTTCCAAATCTCCCTTTTCCAATTCCACAAGAACAGCCTTAGCGAAAGGCTGCTTGAAGGGAAAGATGTAACTCTGTGAGATGAATTCACAGAACACAGAGCAGTTTCTCAGAAAGCTTCTTTCCAGTTTTGAACGGAAGATATTTCCTTTTTAACCATAGCCTTCTATGGGCTTCCAAATATCCCGTTGCCAATTCCACAAGAACAGCCTTAGCGAAAGGCTGCTTGAAAGGAAACATGTAACTCTGTGAGATGAATTCACAGAACACAGAGCAGTTTCTCAGAAAGCTTCTTTCCAGGTTTGAACGGAAGATATTTCCTTTTTCACCATAGCCCTCTATGGGCTTCCAAATATCCCGTTGCCAATTCCACAAGAACAGCCTTAGCGAAAGGCTGTTTGAAAGGAAAGATGTAACTCTGTGAGATGAATTCACAGAACACAGAGCAGTTTCTCAGAAAGCTTCTTTCCAGTTTTGAACGGAAGATATTTCCTTTTTAACCATAGCCTTCTATGGGCTACCCAATATCCCGTTGCCAATTCCACAAGAACAGCCTTAGCGAAAGGCTGCTTGAAGGGAAACATGTAACTCTGTGAGATGAATTCACAGAACACAGAGCAGTTTCTCAGAAAGCTTCTTTCCAGGATTGAACGGAAGATATTTCCTTTTTCACCATAGCCCTCTATGGGCTTCCAAATATCCCTTTGCCAATTCCACAAGAACAGCCTTAGCGAAAGGCTGTTTGAAAGGAAAGATGTAACTATGTGAGATGAATTCACAGAACACACAGCAGTTTCTCAGAAAGCTTCTTTTCAGTTTTGAACGCAAGATATTTCCTTTTTCACTGTAGCCCTCTATGGGCTTCCAAATATCCCTTTGCGAATTCCACAAGAACAGCCTTAGCGAAAGGCTTCTTGAAGGGAAAGATGTAACTCTGTGAGATGAATTCACAGAACACAGAGAAGTTTCTCAGAAAGCTTCTTTCCAGTTTTGAACGGAAGATATTTCGTTTTTCCCCATAGCCCTCTATGGGCTTCCAAATATCCCGTTGCCAATTACCCAAGAACAGCCTTAGCGAAAGGCTGCTTGAAGGGAAACATGTAACTCTGTGAGATGAATTCACAGAACACAGAGCAGTTTCTCAGAAAGCTTCTTTCCAGTTTTGAACGGAAGATATTTCCTTTTTCACCATAGCCCTCTATGGGCTTCAAAATATCCCGTTGCCAATTCCACAAGAACAGCCTTAGCGAAAGGCTGCTTGAAAGGAAAGATGTAACTCTGTGAGATGAATTCACAGAACACAGAGCAGTTTCTCAGAAAGCTTCTTTTCAGTTTTGAACGCAAGATATTTCCTTTTTCACTGTAGCCCTCTATGGGCTTCCAAATATCCCTTTGCCAATTCCACAAGAACAGCTTAGCGAAAGGCTTCTTGAAGGGAAAGATGTAACTCTGTGAGATGAATTCACAGAACACAGAGAAGTTTCTCAGAAAGCTTCTTTCCAGTATTGAACGGAAGATATTTCCTTTTTCACTGTAGCCCTCTATGGGCTTCCAAATATCCCTTTGCCAATTCCACAAGAACAGCCTTAGCGAAAGGCTTCTTGAAGGGAAAGATGTAACACTGTGAGATGAATTCACAGAACACAGAGAAGTTTCTCAGAAAGCTTCTTTCCAGTTTTGAACGGAAGATATTTCCTTTTTCCCCATAGCCCTCTATGGGCTTCCAAATATCCCTTTGCCAATTCCACAAGAACAGCCTTAGCGAAAGGCTGCTTGAAGGGAAACATGTAACTCTGTGAGATGAATTCACAGAACACAGAGCAGTTTCTCAGAAAGCTTCTTTCCAGTTTTGAACGGAAGATATTTCCTTTTTCACCATAGCCCTCTATGGGCTTCCAAATATCCCGTTGCCAATTCCAAAAGAACAGCCTTAGCGAAAGGCTTCTTGAAGGGAAAGATGTAACTCTGTGAGGTGAATTCACGAACACAGAGCAGTTTCTCAGAAAGCTTCTTTCCAGTTTTGAACGGAAGATATTTCCTTCTTCCCCATAGCCCTCTATGGGCTTCCAAATATCCCTTTGCCAATTCCACAAGAACAGCCTTAGCGAAAGGCTGCTTGAAGGGAAAGATGTAACTCTGTGAGATGAATTCACAGAACACAGAGCAGTTTCTCAGAAAGCTTCTTTCCAGTTTTGAACGGAAGATATTTCCTTTTTCCCCATAGCCCTCTATGGGCT
This sequence comes from Chlorocebus sabaeus, assembly GCF_047675955.1. Taxonomy (NCBI): domain Eukaryota; kingdom Metazoa; phylum Chordata; class Mammalia; order Primates; family Cercopithecidae; genus Chlorocebus; species Chlorocebus sabaeus. The sequence goes on along the minus strand of NW_027327703.1, from coordinate 2,114,073 downwards.
TCCAAATATCCCTTTGCCAATTCCACAAGAACAGCCTTAGCGAAAGGCTTCTTGAAGGGAAAGATGTAACTCTGTGAGATGAATTCACAGAACACAGAGCAGTTTCTCAGAAAGCTTCTTTCCAGTTTTGAACGGATGATATTTCCTTTTTCACTGTAGCCCTCTATGGGCTTCCAAATATCCCTTTGCCAATTCCACAAGAACAGCCTTAGCGAAAGGCTTCTTGAAGGGAAAGATGTAACTCTGTGAGATGAATTCACAGAACACAGAGCAGTTTCTCAGAAAGCTTCTTTCCAGTTTTGAACGGAAGATATTTCCTTTTTCACCATAGCCCTCTACGGGCTTCCAAATATCCCTTTGCCAATTCCACAAGAACAGCCTTAGCGAAAGGCTGCTTGAAGAGAAAGATGTCACTCTGTGAGATGAATTCACAGAACACAGAGCAGTTTCTCAGAAAGCTTCTTTCCAGTTTTGAACGGAAGATATTTCCTTTTTCACCATAGCCCTCTATGGGCTTCCAAATATCCCGTTGCCAATTCCACAAGAACAGCCTTAGCGAAAGGCTGCTTGAAGGGAAACATGTAACTCTGTGAGATGAATTCACAGAACACAGAGCAGTTTCTCAGAAAGCTTCTTTCCAGTTTTGAACGGAAGATATTTCCTTTTTCACCATAGCCCTCTATGGGCTTCCAAATATCCCGTTGCCAATTCCACAAGAACAGCCTTAGCGAAAGGCTGCTTGAAAGGAAAGTTGTAACTCTCTGAGATGAATTCACAGAACACAGAGCAGTTTCTCAGAAAGCTTCTTTTCAGTTTTGAACGCAAGATATTTCCTTTTTCACTGTAGCCCTCTATGGGCTTCCAAATATCCCTTTGCCAATTCCACAAGAACAGCCTTAGCGAAAGGCTTCTTGAAGGGAAAGATGTAACTCTGTGAGGTGAATTCACAGAACACAGAGCAGTTTCTCAGAAAGCTTCTTTCCAGTTTTGAACGGAAGATATTTCCTTTTTCCCCATAGCCCTCTATGGGCTTCCAAATATCCCTTTGCCAATTCCACAAGAGCAGCCTTAGCGAAAGGCTGCTTGAAGGGAAAGATGTAACTCTGTGAGATGAATTCACAGAACACAGAGCAGTTTCTCAGAAAGCTTCTTTCCGGTTTTGAACGGAAGATATTTCCTTTTTCCCCATAGCCCTCTATGGGCTTCCAAATATCCCTTTGCCAATTCCACAAGAACAGCCTTAGGGAAAGGCTGCTTGAAGGGAAAGATGTAACTCTGTGAGATGAATTCACAGAACACAGAGCAGTTTCTCAGAAAGCTTCTTTCCAGTTTTGAACGGAAGATATTTCGTTTTTCCCATAGCCCTCTATGGGCTTCTAAATATCCCTTTGCCAATCCCACAAGAACAGCCTTAGCGAAAGGCTTCTTGAAGGGAAAGATGTAACTCTGTGAGATGAATTCACAGAACACAGAGCAGTTTCTCAGAAAGCTTCTTTCCAGTTTTGAACGGAAGATATTTCCTTTTTCACCATAGCCCTCTATGGGCTTCCAAATATCCCGTTGCCAATTCCAAAAGAACAGCCTTAGCGAAAGGCTTCTTGAAGGGAAAGATGTAACACTGTGAGATGAATTCACAGAACACAGAGAAGTTTCTCAGAAAGCTTCTTTCCAGTTTTGAACGGAAGATATTTCCTTTTTCCCCATAGCCCTCTATGGGCTTCCAAATATCCCTTTGCCAATTCCATAAGAACAGACTTAGCGAAAGGCTGCTTGAAGGGAAAGATGTAACTCTGTGAGATGAATTCACAGAACACAGAGCAGTTTCTCAGAAAGCTTCTTTCCAGTTTTGAACGGAAGATATTTCCTTTTTCACCATAGCCCTCTACGGGCTTCCAAATATCCCTTTGCCAATTCCACAAGAACAGCCTTAGCGAAAGGCTGCTTGAAGGGAAAGATGTAACTCTGTGAGATGAATTCACGAACACAGAGCAGTTTCTCAGAAAGCTTCTTTCCAGTTTTGAACGGATGATATTTCCTTTTTCACTGTAGCCCTCTATGGGCTTCCAAATATCCCTTTGCCAATTCCACAAGAACAGCCTTAGCGAAAGGCTTCTTGAAGGGAAAGATGTAACTCTGTGAGATGAATTCACAGAACACAGAGCAGTTTCTCAGAAAGCTTCTTTCCAGTTTTGAACGGAAGATATTTCCTTTTTCACCATAGCCCTCTACGGGCTTCCAAATATCCCTTTGCCAATTCCACAAGAACAGCCTTAGCGAAAGGCTGCTTGAAGGAAAAGATGTAACTCTGTGAGATGAATTCACATAACACAGAGCAGTTTCTCAGAAAGCTTCTTTCCAGTTTTGAACGGAAGATATTTCCTTTTTCACTGTAGCCCTCTATGGGCTTCCAAATATCCCGTTGCCAATTCCACAAGAACAGCCTTAGCGAAAGGCTGCTTGAAGGGAAACATGTAACTCTGTGAGATGAATTCACAGAACACAGAGCAGTTTCTCAGAAAGCTTCTTTCCAGTTTTGAACGGAAGATATTTCCTTTTTCACCATAGCCCTCTATGGGCTTCCAAATATCCCGTTGCCAATTCCACAAGAACAGCCTTAGCGAAAGGCTGCTTGAAAGGAAAGATGTAACTCTGTGAGATGAATTCACAGAACACAGAGCAGTTTCTCAGAAAGCTTCTTTTCAGTTTTGAACGCAAGATATTTCCTTTTTCACTGTAGCCCTCTATGGGCTTCCAAATATCCCTTTGCCAATTCCACAAGAACAGCCTTAGCGAAAGGCTTCTTGAAGGGAAAGATGTAACTCTGTGAGGTGAATTCACAGAACACAGAGCAGTTTCTCAGAAAGCTTCTTTCCAGTTTTGAACGGAAGATATTTCATTTTTCCCCATAGCCCTCTATGGGCTTCCAAATATCCCTTTTCCAATTCCACAAGAACAGCCTTAGCGAAAGGCTGCTTGAAGGGAAAGATGTAACTCTGTGAGATGAATTCACAGAACACAGAGCAGTTTCTCAGAAAGCTTCTTTTCAGTTTTGAACGCAAGATATTTCCTTTTTCCCCATAGCCCTCTATGGGCTTCCAAATATCCTTTTGCCAATTCCACAAGAACAGCCTTAGCGAAAGGCTGCTTGAAGGGAAAGATGAAACTCTGTGAGATGAATTCACAGAACACAGAGCAGTTTCTCAGAAAGCTTCTTTCCAGTTTTGAACGGAAGATATTTCCTTTTTCACCATAGCCCTCTACGGGTTTCCAAATCTCCCTTTTCCAATTCCACAAGAACAGCCTTAGCGAAAGGCTGCTTGAAGGGAAAGATGTAACTCTGTGAGATGAATTCACAGAACACAGAGCAGTTTCTCAGAAAGCTTCTTTCCAGTTTTGAACGGAAGATATTTCCTTTTTAACCATAGCCTTCTATGGGCTTCCAAATATCCCGTTGCCAATTCCACAAGAACAGCCTTAGCGAAAGGCTGCTTGAAAGGAAACATGTAACTCTGTGAGATGAATTCACAGAACACAGAGCAGTTTCTCAGAAAGCTTCTTTCCAGGTTTGAACGGAAGATATTTCCTTTTTCACCATAGCCCTCTATGGGCTTCCAAATATCCCGTTGCCAATTCCACAAGAACAGCCTTAGCGAAAGGCTGTTTGAAAGGAAAGATGTAACTCTGTGAGATGAATTCACAGAACACAGAGCAGTTTCTCAGAAAGCTTCTTTCCAGTTTTGAACGGAAGATATTTCCTTTTTAACCATAGCCTTCTATGGGCTACCCAATATCCCGTTGCCAATTCCACAAGAACAGCCTTAGCGAAAGGCTGCTTGAAGGGAAACATGTAACTCTGTGAGATGAATTCACAGAACACAGAGCAGTTTCTCAGAAAGCTTCTTTCCAGGATTGAACGGAAGATATTTCCTTTTTCACCATAGCCCTCTATGGGCTTCCAAATATCCCTTTGCCAATTCCATAAGAACAGCCTTAGCGAAAGGCTGTTTGAAAGGAAAGATGTAACTATGTGAGATGAATTCACAGAACACACAGCAGTTTCTCAGAAAGCTTCTTTTCAGTTTTGAACGCAAGATATTTCCTTTTTCACTGTAGCCCTCTATGGGCTTCCAAATATCCCTTTGCGAATTCCACAAGAACAGCCTTAGCGAAAGGCTTCTTGAAGGGAAAGATGTAACTCTGTGAGATGAATTCACAGAACACAGAGAAGTTTCTCAGAAAGCTTCTTTCCAGTTTTGAACGGAAGATATTTCGTTTTTCCCCATAGCCCTCTATGGGCTTCCAAATATCCCGTTGCCAATTCCCCAAGAACAGCCTTAGCGAAAGGCTGCTTGAAGGGAAACATGTAACTCTGTGAGATGAATTCACAGAACACAGAGCAGTTTCTCAGAAAGCTACTTTCCAGTTTTGAACGGAAGATATTTCCTTTTTCACCATAGCCCTCTATGGGCTTCAAAATATCCCGTTGCCAATTCCACAAGAACAGACTTAGCGAAAGGCTGCTTGAAAGGAAAGATGTAACTCTGTGAGATGAATTCACAGAACACAGAGCAGTTTCTCAGAAAGCTTCTTTTCAGTTTTGAACGCAAGATATTTCCTTTTTCACTGTAGCCCTCTATGGGCTTCCAAATATCCCTTTGCCAATTCCACAAGAACAGCTTAGCGAAAGGCTTCTTGAAGGGAAAGATGTAACTCTGTGAGATGAATTCACAGAACACAGAGAAGTTTCTCAGAAAGCTTCTTTCCAGTATTGAACGGAAGATATTTCCTTTTTCACTGTAGCCCTCTATGGGCTTCCAAATATCCCTTTGCCAATTCCACAAGAACAGCCTTAGCGAAAGGCTTCTTGAAGGGAAAGATGTAACACTGTGAGATGAATTCACAGAACACAGAGAAGTTTCTCAGAAAGCTTCTTTCCAGTTTTGAACGGAAGATATTTCCTTTTTCCCCATAGCCCTCTATGGGCTTCCAAATATCCCTTTGCCAATTCCACAAGAACAGCCTTAGCGAAAGGCTGCTTGAAGGGAAACATGTAACTCTGTGAGATGAATTCACAGAACACAGAGCAGTTTCTCAGAAAGCTTCTTTCCAGTTTTGAACGGAAGATATTTCCTTTTTCACCATAGCCCTCTATGGGCTTCCAAATATCCCGTTGCCAATTCCAAAAGAACAGCCTTAGCGAAAGGCTTCTTGAAGGGAAAGATGTAACTCTGTGAGGTGAATTCACGAACACAGAGCAGTTTCTCAGAAAGCTTCTTTCCAGTTTTGAACGGAAGATATTTCCTTCTTCCCCATAGCCCTCTATGGGCTTCCAAATATCCCTTTGCCAATTCCACAAGAACAGCCTTAGCGAAAGGCTTCTTGAAGGGAAAGATGTAACTCTGTGAGATGAATTCACAGAACACAGAGCAGTTTCTCAGAAAGCTTCTTTCCAGTTTTGAACGGATGATATTTCCTTTTTCACTGTAGCCCTCTATGGGCTTCCAAATATCCCTTTGCCAATTCCACAAGAACAGCCTTAGCGAAAGGCTTCTTGAAGGGAAAGATGTAACTCTGTGAGATGAATTCACAGAACACAGAGCAGTTTCTCAGAAAGCTTCTTTCCAGTTTTGAACGGAAGATATTTCCTTTTTCACCATAGCCCTCTACGGGCTTCCAAATATCCCTTTGCCAATTCCACAAGAACAGCCTTAGCGAAAGGCTGCTTGAAGAGAAAGATGTCACTCTGTGAGATGAATTCACAGAACACAGAGCAGTTTCTCAGAAAGCTTCTTTCCAGTTTTGAACGGAAGATATTTCCTTTTTCACCATAGCCCTCTATGGGCTTCCAAATATCCCGTTGCCAATTCCACAAGAACAGCCTTAGCGAAAGGCTGCTTGAAGGGAAACATGTAACTCTGTGAGATGAATTCACAGAACACAGAGCAGTTTCTCAGAAAGCTTCTTTCCAGTTTTGAACGGAAGATATTTCCTTTTTCACCATAGCCCTCTATGGGCTTCCAAATATCCCGTTGCCAATTCCACAAGAACAGCCTTAGCGAAAGGCTGCTTGAAAGGAAAGTTGTAACTCTCTGAGATGAATTCACAGAACACAGAGCAGTTTCTCAGAAAGCTTCTTTTCAGTTTTGAACGCAAGATATTTCCTTTTTCACTGTAGCCCTCTATGGGCTTCCAAATATCCCTTTGCCAATTCCACAAGAACAGCCTTAGCGAAAGGCTTCTTGAAGGGAAAGATGTAACTCTGTGAGGTGAATTCACAGAACACAGAGCAGTTTCTCAGAAAGCTTCTTTCCAGTTTTGAACGGAAGATATTTCCTTTTTCCCCATAGCCCTCTATGGGCTTCCAAATATCCCTTTGCCAATTCCACAAGAGCAGCCTTAGCGAAAGGCTGCTTGAAGGGAAAGATGTAACTCTGTGAGATGAATTCACAGAACACAGAGCAGTTTCTCAGAAAGCTTCTTTCCGGTTTTGAACGGAAGATATTTCCTTTTTCCCCATAGCCCTCTATGGGCTTCCAAATATCCCTTTGCCAATTCCACAAGAACAGCCTTAGGGAAAGGCTGCTTGAAGGGAAAGATGTAACTCTGTGAGATGAATTCACAGAACACAGAGCAGTTTCTCAGAAATCTTCTTTCCAGGTTTGAACGGATGATATTTCCTTTTTCACCATAGCCCTCTATGGGCTTCCAAATATCCCTTTGCCAATTCCACAAGAACAGCCTTAGCGAAAGGCTTCTTGAAGGGAAAGATGTAACTCTGTGAGATGAATTCACAGAACACAGAGCAGTTTCTCAGAAAGCTTCTTTCCAGTTTTGAACGGAAGATGTTTCCTTTTTCACTGTAGCCCTCTATGGGCTTCCAAATATCCCTTTGCCAATTCCACAAGAACAGCCTTAGCGAAAGGCTTCTTGAAGGTAAAGATGTAACTCTGTGAGATGAATTCACAGAACACAGAGCAGTTTCTCAGAAAGCTTCTTTCCAGTTTTGAACGGATGATATTTCCTTTTTCACTGTAGCCCTCTATGGGCTTCCAAATATCCCTTTGCCAATTACACAAGAACAGCCTTAGCGAAAGGCTTCTTGAAGGGAAAGATGTAACTCTGTGAGATGAATTCACAGAACACAGAGAAGTTTCTCAGAAAACTTCTTTCAAGTTTTGAACGGAAGATATTTCGTTTTTCCCATAGCCCTCTATGGGCTTCCAAATATCCCGTTGCCAATTCCCCAAGAACAGCCTTAGCGAAAGGCTGCTTGAAGGGAAACATGTAACTCTGTGAGATGAATTGACAGAACACAGAGCAGTTTCTCAGAAAGCTTCTTTCCAGTTTTGAACGGAAGATATTTCCTTTTTCACCATAGCCCTCTATGGGCTTCCAAATATCCCGTTGCCAATTCCACAAGAACAGCCTTAGCGAAAGGCTGCTTGAAAGGAAACATGTAACTCTGTGAGATGAATTCACAGAACACAGAGCAGTTTCTCAGAAAGCTTCTTTTCAGTTTCGAACGCAAGATATTTCCTTTTTCACTGTAGCCCTCTATGGGCTTCCAAATATCCCTTTGCCAATTCCACAAGAACAGCCTTAGCGAAAGGCTTCTTGAAGGGAAAGATGTAACTCTGTGAGATGAATTCACAGAACACAGAGAAGTTTCTCAGAAAGCTTCTTTCCAGTTTTGAACGGAAGATATTTCCTTTTTCACTGTAGCCCTCTATGGGCTTCCAAATATCCCTTTGCCAATTCCACAAGAACAGCCTTAGCGAAAGGCTTCTTGAAGGGAAAGATGTAACACTGTGAGATGAATTCACAGAACACAGAGAAGTTTCTCAGAAAGCTTCTTTCCAGTTTTGAACGGAAGATATTTCCTTTTTCCCCATAGCCCTCTATGGGCTTCCAAATATCCTTTTGCCAATTCCACAAGAACAGCCTTAGAGAAAGGCTGCTTGAAGGGAAAGATGTAACACTGTGAGATGAATTCACAGAACACAGAGCAGTTTCTCAGAAAGCTTCTTTCCAGTTTTGAACGGAAGATATTTCCTTTTTCACCATAGCCCTCTACGGGCTTCCAAATATCACTCTGCCAATTCCACAAGAACAGCCTTAGCGAAAGGCTGCTTGAAGGGAAAGAGGTAACTCTGTGAGATGAATTCACAGAACACAGAGCAGTTTCTCAGAAAGCTTCTTTCCAGTTTTGAACGGAAGATATTTCCTTTTTCCCCGTAGCCCTCTATGGGCTTCCAAATATCCCGTTGCCAATTCCACAAGAACAGCCTTAGCGAAAGGCTGCTTGAAGGGAAACATGTAACTCTGTGAGATGAATTCACAGAACACAGAGCAGTTTCTCAGAAAGCTTCTTTCCAGTTTTGAACGGAAGATAATTCCTTTTTCACCATAGCCCTCTATGGGCTTCCAAATATCCCGTTGCCAATTCCACAAGAACAGTCTTAGCGAAAGGCTGCTTGAAAGGAAAGATGTAACTCTGTGAGATGAATTCACAGAACACAGAGCAGTTTCTCAGAAAGCTTCTTTCCAGTTTTGAACGGAAGATATTTCCTTTTTCACCATAGCCCTCTATTGGCTTCCAAATATCCCGTTGCCAATTCCACAAGAACAGTCTTAGCGAAAGGCTGCTTGAAAGGAAAGATGTAACCCTGTGAGATGAATTCACAGAACACAGAGCAGTTTCTCAGAAAGCTTCTTTTCAGTTTTGAACGCAAGATATTTCCTTTTTCACCGTAGCCCTCTATGGGCTTCCAAATATCCCCTTGCCAATTCCACAAGAACAGCCTTAGCGAAAGGCTTCTTGAAGGGGAAGATGTAACTCTGTGAGATGAATTCACAGAACACAGAGCAGTTTCTCAGAAAGCTTCTTTTCAGTTTTGAACGCAAGATATTTCCTTTTTCCCCATAGCCCTCTATGGGCTTCCAAATATCCTTTTGCCAATTCCACAAGAACAGCCTTAGCGAAAGGCTGCTTGAAGGGAAAGATGAAACTCTGTGAGATGAATTCACAGAACACAGAGCAGTTTCTCAGAAAGCTTCTTTCCAGTTTTGACGGAAGATATTTCCTTTTTCACCATAGCCCTCTACGGGTTTCCAAATCTCCCTTTTCCAATTCCACAAGAACAGCCTTAGCGAAAGGCTGCTTGAAGGGAAAGATGTTACTCTGTGAGATGAATTCACAGAACACAGAGCAGTTTCTCAGAAAGCTTCTTTCCAGTTTTGAACGGAAGATATTTCCTTTTTAACCATAGCCTTCTATGGGCTTCCAAATATCCCGTTGCCAATTCCACAAGAACAGCCTTAGCGAAAGGCTGCTTGAAAGGAAACATGTAACTCTGTGAGATGAATTCACAGAACACAGAGCAGTTTCTCAGAAAGCTTCTTTCCAGGTTTGAACGGAAGATATTTCCTTTTTCACCATAGCCCTCTATGGGCTTCCAAATATCCCGTTGCCAATTCCACAAGAACAGCCTTAGCGAAAGGCTGTTTGAAAGGAAAGATGTAACTCTGTGAGATGAATTCACAGAACACAGAGCAGTTTCTCAGAAAGCTTCTTTTCAGTTTTGAACGCACGATATTTCCTTTTTCACTGTAGCCCTCTATGGGCTTCCAAATATCCCTTTGCGAATTCCACAAGAACAGCCTTAGCGAAAGGCTTCTTGAAGGGAAAGATGTAACTCTGTGAGATGAATTCACAGAACACAGAGAAGTTTCTCAGAAAGCTTCTTTCCAGTTTTGAACGGAAGATATTTCCTTTTTCACTGTAGCCCTCTATGGGCTTCCAAATATCCCTTTGCCAATTCCACAAGAACAGCCTTAGCGAAAGGCTTCTTGAAGGGAAAGATGTAACACTGTGAGATGAATTCACAGAACACAGAGAAGTTTCTCAGAAAGCTTCTTTCCAGTTTTGAACGGAAGATATTTCCTTTTTCCCCATAGCCCTCTATGGGCTTCCAAATATCCTTTTGCCAATTCCACAAGAACAGCCTTAGAGAAAGGCTGCTTGAAGGGAAAGATGTAACTCTGTGAGATGAATTCACAGAACACAGAGCAGTTTCTCAGAAAGCTTCTTTCCAGTTTTGAACGGAAGATATTTCCTTTTTCACCATAGCCCTCTACGGGCTTCCAAATATCACTCTGCCAATTCCACAAGAACAGCCTTAGCGAAAGGCTGCTTGAAGGGAAAGAGGTAACTCTGTGAGATGAATTCACAGAACACAGAGCAGTTTCTCAGAAAGCTTCTTTCCAGTTTTGAACGGAAGATATTTCCTTTTTCCCCGTAGCCCTCTATGGGCTTCCAAATATCCCGTTGCCAATTCCACAAGAACAGCCTTAGCGAAAGGCTGCTTGAAGGGAAACATGTAACTCTGTGAGATGAATTCACAGAACACAGAGCAGTTTCTCAGAAAGCTTCTTTCCAGTTTTGAACGGAAGATAATTCCTTTTTCACCATAGCCCTCCATGGGCTTCCAAATATCCCGTTGCCAATTCCACAAGAACAGTCTTAGGGAAAGGCTGCTTGAAAGAAAGATGTAACTCTCTGAGATGAATTCACAGAACACAGAGCAGTTTCTCAGAAAGCTTCTTTTCCGTTTTGAACGCAAGATATTTCCTTTTTCACTGTAGCCCTCTATGGGCTTCCAAATATCCCCTTGCCAATTCCACAAGAACAGCCTTAGCGAAAGGCTTCTTGAAGGGGAAGATGTAACTCTGTGAGATGAATTCACAGAACACAGAGCAGTTTCTCAGAAAGCTTCTTTTCAGTTTTGAACGCAAGATATTTCCTTTTTCCCCATAGCCCTCTATGGGCTTCCAAATATCCTTTTGCCAATTCCACAAGAACAGCCTTAGCGAAAGGCTGCTTGAAGGGAAAGATGAAACTCTGTGAGATGAATTCACAGAACACAGAGCAGTTTCTCAGAAAGCTTCTTTCCAGTTTTGACGGAAGATATTTCCTTTTTCACCATAGCCCTCTACGGGTTTCCAAATCTCCCTTTTCCAATTCCACAAGAACAGCCTTAGCGAAAGGCTGCTTGAAGGGATAGATGTAACTCTGTGAGATGAATTCACAGAACACAGAGCAGTTTCTCAGAAAGCTTCTTTCCAGTTTTGAACGGAAGATATTTCCTTTTTAACCATAGCCTTCTATGGGCTTCCAAATATCCCGTTGCCAATTCCACAAGAACAGCCTTAGTGAAAGGCTGCTTGAAAGGAAACATGTAACTCTGTGAGATGAATTCACAGAACACAGAGCAGTTTCTCAGAAAGCTTCTTTCCAGGTTTGAACGGAAGATATTTCCTTTTTCACCATAGCCCTCTATGGGCTTCCAAATATCCCGTTGCCAATTCCACAAGAACAGCCTTAGCGAAAGGCTGTTTGAAAGGAAAGATGTAACTCTGTGAGATGAATTCACAGAACACAGAGCAGTTTCTCAGAAAGCTTCTTTTCAGTTTTGAACGCAAGATATTTCCTTTTTCACTGTAGCCCTCTATGGGCTTCCAAATATCCCTTTGCGAATTCCACAAGAACAGCCTTAGCGAAAGGCTTCTTGAAGGGAAAGATGTAACTCTGTGATATGAATTCACAGAACACAGAGAAGTTTCTCAGAAAGCTTCTTTCCAGTTTTGAACGGAAGATATTTCGTTTTTCCCCATAGCCCTCTATGGGCTTCCAAATATCCCGTTGCCAATTCCCCAAGAACAGCCTTAGCGAAAGGCTGCTTGAAGGGAAACATGTAACTCTGTGAGATGAATTCACAGAACACAGAGCAGTTTCTCAGAAAGCTTCTTTTCAGTTTTGAACGCAAGATATTTCCTTTTTCACTGTAGCCCTCTATGGGCTTCCAAATATCCCTTTGCCAATTCCACAAGAACAGCTTAGCGAAAGGCTTCTTGAAGGGAAAGATGTAACTCTGTGAGATGAATTCACAGAACACAGAGAAGTTTCTCAGAAAGCTTCTTTCCAGTATTGAACGGAAGATATTTCCTTTTTCACTGTAGCCCTCTATGGCCTTCCAAATATCCCTTTGCCAATTCCACAAGAACAGCCTTAGCGAAAGGCTGCTTGAAGGGAAAGAGGTAACTCTGTGAGATGAATTCACAGAACACAGAGCAGTTTCTCAGAAAGCTTCTTTCCAGTTTTGAACGGAAGATATTTCCTTTTTCCCCGTAGCCCTCTATGGGCTTCCAAATATCCCGTTGCCAATTCCACAAGAACAGCCTTAGCGAAAGGCTGCTTGAAGGGAAACATGTAACTCTGTGAGATGAATTCACAGAACACAGAGCAGTTTCTCAGAAAGCTTCTTTCCAGTTTTGAACGGAAGATATTTCCTTTTTCACCATAGCCCTCTATGGGCTTCCAAATATCCCTTTGCCAATTCCACAAGAACAGCCTTAGCGAAAGGCTGCTTGAAGGGAAAGATGTAACTCTGTGAGATGAATTCACAGAACACAGAGCAGTTTCTCAGAAATCTTCTTTCCAGGTTTGAACGGAAGATATTTCCTTTTTCACCATAGCCCTCTATGGGCTTCCAAATATCCCTTTGCCAATTCCACAAGAACAGCCTTAGCGAAAGGCTTCCTGAAGGGAAAGATGTAACTCTGTGAGATGAATTCACAGAACACAGAGCAGTTTCTCAGAAAGCTTCTTTTCAGTTTTGAACGCAAGATATTTCCTTTTTCACTGTAGCCCTCTATGGGCTTCCAAATATCCCCTTGCCAATTCCACAAGAACAGCCTTAGCGAAAGGCTTCTTGAAGGGGAAGATGTAACTCTGTGAGATGAATTCACAGAACACAGAGCAGTTTCTCAGAAAGCTTCTTTTCAGTTTTGAACGCAAGATATTTCCTTTTTCCCCATAGCCCTCTATGGGCTTCCAAATATCCTTTTGCCAATTCCACAAGAACAGCCTTAGCGAAGGGCTGCTTGAAGGGAAAGATGAAACTCTGTGAGATGAATTCACAGAACACAGAGCAGTTTCTCAGAAAGCTTCTTTCCAGTTTTGACGGAAGATATTTCCTTTTTCACCATAGCCCTCTACGGGTTTCCAAATCTCCCTTTTCCAATTCCACAAGAACAGCCTTAGCGAAAGGCTGCTTGAAGGGAAAGATGTAACTCTGTGAGATGAATTCACAGAACACAGAGCAGTTTCTCAGAAAGCTTCTTTCCAGTTTTGAACGGAAGATATTTCCTTTTTAACCATAGCCTTCTATGGGCTTCCAAATATCCCGTTGCCAATTCCACAAGAACAGCCTTAGCGAAAGGCTGCTTGAAAGGAAACATGTAACTCTGTGAGATGAATTCACAGAACACAGAGCAGTTTCTCAGAAAGCTTCTTTCCAGGTTTGAACGGAAGATATTTCCTTTTTCACCATAGCCCTCTATGGGCTTCCAAATATCCCGTTGCCAATTCCACAAGAACAGCCTTAGCGAAAGGCTGTTTGAAAGGAAAGATGTAACTCTGTGAGATGAATTCACAGAACACAGAGCAGTTTCTCAGAAAGCTTCTTTTCAGTTTTGAACGCAAGATATTTCCTTTTTCACTGTAGCCCTCTATGGGCTTCCAAATATCCCTTTGCGAATTCCACAAGAACAGCCTTAGCGAAAGGCTTCTTGAAGGGAAAGATGTAACTCTGTGAGATGAATTCACAGAACACAGAGAAGTTTCTCAGAAAGCTTCTTTTCAGTTTTGAACGGAAGATATTTCCTTTTTCCCCATAGCCCTCTATGGGCTTCCAAATATCCTTTTGCCAATTCCACAAGAACAGCCTTAGCAAAAGGCTGCTTGAAGGGAAAGATATAACTCTGTGAGATGAATTCACAGAACACAGAGCAGTTTCTCAGAAAGCTTCTTTCCAGTTTTGAACGGAAGATATTTCCTTTTTCACCATAGCCCTCTACGGGCTTCCAAATATTCCTTTGCCAATTCCACAAGAACAGCCTTAGCGAAAGGCTGCTTGAAGGGAAAGATGTAACTCTGTGAGATGAATTCACAGAACACAGAGCAGTTTCTCAGAAAGCTTCTTTCCAGTTTTGAACGGAAGATATTTCCTTTTTCACCATAGCCCTCTATGGGCTTCCAAATATCCCTTTGCCAATTCCACAATAACAGCCTTAGCGAAAGGCTGCTTGAAGGGAAACATGTAACTCTGTGAGATGAATTCACAGAACACAGAGCAGTTTCTCAGAAAGCTTCTTTCCAGTTTTGAACGGAAGATATTTCCTTTTTCACCATAGCCCTCTATGGGCTTCCAAATATCCCATTGCCAATTCTACAAGACCAGCTTAGCGAAAGGCTTCTTGAAGGGAAAGATGTAACTCTGTGAGGTGAATTCACAGAACACACAGCAGTTTCTCAGAAAGCTTCTTTCCAGTTTTGAACGGAAGATATTTCCTTTTTCCCCATAGCTCTCTATGGGCTTCCAAATATCCCTTTGCCAATTCCACAAGAACAGCCTTAGCGAAAGGCTGCTTGAAGGGAAACATGTAACTCTGTGAGATGAATTCACAGAACACAGAGCAGTTTCTCAGAAAGCTTCTTTCCAGTTTTGAACGGAAGATATTTCCTTTTTCACCACAGCCCTCTACGGGCTTCCAAATATTCCTTTGCCAATTCCACAAGAACAGCCTTAGCGAAAGGCTGCTTGAAGGGAAAGATGTAACTCTGTGAGATGAATTCACAGAACACAGAGCAGTTTCTCAGAAAGCTTCTTTCCAGTTTTGAACGGAAGATATTTCCTTTTTCACCATAGCCCTCTATGGGCTTCCAAATATCCCTTTGCCAATTCCACAATAACAGCCTTAGCGAAAGGCTGCTTGAAGGGAAACATGTAACTCTGTGAGATGAATTCACAGAACACAGAGTAGTTTCTCAGAAAGCTTCTTTCCAGTTTTGAACGGAAGATATTTCCTTTTTCACCATAGCCCTCTATGGGATTCCAAATATCCCATTGCCAATTCCACAAGACCAGCTTAGCGAAAGGCTTCTTGAAGGGAAAGATGTAACTCTGTGAGGTGAATTCACAGAACACAGAGCAGTTTCTCAGAAAGCTTCTTTCCAGTTTTGAACGGAAGATATTTCCTTTTTCCCCATAGCTCTCTATGGGCTTCCAAATATCCCTTTGCCAATTCCACAAGAACAGCCTTAGCGAAAGGCTGCTTGAAGGGAAACATGTAACTCTGTGAGATGAATTCACAGAACACAGAGCAGTTTCTCAGAAAGCTTCTTTCCAGTTTTGAACGGAAGATATTTCCTTTTTCCCCATAGCCCTCTATGGGCTTCCAAATATCCCTTTGCCAATTCCACATGAACAGCCTTAGCGAAAGGCTGCTTGAAGGGAAACATGTAACTCTGTGAGATGAATTCACAGAACACAGAGCAGTTTCTCAGAAAGCTTCTTTCCAGTTTTGAACGGAAGATATTTCCTTTTTCACCATAGCCCTCTACGGGCTTCCAAATATCCCTTTGCCAATTCCACAAGAACAGCCTTAGCGAAAGGCTGCTTGAAGGGAAAGATGTAGCTCTGTGAGATGAATTCACAGAACACAGAGCAGTTTCTCAGAAAGCTTCTTTCCAGTTTTGAACGGAAGATATTTCCTTTTTCACCGTAGCCCCCTAAGGGCTTCCAAATATCCCGTTGCCAATTCCACAAGAACAGCCTTAGCGAAAGGCTGCTTGAAGGGAAACATGTAACTCTGTGAGATGAATTCACAGAACACAGAGCAGTTTCTCAGAAAGCTTCTTTCCAGTTTTGAACGGAAGATATTTCCTTTTTCACCATAGCCCTCTATGGGCTTCCAAATATCCCTTTGCCAATTCCACAAGAACAGCCTTAGCGAAAGGCTGCTTGAAAGGAAAGATGTAACTCTGTGAGATGAATTCACAGAACACAGAGCAGTTTCTCAGAAAGCTTCTTTTCAGTTTTGAACGCAAGATATTTCCTTTTTCACTGTAGCCCTCTATGGGCTTCCAAATATCCCTTTGCCAATTCCACAAGAACAGCCTTAGCGAAAGGCTGCTTGAAGGGAAAGATGTAACTCTGTGAGATGAATTCACAGAACACAGAGAAGTTTCTCAGAAATCTTCTTTTCAGTTTTGAACGGAAGATATTTCCTTTTTCCCCATAGCCCTCTATGGGCTTCCAAATATCCTTTTGCCAATTCCACAAGAACAGCCTTAGCGAAAGGCTGCTTGAAGGGAAAGATATAACTCTGTGAGATGAATTCACAGAACACAGAGCAGTTTCTCAGAAAGCTTCTTTCCAGTTTTGAACGGAAGATATTTCCTTTTTCACCATAGCCCTCTACGGGCTTCCAAATATCCCTTTGCCAATTCCACAAGAACAGCCTTAGCGAAAGGCTGCTTGAAGGGAAAGGTGTAACTCTGTGAGATGAATTCACAGAACACAGAGCAGTTTCTCAGAAAGCTTCTTTCCAGTTCTGAACGGAAGATATTTCCTTTTTCAACATAGCCCTCTATGGGCTTCCAAATATCCCTTTGCCAATTCCACAATAACAGCCTTAGCGAAAGGCTGCTTGAAGGGAAACATGTAACTCTGTGAGATGAATTCACAGAACACAGAGCAGTTTCTCAGAAAGCTTCTTTCCAGTTTTGAACGGAAGATATTTCCTTTTTCACCATAGCCCTCTATGGGCTTCCAAATATCCCGTTGCCAATTCCACAAGAACAGCTTAGCGAAAGGCTATTTGAAGGGAAAGATGTAACTCTGTGAGATGAATTCACAGAACACAGAGCAGTTTCTCAGAAAGCTTCTTTCCAGTTTTGAACGGAAGATATTTCCTTTTTCCCCATAGCTCTCTAAGGGCCTCCAAATATCCCTTTGCCAATTCCACAAGAACAGCCTTAGCGAAAGGCTGCTTGAAGGGAAACATGTAACTCTGTGAGATGAATTCACAGAACACAGAGCAGTTTCTCAAAAGCTTGTTTCCAGTTTTGAACGGAAGATATTTCCTTTTTCCCCATAGCCCTCTATGGGCTTCCAAATATCCCTTTGCCTATTCCACACGAACAGCCTTAGCGAAAGGCTGCTTGAAGGGAAAGATGTAACTCTGTGAGATGAATTCACAGAACACAGAGCCGTTTCTCAGAAATCTTCTTTCCAGGTTTGAACGGAAGATATTTCCTTTTTCACCATAGCCCTCTATGGGCTTCCAAATATCCCTTTGCCAATTCCACAAGAACAGCCTTAGCGAAAGGCTGCTGAAAGGAAAGATGTAACTCTGTGAGATGAAATCACAGAACACAGAGCAGTTTCTCAGAAAGCTTCTTTTCAGTTTTGAACGCAAGATATTTCCTTTTTCACTGTAGCCCTCCATGGGCTTCCAAATATCCCTTTGCCAATTCCACAAGAACAGCCTTAGCGAAAGGCTTCTTGAAGGGAAAGATGTAACTCTGTGAGATGAATTCACAGAACACAGAGCAGTTTCTCAGAAAGCTGCTTTTCAGTTTTGTACGGAAGATATTTCCTTTTTCCCCATAGCCCTCTATGGGCTTCCAAATATCCTTTTGCCAATTCCACAAGAACAGCCTTAGCGAAAGGCTGCTTGAAGGGAAAGATGTAACTCTGTGAGATGAATTGACAGAACACAGAGCAGTTTCTCAGAAAGCTTCTTTCCAGTTTTGAACGGAAGATATTTCCTTTTTCACCAAAGCGCTCTACGGGCTTCCAAATATCCCTTTGCCAATTCCACAAGAACAGCCTTAGCGAAAGGCTGCTTGAAGGGAAACATGTAACTCTGTGAGATGAATTCACAGAACACAGAGCAGTTTCTCAGAAAGCTTCTTTCCAGTTTTGAACGGAAGATATTTCCTTTTTCACCATAGCCCTCTATGGGCTTCCAAATATCCCGTTGCCAATTCCAAAAGAACAGCCTTAGCGAAAGGCTTCTTGAAGGGAAAGATGTAACTCTGTGAGGTGAATTCACGAACACAGAGCAGTTTCTCAGAAAGCTTCTTTCCAGTTTTGAACGGAAGATATTTCCTTCTTCCCCATAGCCCTCTATGGGCTTCCAAATATCCCTTTGCCAATTCCACAAGAACAGCCTTAGCGAAAGGCTGCTTGAAGGGAAAGATGTAACTCTGTGAGATGAATTCACAGAACACAGAGCAGTTTCTCAGAAAGCTTCTTTCCAGTTTTGAACGGAAGATATTTCCTTTTTCCCCATAGCCCTCTATGGGCTTCCAAATATCCCTTTGCCAATTCCACAAGAACAGCCTTAGCGAAAGGCTGCTTGAAGGGAAAGATGTAACTCTGTGAGATGAATTCACAGAACACAGAGCAGTTTCTCAGAAATCTTCTTTCCAGGTTTGAACGGAAGATATTTCCTTTTTCACCATAGCCCTCTATGGGCTTCCAAATATCCCATTGCCAATTCCACAAGACCAGCTTAGCGAAAGACTTCTTGAAGGGAAAGATGTAACTCTGTGAGGTGAATTCACAGAACACAGAGCAGTTTCTCAGAAAGCTTCTTTCCAGTTTTGAACGGAAGATATTTCCTTTTTCCCCATAGCTCTCTATGGGCTTCCAAATATCCCTTTGCCAATTCCACAAGAACAGCCTTAGCGAAAGGCTGCTTGAAGGGAAACATGTAACTCTGTGAGATGAATTCACAGAACACAGAGCAGTTTCTCAGAAAGCTTCTTTCCAGTTTTGAACGGAAGATATTTCCTTTTTCCCCATAGCCCTCTATGGGCTTCCAAATATCCCTTTGCCAATTCCACATGAACAGCCTTAGCGAAAGGCTGCTTGAAGGGAAACATGTAACTCTGTGAGATGAATTCACAGAACACAGAGCAGTTTCTCAGAAAGCTTCTTTCCAGTTTTGAACGGAAGATATTTCCTTTTTCACCATAGCCCTCTACGGGCTTCCAAATATCCCTTTGCCAATTCCACAAGAACAGCCTTAGCGAAAGGCTGCTTGAAGGGAAAGATGTAGCTCTGTGAGATGAATTCACAGAACACAGAGCAGTTTCTCAGAAAGCTTCTTTCCAGTTTTGAACGGAAGATATTTCCTTTTTCACCGTAGCCCTCTAAGGGCTTCCAAATATCCCGTTGCCAATTCCACAAGAACAGCCTTAGCGAAAGGCTGCTTGAAGGGAAACATGTAACTCTGTGAGATGAATTCACAGAACACAGAGCAGTTTCTCAGAAAGCTTCTTTCCAGTTTTGAACGGAAGATATTTCCTTTTTCACCATAGCCCTCTATGGGCTTCCAAATATCCCTTTGCCACTTCCACAAGAACAGCCTTAGCGAAAGGCTGCTTGAAAGGAAAGATGTAACTCTGTGAGATGAATTCACAGAACACAGAGCAGTTTCTCAGAAAGCTTCTTTTCAGTTTTGAACGCAAGATATTTCCTTTTTCACTGTAGCCCTCTATGGGCTTCCAAATATCCCTTTGCCAATTCCACAAGAACAGCCTTAGCGAAAGGCTGCTTGAAGGGAAAGATGTAACTCTGTGAGATGAATTCACAGAACACAGAGAAGTTTCTCAGAAATCTTCTTTTCAGTTTTGAACGGAAGATATTTCCTTTTTCCCCATAGCCCTCTATGGGCTTCCAAATATCCTTTTGCCAATTCCACAAGAACAGCCTTAGCGAAAGGCTGCTTGAAGGGAAAGATATAACTCTGTGAGATGAATTCACAGAACACAGAGCAGTTTCTCAGAAAGCTTCTTTCCAGTTTTGAACGGAAGATATTTCCTTTTTCACCATAGCCCTCTACGGGCTTCCAAATATCCCTTTGCCAATTCCACAAGAACAGCCTTAGCGAAAGGCTGCTTGAAGGGAAAGGTGTAACTCTGTGAGATGAATTCACAGAACACAGAGCAGTTTCTCAGAAAGCTTCTTTCCAGTTCTGAACGGAAGATATTTCCTTTTTCAACATAGCCCTCTATGGGCTTCCAAATATCCCTTTGCCAATTCCACAATAACAGCCTTAGCGAAAGGCTGCTTGAAGGGAAACATGTAACTCTGTGAGATGAATTCACAGAACACAGAGCAGTTTCTCAGAAAGCTTCTTTCCAGTTTTGAACGGAAGATATTTCCTTTTTCACCATAGCCCTCTATGGGCTTCCAAATATCCCGTTGCCAATTCCACAAGAACAGCTTAGCGAAAGGCTATTTGAAGGGAAAGATGTAACTCTGTGAGATGAATTCACAGAACACAGAGCAGTTTCTCAGAAAGCTTCTTTCCAGTTTTGAACGGAAGATATTTCCTTTTTCCCCATAGCTCTCTAAGGGCCTCCAAATATCCCTTTGCCAATTCCACAAGAACAGCCTTAGCGAAAGGCTGCTTGAAGGGAAACATGTAACTCTGTGAGATGAATTCACAGAACACAGAGCAGTTTCTCAAAAGCTTGTTTCCAGTTTTGAACGGAAGATATTTCCTTTTTCCCCATAGCCCTCTATGGGCTTCCAAATATCCCTTTGCCTATTCCACACGAACAGCCTTAGCGAAAGGCTGCTTGAAGGGAAAGATGTAACTCTGTGAGATGAATTCACAGAACACAGAGCCGTTTCTCAGAAATCTTCTTTCCAGGTTTGAACGGAAGATATTTCCTTTTTCACCATAGCCCTCTATGGGCTTCCAAATATCCCTTTGCCAATTCCACAAGAACAGCCTTAGCGAAAGGCTGCTGAAAGGAAAGATGTAACTCTGTGAGATGAAATCACAGAACACAGAGCAGTTTCTCAGAAAGCTTCTTTTCAGTTTTGAACGCAAGATATTTCCTTTTTCACTGTAGCCCTCCATGGGCTTCCAAATATCCCTTTGCCAATTCCACAAGAACAGCCTTAGCGAAAGGCTTCTTGAAGGGAAAGATGTAACTCTGTGAGATGAATTCACAGAACACAGAGCAGTTTCTCAGAAAGCTGCTTTTCAGTTTTGTACGGAAGATATTTCCTTTTTCCCCATAGCCCTCTATGGGCTTCCAAATATCCTTTTGCCAATTCCACAAGAACAGCCTTAGCGAAAGGCTGCTTGAAGGGAAAGATGTAACTCTGTGAGATGAATTGACAGAACACAGAGCAGTTTCTCAGAAAGCTTCTTTCCAGTTTTGAACGGAAGATATTTCCTTTTTCACCAAAGCGCTCTACGGGCTCCAAATATCCCTTTGCCAATTCCACAAGAACAGCCTTAGCGAAAGGCTGCTTGAAGGGAAACATGTAACTCTGTGAGATGAATTCACAGAACACAGAGCAGTTTCTCAGAAAGCTTCTTTCCAGTTTTGAACGGAAGATATTTCCTTTTTCACCATAGCCCTCTATGGGCTTCCAAATATCCCGTTGCCAATTCCAAAAGAACAGCCTTAGCGAAAGGCTTCTTGAAGGGAAAGATGTAACTCTGTGAGGTGAATTCACGAACACAGAGCAGTTTCTCAGAAAGCTTCTTTCCAGTTTTGAACGGAAGATATTTCCTTCTTCCCCATAGCCCTCTATGGGCTTCCAAATATCCCTTTGCCAATTCCACAAGAACAGCCTTAGCGAAAGGCTGCTTGAAGGGAAAGATGTAACTCTGTGAGATGAATTCACAGAACACAGAGCAGTTTCTCAGAAAGCTTCTTTCCAGTTTTGAACGGAAGATATTTCCTTTTTCCCCATAGCCCTCTATGGGCTTCCAAATATCCCTTTGCCAATTCCACAAGAACAGCCTTAGCGAAAGGCTGCTTGAAGGGAAAGATGTAACTCTGTGAGATGAATTCACAGAACACAGAGCAGTTTCTCAGAAATCTTCTTTCCAGGTTTGAACGGAAGATATTTCCTTTTTCACCATAGCCCTCTATGGGCTTCCAAATATCCCTTTGCCAATTCCACAAGAACAGCCTTAGCGAAAGGCTTCTTGAAGGGAAAGATGTAACTCTGTGAGATGAATTCACAGAACACAGAGCAGTTTCTCAGAAAGCTTCTTTCCAGTTTTGAACGGATGATATTTCCTTTTTCACTGTAGCCCTCTATGGGCTTCCAAATATCCCTTTGCCAATTCCACAAGAACAGCCTTAGCGAAAGGCTTCTTGAAGGGAAAGATGTAACTCTGTGAGATGAATTCACAGAACACAGAGCAGTTTCTCAGAAAGCTTCTTTCCAGTTTTGAACGGAAGATATTTCCTTTTTCACCATAGCCCTCTACGGGCTTCCAAATATCCCTTTGCCAATTCCACAAGAACAGCCTTAGCGAAAGGCTGCTTGAAGGGAAAGATGTCACTCTGTGAGATGAATTCACAGAACACAGAGCAGTTTCTCAGAAAGCTTCTTTCCAGTTTTGAACGGAAGATATTTCCTTTTTCACCATAGCCCTCTATGGGCTTCCAAATATCCCGTTGCCAATTCCACAAGAGCAGCCTTAGCGAAAGGCTGCTTGAAGGGAAACATGTAACTCTGTGAGATGAATTCACAGAACACAGAGCAGTTTCTCAGAAAGCTTCTTTCCAGTTTTGAACGGAAGATATTTCCTTTTTCACCATAGCCCTCTCTGGGCTTCCAAATATCCCGTTGCCAATTCCACAAGAACAGCCTTAGCGAAAGGCTGCTTGAAAGGAAAGTTGTAACTCTGTGAGATGAATTCACAGAACACAGAGCAGTTTCTCAGAAAGCTTCTTTTCAGTTTTGAACGCAAGATATTTCCTTTTTCACTGTAGCCCTCTATGGGCTTCCAAATATCCCTTTGCCAATTCCACAAGAACAGCCTTAGCGATAGGCTTCTTGAAGGGAAAGATGTAACTCTGTGAGGTGAATTCACAGAACACAGAGCAGTTTCTCAGAAAGCTTCTTTCCAGTTTTGAACGGAAGATATTTCCTTTTTCCCCATAGCCCTCTATGGGCTTCCAAATATCCCTTTGCCAATTCCACAAGAGCAGCCTTAGCGAAAGGCTGCTTGAAGGGAAAGATGTAACTCTGTGAGATGAATTCACAGAACACAGAGCAGTTTCTCAGAAAGCTTCTTTCCGGTTTTGAACGGAAGATATTTCCTTTTTCCCCATAGCCCTCTATGGGCTTCCAAATATCCCTTTGCCAATTCCACAAGAACAGCCTTAGCGAAAGGCTGCTTGAAGGGAAAGATGTAACTCTGTGAGATGAATTCACATAACACAGAGCAGTTTCTCAGAAATCTTCTTTCCAGGTTTGAACGGAAGATATTTCCTTTTTCACCATAGCCCTCTATGGGCTTCCAAATATCCCTTTGCCAATTCCACAAGAACAGCCTTAGCGAAAGGCTTCTTGAAGGGAAAGATGTAACTCTGTGAGATGAATTCACAGAACACAGAGCAGTTTCTCAGAAAGCGTCTTTCCAGTTTTGAACGGAAGATATTTCCTTTTTCACTGTAGCCCTCTATGGGCTTCCAAATATCCCTTTGCCAATTCCACAAGAACAGCCTTAGCGAAAGGCTTCTTGAAGGGAAAGATGTAACTCTGTGAGATGAATTCACAGAACATAGAGAAGTTTCTCAGAAAGCTTCTTTCCAGTTTTGAACGGAAGATATTTCCTTTTTCACTGTAGCCCTCTATGGGCTTCCAAATATCCCTTTGCCAATTCCACAAGAACAGCCTTAGCGAAAGGCTTCTTGAAGGGAAAGATGTAACACTGTGAGATGAATTCACAGAACACAGAGAAGTTTCTCAGAAAGCTTCTTTCCAGTTTTGAACGGAAGATATTTCCTTTTTCCCCATAGCCCTCTATGGGCTTCCAAATATCCTTTTGCCAATTCCACAAGAACAGCCTTAGAGAAAGGCTGCTTGAAGGGAAAGATGTAACTCTGTGAGATGAATTCACAGAACACAGAGCAGTTTCTCAGAAAGCTTCTTTCCAGTTTTGAACGGAAGATATTTCCTTTTTCACCATAGCCCTCTACGGTCTTCCAAATATCACTTTGCAAATTCCACAAGAACAGCCTTAGCGAAAGGCTGCTTGAAGGGAAAAGGTAACTCTGTGAGATGAATTCACAGAACACAGAGCAGTTTCTCAGAAAGCTTCTTTCCAGTTTTGAACGGAAGATATTTCCTTTTTCCCCGTAGCCCTCTATGGGCTTCCAAATATCCCGTTGCCAATTCCACAAGAACAGCCTTAGCGAAAGGCTGCTTGAAGGGAAACATGTAACTCTGTGAGATGAATTCACAGAACACAGAGCAGTTTCTCAGAAAGCTTCTTTCCAGTTTTGAACGGAAGATATTTCCTTTTTCACCATAGCCCTCTATGGGCTTCCAAATATCCCATTGCCAATTCCACAAGACCAGCTTAGCGAAAGGCTTCTTGAAGGGAAAGATGTAACTCTGTGAGGTGAATTCACAGAACACAGAGCAGTTTCTCAGAAAGCTTCTTTTCAGTTTTGAACGGAAGATATTTCCTTTTTCCCCATAGCTCTCTATGGGCTTCCAAATATCCCTTTGCCAATTCCACAAGAACAGCCTTAGCGAAAGGCTGCTTGAAGGGAAACATGTAACTCTGTGAGATGAATTCACAGAACACAGAGCAGTTTCTCAGAAAGCTTCTTTCCAGTTTTGAACGGAAGATATTTCCTTTTTCCCCATAGCCCTCTATGGGCTTCCAAATATCCCTTTGCCAATTCCACATGAACAGCCTTAGCGAAAGGCTGCTTGAAGGGAAAGATGTAACTCTGTGAGATGAATTCACAGAACACAGAGCAGTTTCTCAGAAAGCTTCTTTCCAGTTTTGAAC
This sequence comes from Chlorocebus sabaeus, assembly GCF_047675955.1. Taxonomy (NCBI): domain Eukaryota; kingdom Metazoa; phylum Chordata; class Mammalia; order Primates; family Cercopithecidae; genus Chlorocebus; species Chlorocebus sabaeus. Next base: position 2,089,368 of record NW_027327703.1, on the reverse strand, counting down.
GGAAGATATTTCCTTTTTCACCATAGCCCTCTACGGGCTTCCAAATATCCCTTTGCCAATTCCACAAGAACAGCCTTAGCGAAAGGCTGCTTGAAGGGAAAGATGTAACTCTGTGAGATGAATTCACAGAACACAGAGCAGTTTCTCAGAAAGCTTCTTTCCAGTTTTGAACGGAAGATATTTCCTTTTTCACCGTAGCCCTCTAAGGGCTTCCAAATATCCCGTTGCCAATTCCACAAGAACAGCCTTAGCGAAAGGCTGCTTGAAGGGAAACATGTAACTCTGTGAGATGAATTCACAGAACACAGAGCAGTTTCTCAGAAAGCTTCTTTCCAGTTTTGAACGGAAGATATTTCCTTTTTCACCATAGCCCTCTATGGGCTTCCAAATATCCCTTTGCCAATTCCACAAGAACAGCCTTAGCGAAAGGCTGCTTGAAAGGAAAGATGTAACTCTGTGAGATGAATTCAGAGAACACAGAGCAGTTTCTCAGAAAGCTTCTTTTCAGTTTTGAACGCAAGATATTTCCTTTTTCACTGTAGCCCTCTATGGGCTTCCAAATATCCCTTTGCCAATTCCACAAGAACAGCCTTAGCGAACGGCTGCTTGAAGGGAAAGATGTAACTCTGTGAGATGAATTCACAGAACACAGAGAAGTTTCTCAGAAATCTTCTTTTCAGTTTTGAACGGAAGATATTTCCTTTTTCCCCATAGCCCTCTATGGGCTTCCAAATATCCTTTTGCCAATTCCACAAGAACAGCCTTAGCGAAAGGCTGCTTGAAGGGAAAGATATAACTCTGTGAGATGAATTCACAGAACACAGAGCAGTTTCTCAGAAAGCTTCTTTCCAGTTTTGAACGGAAGATATTTCCTTTTTCACCATAGCCCTCAACGGGCTTCCAAATATCCCTTTGCCAATTCCACAAGAACAGCCTTAGCGAAAGGCTGCTTGAAGGGAAAGGTGTAACTCTGTGAGATGAATTCACAGAACACAGAGCAGTTTCTCAGAAAGCTTCTTTCCAGTTTTGAACGGAAGATATTTCCTTTTTCACCATAGCCCTCTATGGGCTTCCAAATATCCCTTTGCCAATTCCACAATAACAGCCTTAGCGAAAGGCTGCTTGAAGGGAAACATGTAACTCTGTGAGATGAATTCACAGAACACAGAGCAGTTTCTCAGAAAGCTTCTTTCCAGTTTTGAACGGAAGATATTTCCTTTTTCACCATAGCCCTCTATGGGCTTCCAAATATCCCGTTGCCAATTCCACAAGAACAGCTTAGCGAAAGGCTTCTTGAAGGGAAAGATGTAACTCTGTGAGATGAATTCACAGAACACAGAGCAGTTTCTCAGAAAGCTTCTTTCCAGTTTTGAACGGAAGATATTTCCTTTTTCCCCATAGCTCTCTAAGGGCCTCCAAATATCCCTTTGCCAATTCCACAAGAACAGCCTTAGCGAAAGGCTGCTTGAAGGGAAACATGTAACTCTGTGAGATGAATTCACAGAACACAGAGAAGTTTCTCAAAAGCTTGTTTCCAGTTTTGAACGGAAGATATTTCCTTTTTCCCCATAGCCCTCTATGGGCTTCCAAATATCCCTTTGCCTATTCCACACGAACAGCCTTAGCGAAAGGCTGCTTGAAGGGAAAGATGTAACTCTGTGAGATGAATTCACAGAACACAGAGCCGTTTCTCAGAAATCTTCTTTCCAGGTTTGAACGGAAGATATTTCCTTTTTCACCATAGCCCTCTATGGGCTTCCAAATATCCCTTTGCCAATTCCACAAGAACAGCCTTAGCGAAAGGCTGCTTGAAGGGAAAGATGTAACTCTGTGAGATGAATTCACAGAACACAGAGCAGTTTCTCAGAAAGCTTCTTTCCAGTTTTGAACGGAAGATATTTCCTTTTTCACCGTAGCCCTCTACGGGCTTCCAAATATCCCTTTGCCAATTCCACAAGAACAGCCTTAGCGAAAGGCTGCTTGAAGGGAAAGATGTAACTCTGTGAGATGAATTCACAGAACACAGAGCAGTTTCTCAGAAAGCTTCTTTCCAGTTTTGAACGGAAGATATTTCCTTTTTCCCCATAGCCCTCTATGGGCTTCCAAATATCCCTTTGCCAATTCCACAAGAACAGCCTTAGCGAAAGGCTGCTTGAAGGGAAACATGTAACTCTGTGAGATGAATTCACAGAACACAGAGCAGTTTCTCAGAAAGCTTCTTTCCAGTTTTGAACGGAAGATATTTCCTTTTTCACCATAGCCCTCTATGGGCTTCCAAATATCCCGTTGCCAATTCCAAAAGAACAGCCTTAGCGAAAGGCTTCCTGAAGGGAAAGATGTAACTCTGTGAGGTGAATTCACGAACACAGAGCAGTTTCTCAGAAAGCTTCTTTCCAGTTTTGAACGGAAGATATTTCCTTCTTCCCCATAGCCCTCTATGGGCTTCCAAATATCCCTTTGCCAATTCCACAAGAACAGCCTTAGCGAAAGGCTGCTTGAAGGGAAAGATGTAACTCTGTGAGATGAATTCACAGAACACAGAGCAGTTTCTCAGAAAGCTTCTTTCCAGTTTTGAACGGAAGATATTTCCTTTTTCCCCATAGCCCTCTATGGGCTTCCAAATATCCCTTTGCCAATTCCACAAGAACAGCCTTAGCGAAAGGCTGCTTGAAGGGAAAGATGTAACTCTGTGAGATGAATTCACAGAACACAGAGCAGTTTCTCAGAAATCTTCTTTCCAGGTTTGAACGGAAGATATTTCCTTTTTCACCATAGCCCCCTATGGGCTTCCAAATATCCCTTTGCCAATTCCACAAGAACAGCCTTAGCGAAAGGCTTCTTGAAGGGAAAGATGTAACTCTGTGAGATGAATTCACAGAACACAGAGCAGTTTCTCAGAAAGCTTCTTTCCAGTTTTGAACGGATGATATTTCCTTTTTCACTGTAGCCCTCTATGGGCTTCCAAATATCCAGTTGCCAATTCCACAAGAACAGCCTTAGCGAAAGGCTTCTTGAAGGAAAAGATGTAACTCTGTGAGATGAATTCACAGAACACAGAGCAGTTTCTCAGAAAGCTTCTTTCCAGTTTTGAACGGAAGATATTTCCTTTTTCACCATAGCCCTCTACGGGCTTCCAAATATCCCTTTGCCAATTCCACAAGAACAGCCTTAGCGAAAGGCTGCTTGAAGGGAAAGATGTCACTCTGTGAGATGAATTCACAGAACACAGAGCAGTTTCTCAGAAAGCTTCTTTCCAGTTTTGAACGGAAGATATTTCCTTTTTCACCATAGCCCTCTATGGGCTTCCAAATATCCCGTTGCCAATTCCACAAGAGCAGCCTTAGCGAAAGGCTGCTTGAAGGGAAACATGTAACTCTGTGAGATGAATTCACAGAACACAGAGCAGTTTCTCAGAAAGCTTCTTTCCAGTTTTGAACGGAAGATATTTCCTTTTTCACCATAGCCCTCTATGGGCTTCCAAATATCCCGTTGCCAATTCCACAAGAACAGCCTTAGCGAAAGGCTGCTTGAAAGGAAAGTTGTAACTCTGTGAGATGAATTCACAGAACACAGAGCAGTTTCTCAGAAAGCTTCTTTTCAGTTTTGAACGCAAGATATTTCCTTTTTCACTGTAGCCCTCTATGGGCTTCCAAATATCCCTTTGCCAATTCCACAAGAACAGCCTTAGCGATAGGCTTCTTGAAGGGAAAGATGTAACTCTGTGAGGTGAATTCACAGAACACAGAGCAGTTTCTCAGAAAGCTTCTTTCCAGTTTTGAACGGAAGATATTTCCTTTTTCCCCATAGCCCTCTATGGGCTTCCAAATATCCCTTTGCCAATTCCACAAGAGCAGCCTTAGCGAAAGGCTGCTTGAAGGGAAAGATGTAACTCTGTGAGATGAATTCACAGAACACAGAGCAGTTTCTCAGAAATCTTCTTTCCGGTTTTGAACGGAAGATATTTCCTTTTTCCCCATAGCCCTCTATGGGCTTCCAAATATCCCTTTGCCAATTCCACAAGAACAGCCTTAGCGAAAGGCTGCTTGAAGGGAAAGATGTAACTCTGTGAGATGAATTCACATAACACAGAGCAGTTTCTCAGAAATCTTCTTTCCAGGTTTGAACGGAAGTTATTTCCTTTTTCACCATAGCCCTCTATGGGCTTCCAAATATCCCTTTGCCAATTCCACAAGAACAGCCTTAGCGAAAGGCTTCTTGAAGGGAAAGATGTAACTCTGTGAGATGAATTCACAGAACACAGAGCAGTTTCTCAGAAAGCGTCTTTCCAGTTTTGAACGGAAGATATTTCCTTTTTCACTGTAGCCCTCTATGGGCTTCCAAATATCCCTTTGCCAATTCCACAAGAACAGCCTTAGCGAAAGGCTTCTTGAAGGGAAAGATGTAACTCTGTGAGATGAATTCACAGAACATAGAGAAGTTTCTCAGAAAGCTTCTTTCCAGTTTTGAACGGAAGATATTTCCTTTTTCACTGTAGCCCTCTATGGGCTTCCAAATATCCCTTTGCCAATTCCACAAGAACAGCCTTAGCGAAAGGCTTCTTGAAGGGAAAGATGTAACACTGTGAGATGAATTCACAGAACACAGAGAAGTTTCTCAGAAAGCTTCTTTCCAGTTTTGAACGGAAGATATTTCCTTTTTCCCCATAGCCCTCTATGGGCTTCCAAATATCCTTTTGCCAATTCCACAAGAACAGCCTTAGAGAAAGGCTGCTTGAAGGGAAAGATGTAACTCTGTGAGATGAATTCAGAGAACACAGAGCAGTTTCTCAGAAAGCTTCTTTCCAGTTTTGAACGGAAGATATTTCCTTTTTCACCATAGCCCTCTACGGGCTTCCAAATATCACTTTGCCAATTCCACAAGAACAGCCTTAGCGAAAGGCTGCTTGAAGGGAAAAGGTAACTCTGTGAGATGAATTCACAGAACACAGAGCAGTTTCTCAGAAAGCTTCTTTCCAGTTTTGAACGGAAGATATTTCCTTTTTCCCCGTAGCCCTCTATGGGCTTCCAAATATCCCGTTGCCAATTCCACAAGAACAGCCTTAGCGAAAGGCTGCTTGAAGGGAAACATGTAACTCTGTGAGATGAATTCACAGAACACAGAGCAGTTTCTCAGAAAGCTTCTTTCCAGTTTTGAACGGAAGATATTTCCTTTTTCACCATAGCCCTCTATGGGCTTCCAAATATCCCATTGCCAATTCCACAAGACCAGCTTAGCGAAAGGCTTCTTGAAGGGAAAGATGTAACTCTGTGAGGTGAATTCACAGAACACAGAGCAGTTTCTCAGAAAGCTTCTTTTCAGTTTTGAACGGAAGATATTTCCTTTTTCCCCATAGCTCTCTATGGGCTTCCAAATATCCCTTTGCCAATTCCACAAGAACAGCCTTAGCGAAAGGCTGCTTGAAGGGAAACATGTAACTCTGTGAGATGAATTCACAGAACACAGAGCAGTTTCTCAGAAAGCTTCTTTCCAGTTTTGAACGGAAGATATTTTCTTTTTCATCATAGCCCTCTATGGGCTTCCAAATATCCCTTTGCCAATTCCACATGAACAGCCTTAGCGAAAGGCTGCTTGAAGGGAAAGATGTAACTCTGTGAGATGAATTCACAGAACACAGAGCAGTTTCTCAGAAAGCTTCTTTCCAGTTTGGAACGGAAGATATTTCCTTTTTCACCATAGCCCTCTACGGGCTTCCAAATATCCCTTTGCCAATTCCACAAGAACAGCCTTAGCGAAAGGCTGCTTGAAGGGAAAGATGTAACTCTGTGAGATGAATTCACAGAACACAGAGCAGTTTCTCAGAAAGCTTCTTTCCAGTTTTGAACGGAAGATATTTCCTTTTTCACCGTAGCCCTCTAAGGGCTTCCAAATATCCCGTTGCCAATTCCACAAGACCAGCCTTAGCGAAAGGCTGCTTGAAGGGAAACATATAACTCTGTGAGATGAATTCACAGAACACAGAGCAGTTTCTCAGAAAGCTTCTTTCCAGTTTTGAACGGAAGATATTTCCTTTTTCACCATAGCCCTCTATGGGCTTCCAAATATCCCTTTGCCAATTCCACAAGAACAGCCTTAGCGAAAGGCTGCTTGAAAGGAAAGATGTAACTCTGTGAGATGAATTCAGAGAACACAGAGCAGTTTCTCAGAAAGCTTCTTTTCAGTTTTGAACGCAAGATATTTCCTTTTTCACTGTAGCCCTCTATGGGCTTCCAAATATCCCTTTGCCAATTCCACAAGAACAGCCTTAGCGAAAGGCTGCTTGAAGGGAAAGATGTAACTCTGTGAGATGAATTCACAGAACACAGAGAAGTTTCTCAGAAATCTTCTTTTCAGTTTTGAACGGAAGATATTTCCTTTTTCCCCATAGCCCTCTATGGGCTTCCAAATATCCTTTTGCCAATTCCACAAGAACAGCCTTAGCGAAAGGCTGCTTGAAGGGAAAGTTATAACTCTGTGAGATGAATTCACAGAACACAGAGCAGTTTCTCAGAAAGCTTCTTTCCAGTTTTGAACGGAAGATATTTCCTTTTTCACCATAGCCCTCTACGGGCTTCCAAATATCCCTTTGCCAATTCCACAAGAACAGCCTTAGCGAAAGGCTGCTTGAAGGGAAAGGTGTAACTCTGTGAGATGAATTCACAGAACACAGAGCAGTTTCTCAGAAAGCTTCTTTCCAGTTTTGAACGGAAGATATTTCCTTTTTCACCATAGCCCTCTATGGGCTTCCAAATATCCCTTTGCCAATTCCACAATAACAGCCTTAGCGAAAGGCTGCTTGAAGGGAAACATGTAACTCTGTGAGATGAATTCACAGAACACAGAGCAGTTTCTCAGAAAGCTTCTTTCCAGTTTTGAACGGAAGATATTTCCTTTTTCACCATAGCCCTCTATGGGCTTCCAAATATCCCGTTGCCAATTCCACAAGAACAGCTTAGCGAAAGGCTTCTTGAAGGGAAAGATGTAACTCTGTGAGATGAATTCACAGAACACAGAGCAGTTTCTCAGAAAGCTTCTTTCCAGTTTTGAACGGAAGATATTTCCTTTTTCCCCATAGCTCTCTAAGGGCCTCCAAATATCCCTTTGCCAATTCCACAAGAACAGCCTTAGCGAAAGGCTGCTTGAAGGGAAACATGTAACTCTGTGAGATGAATTCACAGAACACAGAGCAGTTTCTCAAAAGCTTGTTTCCAGTTTTGAACGGAAGATATTTCCTTTTTCCCCATAGCCCTCTAGGGGCTTCCAAATATCCCTTTGCCTATTCCACACGAACAGCCTTAGCGAAAGGCTGCTTGAAGGGAAAGATGTAACTCTGTGAGATGAATTCACAGAACACAGAGCCGTTTCTCAGAAATCTTCTTTCCAGGTTTGAACGGAAGATATTTCCTTTTTCACCATAGCCCTCTATGGGCTTCCAAATATCCCTTTGCCAATTCCACAAGAACAGCCTTAGCGAAAGGCTGCTTGAAGGGAAAGATGTAACTCTGTGAGATGAATTCACAGAACACAGAGCAGTTTCTCAGAAAGCTTCTTTCCAGTTTTGAACGGAAGATATTTCCTTTTTCACCGTAGCCCTCTACGGGCTTCCAAATATCCCTTTGCCAATTCCACAAGAACAGCCTTAGCGAAAGGCTGCTTGAAGGGAAAGATGTAACTCTGTGAGATGAATTCACAGAACACAGAGCAGTTTCTCAGAAAGCTTCTTTCCAGTTTTGAACGGAAGATATTTCCTTTTTCCCCATAGCCCTCTATGGGCTTCCAAATATCCCTTTGCCAATTCCACAAGAACAGCCTTAGCGAAAGGCTGCTTGAAGGGAAACATGTAACTCTGTGAGATGAATTCACAGAACACAGAGCAGTTTCTCAGAAAGCTTCTTTCCAGTTTTGAACGGAAGATATTTCCTTTTTCACCATAGCCCTCTATGGGCTTCCAAATATCCCGTTGCCAATTCCAAAAGAACAGCCTTAGCGGAAGGCTTCCTGAAGGGAAAGATGTAACTCTGTGAGGTGAATTCACGAACACAGAGCAGTTTCTCAGAAAGCTTCTTTCCAGTTTTGAACGGAAGATATTTCCTTCTTCCCCATAGCCCTCTATGGGCTTCCAAATATCCCTTTGCCAATTCCACAAGAACAGCCTTAGCGAAAGGCTGCTTGAAGGGAAAGATGTAACTCTGTGAGATGAATTCACAGAACACAGAGCAGTTTCTCAGAAAGCTTCTTTCCAGTTTTGAACGGAAGATATTTCCTTTTTCCCCATAGCCCTCTATGGGCTTCCAAATATCCCTTTGCCAATTCCACAAGAACAGCCTTAGCGAAAGGCTGCTTGAAGGGAAAGATGTAACTCTGTGAGATGAATTCACAGAACACAGAGCAGTTTCTCAGAAATCTTCTTTCCAGGTTTGAACGGAAGATATTTCCTTTTTCACCATAGCCCTCTATGGGCTTCCAAATATCCCTTTGCCAATTCCACAAGAACAGCCTTAGCGAAAGGCTTCTTGAAGGGAAAGATGTAACTCTGTGAGATGAATTCACAGAACACAGAGCAGTTTCTCAGAAAGCTTCTTTCCAGTTTTGAACGGATGATATTTCCTTTTTCACTGTAGCCCTCTATGGGCTTCCAAATATCCCGTTGCCAATTCCACAAGAACAGCCTTAGCGAAAGGCTTCTTGAAGGGAAAGATGTAACTCTGTGAGATGAATTCACAGAACACAGAGCAGTTTCTCAGAAAGCTTCTTTCCAGTTTTGAACGGAAGATATTTCCTTTTTCACCATAGCCCTCTACGGGCTTCCAAATATCCCTTTGCCAATTCCACAAGAACAGCCTTAGCGAAAGGCTGCTTGAAGGGAAAGATGTCACTCTGTGAGATGAATTCACAGAACACAGAGCAGTTTCTCAGAAAGCTTCTTTCCAGTTTTGAACGGAAGATATTTCCTTTTTCACCATAGCCCTCTATGGGCTTCCAAATATCCCGTTGCCAATTCCACAAGAGCAGCCTTAGCGAAAGGCTGCTTGAAGGGAAACATGTAACTCTGTGAGATGAATTCACAGAACACAGAGCAGTTTCTCAGAAAGCTTCTTTCCAGTTTTGAACGGAAGATATTTCCTTTTTCACCATAGCCCTCTATGGGCTTCCAAATATCCCGTTGCCAATTCCACAAGAACAGCCTTAGCGAAAGGCTGCTTGAAAGGAAAGTTGTAACTCTGTGAGATGAATTCACAGAACACAGAGCAGTTTCTCAGAAAGCTTCTTTGCAGTTTTGAACGCAAGATATTTCCTTTTTCACTGTAGCCCTCTATGGGCTTCCAAATATCCCTTTGCCAATTCCACAAGAACAGCCTTAGCGTTAGGCTTCTTGAAGGGAAAGATGTAACTCTGTGAGGTGAATTCACAGAACACAGAGCAGTTTCTCAGAAAGCTTCTTTCCAGTTTTGAACGGAAGATATTTCCTTTTTCCCCATAGCCCTCTATGGGCTTCCAAATATCCCTTTGCCAATTCCACAAGAGCAGCCTTAGCGAAAGGCTGCTTGAAGGGAAAGATGTAACTCTGTGAGATGAATTCACAGAACACAGAGCAGTTTCTCAGAAAGCTTCTTTCCGGTTTTGAACGGAAGATAATTCCTTTTTCCCCATAGCCCTCTATGGGCTTCCAAATATCCCTTTGCCAATTCCACAAGAACAGCCTTAGCGAAAGGCTGCTTGAAGGGAAAGATGTAACTCTGTGAGATGAATTCACATAACACAGAGCAGTTTCTCAGAAATCTTCTTTCCAGGTTTGAACGGAAGATATTTCCTTTTTCACCATAGCCCTCTATGGGCTTCCAAATATCCCTTTGCCAATTCCACAAGAACAGCCTTAGCGAAAGGCTTCTTGAAGGGAAAGATGTAACTCTGTGAGATGAATTCACAGAACACAGAGCAGTTTCTCAGAAAGCGTCTTTCCAGTTTTGAACGGAAGATATTTCCTTTTTCACTGTAGCCCTCTATGGGCTTCCAAATATCCCTTTGCCAATTCCACAAGAACAGCCTTAGCGAAAGGCTTCTTGAAGGGAAAGATGTAACTCTGTGAGATGAATTCACAGAACATAGAGAAGTTTCTCAGAAAGCTTCTTTCCAGTTTTGAACGGAAGATATTTCCTTTTTCACTGTAGCCCTCTATGGGCTTCCAAATATCCCTTTGCCAATTCCACAAGAACAGCCTTAGCGAAAGGCTTCTTGAAGGGAAAGATGTAACACTGTGAGATGAATTCACAGAACACAGAGAAGTTTCTCAGAAAGCTTCTTTCCAGTTTTGAACGGAAGATATTTCCTTTTTCCCCATAGCCCTCTATGGGCTTCCAAATATCCTTTTGCCAATTCCACAAGAACAGCCTTAGAGAAAGGCTGCTTGAAGGGAAAGATGTAACTCTGTGAGATGAATTCACAGAACACAGAGCAGTTTCTCAGAAAGCTTCTTTCCAGTTTTGAACGGAAGATATTTCCTTTTTCACCATAGCCCTCTATGGGCTTCCAAATATCCCGTTGCCAATTCCACAAGAACAGCCTTAGCGAAAGGCTGCTTGAAGGGAAACATGTAACTCTGTGAGATGAATTCACAGAACACAGAGCAGTTTCTCAGAAAGCTTCTTTCCAGTTTTGAACGGAAGATATTTCCTTTTTCCCCATAGCCCTCTATGGGCTTCCAAATATCCCATTGCCAATTCCACAAGACCAGCTTAGCGAAAGGCTTCTTGAAGGGAAAGATGTAACTCTGTGAGGTGAATTCACAGAACACAGAGCAGTTTCTCAGAAAGCTTCTTTTCAGTTTTGAACGGAAGATATTTCCTTTTTCCCCATAGCTCTCTATGGGCTTCCAAATATCCCTTTGCCAATTCCACAAGAACAGCCTTAGCGAAAGGCTGCTTGAAGGGAAACATGTAACTCTGTGAGATGAATTCACAGAACACAGAGCAGTTTCTCAGAAAGCTTCTTTCCAGTTTTGAACGGAAGATATTTCCTTTTTCCCCATAGCCCTCTATGGGCTTCCAAATATCCCTTTGCCAATTCCACATGAACAGCCTTAGCGAAAGGCTGCTTGAAGGGAAAGATGTAACTCTGTGAGATGAATTCACAGAACACAGAGCAGTTTCTCAGAAAGCTTCTTTCCAGTTTTGAACGGAAGATATTTCCTTTTTCACCATAGCCCTCTACGGGCTTCCAAATATCCCTTTGCCAATTCCACAAGAACAGCCTTAGCGAAAGGCTGCTTGAAGGGAAAGATGTAACTCTGTGAGATGAATTCACAGAACACAGAGCAGTTTCTCAGAAAGCTTCTTTCCAGTTTTGAACGGAAGATATTTCCTTTTTCACCGTAGCCCTCTAAGGGCTTCCAAATATCCCGTTGCCAATTCCACAAGAACAGCCTTAGCGAAAGGCTGCTTGAAGGGAAACATGTAACTCTGTGAGATGAATTCACAGAACACAGAGCAGTTTCTCAGAAAGCTTCTTTCCAGTTTTGAACGGAAGATATTTCCTTTTTCACCATAGCCCTCTATGGGCTTCCAAATATCCCTTTGCCAATTCCACAAGAACAGCCTTAGCGAAAGGCTGCTTGAAAGGAAAGATGTAACTCTGTGAGATGAATTCAGAGAACACAGAGCAGTTTCTCAGAAAGCTTCTTTTCAGTTTTGAACGCAAGATATTTCCTTTTTCACTGTAGCCCTCTATGGGCTTCCAAATATCCCTTTGCCAATTCCACAAGAACAGCCTTAGCGAAAGGCTGCTTGAAGGGAAAGATGTAACTCTGTGAGATGAATTCACAGAACACAGAGAAGTTTCTCAGAAATCTTCTTTTCAGTTTTGAACGGAAGATATTTCCTTTTTCCCCATAGCCCTCTATGGGCTTCCAAATATCCTTTTGCCAATTCCACAAGAACAGCCTTAGCGAAAGGCTGCTTGAAGGGAAAGTTATAACTCTGTGAGATGAATTCACAGAACACAGAGCAGTTTCTCAGAAAGCTTCTTTCCAGTTTTGAACGGAAGATATTTCCTTTTTCACCATAGCCCTCTACGGGCTTCCAAATATCCCTTTGCCAATTCCACAAGAACAGCCTTAGCGAAAGGCTGCTTGAAGGGAAAGGTGTAACTCTGTGAGATGAATTCACAGAACACAGAGCAGTTTCTCAGAAAGCTTCTTTCCAGTTTTGAACGGAAGATATTTCCTTTTTCACTGTAGCCCTCTATGGGCTTCCAAATATCCCTTTGCCAATTCCACAAGAACAGCCTTAGCGAAAGGCTTCTTGAAGGGAAAGATGTAACACTGTGAGACGAATTCACAGAACACAGAGAAGTTTCTCAGAAAGCTTCTTTCCAGTTTTGAACGGAAGATATTTCCTTTTTCCCCATAGCCCTCTATGGGCTTCCAAATATCCCTTTGCCAATTCCACAAGAACAGCCTTAGCGAAAGGCTGCTTGAATGGAAAGATGTGACTCTTTGAGATGAATTGACAGAACACAGAGCAGTTTCTCAGAAAGCTTCTTTCCAGGTTTGAACGGAAGATATTTCCTTTTTCACCATAGCCCTCTACGGGCTTCCAAATAACCCTTTGCCAATTCCACAAGAACAGCCTTAGCGAAAGGCTGCTTGAAGGGAAAGATGTAACTCTGTGAGATGAATTCACAGAACACAGAGCAGTTTCTCAGAAAGCTTCTTTCCAGTTTTGAACGGAAGATATTTCCTTTTTCCCCATAGCCCTCTATGGGCTTCCAAATATCCCGTTGCCAATTCCACAAGAACAGCCTTAGCGAAAGGCTGCTTGAAGGGAAACATGTAACTCAGTGAGATGAATTCAGAGAACACAGAGCAGTTTCTCAGAAAGCTTCTTTCCAGTTTTGAACGGAAGATATTTCCTTTTTCACCATAGCCCTCTATGGGCTTCCAAATATCCCTTTGCCAATTCCACAAGAACAGCCTTAGCGAAAGACTGCTTGAAAGGAAAGATGTAACTCTGTGAGATGAAATCACAAAACACAGAGCAGTTTCTCAGAAAGCTTCTTTTCAGTTTTGAACGCAAGATATTTCCTTTTTCACTGTAGCCCTCCATGGGCTTCCAAATATCCCTTTGCCAATTTCACAAGAAGAGCCTTAGCGAAAGGCTTCTTGAAGGGAAAGATGTAACTCTGTGAGATGAATTCACAGAACACAGAGCAGTTTCTCAGAAAGCTGCTTTTCAGTTTTGTACGGAAGATATTTCCTTTTTCCCCATAGCCCTCTATGGGCTTCCAAATATCCTTTTGCCAATTCCACAAGAACAGCCTTAGCGAAAGGCTGCTTGAAGGGAAAGATGTAACTCTGTGAGATGAATTGACAGAACACAGAGCAGTTTCTCAGGAAGCTTCTTTCCAGTTTTGAACGGAAGATATTTCCTTTTTCACCATAGCCCTCTACGGGCTTCCAAATATCCCTTTGCCAATTCCACAAGAACAGCCTTAGCGAAAGGCTGCTTGAAGGGAAAGATGTAACTCTGTGAGATGAATTCACAGAACACAGAGCAGTTTCTCAGAAAGCTTCTTTCCAGTTTTGAACGGAAGATATTTCCTTTTTCACCATAGCCCTCTAAGGGCTTCCAAATATCCCTTTGCCAATTCCACAAGAACAGCCTTAGCGAAAGGCTGCTTGAAGGGAAAGATGTAACTCTGTGAGATGAATTCACAGAACACAGAGCAGTTTCTCAGAAAGCTTCTTTCCAGTTTTGAACGGAAGATATTTCCTTTTTCACCATAGCCCTCTACGGGCTTCCAAATATCCCTTTGCCAATTCCACAAGAACAGCCTTAGCGAAAGGCTGCTTGAAGGGAAAGTTATAACTCTGTGAGATGAATTCACAGAACACAGAGCAGTTTCTCAGAAAGCTTCTTTCCAGTTTTGAACGGAAGATATTTCCTTTTTCACCATAGCCCTCTACGGGCTTCCAAATATCCCTTTGCCAATTCCACAAGAACAGCCTTAGCGAAAGGCTGCTTGAAGGGAAAGGTGTAACTCTGTGAGATGAATTCACAGAACACAGAGCAGTTTCTCAGAAAGCTTCTTTCCAGTTTTGAACGGAAGATATTTCCTTTTTCACCATAGCCCTCTATGGGCTTCCAAATATCCCTTTGCCAATTCCACAATAACAGCCTTAGCGAAAGGCTGCTTGAAGGGAAACATGTAACTCTGTGAGATGAATTCACAGAACACAGAGCAGTTTCTCAGAAAGCTTCTTTCCAGTTTTGAACGGAAGATATTTCCTTTTTCACCATAGCCCTCTATGGGCTTCCAAATATCCCGTTGCCAATTCCACAAGAACAGCTTAGCGAAAGGCTTCTTGAAGGGAAAGATGTAACTCTGTGAGATGAATTCACAGAACACAGAGCAGTTTCTCAGAAAGCTTCTTTCCAGTTTTGAACGGAAGATATTTCCTTTTTCCCCATAGCTCTCTAAGGGCCTCCAAATATCCCTTTGCCAATTCCACAAGAACAGCCTTAGCGAAAGGCTGCTTGAAGGGAAACATGTAACTCTGTGAGATGAATTCACAGAACACAGAGCAGTTTCTCAAAAGCTTGTTTCCAGTTTTGAACGGAAGATATTTCCTTTTTCCCCATAGCCCTCTATGGGCTTCCAAATATCCCTTTGCCTATTCCACACGAACAGCCTTAGCGAAAGGCTGCTTGAAGGGAAAGATGTAACTCTGTGAGATGAATTCACAGAACACAGAGCCGTTTCTCAGAAATCTTCTTTCCAGGTTTGAACGGAAGATATTTCCTTTTTCACCATAGCCCTCTATGGGCTTCCAAATATCCCTTTGCCAATTCCACAAGAACAGCCTTAGCGAAAGGCTTCTTGAAGGGAAAGATGTAACTCTGTGAGATGAATTCACAGAACACAGAGAAGTTTCTCAGAAAGCTTCTTTCCAGTTTTGAACGGAAGATATTTCCTTTTTCACTGTAGCCCTCTATGGGCTTCCAAATATCCCTTTGCCAATTCCACAAGAACAGCCTTAGCGAAAGGCTTCTTGAAGGGAAAGATGTAACACTGTGAGACGAATTCACAGAACACAGAGAAGTTTCTCAGAAAGCTTCTTTCCAGTTTTGAACGGAAGATATTTCCTTTTTCCCCATAGCCCTCTATGGGCTTCCAAATATCCCTTTGCCAATTCCACAAGAACAGCCTTAGCGAAAGGCTGCTTGAATGGAAAGATGTAACTCTTTGAGATGAATTGACAGAACACAGAGCAGTTTCTCAGAAAGCTTCTTTCCAGGTTTGAACGGAAGATATTTCCTTTTTCACCATAGCCCTCTACGGGCTTCCAAATAACCCTTTGCCAATTCCACAAGAACAGCCTTAGCGAAAGGCTGCTTGAAGGGAAAGATGTAACTCTGTGAGATGAATTCACAGAACACAGAGCAGTTTCTCAGAAAGCTTCTTTCCAGTTTTGAACGGAAGATATTTCCTTTTTCCCCATAGCCCTCTATGGGCTTCCAAATATCCCGTTGCCAATTCCACAAGAACAGCCTTAGCGAAAGGCTGCTTGAAGGGAAACATGTAACTCAGTGAGATGAATTCAGAGAACACAGAGCAGTTTCTCAGAAAGCTTCTTTCCAGTTTTGAACGGAAGATATTTCCTTTTTCACCATAGCCCTCTATGGGCTTCCAAATATCCCTTTGCCAATTCCACAAGAACAGCCTTAGCGAAAGGCTGCTTGAAAGGAAAGATGTAACTCTGTGAGATGAAATCACAAAACACAGAGCAGTTTCTCAGAAAGCTTCTTTTCAGTTTTGAACGCAAGATATTTCCTTTTTCACTGTAGCCCTCCATGGGCTTCCAAATATCCCTTTGCCAATTTCACAAGAAGAGCCTTAGCGAAAGGCTTCTTGAAGGGAAAGATGTAACTCTGTGAGATGAATTCACAGAACACAGAGCAGTTTCTCAGAAAGCTGCTTTTCAGTTTTGTACGGAAGATATTTCCTTTTTCCCCATAGCCCTCTATGGGCTTCCAAATATCCTTTTGCCAATTCCACAAGAACAGCCTTAGCGAAAGGCTGCTTGAAGGGAAAGATGTAACTCTGTGAGATGAATTGACAGAACACAGAGCAGTTTCTCAGAAAGCTTCTTTCCAGTTTTGAACGGAAGATATTTCCTTTTTCACCATAGCCCTCTACGGGCTTCCAAATATCCCTTTGCCAATTCCACAAGAACAGCCTTAGCGAAAGGCTGCTTGAAGGGAAAGATGTAACTCTGTGAGATGAATTCACAGAACACAGAGCAGTTTCTCAGAAAGCTTCTTTCCAGTTTTGAACGGAAGATATTTCCTTTTTCACCATAGCCCTCTAAGGGCTTCCAAATATCCCTTTGCCAATTCCACAAGAACAGCCTTAGCGAAAGGCTGCTTGAAGGGAAAGATGTAACTCTGTGAGATGAATTCACAGAACACAGAGCAGTTTCTCAGAAAGCTTCTTTCCAGTTTTGAACGGAAGATATTTCCTTTTTCACCATAGCCCTCTATGGGCTTCCAAATATCCCTTTGCCAATTCCACAAGAACAGCCTTAGCGAAAGGCTGCTTGAAGGGAAAGATGTAACTCTGTGAGATGAATTCACAGAACACAGAGCAGTTTCTCAGAAAGCTTCTTTCCAGTTTTGAACGGAAGATATTTCCTTTTTCACCATAGCCCTCTACGGGCTTCCAAATATCCCTTTGCCAATTCCACAAGAACAGCCTTAGCGAAAGGCTGCTTGAAGGGAAAGATGTAACTCTGTGAGATGAATTCACAGAACACAGAGCAGTTTCTCAGAAAGCTTCTTTCCAGTTTTGAACGGAAGATATTTCCTTTTTCCCCATAGCCCTCTATGGGCTTCCAAATATCCCTTTGCCAATTCCACAAGAACAGCCTTAGCGAAAGGCTGCTTGAAGGGAAACATGTAACTCTGTGAGATGAATTCACAGAACACAGAGCAGTTTCTCAGAAAGCTTCTTTCCAGTTTTGAACGGAAGATATTTCCTTTTTCACCATAGCCCTCTATGGGCTTCCAAATATCCCGTTGCCAATTCCAAAAGAACAGCCTTAGCGAAAGGCTTCCTGAAGGGAAAGATGTAACTCTGTGAGGTGAATTCACGAACACAGAGCAGTTTCTCAGAAAGCTTCTTTCCAGTTTTGAACGGAAGATATTTCCTTCTTCCCCATAGCCCTCTATGGGCTTCCAAATATCCCTTTGCCAATTCCACAAGAACAGCCTTAGCGAAAGGCTGCTTGAAGGGAAAGATGTAACTCTGTGAGATGAATTCACAGAACACAGAGCAGTTTCTCAGAAAGCTTCTTTCCAGTTTTGAACGGAAGATATTTCCTTTTTCCCCATAGCCCTCTATGGGCTTCCAAATATCCCTTTGCCAATTCCACAAGAACAGCCTTAGCGAAAGGCTGCTTGAAGGGAAAGATGTAACTCTGTGAGATGAATTCACAGAACACAGAGCAGTTTCTCAGAAATCTTCTTTCCAGGTTTGAACGGAAGATATTTCCTTTTTCACCATAGCCCTCTATGGGCTTCCAAATATCCCTTTGCCAATTCCACAAGAACAGCCTTAGCGAAAGGCTTCTTGAAGGGAAAGATGTAACTCTGTGAGATGAATTCACAGAACACAGAGCAGTTTCTCAGAAAGCTTCTTTCCAGTTTTGAACGGATGATATTTCCTTTTTCACTGTAGCCCTCTATGGGCTTCCAAATATCCCGTTGCCAATTCCACAAGAACAGCCTTAGCGAAAGGCTTCTTGAAGGGAAAGATGTAACTCTGTGAGATGAATTCACAGAACACAGAGCAGTTTCTCAGAAAGCTTCTTTCCAGTTTTGAACGGAAGATATTTCCTTTTTCACCATAGCCCTCTACGGGCTTCCAAATATCCCTTTGCCAATTCCACAAGAACAGCCTTAGCGAAAGGCTGCTTGAAGGGAAAGATGTCACTCTGTGAGATGAATTCACAGAACACAGAGCAGTTTCTCAGAAAGCTTCTTTCCAGTTTTGAACGGAAGATATTTCCTTTTTCACCATAGCCCTCTATGGGCTTCCAAATATCCCGTTGCCAATTCCACAAGAACAGCCTTAGCGAAAGGCTGCTTGAAGGGAAACATGTAACTCTGTGAGATGAATTCACAGAACACAGAGCAGTTTCTCAGAAAGCTTCTTTCCAGTTTTGAACGGAAGATATTTCCTTTTTCACCATAGCTCTCTAGGGGCTTCCAAATATCCCTTTGCCAATTCCACAAGAACAGCCTTAGCGAAAGGCTGCTTGAAGGGAAAGATGTAACTCTGTGAGATGAATTCACAGAACACAGAGCAGTTTCTCAGAAAGCTTCTTTCCAGTTTTGAACGGAAGATATTTCCTTTATCCCCATAGCTCTCTATGGGCTTCCAAATATCCCTTTGCCAATTCCACAAGAACAGCCTTAGCGAAAGGCTGCTTGAAGGGAAACATGTAACTCTGTGAGATGAATTCACAGAACACAGAGCAGTTTCTCAGAAAGCTTCTTTCCAGTTTTGAACGGAAGATATTTCCTTTTTCCCCATAGCCCTCTATGGGCTTCCAAATATCCCTTTGCCAATTCCACATGAACAGCCTTAGCGAAAGGCTGCTTGAAGGGAAAGATGTAACTCTGTGAGATGAATTCACAGAACACAGAGCAGTTTCTCAGAAAGCTTCTTTCCAGTTTTGAACGGAAGATATTTCCTTTTTCACCATAGCCCTCTACGGGCTTCCAAATATCCCTTTGCCAATTCCACAAGAACAGCCTTAGCGAAAGGCTGCTTGAAGGGAAAGATGTAACTCTGTGAGATGAATTCACAGAACACAGAGCAGTTTCTCAAAAAGCTTCTTTCCAGTTTTGAACGGAAGATATTTCCTTTTTCACCGTAGCCCTCTAAGGGCTTCCAAATATCCCGTTGCCAATTCCACAAGAACAGCCTTAGCGAAAGGCTGCTTGAAGGGAAACATGTAACCCTGTGAGATGAATTCACAGAACACAGAGCAGTTTCTCAGAAAGCTTCTTTCCAGTTTTGAACGGAAGATATTTCCTTTTTCACTATAGCCCTCTATGGGCTTCCAAATATCCCTTTGCCAATTCCACAAGAACAGCCTTAGCGAAAGGCTGCTTGAAAGGAAAGATGTAACTCTGTGAGATGAATTCACAGAACACAGAGCAGTTTCTCAGAAAGCTTCTTTTCAGTTTTGAACGCAAGATATTTCCTTTTTCACTGTAGCCCTCTATGGGCTTCCAAATATCCCTTTGCCAATTCCACAAGAACAGCCTTAGCGAAAGGCTGCTTGAAGGGAAAGATGTAACTCTGTGAGATGAATTCACAGAACACAGAGAAGTTTCTCAGAAATCTTCTTTTCAGTTTTGAACGGAAGATATTTCCTTTTTCCCCATAGCCCTCTATGGGCTTCCAAATATCCTTTTGCCAATTCCACAAGAACAGCCTTAGCGAAAGGCTGCTTGAAGGGAAAGATATAACTCTGTGAGATGAATTCACAGAACACAGAGCAGTTTCTCAGAAAGCTTCTTTCCAGTTTTGAACGGAAGATATTTCCTTTTTCACCATAGCCCTCTACGGGCTTCCAAATATCCCTTTGCCAATTCCACAAGAACAGCCTTAGCGAAAGGCTGCTTAAAGGGAAAGGTGTAACTCTGTGAGATGAATTCACAGAACACAGAGCAGTTTCTCAGAAAGCTTCTTTCCAGTTTTGAACGGAAGATATTTCCTTTTTCACCATAGCCCTCTATGGGCTTCCAAATATCCCTTTGCCAATTCCACAAGAACAGCCTTAGCGAAAGGCTGCTTGAAGGGAAACATGTAACTCTGTGAGATGAATTCACAGAACACAGAGCAGTTTCTCAGAAAGCTTCTTTCCAGTTTTGAACGGATGATATTTCCTTTTTCACTGTAGCCCTCTATGGGCTTCCAAATATCCCTTTGCAAATTCCACAAGAACAGCCTTAGCGAAAGGCTTCTTGAAGGGAAAGATGTAACTCTGTGAGATGAATTCACAGAACACAGAGAAGTTTCTCAGAAAACTTCTTTCAAGTTTTGAACGGAAGATATTTCGTTTTTCCCATAGCCCTCTATGGGCTTCCAAATATCCCGTTGCCAATTCCCCAAGAACAGCCTTAGCGAAAGGCTGCTTGAAGGGAAACATGTAACTCTGTGAGATGAATTGACAGAACACAGAGCAGTTTCTCAGAAAGCTTCTTTCCAGTTTTGAACGGAAGATATTTCCTTTTTCACCATAGCCCTCTACGGGCTTCCAAATATCCCGTTGCCAATTCCACAAGAACAGCCTTAGCGAAAGGCTGCTTGAAAGGAAAGATGTAACTCTGTGAGATGAATTCACAGAACACAGAGCAGTTTCTCAGAAAGCTTCTTTCCAGTTTTGAACGGAAGATATTTCCTTTTTCCCCATAGCTCTCTATGGGCTTCCAAATATCCCTTTGCCAATTCCACAAGAACAGCCTTAGCGAAAGGCTGCTTGAAGGGAAAGATGTAACTCTGTGAGATGAATTCACAGAACACAGAGCAGTTTCTCAGAAATCTTCTTTCCAGGTTTGAACGGAAGATATTTCCTTTTTCACCATAGCCCTCTATGGGCTTCCAAATATCCCTTTGCCAATTCCACAAGAACAGCCTTAGCGAAAGGCTTCTTGAAGGGAAAGATGTAACTCTGTGAGATGAATTCACAGAACACAGAGCAGTTTCTCAGAAAGCTTCTTTCCAGTTTTGAACGGATGATATTTCCTTTTTCACTGTAGCCCTCTATGGGCTTCCAAATATCCCTTTGCCAATTCCACAAGAACAGACTTAGCGAAAGGCTTCTTGAAGGGAAAGATGTAACTCTGTGAGATGAATTCACAGAACACAGAGCAGTTTCTCAGAAAGCTTCTTTCCAGTTTTGAACGGAAGATATTTCCTTTTTCACCATAGCCCTCTACGGGCTTCCAAATATCCCTTTGCCAATTCCACAAGAACAGCCTTAGCGAAAGGCTGCTTGAAGGGAAAGATGTCACTCTGTGAGATGAATTCACAGAACACAGAGCAGTTTCTCAGAAAGCTTCTTTCCAGTTTTGAACGGAAGATATTTCCTTTTTCACCATAGCCCTCTATGGGCTTCCAAATATCCCGTTGCCAATTCCACAAGAACAGCCTTAGCGAAAGGCTGCTTGAAGGGAAACATGTAACTCTGTGAGATGAATTCACAGAACACAGAGCAGTTTCTCAGAAAGCTTCTTTTCAGTTTTGAACGGAAGATATTTCCTTTTTCCCCATAGCTCTCTATGGGCTTCCAAATATCCCTTTGCCAATTCCACAAGAACAGCCTTAGCGAAAGGCTGCTTGAAGGGAAAGATGTAACTCTGTGAGATGAATTCACAGAACACAGAGCAGTTTCTCAGAAAGCTTCTTTCCAGTTTTGAACGGAAGATATTTCCTTTTTCCCCATAGCTCTCTATGGGCTTCCAAATATCCCTTTGCCAATTCCACAAGAACAGCCTTAGCGAAAGGCTGCTTGAAGGGAAACATGTAACTCTGTGAGATGAATTCACAGAACACAGAGCAGTTTCTCAGAAAGCTTCTTTCCAGTTTTGAACGGAAGATATTTCCTTTTTCCCCATAGCCCTCTATGGGCTTCCAAATATCCCTTTGCCAATTCCACATGAACAGCCTTAGCGAAAGGCTGCTTGAAGGGAAAGATGTAACTCTGTGAGATGAATTCACAGAACACAGAGCAGTTTCTCAGAAAGCTTCTTTCCAGTTTTGAACGGAAGATATTTCCTTTTTCACCATAGCCCTCTACGGGCTTCCAAATATCCCTTTGCCAATTCCACAAGAACAGCCTTAGCGAAAGGCTGCTTGAAGGGAAAGATGTAACTCTGTGAGATGAATTCACAGAACACAGAGCAGTTTCTCAGAAAGCTTCTTTCCAGTTTTGAACGGAAGATATTTCCTTTTTCACCGTAGCCCTCTAAGGGCTTCCAAATATCCCGTTGCCAATTCCACAAGAACAGCCTTAGCGAAAGGCTGCTTGAAGGGAAACATGTAACTCTGTGAGATGAATTCACAGAACACAGAGCAGTTTCTCAGAAAGCTTCTTTCCAGTTTTGAACGGAAGATATTTCCTTTTTCACTATAGCCCTCTATGGGCTTCCAAATATCCCTTTGCCAATTCCACAAGAACAGCCTTAGCGAAAGGCTGCTTGAAAGGAAAGATGTAACTCTGTGAGATGAATTCACAGAACACAGAGCAGTTTCTCAGAAAGCTTCTTTTCAGTTTTGAACGCAAGATATTTCCTTTTTCACTGTAGCCCTCTATGGGCTTCCAAATATCCCTTTGCCAATTCCACAAGAACAGCCTTAGCGAAAGGCTGCTTGAAGGGAAAGATGTAACTCTGTGAGATGAATTCACAGAACACAGAGAAGTTTCTCAGAAATCTTCTTTTCAGTTTTGAACGGAAGATATTTCCTTTTTCCCCATAGCCCTCTATGGGCTTCCAAATATCCTTTTGCCAATTCCACAAGAACAGCCTTAGCGAAAGGCTGCTTGAAGGGAAAGATATAACTCTGTGAGATGAATTCACAGAACACAGAGCAGTTTCTCAGAAAGCTTCTTTCCAGTTTTGAACGGAAGATATTTCCTTTTTCACCATAGCCCTCTACGGGCTTCCAAATATCCCTTTGCCAATTCCACAAGAACAGCCTTAGCGAAAGGCTGCTTGAAGGGAAAGGTGTAACTCTGTGAGATGAATTCACAGAACACAGAGCAGTTTCTCAGAAAGCTTCTTTCCAGTTTTGAACGGAAGATATTTCCTTTTTCACCATAGCCCTCTATGGGCTTCCAAATATCCCTTTGCCAATTCCACAAGAACAGCCTTAGCGAAAGGCTGCTTGAAGGGAAACATGTAACTCTGTGAGATGAATTCACAGAACACAGAGCAGTTTCTCAGAAAGCTTTCCAGTTTTGAACGGAAGATATTTCCTTTTTCAATATAGCCCTCTATGGGCTTCCAAATATCCCGTTGCCAATTCCACAAGAACAGCTTAGCGAAAGGCTTCTTGAAGGGAAAGATGTAACTCTGTGAGATGAGTTCACAGAACACAGAGCAGTTTCTCAGAAAGCTTCTTTCCAGTTTTGAACGGAAGATATTTCCTTTTTCCCCATAGCTCTCTAAGGGCCTCCAAATATCCCTTTGCCAATTCCACAAGAACAGCCTTAGCGAAAGGCTGCTTGAAGGGAAACATGTAACTCTGTGAGATGAATTCACAGAACACAGAGCAGTTTCTCAAAAGCTTCTTTCCAGTTTTGAACGGAAGATATTTCCTTTTTCCCCATAGCCCTCTATGGGCTTCCAAATATCCCTTTGCCTATTCCACATGAACAGCCTTAGCGAAAGGCTGCTTGAAGGGAAAGATGTAACTCTGTGAGATGAATTCACAGAACACAGAGCCGTTTCTCAGAAATCTTCTTTCCAGGTTTGAACGGAAGATATTTCCTTTTTCACCATAGCCCTCTATGGGCTTCCAAATATCCCTTTGCCAATTCCACAAGAACAGCCTTAGCGAAAGGCTTCTTGAAGGGAAAGATGTAACTCTGTGAGATGAATTCACAGAACACAGAGCAGTTTCTCAGAAAGCTTCTTTCCAGTTTTGAACGGAAGATATTTCCTTTTTCACTGTAGCCCTCTATGGGCTTCCAAATATCCCTTTGCCAATTCCACAAGAACAGCCTTTGCGAAAGGCTTCTGAAGGGAAAGATGTAACACTGTGAGACGAATTCACAGAACACAGAGAAGTTTCTCAGAAAGCTTCTTTCCAGTTTTGAACGGAAGATATTTCCTTTTTCCCCATAGCCCTCTATGGGCTTCCAAATATCCCTTTGCCAATTCCACAAGAACAGCCTTAGCGAAAGGCTGCTTGAATGGAAAGATGTAACTCTTTGAGATGAATTGACAGAACACAGAGCAGTTTCTCAGAAAGCTTCTTTCCAGGTTTGAACGGAAGATATTTCCTTTTTCACCATAGCCCTCTACGGGCTTCCAAATAACCCTTTGCCAATTCCAGAAGAACAGCCTTAGCGAAAGGCTGCTTGAAGGGAAAGATGTAACTCTGTGAGATGAATTCACAGAACACAGAGCAGTTTCTCAGAAAGCTTCTTTCCAGTTTTGAACGGAAGATATTTCCTTTTTCCCCATAGCCCTCTATGGGCTTCCAAATATCCCGTTGCCAATTCCACAAGAACAGCCTTAGCGAAAGGCTGCTTGAAGGGAAACATGTAACTCTGTGAGATGAATTCACAGAACACAGAGCAGTTTCTCAGAAAGCTTCTTTCCAGTTTTGAACGGAAGATATTTCCTTTTTCACCATAGCCCTCTATGGGCTTCCAAATATCCCGTTGCCAATTCCACAAGAACAGCCTTAGCGAAAGGCTGCTTGAAAGGAAAGATGTAACTCTGTGAGATGAAATCACAGAACACAGAGCAGTTTCTCAGAAAGCTTCTTTTCAGTTTTGAACGCAAGATATTTCCTTTTTCACTGTAGCCCTCCATGGGCTTCCAAATATCCCTTTGCCAATTTCACAAGAACAGCCTTAGCGAAAGGCTTCTTGAAGGGAAAGATGTAACTCTGTGAGATGAATTCACAGAACACAGAGCAGTTTCTCAGAAAGCTGCTTTTCAGTTTTGAACGGAAGATATTTCCTTTTTCCCCATAGCCCTCTATGGGCTTCCAAATATCCTTTTGCCAATTCCACAAGAACAGCCTTAGCGAAAGGCTGCTTGAAGGGAAAGATGTAACTCTGTGAGATGAATTGACAGAACACAGAGCAGTTTCTCAGAAAGCTTCTTTCCAGTTTTGAACGGAAGATATTTCCTTTTTCACTATAGCCCTCTATGGGCTTCCAAATATCCCTTTGCCAATTCCACAAGAACAGCCTTAGCGAAAGGCTGCTTGAAAGGAAAGATGTAACTCTGTGAGATGAATTCACAGAACACAGAGCAGTTTCTCAGAAAGCTTCTTTTCAGTTTTGAACGCAAGATATTTCCTTTTTCACTGTAGCCCTCTATGGGCTTCCAAATATCCCTTTGCCAATTCCACAAGAACAGCCTTAGCGAAAGGCTGCTTGAAGGGAAAGATGTAACTCTGTGAGATGAATTCACAGAACACAGAGAAGTTTCTCAGAAATCTTCTTTTCAGTTTTGAACGGAAGATATTTCCTTTTTCCCCATAGCCCTCTATGGGCTTCCAAATATCCTTTTGCCAATTCCACAAGAACAGCCTTAGCGAAAGGCTGCTTGAAGGGAAAGATATAACTCTGTGAGATGAATTCACAGAACACAGAGCAGTTTCTCAGAAAGCTTCTTTCCAGTTTTGAACGGAAGATATTTCCTTTTTCACCATAGCCCTCTACGGGCTTCCAAATATCCCTTTGCCAATTCCACAAGAACAGCCTTAGCGAAAGGCTGCTTAAAGGGAAAGGTGTAACTCTGTGAGATGAATTCACAGAACACAGAGCAGTTTCTCAGAAAGCTTCTTTCCAGTTTTGAACGGAAGATATTTCCTTTTTCACCATAGCCCTCTATGGGCTTCCAAATATCCCTTTGCCAATTCCACAAGAACAGCCTTAGCGAAAGGCTGCTTGAAGGGAAACATGTAACTCTGTGAGATGAATTCACAGAACACAGAGCAGTTTCTCAGAAAGCTTCTTTCCAGTTTTGAACGGATGATATTTCCTTTTTCACTGTAGCCCTCTATGGGCTTCCAAATATCCCTTTGCAAATTCCACAAGAACAGCCTTAGCGAAAGGCTTCTTGAAGGGAAAGATGTAACTCTGTGAGATGAATTCACAGAACACAGAGAAGTTTCTCAGAAAACTTCTTTCAAGTTTTGAACGGAAGATATTTCGTTTTTCCCATAGCCCTCTATGGGCTTCCAAATATCCCGTTGCCAATTCCCCAAGAACAGCCTTAGCGAAAGGCTGCTTGAAGGGAAACATGTAACTCTGTGAGATGAATTGACAGAACACAGAGCAGTTTCTCAGAAAGCTTCTTTCCAGTTTTGAACGGAAGATATTTCCTTTTTCACCATAGCCCTCTACGGGCTTCCAAATATCCCGTTGCCAATTACACAAGAACAGCCTTAGCGAAAGGCTGCTTGAAAGGAAAGATGTAACTCTGTGAGATGAATTCACAGAACACAGAGCAGTTTCTCAGAAAGCTTCTTTCCAGTTTTGAACGGAAGATATTTCCTTTTTCCCCATAGCTCTCTATGGGCTTCCAAATATCCCTTTGCCAATTCCACAAGAACAGCCTTAGCGAAAGGCTGCTTGAAGGGAAAGATGTAACTCTGTGAGATGAATTCACAGAACACAGAGCAGTTTCTCAGAAATCTTCTTTCCAGGTTTGAACGGAAGATATTTCCTTTTTCACCATAGCCCTCTATGGGCTTCCAAATATCCCTTTGCCAATTCCACAAGAACAGCCTTAGCGAAAGGCTTCTTGAAGGGAAAGATGTAACTCTGTGAGATGAATTCACAGAACACAGAGCAGTTTCTCAGAAAGCTTCTTTCCAGTTTTGAACGGATGATATTTCCTTTTTCACTGTAGCCCTCTATGGGCTTCCAAATATCCCTTTGCCAATTCCACAAGAACAGACTTAGCGAAAGGCTTCTTGAAGGGAAAGATGTAACTCTGTGAGATGAATTCACAGAACACAGAGCAGTTTCTCAGAAAGCTTCTTTCCAGTTTTGAACGGAAGATATTTCCTTTTTCACCATAGCCCTCTACGGGCTTCCAAATATCCCTTTGCCAATTCCACAAGAACAGCCTTAGCGAAAGGCTGCTTGAAGGGAAAGATGTCACTCTGTGAGATGAATTCACAGAACACAGAGCAGTTTCTCAGAAAGCTTCTTTCCAGTTTTGAACGGAAGATATTTCCTTTTTCACCATAGCCCTCTATGGGCTTCCAAATATCCCGTTGCCAATTCCACAAGAACAGCCTTAGCGAAAGGCTGCTTGAAGGGAAACATGTAACTCTGTGAGATGAATTCACAGAACACAGAGCAGTTTCTCAGAAAGCTTCTTTTCAGTTTTGAACGGAAGATATTTCCTTTTTCCCCATAGCTCTCTATGGGCTTCCAAATATCCCTTTGCCAATTCCACAAGAACAGCCTTAGCGAAAGGCTGCTTGAAGGGAAAGATGTAACTCTGTGAGATGAATTCACAGAACACAGAGCAGTTTCTCAGAAAGCTTCTTTCCAGTTTTGAACGGAAGATATTTCCTTTTTCCCCATAGCTCTCTATGGGCTTCCAAATATCCCTTTGCCAATTCCACAAGAACAGCCTTAGCGAAAGGCTGCTTGAAGGGAAACATGTAACTCTGTGAGATGAATTCACAGAACACAGAGCAGTTTCTCAGAAAGCTTCTTTCCAGTTTTGAACGGAAGATATTTCCTTTTTCCCCATAGCCCTCTATGGGCTTCCAAATATCCCTTTGCCAATTCCACATGAACAGCCTTAGCGAAAGGCTGCTTGAAGGGAAAGATGTAACTCTGTGAGATGAATTCACAGAACACAGAGCAGTTTCTCAGAAAGCTTCTTTCCAGTTTTGAACGGAAGATATTTCCTTTTTCACCATAGCCCTCTACGGGCTTCCAAATATCCCTTTGCCAATTCCACAAGAACAGCCTTAGCGAAAGGCTGCTTGAAGGGAAAGATGTAACTCTGTGAGATGAATTCACAGAACACAGAGCAGTTTCTCAGAAAGCTTCTTTCCAGTTTTGAACGGAAGATATTTCCTTTTTCACCGTAGCCCTCTAAGGGCTTCCAAATATCCCGTTGCCAATTCCACAAGAACAGCCTTAGCGAAAGGCTGCTTGAAGGGAAACATGTAACTCTGTGAGATGAATTCACAGAACACAGAGCAGTTTCTCAGAAAGCTTCTTTCCAGTTTTGAACGGAAGATATTTCCTTTTTCACTATAGCCCTCTATGGGCTTCCAAATATCCCTTTGCCAATTCCACAAGAACAGCCTTAGCGAAAGGCTGCTTGAAAGGAAAGATGTAACTCTGTGAGATGAATTCACAGAACACAGAGCAGTTTCTCAGAAAGCTTCTTTTCAGTTTTGAACGCAAGATATTTCCTTTTTCACTGTAGCCCTCTATGGGCTTCCAAATATCCCTTTGCCAATTCCACAAGAACAGCCTTAGCGAAAGGCTGCTTGAAGGGAAAGATGTAACTCTGTGAGATGAATTCACAGAACACAGAGAAGTTTCTCAGAAATCTTCTTTTCAGTTTTGAACGGAAGATATTTCCTTTTTCCCCATAGCCCTCTATGGGCTTCCAAATATCCTTTTGCCAATTCCACAAGAACAGCCTTAGCGAAAGGCTGCTTGAAGGGAAACATGTAACTCTGTGAGATGAATTCACAGAACACAGAGCAGTTTCTCAGAAAGCTTTCCAGTTTTGAACGGAAGATATTTCCTTTTTCAATATAGCCCTCTATGGGCTTCCAAATATCCCGTTGCCAATTCCACAAGAACAGCTTAGCGAAAGGCTTCTTGAAGGGAAAGATGTAACTCTGTGAGATGAGTTCACAGAACACAGAGCAGTTTCTCAGAAAGCTTCTTTCCAGTTTTGAACGGAAGATATTTCCTTTTTCCCCATAGCTCTCTAAGGGCCTCCAAATATCCCTTTGCCAATTCCACAAGAACAGCCTTAGCGAAAGGCTGCTTGAAGGGAAACATGTAACTCTGTGAGATGAATTCACAGAACACAGAGCAGTTTCTCAAAAGCTTCTTTCCAGTTTTGAACGGAAGATATTTCCTTTTTCCCCATAGCCCTCTATGGGCTTCCAAATATCCCTTTGCCTATTCCACATGAACAGCCTTAGCGAAAGGCTGCTTGAAGGGAAAGATGTAACTCTGTGAGATGAATTCACAGAACACAGAGCCGTTTCTCAGAAATCTTCTTTCCAGGTTTGAACGGAAGATATTTCCTTTTTCACCATAGCCCTCTATGGGCTTCCAAATATCCCTTTGCCAATTCCACAAGAACAGCCTTAGCGAAAGGCTTCTTGAAGGGAAAGATGTAACTCTGTGAGATGAATTCACAGAACACAGAGCAGTTTCTCAGAAAGCTTCTTTCCAGTTTTGAACGGAAGATATTTCCTTTTTCACTGTAGCCCTCTATGGGCTTCCAAATATCCCTTTGCCAATTCCACAAGAACAGCCTTTGCGAAAGGCTTCTGAAGGGAAAGATGTAACACTGTGAGACGAATTCACAGAACACAGAGAAGTTTCTCAGAAAGCTTCTTTCCAGTTTTGAACGGAAGATATTTCCTTTTTCCCCATAGCCCTCTATGGGCTTCCAAATATCCCTTTGCCAATTCCACAAGAACAGCCTTAGCGAAAGGCTGCTTGAATGGAAAGATGTAACTCTTTGAGATGAATTGACAGAACACAGAGCAGTTTCTCAGAAAGCTTCTTTCCAGGTTTGAACGGAAGATATTTCCTTTTTCACCATAGCCCTCTACGGGCTTCCAAATAACCCTTTGCCAATTCCAGAAGAACAGCCTTACCGAAAGGCTGCTTGAAGGGAAAGATGTAACTCTGTGAGATGAATTCACAGAACACAGAGCAGTTTCTCAGAAAGCTTCTTTCCAGTTTTGAACGGAAGATATTTCCTTTTTCCCCATAGCCCTCTATGGGCTTCCAAATATCCCGTTGCCAATTCCACAAGAACAGCCTTAGCGAAAGGCTGCTTGAAGGGAAACATGTAACTCTGTGAGATGAATTCACAGAACACAGAGCAGTTTCTCAGAAAGCTTCTTTCCAGTTTTGAACGGAAGATATTTCCTTTTTCACCATAGCCCTCTATGGGCTTCCAAATATCCCGTTGCCAATTCCACAAGAACAGCCTTAGCGAAAGGCTGCTTGAAAGGAAAGATGTAACTCTGTGAGATGAAATCACAGAACACAGAGCAGTTTCTCAGAAAGCTTCTTTTCAGTTTTGAACGCAAGATATTTCCTTTTTCACTGTAGCCCTCCATGGGCTTCCAAATATCCCTTTGCCAATTTCACAAGAACAGCCTTAGCGAAAGGCTTCTTGAAGGGAAAGATGTAACTCTGTGAGATGAATTCACAGAACACAGAGCAGTTTCTCAGAAAGCTGCTTTTCAGTTTTGAACGGAAGATATTTCCTTTTTCCCCATAGCCCTCTATGGGCTTCCAAATATGCTTTTGCCAATTCCACAAGAACAGCCTTAGCGAAAGGCTGCTTGAAGGGAAAGATGTAACTCTGTGAGATGAATTGACAGAACACAGAGCAGTTTCTCAGAAAGCTTCTTTCCAGTTTTGAACGGAAGATATTTCCTTTTTCACCATAGCCCTCTACGGGCTTCCAAATATCCCTTTGCCAATTCCACAAGAACAGCCTTAGCGAAAGGCTGCTTGAAGGGAAAGATGTAACTCTGTGAGATGAATTCACAGAACACAGAGCAGTTTCTCAGAAAGCTTCTTTCCAGTTTTGAACGGAAGATATTTCCTTTTTCACCATAGCCCTCTAAGGGCTTCCAAATATCCCGTTGCCAATTCCACAAGAACAGCCTTAGCGAAAGGCTGCTTGAAGGGAAACATGTAACTCTGTGAGATGAATTCACAGAACACAGAGCAGTTTCTCAGAAAGCTTCTTTCCAGTTTTGAACGGAAGATATTTCCTTTTTCACCATAGCCCTCTATGGGCTTCCAAATATCCCTTTGCCAATTCCACAAGAACAGCCTTAGCGAAAGGCTGCTTGAAAGGAAAGATGTAACTCTGTGAGATGAATTCACAGAACACAGAGCAGTTTCTCAGAAAGCTTCTTTTCAGTTTTGAATGCTAGATATTACCTTTTTCACTGTAGCCCTCTATGGGCTTCCAAATATCCCTTTGCCAATTCCACAAGAACAGCCTTAGCGAAAGGCTGCTTGAAGGGAAAGATGTAACTCTGTGAGATGAATTCACAGAACACAGAGCAGTTTCTCAGAAATCTTCTTTCCAGGTTTGAACGGAAGATATTTCCTTTTTCACCATAGCCCTCTATGGGCTTCCAAATATCCCTTTGCCAATTCCACAAGAACAGCCTTAGCGAAAGGCTTCTTGAAGGGAAAGATGTAACTCTGTGAGATGAATTCACAGAACACAGAGCAGTTTCTCAGAAAGCTTCTTTCCAGTTTTGAACGGATGATATTTCCTTTTTCACTGTAGCCCTCTATGGGCTTCCAAATATCCCTTTGCAAATTCCACAAGAACAGCCTTAGCGAAAGGCTTCTTGAAGGGAAAGATGTAACTCTGTGAGATGAATTCACAGAACACAGAGAAGTTTCTCAGAAAACTTCTTTCAAGTTTTGAACGGAAGATATTTCGTTTTTCCCATAGCCCTCTATGGGCTTCCAAATATCCCGTTGCCAATTCCCCAAGAACAGCCTTAGCGAAAGGCTGCTTGAAGGGAAACATGTAACTCTGTGAGATGAATTGACAGAACACAGAGCAGTTTCTCAGAAAGCTTCTTTCCAGTTTTGAACGGAAGATATTTCCTTTTTCACCATAGCCCTCTATGGGCTTCCAAATATCCCGTTGCCAATTACACAAGAACAGCCTTAGCGAAAGGCTGCTTGAAAGGAAAGATGTAACTCTGTGAGATGAATTCAGAGAACACAGAGCAGTTTCTCAGAAAGCTTCTTTTCAGTTTTGAAAGCAAGATATTTCCTTTTTCAACGTAGCCCTCTATGGGCTTCCAAATATCCCTTTGCCAATTCCACAAGAACAGCCTTAGCGAAAGGCTTCTTGAAGGGAAAGATGTAACTCTGTGAGATGAATTCACAGAACATAGAGAAGTTTCTCAGAAAGCTTCCTTTCAGTTTTGAACAGAAGATATTTCCTTTTTCCCCATAGCCCTCTACGGGCTTCCAAATATCCTTTTCCCAATTCCACAAGAACAGCCTTAGCGAAAGGCTGCTTGAAGGGAAAGATGTAACTCTGTGAGATGAATTCACAGAACACAGAGCAGTTTCTCAGAAAGCTTCTTTCCAGTTTTGAACGGAAGATATTTCCTTTTTCCCCATAGCCCTCTATGGGCTTCCAAATATCCCTTTGCCAATTCCACAAGAACAGCCTTAGCGAAAGGCTGCTTGAAGGGAAACATGTAACTCTGTGAGATGAATTCACAGAACACAGAGCAGTTTCTCAGAAAGCTTCTTTCCAGTTTTGAACGGAAGGTATTTCCTTTTTCACCATAGCCCTCTATGGGCTTCCAAATATCCCGTTGCCAATTCCACAAGAACAGCCTTAGCGAAAGGCTTCTTGAAGGGAAAGATGTAACTCTGTGAGGTGAATTCACAGAACACAGAGCAGTTTCTCAGAAAGCTTCTTTCCAGTTTTGAACGGAAGATATTTCCTTTTTCCCCATAGCCCTCTATGGGCTTCCTAATATCCCTTTGCAAATTCCACAAGAACAGCCTTAGCGAAAGGCTGCTTGAAGGGAAAGATGTAACTCTGTGAGATGAATTCACAGAACACAGAGCAGTTTCTCAGAAAGCTTCTTTCCAGTTTTGAACGGAAGATATTTCCTTTTTCCCCATAGCCCTCTATGGGCTTCCAAATATCCCGTTGCCAATTCCACAAGAACAGCCTTAGCGAAAGGCTGCTTGAAGGGAAACATGTAACTCTGTGAGATGAATTCACAGAACACAGAGCAGTTTCTCAGAAAGCTTCTTTCCAGTTTTGAACGGAAGATATTTCCTTTTTCACCATAGCCCTCTATGGGCTTCCAAATATCCCGTTGCCAATTCCACAAGAACAGCCTTAGCGAAAGGCTGCTTGAAAGGAAAGATGTAACTCTGTGAGATGAAATCACAGAACACAGAGCAGTTTATCAGAAAGCTTCTTTTCAGTTTTGAACGCAAGATATTTCCTTTTTCACTGTAGCCCTCTATGGGCTTCCAAATATCCCTTTGCCAATTTCACAAGAACAGCCTTAGCGAAAGGCTTCTTGAAGGGAAAGATGTAACTCTGTGAGATGAATTCACAGAACACAGAGCAGTTTCTCAGAAAGCTTCTTTCCAGTTTTGAACGGAAGATATTTCCTTTTTCACCATAGCCCTCTACGGGCTTCCAAATATCCCTTTGCCAATTCCACAAGAACAGCCTTAGCGAAAGGCTGCTTGAAGGGAAAGATGTAACTCTGTGAGATGAATTCACAGAACACAGAGCAGTTTCTCTGAAATCTTCTTTCCAGGTTTGAACGGAAGATATTTCCTTTTTCACCATAGCCCTCTATGGGCTTCCAAATATCCCTTTGCCAATTCCACAAGAACAGCCTTAGCGAAAGGCTTCTTGAAGGGAAAGATGTAACTCTGTGAGATGAATTCACAGAACACAGAGCAGTTTCTCAGAAAGCTTCTTTCCAGTTTTGAACGGAAGATATTTCGTTTTTCCCATAGCCCTCTATGGGCTTCCAAATATCCCGTTGCCAATTCCCCAAGAACAGCCTTAGCGAAAGGCTGCTTGAAGGGAAACATGTAACTCTGTGAGATGAATTGACAGAACACAGAGCAGTTTCTCAGAAAGCTTCTTTCCAGTTTTGAACGGAAGATATTTCCTTTTTCACCATAGCCCTCTATGGGCTTCCAAATATCCCGTTGCCAATTACACAAGAACAGCCTTAGCGAAAGGCTGCTTGAAAGGAAAGATGTAACTCTGTGAGATGAATTCACAGAACACAGAGCAGTTTCTCAGAAATCTTCTTTTCAGTTTTGAACGCAAGATATTTCCTTTTTCACTGTAGCCCTCTATGGGCTTCCAAATATCCCTTTGCCAATTCCACAAGAACAGCCTTAGCGAAAGGCTTCTTGAAGGGAAAGATGTAACTCTGTGAGATGAATTCACAGAACATAGAGAAGTTTCTCAGAAAGCTTCCTTTCAGTTTTGAACGGAAGATATTTCCTTTTTCCCCATAGCCCTCTACGGGCTTCCAAATATCCTTTTCCCAATTACACAAGAACAGCCTTAGCGAAAGGCTTCTTGAAGGGAAAGATGTAACTCTGTGAGGTGAATTCACAGAACACAGAGCAGTTTCTCAGAAAGCTTCTTTACAGTTTTGAACGGAAGATATTTCCTTTTTCACCATAGCCCTCTATGGGCTTCCAAATATCCCGTTGCCAATTCCACAAGAACAGCCTTAGCGAAAGGCTGCTTGAAGGGAAACATGTAACTCTGTGAGATGAATTCACAGAACACAGAGCAGTTTCTCAGAAAGCTTCTTTCCAGGTTTGAACGGAAGATATTTCCTTTTTCACCGTAGCCCTCTATGGGCTTCCAAATATCCCTTTGCCAATTCCACAAGAACAGCCTTAGCGAAAGGCTTCTTGAAGGGAAAGATGTAACTCTGTGAGATGAATTCACAG
The DNA here is from genome assembly GCF_047675955.1 of Chlorocebus sabaeus. Taxonomy (NCBI): domain Eukaryota; kingdom Metazoa; phylum Chordata; class Mammalia; order Primates; family Cercopithecidae; genus Chlorocebus; species Chlorocebus sabaeus. Next base: position 2,054,867 of record NW_027327703.1, on the reverse strand, counting down.
AACACAGAGCAGTTTCTCAGAAAGCTTCTTTCCAGTTTTGAACGGAAGATATTTCCTTTTTCACTGTAGCCCTCTATGGGCTTCCAAATATCCCTTTGCCAATTCCACAAGAACAGCCTTAGCGAAAGGCTTCTTGAAGGGAAAGATGTAACTCTGTGAGATGAATTCACAGAACACAGAGCAGTTTCTCAGAAAGCTTCCTTTCAGTTTTGAACGGAAGATATTTCCTTTTTCCCCATAGCCCTCTACGGGCTTCCAAATATCCTTTTCCCAATTCCACAAGAACAGCCTTAGCGAAAGGCTGCTTTAAGGGAAAGATGTAACTCTGTGAGATGAATTCACAGAACACAGAGCAGTTTCTCAGAAAGCTTCTTTCCAGTTTTGAACGGAAGATATTTCCTTTTTCACCATAGCCCTCTACGGGCTTCCAAATATCCCTTTGCCAATTCCACAAGAACAGCCTTAGCGAAAGGCTGCTTGAAAGGAAAGATGTAACTCTGTGAGATGAAATCACAAAACACAGAGCAGTTTCTCAGAAAGCTTCTTTTCAGTTTTGAACGCAAGATATTTCCTTTTTCACTGTAGCCCTCCATGGGCTTCCAAATATCCCTTTGCCAATTTCACAAGAAGAGCCTTAGCGAAAGGCTTCTTGAAGGGAAAGATGTAACTCTGTGAGATGAATTCACAGAACACAGAGCAGTTTCTCAGAAAGCTTCTTTCCAGTTTTGAACGGAAGATATTTCCTTTTTCACCATAGCCCTCTAAGGGCTTCCAAATATCCCTTTGCCAATTCCACAAGAACAGCCTTAGCGAAAGGCTGCTTGAAGGGAAAGATGTAACTCTGTGAGATGAATTCACAGAACACAGAGCAGTTTCTCAGAAAGCTTCTTTCCAGTTTTGAACGGAAGATATTTCCTTTTTCACCATAGCCCTCTATGGGCTTCCAAATATCCCTTTGCCAATTCCACAAGAACAGCCTTAGCGAAAGGCTGCTTGAAGGGAAAGATGTAACTCTGTGAGATGAATTCACAGAACACAGAGCAGTTTCTCAGAAAGCTTCTTTCCAGTTTTGAACGGAAGATATTTCCTTTTTCACCATAGCCCTCTACGGGCTTCCAAATATCCCTTTGCCAATTCCACAAGAACAGCCTTAGCGAAAGGCTGCTTGAAGGGAAAGATGTAACTCTGTGAGATGAATTCACAGAACACAGAGCAGTTTCTCAGAAAGCTTCTTTCCAGTTTTGAACGGAAGATATTTCCTTTTTCCCCATAGCCCTCTATGGGCTTCCAAATATCCCTTTGCCAATTCCACAAGAACAGCCTTAGCGAAAGGCTGCTTGAAGGGAAACATGTAACTCTGTGAGATGAATTCACAGAACACAGAGCAGTTTCTCAGAAAGCTTCTTTCCAGTTTTGAACGGAAGATATTTCCTTTTTCACCATAGCCCTCTATGGGCTTCCAAATATCCCGTTGCCAATTCCAAAAGAACAGCCTTAGCGAAAGGCTTCCTGAAGGGAAAGATGTAACTCTGTGAGGTGAATTCACGAACACAGAGCAGTTTCTCAGAAAGCTTCTTTCCAGTTTTGAACGGAAGATATTTCCTTCTTCCCCATAGCCCTCTATGGGCTTCCAAATATCCCTTTGCCAATTCCACAAGAACAGCCTTAGCGAAAGGCTGCTTGAAGGGAAAGATGTAACTCTGTGAGATGAATTCACAGAACACAGAGCAGTTTCTCAGAAAGCTTCTTTCCAGTTTTGAACGGAAGATATTTCCTTTTTCCCCATAGCCCTCTATGGGCTTCCAAATATCCCTTTGCCAATTCCACAAGAACAGCCTTAGCGAAAGGCTGCTTGAAGGGAAAGATGTAACTCTGTGAGATGAATTCACAGAACACAGAGCAGTTTCTCAGAAATCTTCTTTCCAGGTTTGAACGGAAGATAGTTCCTTTTTCACCATAGCCCTCTATGGGCTTCCAAATATCCCTTTGCCAATTCCACAAGAACAGCCTTAGCGAAAGGCTTCTTGAAGGGAAAGATGTAACTCTGTGAGATGAATTCACAGAACACAGAGCAGTTTCTCAGAAAGCTTCTTTCCAGTTTTGAACGGATGATATTTCCTTTTTCACTGTAGCCCTCTATGGGCTTCCAAATATCCCGTTGCCAATTCCACAAGAACAGCCTTAGCGAAAGGCTTCTTGAAGGGAAAGATGTAACTCTGTGAGATGAATTCACAGAACACAGAGCAGTTTCTCAGAAAGCTTCTTTCCAGTTTTGAACGGAAGATATTTCCTTTTTCACCATAGCCCTCTACGGGCTTCCAAATATCCCTTTGCCAATTCCACAAGAACAGCCTTAGCGAAAGGCTGCTTGAAGGGAAAGATGTCACTCTGTGAGATGAATTCACAGAACACAGAGCAGTTTCTCAGAAAGCTTCTTTCCAGTTTTGAACGGAAGATATTTCCTTTTTCACCATAGCCCTCTATGGGCTTCCAAATATCCCGTTGCCAATTCCACAAGAACAGCCTTAGCGAAAGGCTGCTTGAAGGGAAACATGTAACTCTGTGAGATGAATTCACAGAACACAGAGCAGTTTCTCAGAAAGCTTCTTTCCAGTTTTGAACGGAAGATATTTCCTTTTTCACCATAGCTCTCTAGGGGCTTCCAAATATCCCTTTGCCAATTCCACAAGAACAGCCTTAGCGAAAGGCTGCTTGAAGGGAAAGATGTAACTCTGTGAGATGAATTCACAGAACACAGAGCAGTTTCTCAGAAAGCTTCTTTCCAGTTTTGAACGGAAGATATTTCCTTTTTCCCCATAGCTCTCTATGGGCTTCCAAATATCCCTTTGCCAATTCCACAAGAACAGCCTTAGCGAAAGGCTGCTTGAAGGGAAACATGTAACTCTGTGAGATGAATTCACAGAACACAGAGCAGTTTCTCAGAAAGCTTCTTTCCAGTTTTGAACGGAAGATATTTCCTTTTTCCCCATAGCCCTCTATGGGCTTCCAAATATCCCTTTGCCAATTCCACATGAACAGCCTTAGCGAAAGGCTGCTTGAAGGGAAAGATGTAACTCTGTGAGATGAATTCACAGAACACAGAGCAGTTTCTCAGAAAGCTTCTTTCCAGTTTTGAACGGAAGATATTTCCTTTTTCACCATAGCCCTCTACGGGCTTCCAAATATCCCTTTGCCAATTCCACAAGAACAGCCTTAGCGAAAGGCTGCTTGAAGGGAAAGATGTAACTCTGTGAGATGAATTCACAGAACACAGAGCAGTTTCTCAGAAAGCTTCTTTCCAGTTTTGAACGGAAGATATTTCCTTTTTCACCGTAGCCCTCTAAGGGCTTCCAAATATCCCGTTGCCAATTCCACAAGAACAGCCTTAGCGAAAGGCTGCTTGAAGGGAAACATGTAACCCTGTGAGATGAATTCACAGAACACAGAGCAGTTTCTCAGAAAGCTTCTTTCCAGTTTTGAACGGAAGATATTTCCTTTTTCACTATAGCCCTCTATGGGCTTCCAAATATCCCTTTGCCAATTCCACAAGAACAGCCTTAGCGAAAGGCTGCTTGAAAGGAAAGATGTAACTCTGTGAGATGAATTCACAGAACACAGAGCAGTTTCTCAGAAAGCTTCTTTTCAGTTTTGAACGCAAGATATTTCCTTTTTCACTGTAGCCCTCTATGGGCTTCCAAATATCCCTTTGCCAATTCCACAAGAACAGCCTTAGCGAAAGGCTGCTTGAAGGGAAAGATGTAACTCTGTGAGATGAATTCACAGAACACAGAGAAGTTTCTCAGAAATCTTCTTTTCAGTTTTGAACGGAAGATATTTCCTTTTTCCCCATAGCCCTCTATGGGCTTCCAAATATCCTTTTGCCAATTCCACAAGAACAGCCTTAGCGAAAGGCTGCTTGAAGGGAAAGATATAACTCTGTGAGATGAATTCACAGAACACAGAGCAGTTTCTCAGAAAGCTTCTTTCCAGTTTTGAACGGAAGATATTTCCTTTTTCACCATAGCCCTCTACGGGCTTCCAAATATCCCTTTGCCAATTCCACAAGAACAGCCTTAGCGAAAGGCTGCTTAAAGGGAAAGGTGTAACTCTGTGAGATGAATTCACAGAACACAGAGCAGTTTCTCAGAAAGCTTCTTTCCAGTTTTGAACGGAAGATATTTCCTTTTTCACCATAGCCCTCTATGGGCTTCCAAATATCCCTTTGCCAATTCCACAAGAACAGCCTTAGCGAAAGGCTTCTTGAAGGGAAAGATGTAACTCTGTGAGATGAATTCACAGAACACAGAGCAGTTTCTCAGAAAGCTTCTTTCCAGTTTTGAACGGAAGATATTTCCTTTTTCACTGTAGCCCTCTATGGGCTTCCAAATATCCCTTTGCCAATTCCACAAGAACAGCCTTTGCGAAAGGCTTCTGAAGGGAAAGATGTAACACTGTGAGACGAATTCACAGAACACAGAGAAGTTTCTCAGAAAGCTTCTTTCCAGTTTTGAACGGAAGATATTTCCTTTTTCCCCATAGCCCTCTATGGGCTTCCAAATATCCCTTTGCCAATTCCACAAGAACAGCCTTAGCGAAAGGCTGCTTGAATGGAAAGATGTAACTCTTTGAGATGAATTGACAGAACACAGAGCAGTTTCTCAGAAAGCTTCTTTCCAGGTTTGAACGGAAGATATTTCCTTTTTCACCATAGCCCTCTACGGGCTTCCAAATAACCCTTTGCCAATTCCACAAGAACAGCCTTAGCGAAAGGCTGCTTGAAGGGAAAGATGTAACTCTGTGAGATGAATTCACAGAACACAGAGCAGTTTCTCAGAAAGCTTCTTTCCAGTTTTGAACGGAAGATATTTCCTTTTTCCCCATAGCCCTCTATGGGCTTCCAAATATCCCGTTGCCAATTCCACAAGAACAGCCTTAGCGAAAGGCTGCTTGAAGGGAAACATGTAACTCTGTGAGATGAATTCACAGAACACAGAGCAGTTTCTCAGAAAGCTTCTTTCCAGTTTTGAACGGAAGATATTTCCTTTTTCACCATAGCCCTCTATGGGCTTCCAAATATCCCGTTGCCAATTCCACAAGAACAGCCTTAGCGAAAGGCTGCTTGAAAGGAAAGATGTAACTCTGTGAGATGAATTCACAGAACACAGAGCAGTTTCTCAGAAAGCTTCTTTTCAGTTTTGAATGCTAGATATTACCTTTTTCACTGTAGCCCTCTATGGGCTTCCAAATATCCCTTTGCCAATTCCACAAGAACAGCCTTAGCGAAAGGCTGCTTGAAGGGAAAGATGTAACTCTGTGAGATGAATTCACAGAACACAGAGCAGTTTCTCAGAAATCTTCTTTCCAGGTTTGAACGGAAGATATTTCCTTTTTCCCCATAGCCCTCTATGGGCTTCCAAATATCCCTTTGCCAATTCCACAAGAACAGCCTTAGCGAAAGGCTTCTTGAAGGGAAAGATGTAACTCTGTGAGATGAATTCACAGAACACAGAGCAGTTTCTCAGAAAGCTTCTTTCCAGTTTTGAACGGATGATATTTCCTTTTTCACTGTAGCCCTCTATGGGCTTCCAAATATCCCTTTGCAAATTCCACAAGAACAGCCTTAGCGAAAGGCTTCTTGAAGGGAAAGATGTAACTCTGTGAGATGAATTCACAGAACACAGAGAAGTTTCTCAGAAAACTTCTTTCAAGTTTTGAACGGAAGATATTTCGTTTTTCCCATAGCCCTCTATGGGCTTCCAAATATCCCGTTGCCAATTCCCCAAGAACAGCCTTAGCGAAAGGCTGCTTGAAGGGAAACATGTAACTCTGTGAGATGAATTGACAGAACACAGAGCAGTTTCTCAGAAAGCTTCTTTCCAGTTTTGAACGGAAGATATTTCCTTTTTCACCATAGCCCTCTATGGGCTTCCAAATATCCCGTTGCCAATTACACAAGAACAGCCTTAGCGAAAGGCTGCTTGAAAGGAAAGATGTAACTCTGTGAGATGAATTCACAGAACACAGAGCAGTTTCTCAGAAAGCTTCTTTCCAGTTTTGAACGGAAGATATTTCCTTTTTCCCCATAGCTCTCTATGGGCTTCCAAATATCCCTTTGCCAATTCCACAAGAACAGCCTTAGCGAAAGGCTGCTTGAAGGGAAAGATGTAACTCTGTGAGATGAATTCACAGAACACAGAGCAGTTTCTCAGAAATCTTCTTTCCAGGTTTGAACGGAAGATATTTCCTTTTTCACCATAGCCCTCTATGGGCTTCCAAATATCCCTTTGCCAATTCCACAAGAACAGCCTTAGCGAAAGGCTTCTTGAAGGGAAAGATGTAACTCTGTGAGATGAATTCACAGAACACAGAGCAGTTTCTCAGAAAGCTTCTTTCCAGTTTTGAACGGATGATATTTCCTTTTTCACTGTAGCCCTCTATGGGCTTCCAAATATCCCTTTGCCAATTCCACAAGAACAGACTTAGCGAAAGGCTTCTTGAAGGGAAAGATGTAACTCTGTGAGATGAATTCACAGAACACAGAGCAGTTTCTCAGAAAGCTTCTTTCCAGTTTTGAACGGAAGATATTTCCTTTTTCACCATAGCCCTCTACGGGCTTCCAAATATCCCTTTGCCAATTCCACAAGAACAGCCTTAGCGAAAGGCTGCTTGAAGGGAAAGATGTCACTCTGTGAGATGAATTCACAGAACACAGAGCAGTTTCTCAGAAAGCTTCTTTCCAGTTTTGAACGGAAGATATTTCCTTTTTCACCATAGCCCTCTATGGGCTTCCAAATATCCCGTTGCCAATTCCACAAGAACAGCCTTAGCGAAAGGCTGCTTGAAGGGAAACATGTAACTCTGTGAGATGAATTCACAGAACACAGAGCAGTTTTTCAGAAAGCTTCTTTCCAGTTTTGAACGGAAGATATTTCCTTTTTCCCCATAGCTCTCTATGGGCTTCCAAATATCCCTTTGCCAATTCCACAAGAACAGCCTTAGCGAAAGGCTGCTTGAAGGGAAAGATGTAACTCTGTGAGATGAATTCACAGAACACAGAGCAGTTTCTCAGAAAGCTTCTTTCCAGTTTTGAACGGAAGATATTTCCTTTTTCCCCATAGCTCTCTATGGGCTTCCAAATATCCCTTTGCCAATTCCACAAGAACAGCCTTAGCGAAAGGCTGCTTGAAGGGAAACATGTAACTCTGTGAGATGAATTCACAGAACACAGAGCAGTTTCTCAGAAAGCTTCTTTCCAGTTTTGAACGGAAGATATTTCCTTTTTCCCCATAGCCCTCTATGGGCTTCCAAATATCCCTTTGCCAATTCCACATGAACAGCCTTAGCGAAAGGCTGCTTGAAGGGAAAGATGTAACTCTGTGAGATGAATTCACAGAACACAGAGCAGTTTCTCAGAAAGCTTCTTTCCAGTTTTGAACGGAAGATATTTCCTTTTTCACCATAGCCCTCTACGGGCTTCCAAATATCCCTTTGCCAATTCCACAAGAACAGCCTTAGCGAAAGGCTGCTTGAAGGGAAAGATGTAACTCTGTGAGATGAATTCACAGAACACAGAGCAGTTTCTCAGAAAGCTTCTTTCCAGTTTTGAACGGAAGATATTTCCTTTTTCACCGTAGCCCTCTAAGGGCTTCCAAATATCCCGTTGCCAATTCCACAAGAACAGCCTTAGCGAAAGGCTGCTTGAAGGGAAACATGTAACTCTGTGAGATGAATTCACAGAACACAGAGCAGTTTCTCAGAAAGCTTCTTTCCAGTTTTGAACGGAAGATATTTCCTTTTTCACTATAGCCCTCTATGGGCTTCCAAATATCCCTTTGCCAATTCCACAAGAACAGCCTTAGCGAAAGGCTGCTTGAAAGGAAAGATGTAACTCTGTGAGATGAATTCACAGAACACAGAGCAGTTTCTCAGAAAGCTTCTTTTCAGTTTTGAACGCAAGATATTTCCTTTTTCACTGTAGCCCTCTATGGGCTTCCAAATATCCCTTTGCCAATTCCACAAGAACAGCCTTAGCGAAAGGCTGCTTGAAGGGAAAGATGTAACTCTGTGAGATGAATTCACAGAACACAGAGAAGTTTCTCAGAAATCTTCTTTTCAGTTTTGAACGGAAGATATTTCCTTTTTCCCCATAGCCCTCTATGGGCTTCCAAATATCCTTTTGCCAATTCCACAAGAACAGCCTTAGCGAAAGGCTGCTTGAAGGGAAAGATATAACTCTGTGAGATGAATTCACAGAACACAGAGCAGTTTCTCAGAAAGCTTCTTTCCAGTTTTGAACGGAAGATATTTCCTTTTTCACCATAGCCCTCTACGGGCTTCCAAATATCCCTTTGCCAATTCCACAAGAACAGCCTTAGCGAAAGGCTGCTTGAAGGGAAAGGTGTAACTCTGTGAGATGAATTCACAGAACACAGAGCAGTTTCTCAGAAAGCTTCTTTCCAGTTTTGAACGGAAGATATTTCCTTTTTCACCATAGCCCTCTATGGGCTTCCAAATATCCCTTTGCCAATTCCACAAGAACAGCCTTAGCGAAAGGCTGCTTGAAGGGAAACATGTAACTCTGTGAGATGAATTCACAGAACACAGAGCAGTTTCTCAGAAAGCTTTCCAGTTTTGAACGGAAGATATTTCCTTTTTCAATATAGCCCTCTATGGGCTTCCAAATATCCCGTTGCCAATTCCACAAGAACAGCTTAGCGAAAGGCTTCTTGAAGGGAAAGATGTAACTCTGTGAGATGAGTTCACAGAACACAGAGCAGTTTCTCAGAAAGCTTCTTTCCAGTTTTGAACGGAAGATATTTCCTTTTTCCCCATAGCTCTCTAAGGGCCTCCAAATATCCCTTTGCCAATTCCACAAGAACAGCCTTAGCGAAAGGCTGCTTGAAGGGAAACATGTAACTCTGTGAGATGAATTCACAGAACACAGAGCAGTTTCTCAAAAGCTTCTTTCCAGTTTTGAACGGAAGATATTTCCTTTTTCCCCATAGCCCTCTATGGGCTTCCAAATATCCCTTTGCCTATTCCACATGAACAGCCTTAGCGAAAGGCTGCTTGAAGGGAAAGATGTAACTCTGTGAGATGAATTCACAGAACACAGAGCCGTTTCTCAGAAATCTTCTTTCCAGGTTTGAACGGAAGATATTTCCTTTTTCACCATAGCCCTCTATGGGCTTCCAAATATCCCTTTGCCAATTCCACAAGAACAGCCTTAGCGAAAGGCTTCTTGAAGGGAAAGATGTAACTCTGTGAGATGAATTCACAGAACACAGAGCAGTTTCTCAGAAAGCTTCTTTCCAGTTTTGAACGGAAGATATTTCCTTTTTCCCCATAGCCCTCTATGGGCTTCCAAATATCCCGTTGCCAATTCCACAAGAACAGCCTTAGCGAAAGGCTGCTTGAAGGGAAACATGTAACTCTGTGAGATGAATTCACAGAACACAGAGCAGTTTCTCAGAAAGCTTCTTTCCAGTTTTGAACGGAAGATATTTCCTTTTTCACCATAGCCCTCTATGGGCTTCCAAATATCCCGTTGCCAATTCCACAAGAACAGCCTTAGCGAAAGGCTGCTTGAAAGGAAAGATGTAACTCTGTGAGATGAAATCACAGAACACAGAGCAATTTCTCAGAAAGCTTCTTTTCAGTTTTGAACGCAAGATATTTCCTTTTTCACTGTAGCCCTCCATGGGCTTCCAAATATCCCTTTGCCAATTTCACAAGAACAGCCTTAGCGAAAGGCTTCTTGAAGGGAAAGATGTAACTCTGTGAGATGAATTCACAGAACACAGAGCAGTTTCTCAGAAAGCTGCTTTTCAGTTTTGAACGGAAGATATTTCCTTTTTCCCCATAGCCCTCTATGGGCTTCCAAATATCCTTTTGCCAATTCCACAAGAACAGCCTTAGCGAAAGGCTGCTTGAAGGGAAAGATGTAACTCTGTGAGATGAATTGACAGAACACAGAGCAGTTTCTCAGAAAGCTTCTTTCCAGTTTTGAACGGAAGATATTTCCTTTTTCACCATAGCCCTCTACGGGCTTCCAAATATCCCTTTGCCAATTCCACAAGAACAGCCTTAGCGAAAGGCTGCTTGAAGGAAAAGATGTAACTCTGTGAGATGAATTCACAGAACACAGAGCAGTTTCTCAGAAAGCTTCTTTCCAGTTTTGAACGGAAGATATTTCCTTTTTCACCATAGCCCTCTAAGGGCTTCCAAATATCCCGTTGCCAATTCCACAAGAACAGCCTTAGCGAAAGGCTGCTTGAAGGGAAACATGTAACTCTGTGAGATGAATTCACAGAACACAGAGCAGTTTCTCAGAAAGCTTCTTTCCAGTTTTGAACGGAAGATATTTCCTTTTTCACCATAGCCCTCTATGGGCTTCCAAATATCCCTTTGCCAATTCCACAAGAACAGCCTTAGCGAAAGGCTGCTTGAAAGGAAAGATGTAACTCTGTGAGATGAATTCACAGAACACAGAGCAGTTTCTCAGAAAGCTTCTTTTCAGTTTTGAATGCTAGATATTACCTTTTTCACTGTAGCCCTCTATGGGCTTCCAAATATCCCTTTGCCAATTCCACAAGAACAGCCTTAGCGAAAGGCTGCTTGAAGGGAAAGATGTAACTCTGTGAGATGAATTCACAGAACACAGAGCAGTTTCTCAGAAATCTTCTTTCCAGGTTTGAACGGAAGATATTTCCTTTTTCACCATAGCCCTCTATGGGCTTCCAAATATCCCTTTGCCAATTCCACAAGAACAGCCTTAGCGAAAGGCTTCTTGAAGGGAAAGATGTAACTCTGTGAGATGAATTCACAGAACACAGAGCAGTTTCTCAGAAAGCTTCTTTCCAGTTTTGAACGGATGATATTTCCTTTTTCACTGTAGCCCTCTATGGGCTTCCAAATATCCCTTTGCAAATTCCACAAGAACAGCCTTAGCGAAAGGCTTCTTGAAGGGAAAGATGTAACTCTGTGAGATGAATTCACAGAACACAGAGAAGATTCTCAGAAAACTTCTTTCAAGTTTTGAACGGAAGATATTTCGTTTTTCCCATAGCCCTCTATGGGCTTCCAAATATCCCGTTGCCAATTCCCCAAGAACAGCCTTAGCGAAAGGCTGCTTGAAGGGAAACATGTAACTCTGTGAGATGAATTCACAGAACACAGAGCAGTTTCTCAGAAAGCTTCTTTCCAGTTTTGAACGGAAGATATTTCCTTTTTCACCATAGCCCTCTATGGGCTTCCAAATATCCCTTTGCCAATTCCACAAGAACAGCCTTAGCGAAAGGCTGCTTGAAAGGAAAGATGTAACTCTGTGAGATGAATTCACAGAACACAGAGCAGTTTCTCAGAAAGCTTCTTTTCAGTTTTGAAAGCAAGATATTTCCTTTTTCAACGTAGCCCTCTATGGGCTTCCAAATATCCCTTTGCCAATTCCACAAGAACAGCCTTAGCGAAAGGCTTCTTGAAGGGAAAGATGTAACTCTGTGAGATGAATTCACAGAACATAGAGAAGTTTCTCAGAAAGCTTCCTTTCAGTTTTGAACAGAAGATATTTCCTTTTTCCCCATAGCCCTCTACGGGCTTCCAAATATCCTTTTCCCAATTCCACAAGAACAGCCTTAGCGAAAGGCTGCTTGAAGGGAAAGATGTAACTCTGTGAGATGAATTCACAGAACACAGAGCAGTTTCTCAGAAAGCTTCTTTCCAGTTTTGAACGGAAGATATTTCCTTTTTCCCCATAGCCCTCTATGGGCTTCCAAATATCCCTTTGCCAATTCCACAAGAACAGCCTTAGCGAAAGGCTGCTTGAAGGGAAACATGTAACTCTGTGAGATGAATTCACAGAACACAGAGCAGTTTCTCAGAAAGCTTCTTTCCAGTTTTGAACGGAAGATATTTCCTTTTTCCCCATAGCCCTCTATGGGCTTCCAAATATCCCGTTGCCAATTCCACAAGAACAGCCTTAGCGAAAGGCTGCTTGAAGGGAAACATGTAACTCTGTGAGATGAATTCACAGAACACAGAGCAGTTTCTCAGAAAGCTTCTTTCCAGTTTTGAACGGAAGATATTTCCTTTTTCACCATAGCCCTCTATGGGCTTCCAAATATCCCGTTGCCAATTCCACAAGAACAGCCTTAGCGAAAGGCTGCTTGAAAGGAAAGATGTAACTCTGTGAGATGAATTCACAGAACACAGAGCAGTTTCTCAGAAAGCTTCTTTTCAGTTTTGAATGCTAGATATTACCTTTTTCACTGTAGCCCTCTATGGGCTTCCAAATATCCCTTTGCCAATTCCACAAGAACAGCCTTAGCGAAAGGCTGCTTGAAGGGAAAGATGTAACTCTGTGAGATGAATTCACAGAACACAGAGCAGTTTCTCAGAAATCTTCTTTCCAGGTTTGAACGGAAGATATTTCCTTTTTCCCCATAGCCCTCTATGGGCTTCCAAATATCCCTTTGCCAATTCCACAAGAACAGCCTTAGCGAAAGGCTTCTTGAAGGGAAAGATGTAACTCTGTGAGATGAATTCACAGAACACAGAGCAGTTTCTCAGAAAGCTTCTTTCCAGTTTTGAACGGATGATATTTCCTTTTTCACTGTAGCCCTCTATGGGCTTCCAAATATCCCTTTGCAAATTCCACAAGAACAGCCTTAGCGAAAGGCTTCTTGAAGGGAAAGATGTAACTCTGTGAGATGAATTCACAGAACACAGAGAAGTTTCTCAGAAAACTTCTTTCAAGTTTTGAACGGAAGATATTTCGTTTTTCCCATAGCCCTCTATGGGCTTCCAAATATCCCGTTGCCAATTCCCCAAGAACAGCCTTAGCGAAAGGCTGCTTGAAGGGAAACATGTAACTCTGTGAGATGAATTGACAGAACACAGAGCAGTTTCTCAGAAAGCTTCTTTCCAGTTTTGAACGGAAGATATTTCCTTTTTCACCATAGCCCTCTATGGGCTTCCAAATATCCCGTTGCCAATTACACAAGAACAGCCTTAGCGAAAGGCTGCTTGAAAGGAAAGATGTAACTCTGTGAGATGAATTCACAGAACACAGAGCAGTTTCTCAGAAAGCTTCTTTCCAGTTTTGAACGGAAGATATTTCCTTTTTCCCCATAGCTCTCTATGGGCTTCCAAATATCCCTTTGCCAATTCCACAAGAACAGCCTTAGCGAAAGGCTGCTTGAAGGGAAAGATGTAACTCTGTGAGATGAATTCACAGAACACAGAGCAGTTTCTCAGAAATCTTCTTTCCAGGTTTGAACGGAAGATATTTCCTTTTTCACCATAGCCCTCTATGGGCTTCCAAATATCCCTTTGCCAATTCCACAAGAACAGCCTTAGCGAAAGGCTTCTTGAAGGGAAAGATGTAACTCTGTGAGATGAATTCACAGAACACAGAGCAGTTTCTCAGAAAGCTTCTTTCCAGTTTTGAACGGATGATATTTCCTTTTTCACTGTAGCCCTCTATGGGCTTCCAAATATCCCTTTGCCAATTCCACAAGAACAGACTTAGCGAAAGGCTTCTTGAAGGGAAAGATGTAACTCTGTGAGATGAATTCACAGAACACAGAGCAGTTTCTCAGAAAGCTTCTTTCCAGTTTTGAACGGAAGATATTTCCTTTTTCACCATAGCCCTCTACGGGCTTCCAAATATCCCTTTGCCAATTCCACAAGAACAGCCTTAGCGAAAGGCTGCTTGAAGGGAAAGATGTCACTCTGTGAGATGAATTCACAGAACACAGAGCAGTTTCTCAGAAAGCTTCTTTCCAGTTTTGAACGGAAGATATTTCCTTTTTCACCATAGCCCTCTATGGGCTTCCAAATATCCCGTTGCCAATTCCACAAGAACAGCCTTAGCGAAAGGCTGCTTGAAGGGAAACATGTAACTCTGTGAGATGAATTCACAGAACACAGAGCAGTTTTTCAGAAAGCTTCTTTCCAGTTTTGAACGGAAGATATTTCCTTTTTCCCCATAGCTCTCTATGGGCTTCCAAATATCCCTTTGCCAATTCCACAAGAACAGCCTTAGCGAAAGGCTGCTTGAAGGGAAAGATGTAACTCTGTGAGATGAATTCACAGAACACAGAGCAGTTTCTCAGAAAGCTTCTTTCCAGTTTTGAACGGAAGATATTTCCTTTTTCCCCATAGCTCTCTATGGGCTTCCAAATATCCCTTTGCCAATTCCACAAGAACAGCCTTAGCGAAAGGCTGCTTGAAGGGAAACATGTAACTCTGTGAGATGAATTCACAGAACACAGAGCAGTTTCTCAGAAAGCTTCTTTCCAGTTTTGAACGGAAGATATTTCCTTTTTCCCCATAGCCCTCTATGGGCTTCCAAATATCCCTTTGCCAATTCCACATGAACAGCCTTAGCGAAAGGCTGCTTGAAGGGAAAGATGTAACTCTGTGAGATGAATTCACAGAACACAGAGCAGTTTCTCAGAAAGCTTCTTTCCAGTTTTGAACGGAAGATATTTCCTTTTTCACCATAGCCCTCTACGGGCTTCCAAATATCCCTTTGCCAATTCCACAAGAACAGCCTTAGCGAAAGGCTGCTTGAAGGGAAAGATGTAACTCTGTGAGATGAATTCACAGAACACAGAGCAGTTTCTCAGAAAGCTTCTTTCCAGTTTTGAACGGAAGATATTTCCTTTTTCACCGTAGCCCTCTAAGGGCTTCCAAATATCCCGTTGCCAATTCCACAAGAACAGCCTTAGCGAAAGGCTGCTTGAAGGGAAACATGTAACTCTGTGAGATGAATTCACAGAACACAGAGCAGTTTCTCAGAAAGCTTCTTTCCAGTTTTGAACGGAAGATATTTCCTTTTTCACTATAGCCCTCTATGGGCTTCCAAATATCCCTTTGCCAATTCCACAAGAACAGCCTTAGCGAAAGGCTGCTTGAAAGGAAAGATGTAACTCTGTGAGATGAATTCACAGAACACAGAGCAGTTTCTCAGAAAGCTTCTTTTCAGTTTTGAACGCAAGATATTTCCTTTTTCACTGTAGCCCTCTATGGGCTTCCAAATATCCCTTTGCCAATTCCACAAGAACAGCCTTAGCGAAAGGCTGCTTGAAGGGAAAGATGTAACTCTGTGAGATGAATTCACAGAACACAGAGAAGTTTCTCAGAAATCTTCTTTTCAGTTTTGAACGGAAGATATTTCCTTTTTCCCCATAGCCCTCTATGGGCTTCCAAATATCCTTTTGCCAATTCCACAAGAACAGCCTTAGCGAAAGGCTGCTTGAAGGGAAAGATATAACTCTGTGAGATGAATTCACAGAACACAGAGCAGTTTCTCAGAAAGCTTCTTTCCAGTTTTGAACGGAAGATATTTCCTTTTTCACCATAGCCCTCTACGGGCTTCCAAATATCCCTTTGCCAATTCCACAAGAACAGCCTTAGCGAAAGGCTGCTTGAAGGGAAAGGTGTAACTCTGTGAGATGAATTCACAGAACACAGAGCAGTTTCTCAGAAAGCTTCTTTCCAGTTTTGAACGGAAGATATTTCCTTTTTCACCATAGCCCTCTATGGGCTTCCAAATATCCCTTTGCCAATTCCACAAGAACAGCCTTAGCGAAAGGCTGCTTGAAGGGAAACATGTAACTCTGTGAGATGAATTCACAGAACACAGAGCAGTTTCTCAGAAAGCTTTCCAGTTTTGAACGGAAGATATTTCCTTTTTCAATATAGCCCTCTATGGGCTTCCAAATATCCCGTTGCCAATTCCACAAGAACAGCTTAGCGAAAGGCTTCTTGAAGGGAAAGATGTAACTCTGTGAGATGAGTTCACAGAACACAGAGCAGTTTCTCAGAAAGCTTCTTTCCAGTTTTGAACGGAAGATATTTCCTTTTTCCCCATAGCTCTCTAAGGGCCTCCAAATATCCCTTTGCCAATTCCACAAGAACAGCCTTAGCGAAAGGCTGCTTGAAGGGAAACATGTAACTCTGTGAGATGAATTCACAGAACACAGAGCAGTTTCTCAAAAGCTTCTTTCCAGTTTTGAACGGAAGATATTTCCTTTTTCCCCATAGCCCTCTATGGGCTTCCAAATATCCCTTTGCCTATTCCACATGAACAGCCTTAGCGAAAGGCTGCTTGAAGGGAAAGATGTAACTCTGTGAGATGAATTCACAGAACACAGAGCCGTTTCTCAGAAATCTTCTTTCCAGGTTTGAACGGAAGATATTTCCTTTTTCACCATAGCCCTCTATGGGCTTCCAAATATCCCTTTGCCAATTCCACAAGAACAGCCTTAGCGAAAGGCTTCTTGAAGGGAAAGATGTAACTCTGTGAGATGAATTCACAGAACACAGAGCAGTTTCTCAGAAAGCTTCTTTCCAGTTTTGAACGGAAGATATTTCCTTTTTCCCCATAGCCCTCTATGGGCTTCCAAATATCCCGTTGCCAATTCCACAAGAACAGCCTTAGCGAAAGGCTGCTTGAAGGGAAACATGTAACTCTGTGAGATGAATTCACAGAACACAGAGCAGTTTCTCAGAAAGCTTCTTTCCAGTTTTGAACGGAAGATATTTCCTTTTTCACCATAGCCCTCTATGGGCTTCCAAATATCCCGTTGCCAATTCCACAAGAACAGCCTTAGCGAAAGGCTGCTTGAAAGGAAAGATGTAACTCTGTGAGATGAAATCACAGAACACAGAGCAATTTCTCAGAAAGCTTCTTTTCAGTTTTGAACGCAAGATATTTCCTTTTTCACTGTAGCCCTCCATGGGCTTCCAAATATCCCTTTGCCAATTTCACAAGAACAGCCTTAGCGAAAGGCTTCTTGAAGGGAAAGATGTAACTCTGTGAGATGAATTCACAGAACACAGAGCAGTTTCTCAGAAAGCTGCTTTTCAGTTTTGAACGGAAGATATTTCCTTTTTCCCCATAGCCCTCTATGGGCTTCCAAATATCCTTTTGCCAATTCCACAAGAACAGCCTTAGCGAAAGGCTGCTTGAAGGGAAAGATGTAACTCTGTGAGATGAATTGACAGAACACAGAGCAGTTTCTCAGAAAGCTTCTTTCCAGTTTTGAACGGAAGATATTTCCTTTTTCACCATAGCCCTCTACGGGCTTCCAAATATCCCTTTGCCAATTCCACAAGAACAGCCTTAGCGAAAGGCTGCTTGAAGGAAAAGATGTAACTCTGTGAGATGAATTCACAGAACACAGAGCAGTTTCTCAGAAAGCTTCTTTCCAGTTTTGAACGGAAGATATTTCCTTTTTCACCATAGCCCTCTAAGGGCTTCCAAATATCCCGTTGCCAATTCCACAAGAACAGCCTTAGCGAAAGGCTGCTTGAAGGGAAACATGTAACTCTGTGAGATGAATTCACAGAACACAGAGCAGTTTCTCAGAAAGCTTCTTTCCAGTTTTGAACGGAAGATATTTCCTTTTTCACCATAGCCCTCTATGGGCTTCCAAATATCCCTTTGCCAATTCCACAAGAACAGCCTTAGCGAAAGGCTGCTTGAAAGGAAAGATGTAACTCTGTGAGATGAATTCACAGAACACAGAGCAGTTTCTCAGAAAGCTTCTTTTCAGTTTTGAATGCTAGATATTACCTTTTTCACTGTAGCCCTCTATGGGCTTCCAAATATCCCTTTGCCAATTCCACAAGAACAGCCTTAGCGAAAGGCTGCTTGAAGGGAAAGATGTAACTCTGTGAGATGAATTCACAGAACACAGAGCAGTTTCTCAGAAATCTTCTTTCCAGGTTTGAACGGAAGATATTTCCTTTTTCACCATAGCCCTCTATGGGCTTCCAAATATCCCTTTGCCAATTCCACAAGAACAGCCTTAGCGAAAGGCTTCTTGAAGGGAAAGATGTAACTCTGTGAGATGAATTCACAGAACACAGAGCAGTTTCTCAGAAAGCTTCTTTCCAGTTTTGAACGGATGATATTTCCTTTTTCACTGTAGCCCTCTATGGGCTTCCAAATATCCCTTTGCAAATTCCACAAGAACAGCCTTAGCGAAAGGCTTCTTGAAGGGAAAGATGTAACTCTGTGAGATGAATTCACAGAACACAGAGAAGTTTCTCAGAAAACTTCTTTCAAGTTTTGAACGGAAGATATTTCGTTTTTCCCATAGCCCTCTATGGGCTTCCAAATATCCCGTTGCCAATTCCCCAAGAACAGCCTTAGCGAAAGGCTGCTTGAAGGGAAACATGTAACTCTGTGAGATGAATTCACAGAACACAGAGCAGTTTCTCAGAAAGCTTCTTTCCAGTTTTGAACGGAAGATATTTCCTTTTTCACCATAGCCCTCTATGGGCTTCCAAATATCCCTTTGCCAATTCCACAAGAACAGCCTTAGCGAAAGGCTGCTTGAAAGGAAAGATGTAACTCTGTGAGATGAATTCACAGAACACAGAGCAGTTTCTCAGAAAGCTTCTTTTCAGTTTTGAAAGCAAGATATTTCCTTTTTCAACGTAGCCCTCTATGGGCTTCCAAATATCCCTTTGCCAATTCCACAAGAACAGCCTTAGCGAAAGGCTTCTTGAAGGGAAAGATGTAACTCTGTGAGATGAATTCACAGAACATAGAGAAGTTTCTCAGAAAGCTTCCTTTCAGTTTTGAACAGAAGATATTTCCTTTTTCCCCATAGCCCTCTACGGGCTTCCAAATATCCTTTTCCCAATTCCACAAGAACAGCCTTAGCGAAAGGCTGCTTGAAGGGAAAGATGTAACTCTGTGAGATGAATTCACAGAACACAGAGCAGTTTCTCAGAAAGCTTCTTTCCAGTTTTGAACGGAAGATATTTCCTTTTTCCCCATAGCCCTCTATGGGCTTCCAAATATCCCTTTGCCAATTCCACAAGAACAGCCTTAGCGAAAGGCTGCTTGAAGGGAAACATGTAACTCTGTGAGATGAATTCACAGAACACAGAGCAGTTTCTCAGAAAGCTTCTTTCCAGTTTTGAACGGAAGATATTTCCTTTTTCACCATAGCCCTCTATGGGCTTCCAAATATCCCGTTGCCAATTCCACAAGAACAGCCTTAGCGAAAGGCTTCTTGAAGGGAAAGATGTAACTCTGTGAGGTGAATTCACAGAACACAGAGCAGTTTCTCAGAAAGCTTCTTTCCAGTTTTGAACGGAAGATATTTCCTTTTTCCCCATAGCCCTCTATGGGCTTCCTAATATCCCTTTGCAAATTCCACAAGAACAGCCTTAGCGAAAGGCTGCTTGAAGGGAAAGATGTAACTCTGTGAGATGAATTCACAGAACACAGAGCAGTTTCTCAGAAAGCTTCTTTCCAGTTTTGAACGGAAGATATTTCCTTTTTCCCCATAGCCCTCTATGGGCTTCCAAATATCCCGTTGCCAATTCCACAAGAACAGCCTTAGCGAAAGGCTGCTTGAAGGGAAACATGTAACTCTGTGAGATGAATTCACAGAACACAGAGCAGTTTCTCAGAAAGCTTCTTTCCAGTTTTGAACGGAAGATATTTCCTTTTTCACCATAGCCCTCTATGGGCTTCCAAATATCCCGTTGCCAATTCCACAAGAACAGCCTTAGCGAAAGGCTGCTTGAAAGGAAAGATGTAACTCTGTGAGATGAAATCACAGAACACAGAGCAGTTTATCAGAAAGCTTCTTTTCAGTTTTGAACGCAAGATATTTCCTTTTTCACTGTAGCCCTCTATGGGCTTCCAAATATCCCTTTGCCAATTTCACAAGAACAGCCTTAGCGAAAGGCTTCTTGAAGGGAAAGATGTAACTCTGTGAGATGAATTCACAGAACACAGAGCAGTTTCTCAGAAAGCTTCTTTCCAGTTTTGAACGGAAGATATTTCCTTTTTCACCATAGCCCTCTACGGGCTTCCAAATATCCCTTTGCCAATTCCACAAGAACAGCCTTAGCGAAAGGCTGCTTGAAGGGAAAGATGTAACTCTGTGAGATGAATTCACAGAACACAGAGCAGTTTCTCTGAAATCTTCTTTCCAGGTTTGAACGGAAGATATTTCCTTTTTCACCATAGCCCTCTATGGGCTTCCAAATATCCCTTTGCCAATTCCACAAGAACAGCCTTAGCGAAAGGCTTCTTGAAGGGAAAGATGTAACTCTGTGAGATGAATTCACAGAACACAGAGCAGTTTCTCAGAAAGCTTCTTTCCAGTTTTGAACGGATGATATTTCCTTTTTCACTGTAGCCCTCTATGGGCTTCCAAATATCCCTTTGCCAATTCCACAAGAACAGCCTTAGCGAAAGGCTTCTTGAAGGGAAAGATGTAACTCTGTGAGATGAATTCACAGAACACAGAGAAGTTTCTCAGAAAACTTCTTTCAAGTTTTGAACGGAAGATATTTCGTTTTTCCCATAGCCCTCTATGGGCTTCCAAATATCCCGTTGCCAATTCCCCAAGAACAGCCTTAGCGAAAGGCTGCTTGAAGGGAAACATGTAACTCTGTGAGATGAATTGACAGAACACAGAGCAGTTTCTCAGAAAGCTTCTTTCCAGTTTTGAACGGAAGATATTTCCTTTTTCACCATAGCCCTCTATGGGCTTCCAAATATCCCGTTGCCAATTACACAAGAACAGCCTTAGCGAAAGGCTGCTTGAAAGGAAAGATGTAACTCTGTGAGATGAATTCACAGAACACAGAGCAGTTTCTCAGAAATCTTCTTTTCAGTTTTGAACGCAAGATATTTCCTTTTTCACTGTAGCCCTCTATGGGCTTCCAAATATCCCTTTGCCAATTCCACAAGAACAGCCTTAGCGAAAGGCTTCTTGAAGGGAAAGATGTAACTCTGTGAGATGAATTCACAGAACATAGAGAAGTTTCTCAGAAAGCTTCCTTTCAGTTTTGAACGGAAGATATTTCCTTTTTCCCCATAGCCCTCTACGGGCTTCCAAATATCCTTTTCCCAATTACACAAGAACAGCCTTAGCGAAAGGCTTCTTGAAGGGAAAGATGTAACTCTGTGAGGTGAATTCACAGAACACAGAGCAGTTTCTCAGCAAGCTTCTTTACAGTTTTGAACGGAAGATATTTCCTTTTTCACCATAGCCCTCTATGGGCTTCCAAATATCCCGTTGCCAATTCCACAAGAACAGCCTTAGCGAAAGGCTGCTTGAAGGGAAACATGTAACTCTGTGAGATGAATTCACAGAACACAGAGCAGTTTCTCAGAAAGCTTCTTTCCAGGTTTGAACGGAAGATATTTCCTTTTTCACCGTAGCCCTCTATGGGCTTCCAAATATCCCTTTGCCAATTCCACAAGAACAGCCTTAGCGAAAGGCTTCTTGAAGGGAAAGATGTAACTCTGTGAGATGAATTCACAGAACACAGAGCAGTTTCTCAGAAAGCTTCTTTCCAGTTTTGAACGGAAGATATTTCCTTTTTCACTGTAGCCCTCTATGGGCTTCCAAATATCCCTTTGCCAATTCCACAAGAACAGCCTTAGCGAAAGGCTTCTTGAAGGGAAAGATGTAACTCTGTGAGATGAATTCACAGAACACAGAGCAGTTTCTCAGAAAGCTTCCTTTCAGTTTTGAACGGAAGATATTTCCTTTTTCCCCATAGCCCTCTACGGGCTTCCAAATATCCTTTTCCCAATTCCACAAGAACAGCCTTAGCGAAAGGCTGCTTTAAGGGAAAGATGTAACTCTGTGAGATGAATTCACAGAACACAGAGCAGTTTCTCAGAAAGCTTCTTTCCAGTTTTGAACGGAAGATATTTCCTTTTTCACCATAGCCCTCTACGGGCTTCCAAATATCCCTTTGCCAATTCCACAAGAAGAGACTTAGCGAAAGGCTGCTTGAAGGGAAAGATGTAACTCTGTGAGATGAATTCACAGAACACAGAGCAGTTTCTCAGAAAGCTTCTTTCCAGTTTTGAACGGAAGATATTTCCTTTTTCCCCATAGCCCTCTATGGGCTTCCAAATATCCCTTTCCCAATTCCACAAGAACAGCCTTAGCGAAAGGCTGCTTGAAGGGAAACATGTAACTCTGTGAGGTGAATTCACAGAACACAGAGCAGTTTCTCAGAAAGCTTCTTTCCAGTTTTGAACGGAAGATATTTCCTTTTTCACCATAGCCCTCTATGGGCTTCCAAATATCCCGTTGCCAATTCCACAAGAACAGCCTTAGCGAAAGGCTTCTTGAAGGGAAAGATGTAACTCTGTGAGGTGAATTCACAGAACACAGAGCAGTTTATCAGAAAGCTTCTTTTCAGTTTTGAACGCAAGATATTTCCTTTTTCACTGTAGCCCTCTATAGGCTTCCAAATATCCCTTTGCCAATTTCACAAGAACAGCCTTAGCGAAAGGCTTCTTGAAGGGAAAGATGTAACTCTGTGAGATGAATTCACAGAACACAGAGAAGTTTCTCAGAAAGCTGCTTTTCAGTTTTGAACGGAAGATATTTCCTTTTTCCCCATAGCCCTCTATGGGCTTCCAAATATCCTTTTTCCAATTCCACAAGAACAGGCTTAGCGAAAGGCTGCTTGAAGGGAAAGATGTAACTCTGTGAGATGAATTCACAGAACACAGAGCAGTTTCTCAGAAAGCTTCTTTCCAGTTTTGAACGGAAGATATTTCCTTTTTCACCATAGCCCTCTACGGGCTTCCAAATATCCCTTTGCCAATTCCACAAGAACAGCCTTAGCGAAAGGCTGCTTGAAGGGAAAGATGTAACTCTGTGAGATGAATTCACAGAACACAGAGCAGTTTCTCTGAAATCTTCTTTCCAGGTTTGAACGGAAGATATTTCCTTTTTCACCATAGCCCTCTATGGGCTTCCAAATATCCCTTTGCCAATTCCACAAGAACAGCCTTAGCGAAAGGCTTCTTGAAGGGAAAGATGTAACTCTGTGAGATGAATTCACAGAACACAGAGCAGTTTCTCAGAAAGCTTCTTTCCAGTTTTGAACGGATGATATTTCCTTTTTCACTGTAGCCCTCTATGGGCTTCCAAATATCCCTTTGCCAATTCCACAAGAACAGCCTTAGCGAAAGGCTTCTTGAAGGGAAAGATGTAACTCTGTGAGATGAATTCACAGAACACAGAGAAGTTTCTCAGAAAACTTCTTTCAAGTTTTGAACGGAAGATATTTCGTTTTTCCCATAGCCCTCTATGGGCTTCCAAATATCCCGTTGCCAATACCCCAAGAACAGCCTTAGCGAAAGGCTGCTTGAAGGGAAACATGTAACTCTGTGAGATGAATTGACAGAACACAGAGCAGTTTCTCAGAAAGCTTCTTTCCAGTTTTGAACGGAAGATATTTCCTTTTTCACCATAGCCCTCTATGGGCTTCCAAATATCCCGTTGCCAATTACACAAGAACAGCCTTAGCGAAAGGCTGCTTGAAAGGAAAGATGTAACTCTGTGAGATGAATTCACAGAACACAGAGCAGTTTCTCAGAAATCTTCTTTTCAGTTTTGAACGCAAGATATTTCCTTTTTCACTGTAGCCCTCTATGGGCTTCCAAATATCCCTTTGCCAATTCCACAAGAACAGCCTTAGCGAAAGGCTTCTTGAAGGGAAAGATGTAACTCTGTGAGATGAATTCACAGAACATAGAGAAGTTTCTCAGAAAGCTTCCTTTCAGTTTTGAACGGAAGATATTTCCTTTTTCCCCATAGCCCTCTACGGGCTTCCAAATATCCTTTTCCCAATTCCACAAGAACAGCCTTAGCGAAAGGCTGCTTGAAGGGAAAGATGTAACTCTGTGAGATGAATTCACAGAACACAGAGCAGTTTCTCAGAAAGCTTCTTTCCAGTTTTGAACGGAAGATATTTCCTTTTTCACCATAGCCCTCTACGGGCTTCCAAATATCCCTTTGCCAATTCCACAAGAAGAGACTTAGCGAAAGGCTGCTTGAAGGGAAAGATGTAACTCTGTGAGATGAATTCACAGAACACAGAGCAGTTTCTCAGAAAGCTTCTTTGCAGTTTTGAACGGAAGATATTTCCTTTTTCCCCTAGCCCTCTATGGGCTTCCAAATATCCCTTTGCCAATTCAACAAGAACAGCCTTAGCGAAAGGCTGCTTGAAGGGAAACATGTAACTCTGTGAGATGAATTCACAGAACACAGAGCAGTTTCTCAGAAAGCTTCTTTCCAGTTTTGAACGGAAGATATTTCCTTTTTCACCATAGCCCTCTATGGGCTTCCAAATATCCCGTTGCCAATTCCACAAGAACAGCCTTAGCGAAAGGCTTCTTGAAGGGAAAGATGTAACTCTGTGAGGTGAATTCACAGAACACAGAGCAGTTTCTCAGAAAGCTTCTTTCCAGTTTTGAACGGAAGATATTTCCTTTTTCCCCATAGCCCTCTATGGGCTTCCTAATATCCCTTTGCCAATTCCACAAGAACAGCCTTAGCGAAAGGCTGCTTGAAGGGAAAGATGTAACTCTGTGAGATGAATTCACAGAACACAGAGCAGTTTCTCAGAAAACTTCTTTCCAGTTTTGAACGGAAGATATTTCCTTTTTCCCCATAGCCCTCTATGGGCTTCCAAATATCCCGTTGCCAATTCCACAAGAACAGCCTTAGCGAAAGGCTGCTTGAAGGGAAACATGTAACTCTGTGAGATGAATTCACAGAACACAGAGCAGTTTCTCAGAAAGCTTCTTTCCAGTTTTGAACGGAAGATATTTCCTTTTTCACCATAGCCCTCTATGGGCTTCCAAATATCCCGTTGCCAATTCCACAAGAACAGCCTTAGCGAAAGGCTGCTTGAATGGAAAGATGTAACTCTATGAGATGAAATCAGAGAACACAGAGCAGTTTCTCAGAAAGCTTCTTTTCAGTTTTGAACGCAAGATATTTCCTTTTTCACTGTAGCCCTCTATGGGCTTCCAAATATCCCTTTGCCAATTTCACAAGAACAGCCTTAGCGAAAGGCTTCTTGAAGGGAAAGATGTAACTCTGTGAGATGAATTCACAGAACACAGAGAAGTTTCTCAGAAAGCTGCTTTTCAGTTTTGAACGGAAGATATTTCCTTTTTCCCCATAGCCCACTATGGGCTTCCAAATATCCTTTTGCCAATTCCACAAGAACAGCCTTAGCGAAAGGCTGCTTGAAGGGAAAGATGTAACTCTGTGAGATGAATTCACAGAACGCAGAGCAGTTTCTCAGAAAGCTTCTTTCCAGTTTTGAACGGAAGATATTTCCTTTTTCACCATAGCCCTCTATGGGCTTCCAAATATCCCGTTGCCAATTCCACAAGAACAGCCTTAGCGAAAGGCTTCTTGAAGGGAAAGATGTAACTCTGTGAGGAGAATTCACAGAACACAGAGCAGTTTCTCCGAAAGCTTCTTTCCAGTTTTGAACGGAAGATATTTCCTTTTTCCCCATAGCCCTCTATGGGCTTCCAAATATCCCTTTGCCAATTCCACAAGAACAGCCTTAGCGAAAGGCTGCTTGAAGGGAAAGATGTAACTCTGTGAGATGAATTCACAGAACACAGAGCAGTTTCTCAGAAAGCTTCTTTCCGGTTTTGAACGGAAGATATTTCCTTTTTCCCCATAGCCCTCTATGGGCTTCCAAATATCCCCTTGCCAATTCCACAAGAACAGCCTTAGCGAAAGGCTGCTTGACGGGAAAGATGTAACTCTATGAGATGAATTCACATAACACAGAGCAGTTTCTCAGAAATCTTCTTTCCAGGTTTGAACGGAAGATATTTCCTTTTTCACCATAGCCCTCTATGGGCTTCCAAATATCCCTTTGCCAATTCCACAAGAACAGCCTTAGCGAAAGGCTTCTTGAAGGGAAAGATGTAACTCTGTGAGATGAATTCACAGAACACAGAGCAGTTTCTCAGAAAGCTTCTTTCCAGTTTTGAACGGAAGATATTTCCTTTTTCACTGTAGCCCTCTATGGGCTTCCAAATATCCCTTTGCCAATTCCACAAGAACAGCCTTAGCGAAAGGCTTCTTGAAGGGAAAGATGTAACTCTGTGAGATGAATTCACAGAACACAGAGCAGTTTCTCAGAAAGCTTCTTTCCAGTTTTGAACGGAAGATATTTCCTTTTTCCCCAT
This sequence comes from Chlorocebus sabaeus, assembly GCF_047675955.1. NCBI lineage: Eukaryota > Metazoa > Chordata > Mammalia > Primates > Cercopithecidae > Chlorocebus > Chlorocebus sabaeus. The sequence goes on along the minus strand of NW_027327703.1, from coordinate 2,028,847 downwards.
AGCCCTCTATGGGCTTCCAAATATCCCTTTGCCAATTCCACAAGAACAGCCTTAGCGAAAGGCTGCTTGAAGGGAAAGATGTAACTCTGTGAGATGAATTCACAGAACACAGAGCAGTTTCTCAGAAATCTTCTTTCCAGGTTTGAACGGAAGATATTTCCTTTTTCACCATAGCCCTCTATGGGCTTCCAAATATCCCTTTGCCAATTCCACAAGAACAGCCTTAGCGAAAGGCTTCTTGAAGGGAAAGATGTAACTCTGTGAGATGAATTCACAGAACACAGAGCAGTTTCTCAGAAAGCTTCTTTCCAGTTTTGAACGGATGGTATTTCCTTTTTCACTGTAGCCCTCTATGGGCTTCCAAATATCCCTTTGCCAATTCCACAAGAACAGCCTTAGCGAAAGGCTTCTTGAAGGGAAAGATGTAACTCTTTGAGATGAATTCACAGAACACAGAGAAGTTTCTCAGAAAACTTCTTTCAAGTTTTGACGGAAGATATTTCGTTTTTCCCATAGCCCTCTATGGGCTTCCAAATATCCCGTTGCCAATTCCCCAAGAACAGCCTTAGCGAAAGGCTGCTTGAAGGGAAAGATGTAACTCTGTGAGATGAATTCACAGAACACAGAGCAGTTGCTCAGAAAGCTTCTTTCCAGTTTTGAACGGAAGATATTTCCTTTTTCCCCGTAGCCCTCTATGGGCTTCCAAATATCCCGTTGTCAATTCCACAAGAACAGCCTTAGCGAAAGGCTGCTTGAAGGGAAACATGTAACTCTGTGAGATGAATTCACAGAACACAGAGCAGTTTCTCAGAAAGCTTCTTTCCAGTTTTGAACGGAAGATATTTCCTTTTTCACCATAGCCCTCTATGGGCTTCCAAATATCCCGTTGCCAATTCCACAAGAACAGCCTTAGCGAAAGGCTGCTTGAAAGGAAAGATGTAACTCTGTGAGATGAATTCACAGATCACAGAGCAGTTTCTCAGAAAGCTTCTTTTCAGTTTTGAACGCAAGATATTACCTTTTTCACTGTAGCCCTCTATGGGCTTCCAAATATCCCTTTGCCAATTCCACAAGAACAGCCTTAGCGAAAGGCTTCTTGAAGGGAAAGATGTAACTCTGTGAGGTGAATTCACAGAACATAGAGAAGTTTCTCAGAAAGCTTCTTTTCAGTTTTGAACGGAAGATATTTCCTTTTTCCCCATAGCCCTCTACGGGCTTCCAAATATCCTTTTCCCAATTCCACAAGAACAGCCTTAGCGAAAGGCTGCTTGAAGGGAAAGATGTAACTCTGTGAGATGAATTCACAGAACACAGAGCAGTTTCTCAGAAAGCTTCTTTCCAGTTTTGAACGGAAGATATTTCCTTTTTCACCATAGCCCTCTACGGGCTTCCAAATATCCCTTTGCCAATTCCACAAGAAGAGCCTTAGCGAAAGGCTGCTTGAAGGGAAAGATGTAACTCTGTGAGATGAATTCACAGAACACAGAGCAGTTTCTCAGAAAGCTTCTTTCCAGTTTTGAACGGAAGATATTTCCTTTTTCACCATAGCCCTCTATGGGCTTCCAAATATCCCGTTGCCAATTCCACAAGAACAGCCTTAGCGAAAGGCTGCTTGAAGGGAAACATGTAACTCTGTGAGATGAATTCACAGAACACAGAGCAGTTTCTCAGAAAGCTTCTTTCCAGTTTTGAACGGAAGATATTTCCTTTTTCACCATAGCCCTCTATGGGCTTCCAAATATCCCGTTGCCAATTCCACAAGAACAGCCTTAGCGAAAGGCTGCTTGAAAGTAAAGATGTAACTCTGTGAGATGAATTCACAGAACACAGAGCAGTTTCTCAGAAAGCTTTTTATCAGTTTTGAACGCAAGATATTTCCTTTTTCACTGTAGCCCTCTATGGGCTTCCAAATATCCCTTTGCCAATTCCACAAGAACAGCCTTAGCGAAAGGCTTCTTGAAGGGAAAGATGTAACTCTGTGAGATGAATTCACAGAACACAGAGAAGTTTCTCAGGAAGCTTCTTTTCAGTTTTGAACGGAAGATATTTCCTTTTTCACCATAGCCCTCTAAGGGCTTCCAAATATCCCGTTGACAATTCCACAAGAACAGCCTTAGCGAAAGGCTGCTTGAAGGGAAAGATGTAACTCTGTGAGATGAATTCACAGAACACAGAGCAGTTTCTCAGAAAGCTTCTTTCCAGTTTTGAACGGAAGATATTTCCTTTTTCACCATAGCCCTCTATGGGCTTCCAAATATCCCGTTGCCAATTCCACAAGAACAGCCTTAGCGAAAGGCTTCTTGAAGGGAAAGATGTAACTCTGTGAGGTGAATTCACAGAACACAGAGCAGTTTCTCAGAAAGCTTCTTTCCAGTTTTGAACGGAAGATATTTCCTTTTTCCCCATAGCCCTCTATGGGCTTCCAAATATCCCTTTGCCAATTCCACAAGAACAGCCTTAGCGAAAGGCTGCTTGAAAGGAAAGATGTAACTCTGTGAGATGAATTCACAGAACACAGAGCAGTTTCTCAGAAAGCTTCTTTCCGGTTTTGAACGGAAGATATTTCCTTTTTCCCCATAGCCCTCTATGGGCTTCCAAATATCCCTTTGCCAATTCCACAAGAACAGCCTTAGCGAAAGGCTGCTTGAAGGGAAAGATGTAACTCTGTGAGATGAATTCACAGAACAAAGAGCAGTTTCTCAGAAATCTTCTTTCCAGGTTTGAACAGAAGATATTTCCTTTTTCACCATAGCCCTCTATGGGCTTCCAAATATCCCTTTGCCAATTCCACAAGAACAGCCTTAGCGAAAGGCTTCTTGAAGGGAAAGATGTAACTCTGTGAGATGAATTCACAGAACACAGAGCAGTTTCTCAGAAAGCTTCTTTCCAGTTTTGAACGGAAGATATTTCCTTTTTCACTGTAGCCCTCTATGGGCTTCCAAATATCCCTTTGCCAATTCCACAAGAACAGCCTTAGCGAAAGGCTTCTTGAAGGGAAAGATGTAACTCTGTGAGATGAATTCACAGAACACAGAGCAGTTTCTCAGAAAGCTTCTTTCCAGTTTTGAACGGAAGATATTTCCTTTTTCACCATAGCCCTCTATGGGCTTCCAAATATCCCGCTGCCAATTCCAAAAGAACAGCCTTAGCGAAAGGCTTCTTGAAGGGAAAGATGTAACACTGTGAGGTGAATTCACGAACACAGAGCAGTTTCTCAGAAAGCTTCTTTTCAGTTTTGAACGGAAGATATTTCCTTTTTCCCCATAGCCCTCTATGGGCTTCCAAATATCCCTTTGCCAATTCCACAAGAACAGCCTTAGCGAAAGGCTGCTTGAAGGGAAAGATGTAACTCTGTGAGATGAATTCACAGAACACAGAGCAGTTTCTCAGAAAGCTTCTTTCCAGTTTTGAACGGAAGATATTTCCTTTTTCCCAATAGCCCTCTATGGGCTTCCAAATATCCCTTTGCCAATTCCACAAGAACAGCCTTAGCGAAAGGCTGCTTGAAGGGAAAGATGTAACTCTGTGAGATGAATTCACAGAACACAGAGCAGTTTCTCAGAAAGCTTCTTTTCAGTTTTGAACGCAAGATATTTCCTTTTTCACTGTAGCCCTCTATGGGCTTCCAAATATCCCTTTGCCAATTCCACAAGAACAGCCTTAGCGAAAGGCTTCTTGAAGGGAAAGATGTAACTCTGTGAGATGAATTCACAGAACACAGAGAAGTTTCTCAGGAAGCTTCTTTTCAGTTTTGAACGGAAGATATTTCCTTTTTCACCATAGCCCTCTATGGGCTTCCAAATATCCCGTTGACAATTCCACAAGAACAGCCTTAGCGAAAGGCTGCTTGAAGGGAAAGATGTAACTCTGTGAGATGAATTCACAGAACACAGAGCAGTTTCTCAGAAAGCTTCTTTCCAGTTTTGAACGGAAGATATTTCCTTTTTCACCATAGCCCTCTATGGGCTTCCAAATATCCCGTTGCCAATTCCACAAGAACAGCCTTAGCGAAAGGCTTCTTGAAGGGAAAGATGTAACTCTGTGAGGTGAATTCACAGAACACAGAGCAGTTTCTCAGAAAGCTTCTTTCCAGTTTTGAACGGAAGATATTTCCTTTTTCCCCATAGCCCTCTATGGGCTTCCAAATATCCCTTTGCCAATTCCACAAGAACAGCCTTAGCGAAAGGCTGCTTGAAGGGAAAGATGTAACTCTGTGAGATGAATTCACAGAACACAGAGCAGTTTCTCAGAAAGCTTCTTTCCGGTTTTGAACGGAAGATATTTCCTTTTTCCCCATAGCCCTCTATGGGCTTCCAAATATCCCTTTGCCAATTCCACAAGAACAGCCTTAGCGAAAGGCTGCTTGAAGGGAAAGATGTAACTCTGTGAGATGAATTCACAGAACAAAGAGCAGTTTCTCAGAAATCTTCTTTCCAGGTTTGAACGGAAGATATTTCCTTTTTCACCATAGCCCTCTATGGGCTTCCAAATATCCCTTTGCCAATTCCACAAGAACAGCCTTAGCGAAAGGCTTCTTGAAGGGAAAGATGTAACTCTGTGAGATGAATTCACAGAACACAGAGCAGTTTCTCAGAAAGCTTCTTTCCAGTTTTGAACGGAAGATATTTCCTTTTTCACTGTAGCCCTCTATGGGCTTCCAAATATCCCTTTGCCAATTCCACAAGAACAGCCTTAGCGAAAGGCTTCTTGAAGGGAAAGATGTAACTCTGTGAGATGAATTCACAGAACACAGAGCAGTTTCTCAGAAAGCTTCTTTCCAGTTTTGAACGGAAGATATTTCCTTTTTCACCATAGCCCTCTATGGGCTTCCAAATATCCCGCTGCCAATTCCAAAAGAACAGCCTTAGCGAAAGGCTTCTTGAAGGGAAAGATGTAACTCTGTGAGCTGAATTCACGAACACAGAGCAGTTTCTCAGAAAGCTTCTTTTCAGTTTTGAACGGAAGATATTTCCTTTTTCCCCATAGCCCTCTATGGGCTTCCAAATATCCCTTTGCCAATTCCACAAGAACAGCCTTAGCGAAAGGCTGCTTGAAGGGAAAGATGTAACTCTGTGAGATGAATTCACAGAACACAGAGCAGTTTCTCAGAAAGCTTCTTTCCAGTTTTGAACGGAAGATATTTCCTTTTTCCCCATAGCCCTCTATGGGCTTCCAAATATCCCTTTGCCAATTCCACAAGAACAGCCTTAGCGAAAGGCTGCTTGAAGGGAAAGATGTAACTCTGTGAGATGAATTCACAGAACACAGAGCAGTTTCTCAGAAATCTTCTTTCCAGGTTTGAACGGAAGATATTTCCTTTTTCACCATAGCCCTCTATGGGCTTCCAAATATCCCTTTGCCAATTCCACAAGAACAGCCTTAGCGAAAGGCTTCTTGAAGGGAAAGATGTAACTCTGTGAGATGAATTCACAGAACACAGAGCAGTTTCTCAGAAAGCTTCTTTCCAGTTTTGAACGGAAGATATTTCCTTTTTCACTGTAGCCCTCTATGGGCTTCCAAATATCCCTTTGCCAATTCCACAAGAACAGCCTTAGCGAAAGGCTTCTTGAAGGGAAAGATGTAACTCTGTGAGATGAATTCACAGAACACAGAGCAGTTTCTCAGAAAGCTTCTTTCCAGTTTTGAACGGAAGATATTTCCTTTTTCACCATAGCCCTCTATGGGCTTCCAAATATCCCGCTGCCAATTCCAAAAGAACAGCCTTAGCGAAAGGCTTCTTGAAGGGAAAGATGTAACACTGTGAGGTGAATTCACGAACACAGAGCAGTTTCTCAGAAAGCTTCTTTTCAGTTTTGAACGGAAGATATTTCCTTTTTCCCCATAGCCCTCTATGGGCTTCCAAATATCCCTTTGCCAATTCCACAAGAACAGCCTTAGCGAAAGGCTGCTTGAAGGGAAAGATGTAACTCTGTGAGATGAATTCACAGAACACAGAGCAGTTTCTCAGAAAGCTTCTTTCCAGTTTTGAACGGAAGATATTTCCTTTTTCCCAATAGCCCTCTATGGGCTTCCAAATATCCCTTTGCCAATTCCACAAGAACAGCCTTAGCGAAAGGCTGCTTGAAGGGAAAGATGTAACTCTGTGAGATGAATTCACAGAACACAGAGCAGTTTCTCAGAAAGCTTCTTTCCAGTTTTGAACGGAAGATATTTCCTTTTTCCCCATAGCCCTCTATGGGCTTCCAAATATCCCTTTGCCAATTCCACAAGAACAGCCTTAGCGAAAGGCTGCTTGAAGGGAAAGATGTAACTCTGTGAGATGAATTCACAGAACACAGAGCAGTTTCTCAGAAATCTTCTTTCCAGGTTTGAACGGAAGATATTTCCTTTTTCACCATAGCCCTCTATGGGCTTCCAAATATCCCTTTGCCAATTCCACAAGAACAGCCTTAGCGAAAGGCTTCTTGAAGGGAAAGATGTAACTCTGTGAGATGAATTCACAGAACACAGAGCAGTTTCTCAGAAAGCTTCTTTCCAGTTTTGAACGGAAGATATTTCCTTTTTCACTGTAGCCCTCTATGGGCTTCCAAATATCCCTTTGCCAATTCCACAAGAACAGCCTTAGCGAAAGGCTTCTTGAAGGGAAAGATGTAACACTGTGAGGTGAATTCACGAACACAGAGCAGTTTCTCAGAAAGCTTCTTTTCAGTTTTGAACGGAAGATATTTCCTTTTTCCCCATAGCCCTCTATGGGCTTCCAAATATCCCTTTGCCAATTCCACAAGAACAGCCTTAGCGAAAGGCTGCTTGAAGGGAAAGATGTAACTCTGTGAGATGAATTCACAGAACACAGAGCAGTTTCTCAGAAAGCTTCTTTCCAGTTTTGAACGGAAGATATTTCCTTTTTCCCAATAGCCCTCTATGGGCTTCCAAATATCCCTTTGCCAATTCCACAAGAACAGCCTTAGCGAAAGGCTGCTTGAAGGGAAAGATGTAACTCTGTGAGATGAATTCACAGAACACAGAGCAGTTTCTCAGAAAGCTTCTTTTCAGTTTTGAACGCAAGATATTTCCTTTTTCACTGTAGCCCTCTATGGGCTTCCAAATATCCCTTTGCCAATTCCACAAGAACAGCCTTAGCGAAAGGCTTCTTGAAGGGAAAGATGTAACTCTGTGAGATGAATTCACAGAACACAGAGAAGTTTCTCAGGAAGCTTCTTTTCAGTTTTGAACGGAAGATATTTCCTTTTTCACCATAGCCCTCTATGGGCTTCCAAATATCCCGTTGACAATTCCACAAGAACAGCCTTAGCGAAAGGCTGCTTGAAGGGAAAGATGTAACTCTGTGAGATGAATTCACAGAACACAGAGCAGTTTCTCAGAAAGCTTCTTTCCAGTTTTGAACGGAAGATATTTCCTTTTTCACCATAGCCCTCTATGGGCTTCCAAATATCCCGTTGCCAATTCCACAAGAACAGCCTTAGCGAAAGGCTTCTTGAAGGGAAAGATGTAACTCTGTGAGGTGAATTCACAGAACACAGAGCAGTTTCTCAGAAAGCTTCTTTCCAGTTTTGAACGGAAGATATTTCCTTTTTCCCCATAGCCCTCTATGGGCTTCCAAATATCCCTTTGCCAATTCCACAAGAACAGCCTTAGCGAAAGGCTGCTTGAAGGGAAAGATGTAACTCTGTGAGATGAATTCACAGAACACAGAGCAGTTTCTCAGAAAGCTTCTTTCCGGTTTTGAACGGAAGATATTTCCTTTTTCCCCATAGCCCTCTATGGGCTTCCAAATATCCCTTTGCCAATTCCACAAGAACAGCCTTAGCGAAAGGCTGCTTGAAGGGAAAGATGTAACTCGGTGAGATGAATTCACAGAACAAAGAGCAGTTTCTCAGAAATCTTCTTTCCAGGTTTGAACGGAAGATATTTCCTTTTTCACCATAGCCCTCTATGGGCTTCCAAATGTCCCTTTGCCAATTCCACAAGAACAGCCTTAGCGAAAGGCTTCTTGAAGGGAAAGATGTAACTCTGTGAGATGAATTCACAGAACACAGAGCAGTTTCTCAGAAAGCTTCTTTCCAGTTTTGAACGGAAGATATTTCCTTTTTCACTGTAGCCCTCTATGGGCTTCCAAATATCCCTTTGCCAATTCCACAAGAACAGCCTTAGCGAAAGGCTTCTTGAAGGGAAAGATGTAACTCTGTGAGATGAATTCACAGAACACAGAGCAGTTTCTCAGAAAGCTTCTTTCCAGTTTTGAACGGAAGATATTTCCTTTTTCACCATAGCCCTCTATGGGCTTCCAAATATCCCGCTGCCAATTCCAAAAGAACAGCCTTAGCGAAAGGCTTCTTGAAGGGAAAGATGTAACTCTGTGAGCTGAATTCACGAACACAGAGCAGTTTCTCAGAAAGCTTCTTTTCAGTTTTGAACGGAAGATATTTCCTTTTTCCCCATAGCCCTCTATGGGCTTCCAAATATCCCTTTGCCAATTCCACAAGAACAGCCTTAGCGAAAGGCTGCTTGAAGGGAAAGATGTAACTCTGTGAGATGAATTCACAGAACACAGAGCAGTTTCTCAGAAAGCTTCTTTCCAGTTTTGAACGGAAGATATTTCCTTTTTCCCCATAGCCCTCTATGGGCTTCCAAATATCCCTTTGCCAATTCCACAAGAACAGCCTTAGCGAAAGGCTGCTTGAAGGGAAAGATGTAACTCTGTGAGATGAATTCACAGAACACAGAGCAGTTTCTCAGAAATCTTCTTTCCAGGTTTGAACGGAAGATATTTCCTTTTTCACCATAGCCCTCTATGGGCTTCCAAATATCCCTTTGCCAATTCCACAAGAACAGCCTTAGCGAAAGGCTTCTTGAAGGGAAAGATGTAACTCTGTGAGATGAATTCACAGAACACAGAGCAGTTTCTCAGAAAGCTTCTTTCCAGTTTTGAACGGAAGATATTTCCTTTTTCACCATAGCCCTCTACGGGCTTCCAAATATCCCTTTGCCAATTCCACAAGAAGAGCCTTAGCGAAAGGCTGCTGGAAGGGAAAGATGTAACTCTGTGAGATGAATTCACAGAACACAGAGCAGTTTCTCAGAAAGCTTCTTTCCAGTTTTGAACGGAAGATATTTCCTTTTTCACCATAGCCCTCTATGGGCTTCCAAATATCCCGTTGCCAATTCCACAAGAACAGCCTTAGCGAAAGGCTGCTTGAAGGGAAACATGTAACTCTGTGAGATGAATTCACAGAACACAGAGCAGTTTCTCAGAAAGCTTCTTTCCAGTTTTGAACGGAAGATATTTCCTTTTTCACCATAGCCCTCTATGGGCTTCCAAATATCCCGTTGCCAATTCCACAAGAACAGCCTTAGCGAAAGGCTGCTTGAAAGGAAAGATGTAACTCTGTGAGATGAATTCACAGAACACAGAGCAGTTTCTCAGAAAGCTTCTTTCCAGTTTTGAACGGAAGATATTTCCTTTTTCCCCATAGCCCTCTATGGGCTTCCAAATATCCCTTTGCCAATTCCACAAGAACAGCCTTAGCGAAAGGCTGCTTGAAGGGAAAGATGTAACTCTGTGAGATGAATTCACAGAACACAGAGCAGTTTCTCAGAAAGCTTCTTTCCGGTTTTGAACGGAAGATATTTCCTTTTTCCCCATAGCCCTCTATGGGCTTCCAAATATCCCTTTGCCAATTCCACAAGAACAGCCTTAGCGAAAGGCTTCTTGAAGGGAAAGATGTAACACTGTGAGATGAATTCACAGAACACAGAGAAGTTTCTCAGAAAGCTTCTTTCCAGTTTTGAACGGAAGATATTTCCTTTTTCCCCATAGCCCTCTATGGGCTTCCAAATATCCCTTTGCCAATTCCACAAGAACAGCCTTAGAGAAAGGCTGCTTGAAGGGAAAGATGTAACTCTGTGAGATGAATTCACACAACACAGAGCAGTTTCTCAGAAAGCTTCTTTCCAGTTTTGAACGGAAGATATTTCCTTTTTCACCATAGCCCTCTACGGGCTTCCAAATATCACTTTGCCAATTCCACAAGAACAGCCTTAGCGAAAGGCTGCTTGAAGGGAAAGATGTAACTCTGTGAGATGAATTCACAGAACACAGAGCAGTTTCTCAGAAAGCTTCTTTCCAGTTTTGAACGGAAGATATTTCCTTTTTCCCCGTAGCCCTCTATGGGCTTCCAAATATCCCGTTGCCAATTCCACAAGAACAGCCTTAGCGAAAGGCTGCTTGAAGGGAAACATGTAACTCTGTGAGATGAATTCACAGAACACAGAGCAGTTTCTCAGAAAGCTTCTTTCCAGTTTTGAACGGAAGATATTTCCTTTTGCACCATAGCCCTCTATGGGCTTCCAAATATCCCGTTGCCAATTGCACAAGAACAGCCTTAGCGAAAGGCTGCTTGAAAGGAAAGATGTAACTCTGTGAGATGAATTCACAGAACACAGAGCAGTTTCTCAGAAAGCTTCTTTTCAGTTCTGAACGCAAGATATTTCCTTTTTCACTGTAGCCCTCTATGGGCTTCCAAATATCCCTTTGCCAATTCCACAAGAACAGCCTTAGCGAAAGGCTTCTTGAAGAGAAAGATGTAACTCTGTGAGATGAATTCACAGAACATAGAGAAGTTTCTCAGAAAGCTTCTTTTCAGTTTTGAACGGAAGATATTTCCTTTTTCCCCATAGCCCTCTACGGGCTTCCAAATATCCTTTTCCCAATTCCACAAGAACAGCCTTAGCGAAAGGCTGCTTGAAGGGAAAGATGTAACTCTGTGAGATGAATTCACAGAACACAGAGCAGTTTCTCAGAAAGCTTCTTTCCAGTTTTGAACGGAAGATATTTCCTTTTTCACCATAGCCCTCTACGGGCTTCCAAATATCCCTTTGCCAATTCCACAAGAACAGCCTTAGCGAAAGGCTGCTTGAAGGGAAAGATGTAACTCTGTGAGATGAATTCACAGAACACAGAGCAGTTTCTCAGAAAGCTTCTTTCCTGTTTTGAACGGAAGATATTTCCTTTTTCCCCGTAGCCCTCTATGGGCTTCCAAATATCCCGTTGCCAATTCCACAAGAACAGCCTTAGCGAAAGGCTGCTTGAAGGGAAACATGTAACTCTGTGAGATGAATTCACAGAACACAGAGCAGTTTCTCAGAAAGCTTCTTTCCAGTTTTGAACGGAAGATATTTCCTTTTTCACCATAGCCCTCTATGGGCTTCCAAATATCCCGTTGCCAATTCCACAAGAACAGCCTTAGCGTAAGGCTGCTTGAAAGGAAAGATGTAACTCTTTGAGATGAATTCACAGAACACAGAGCAGTTTCTCAGAAAGCTTCTTTTCAGTTTTGAACGCAAGATATTTCCTTTTTCACTGTAGCCCTCTATGGGCTTCCAAATATCCCTTTGCCAATTCCACAAGAACAGCCTTAGCGAAAGGCTTCTTGAAGGGAAAGATGTAACTCTGTGAGATGAATTCACAGAACACAGAGAAGTTTCTCAGAAAGCTTCTTTTCAGTTTTGAACGGAAGATATTTCCTTTTTCACCATAGCCCTCTATGGGCTTCCAAATATCCCGTTGACAATTCCACAAGAACAGCCTTAGCGAAAGGCTGCTTGAAGGGAAACATGTAACTCTGTGAGATGAATTCACAGAACACAGAGCAGTTTCTCAGAAAGCTTCTTTCCAGTTTTGAACGGAAGATATTTCCTTTTTCACCATAGCCCTCTATGGGCTTCCAAATATCCCGTTGCCAATTCCACAAGAACAGCCTTAGCGAAAGGCTTCTTGAAGGGAAAGATGTAACTCTGTGAGGTGAATTCACAGAACACAGAGCAGTTTCTCAGAAAGCTTCTTTCCAGTTTGGAAAGGAAGATATTTCCTTTTTCCGCATACCCCTCTATGGGCTTCCAAATATCCCTTTGCCAATTCCACAAGAACAGCCTTAGCGAAAGGCTGCTTGAAGGGAAAGATGTAACTCTGTGAGATGAATTCACAGAACACAGAGCAGTTTCTCAGAAAGCTTCTTTCCGGTTTTGAACGGAAGATATTTCCTTTTTCCCCATAGCCCTCTATGGGCTTCCAAATATCCCTTTGCCAATTCCACAAGAACAGCCTTAGCGAAAGGCTGCTTGAAGGGAAAGATGTAAATCTGTGAGATGAATTCACATAACACAGAGCAGTTTCTCAGAAATCTTCTTTCCAGGTTTGAACGGAAGATATTTCCTTTTTCACCATAGCCCTCTATGGGCTTCCAAATATCCCTTTGCCAATTCCACAAGAACAGCCTTAGCGAAAGGCTTCTTGAAGGGAAAGATGTAACTCTGTGAGATGAATTCACAGAACACAGAGCAGTTTCTCAGAAAGCTTCTTTCCAGTTTTGAACGGAAGATATTTCCTTTTTCACTGTAGCCCTCTATGGGCTTCCAAATATCCCTTTGCCAATTCCACAAGAACAGCCTTAGCGAAAGGCTTCTTGAAGGGAAAGATGTAACTCTGTGAGATGAATTCACAGAACACAGAGCAGTTTCTCAGAAAGTTTCTTTCCAGTTTTGAACGGAAGATATTTCCTTTTTCCCCATAGCCCTCTATGGGCTTCCAAATATCCCTTTGCCAATTCCACAAGAACAGCCTTAGCGAAAGGCTGCTTGAAGGGAAAGATGTAACTCTGTGAGATGAATTCACAGAACACAGAGCAGTTTCTCAGAAATCTTCTTTCCAGGTTTGAACGGAAGATATTTCCTTTTTCACCATAGCCCTCTATGGGCTTCCAAATATCCCTTTGCCAATTCCACAAGAACAGCCTTAGCGAAAGGCTTCTTGAAGGGAAAGATGTAACTCTGTGAGATGAATTCACAGAACACAGAGCAGTTTCTCAGAAAGCTTCTTTCCAGTTTTGAACGGATGATATTTCCTTTTTCACTGTAGCCCTCTATGGGCTTCCAAATATCCCTTTGCCAATTCCACAAGAACAGCCTTAGCGAAAGGCTTCTTGAAGGGAAAGATGTAACTCTGTGAGATGAATTCACAGAACACAGAGAAGTTTCTCAGAAAACTTCTTTCAAATTTTGAACGGAAGATATTTCGTTTTTCCCATAGCCCTCTATGGGCTTCCAAATATCCCGTTGCCAATTCCCCAAGAACAGCCTTAGCGAAAGGCTGCCTGAAGGGAAACATGTAACTCTGTGAGATGAATTGACAGAACACAGAGCAGTTTCTCAGAAAGCTTCTTTCCAGTTTTGAACGGAAGATATTTCCTTTTTCACCATAGCCCTCTATGGGCTTCCAAATATCCCGTTGCCAATTCCACAAGAACAGCCTTAGCGAAAGGCTGCTTGAAAGGAAAGATGTAACTCTGTGAGATGAATTCACAGAACACAGAGCAGTTTCTCAGAAAGCTTCTTTTCAGTTTTGAACGCAAGATATTTCCTTTTTCACTGTAGCCCTCTATGGGCTTCCAAATATCCCTTTGCCAATTCCACAAGAACAGCCTTAGCGAAAGGCTTCTTGAAGGGAAAGATGTAACTCTGTGAGATGAATTCACAGAACACAGAGAAGTTTCTCAGAAAGCTTCTTTCCAGTTTTGAACGGAAGATATTTCCTTTTTCACTGTAGCCCTCTATGGGCTTCCAAATATCCCTTTGCCAATTCCACAAGAACAGCCTTAGCGAATGGCTGCTTGAAGGGAAAGATGTAACACTGTGAGATGAATTCACAGAACACAGAGAAGTTTCTCAGAAAGCTTCTTTCCAGTTTTGAACGGAAGATATTTCCTTTTTCCCCATAGCCCTCTATGGGCTTCCAAATATCCCTTTGCCAATTCCACAAGAACAGCCTTAGAGAAAGGCTGCTTGAAGGGAAAGATGTAACTCTGTGAGATGAATTCACAGAACACAGAGCAGTTTCTCAGAAAGCTTCTTTCCAGTTTTGAACGGAAGATATTTCCTTTTTCACCATAGCCCTCTACGGGCTTCCAAATATCACTTTGCCAATTCCACAAGAACAGCCTTAGCGAAAGGCTGCTTGAAGGGAAAGATGTAACTCTGTGAGATGAATTCACAGAACACAGAGCAGTTTCTCAGAAAGCTTCTTTCCAGTTTTGAAAGGAAGATATTTCCTTTTTCCCCGTAGCCCTCTATGGGCTTCCAAATATCCCGTTGCCAATTCCACAAGAACAGCCTTAGCGAAAGGCTGCTTGAAGGGAAACATGTAACTCTGTGAGATGAATTCACAGAACACAGAGCAGTTTCTCAGAAAGCTTCTTTCCAGTTTTGAACGGAAGATATTTCCTTTTTCACCATAGCCCTCTATGGGCTTCCAAATATCCCGTTGCCAATTGCACAAGAACAGCATTAGCGAAAGGCTGCTTGAAAGGAAAGATGTAACTCTGTGAGATGAATTCACAGAACACAGAGCAGTGTCTCAGAAAGCTTCTTTTCAGTTCTGAACGCAAGATATTTCCTTTTTCACTGTAGCCCTCTATGGGCTTCCAAATATCCCTTTGCCAATTCCACAAGAACAGCCTTAGCGAAAGGCTTCTTGAAGAGAAAGATGTAACTCTGTGAGATGAATTCACAGAACATAGAGAAGTTTCTCAGAAAGCTTCTTTTCAGTTTTGAACGGAAGATATTTCCTTTTTCCCCATAGCCCTCTACGGGCTTCCAAATATCCTTTTCCCAATTCCACAAGAACAGCCTTAGCGAAAGGCTGCTTGAAGGGAAAGATGTAACTCTGTGAGATGAATTCACAGAACACAGAGCAGTTTCTCAGAAAGCTTCTTTCCAGTTTTGAACGGAAGATATTTCCTTTTTCACCATAGCCCTCTACGGGCTTCCAAATATCCCTTTGCCAATTCCACAAGAAGAGCCTTAGCGAAAGGCTGCTTGAAGGGAAAGATGTAACTCTGTGAGATGAATTCACAGAACACAGAGCAGTTTCTCAGAAAGCTTCTTTCCAGTTTTGAACGGAAGATATTTCCTTTTTCACCATAGCCCTCTATGGGCTTCCAAATATCCCGTTGCCAATTCCACAAGAACAGCCTTAGCGAAAGGCTGCTCTAAGGGAAACATGTAACTCTGTGAGATGAATTCACAGAACACAGAGCAGTTTCTCAGAAAGCTTCTTTCCAGTTTTGAACGGAAGATATTTCCTTTTTCACCATAGCCCTCTATGGGCTTCCAAATATCCCGTTGCCAATTCCACAAGAACAGCCTTAGCGAAAGGCTTCTTGAAGGGAAAGATGTAACTCTGTGAGGTGAATTCACAGAACACAGAGCAGTTTCTCAGAAAGCTTCTTTCCAGTTTTGAACGGAAGATATTTCATTTTTCCCCATAGCCCTCTATGGGCTTCCAAATATCCCTTTGCCAATTCCACAAGAACAGCCTTAGCGAAAGGCTGCTTGAAGGGAAAGATGTAACTCTGTGAGATGAATTCACAGAACACAGAGCAGTTTCTCAGAAAGCTTCTTTCCAGTTTTGAACGGAAGATATTTCCTTTTTCCCCATAGCCCTCTATGGGATTCCAAATATCCCGTTGCCAATTCCACAAGAACAGCCTTAGCGAAAGGCTGCTTGAAGGGAAACATGTAACTCTGTGAGATGAATTCACAGAACACAGAGCAGTTTCTCAGAAAGCTTCTTTCCAGTTTTGAACGGAAGATATTTCCTTTTTCACCATAGCCCTCTATGGGCTTCCAAATATCCCGTTGCCAATTCCACAAGAACAGCCTTAGCGAAAGGCTGCTTGAAAGGAAAGATGTAACTCTGTGAGATGAATTCACAGAACACAGAGCAGTTTCTCAGAAAGCTTCTTTCCAGTTTTGAGTGGAAGATATTTCCTTTTTCCCCATAGCCCTCTATGTGCTTCCAAATATCCCTTTGCCAATTCCACAAGAACAGCCTTAGCGAAAGGCTGCTTGAAGGGAAAGATGTAACTCTGTGAGATGAATTCACAGAACACAGAGCAGTTTCTCAGAAATCTTCTTTCCAGGTTTGAACGGAAGACATTTCCTTTTTCACCATAGCCCTCTATGGGCTTCCAAATATCCCTTTGCCAATTCCACAAGAACAGCCTTAGCGAAAGGCTTCTTGAAGGGAAAGATGTAACTCTGTGAGATGAATTCACAGAACACAGAGCAGTTTCTCAGAAAGCTTCTTTCCAGTTTTGAACGGATGATATTTCCTTTTTCACTGTAGCCCTCTATATGCTTCCAAATATCCCTTTGCCAATTCCACAAGAACAGCCTTAGCGAAAGGCTTCTTGAAGGGAAAGATGTAACTCTGTGAGATGAATTCACAGAACACAGAGCAGTTTCTCAGAAAGCTTCTTTCCAGTTTTGAACGGAAGATATTTCCTTTTTTACCATAGCCCTCTATGGGCTTCCAAATATCCCTTTGCCAATTCCACAAGAACAGCCTTAGCGAAAGGCTTCTTGAAGGGAAAGATGTAACTCTGTGAGATGAATTCACAGAACACAGAGAAGTTTCTCAGAAAACTTCTTTCAAATTTTGAACGGAAGATATTTCGTTTTTCCCATAGCCCTCTGTGGGCTTCCAAATATCCCGTTGCCAATTCCCCAAGAACAGCCTTAGCGAAAGGCTGCTTGAAGGGAAACATGTAACTCTGTGAGATGAATTGACAGAACACAGAGCAGTTTCTCAGAAAGCTTCTTTCCAGTTTTGAACGGAAGATATTTCCTTTTTCACCATAGCCCTCTATGGGCTTCCAAATATCCCGTTGCCAATTCCACAAGAACAGCCTTAGCGAAAGGCTGCTTGAAAGGAAAGATGTAACTCTGTGAGATGAATTCACAGAACACAGAGCAGTTTCTCAGAAAGCTTCTTTTCAGTTTTGAACGCAAGATATTTCCTTTTTCACTGTAGCCCTCTATGGGCTTCCAAATATCCCTTTGCCAATTCCACAAGAACAGCCTTAGCGAAAGGCTTCTTGAAGGGAAAGATGTAACTCTGTGAGATGAATTCACAGAACACAGAGAAGTTTCTCAGAAAGCTTCTTTCCAGTTTTGAACGGAAGATATTTCCTTTTTCACTGTAGCCCTCTATGGGCTTCCAAATATCCCTTTGCCAATTCCACAAGAACAGCCTTAGCGAAAGGCTTCTTGAAGGGAAACATGTAACACTGTGAGATGAATTCACAGAACACAGAGAAGTTTCTCAGAAAGCTTCTTTCCAGTTTTGAACGGAAGATATTTCCTTTTTCCCCATAGCCCTCTATGGGCTTCCAAATATCCCTTTGCCAATTCCACAAGAACAGCCTTAGAGAAAGGCTGCTTGAAGGGAAAGATGTAACTCTGTGAGATGAATTAACAGAACACAGAGCAGTTTCTCAGAAAGCTTCTTTCCAGTTTTGAACGGAAGATATTTCCTTTTTCACCATAGCCCTCTACGGGCTTCCAAATATCACTTTGCCAATTCCACAAGAACAGCCTCAGCGAAAGGCTGCTTGAAGGGAAAGATGTAACTCTGTGAGATGAATTCACAGAACACAGAGCAGTTTCTCAGAAAGCTTCTTTCCAGTTTTGAACGGAAGATATTTCCTTTTTCCCCGTAGCCCTCTATGGGCTTCCAAATATCCCGTTGCCAATTCCACAAGAACAGCCTTAGCGAAAGGCTGCTTGAAGGGAAAAATGTAACTCTGTGAGATGAATTCACAGAACACAGAGCAGTTTCTCAAAAAGCTTCTTTCCAGTTTTGAACGGAAGATATTTCCTTTTTCACCATAGCCCTCTATGGGCTTCCAAATATCCCGTTGCCAATTGCACAAGAACAGCCTTAGGGAAAGGCTGCTTGAAAGGAAAGATGTAACTCTGTGAGATGAATTCACAGAACACAGAGCAGTTTCTCAGAAAGCTTCTTTTCAGTTCTGAACGCAAGATATTTCCTTTTTCACTGTAGCCCTCTATGGGCTTCCAAATTTCCCTTTGCCAATTCCACAAGAACAGCCTTAGCGAAAGGCTTCTTGAAGAGAAAGATGTAACTCTGTGAGATGAATTCACAGAACATAAGAAGTTTCTCAGAAAGCTTCTTTTCAGTTTTGAACGGAAGATATTTCCTTTTTCCCCATAGCCCTCTACGGGCTTCCAAATATCCTTTTCCCAATTCCACAAGAACAGCCTTAGCGAAAGGCTGCTTGAAGGGAAAGATGTAACTCTGTGAGATGAATTCACAGAACACAGAGCAGTTTCTCAGAAAGCTTCTTTCCAGTTTTGAACGGAAGATATTTCCTTTTTCACCATAGCCCTCTACGGGCTTCCAAATATCCCTTTGCCAATTACACAAGAAGAGCCTTAGCGAAAGGCTGCTTGAAGGGAAAGATGTAACTCTGTGAGATGAATTCACAGAACACAGAGCAGTTTCTCAGAAAGCTTCTTTCCAGTTTTGAACGGAAGATATTTCCTTTTTCACCATAGCCCTCTATGGGCTTCCAAATATCCCGTTGCCAATTCCACAAGAACAGCCTTAGCGAAAGGCTGCTCGAAGGGAAACATGTAACTCTGTGAGATGAATTCACAGAACACATAGCAGTTTCTCAGAAAGCTTCTTTCCAGTTTTGAACGGAAGATATTTCCTTTTTCACCATAGCCCTCTATGGGCTTCCAAATATCCCGTTGCCAATTCCACAAGAACAGCCTTAGCGAAAGGCTTCTTGAAGGGAAAGATGTAACTCTGTGAGGTGAATTCACAGAACACAGAGCAGTTTCTCAGAAAGCTTCTTTCCAGTTTTGAACGGAAGATATTTCATTTTTCCCCATAGCCCTCTATGGGCTTCCAAATATCCCTTGCCAATTCCACAAGAACAGCCTTAGCGAAAGGCTGCTTGAAGGGAAAGATGGAACTCTGTGAGATGAATTCACAGAACACAGAGCAGTTTCTCAGAAAGCTTCTTTCCAGTTTTGAACGGAAGATATTTCCTTTTTCCCCATAGCCCTCTATGGGATTCCAAATATCCCGTTGCCAATTCCACAAGAACAGCCTTAGCGAAAGGCTGCTTGAAGGGAAACATGTAACTCTGTGAGATGAATTCACAGAACACAGAGCAGTTTCTCAGAAAGCTTCTTTCCAGTTTTGAACGGAAGATATTTCCTTTTTCACCATAGCCCTCTATGGGCTTCCAAATATCCCGTTGCCAATTCCACAAGAACAGCCTTAGCGAAAGGCTGCTTGAAAGGAAAGATGTAACTCTGTGAGATGAATTCACAGAACACAGAGCAGTTTCTCAGAAAGCTTCTTTCCAGTTTTGAATGGAAGATATTTCCTTTTTCCCCATAGCCCACTATGGGCTTCCAAATATCCCTTTGCCAATTCCACAAGAACAGCCTTAGCGAAAGGCTGCTTGAAGGGAAAGATGTAACTCTGTGAGATGAATTCACAGAACACAGAGCAGTTTCTCAGAAATCTTCTTTCCAGGTTTGAACGGAAGATATTTCCTTTTTCACCATAGCCCTCTATGGGCTTCCAAATATCCCTTTGCCAATTCCACAAGAACAGCCTTAGCGAAAGGCTTCTTGAAGGGAAAGATGTAACTCTGTGAGATGAATTCACAGAACACAGAGCAGTTTCTCAGAAAGCTTCTTTCCAGTTTTGAACGGATGATATTTCCTTTTTCACTGTAGCCCTCTATATGCTTCCAAATATCCCTTTGCCAATTCCACAAGAACAGCCTTAGCGAAAGGCTGCTTGAAGGGAAAGATGTAACTCTGTGAGATGAATTCACAGAACACAGAGCAGTTTCTCAGAAAGCTTCTTTCCAGTTTTGAACGGAAGATATTTCCTTTTTTACCATAGCCCTCTATGGGCTTCCAAATATCCCTTTGCCAATTCCACAAGAACAGCCTTAGCGAAAGACTGCTTGAAGGGAAAGATGTAACTCTGTGAGATGAATTCACAGAACACAGAGCAGTTTCTCAGAAAGCTTCTTTCCAGTTTTGAACGGAAGATATTTCCTTTTTCACCATAGCCCTCTATGGGCTTCCAAATATCCCGTTGCCAATTCCACAAGAACAGCCTTAGCGAAAGGCTGCTTGAAGGGAAAGATGTAACTCTGTGAGATGAATTCACAGAACACAGAGCAGTTTCTCAGAAAGCTTCTTTCCAGTTTTGAACGGAAGATATTTCCTTTTTCACCATAGCCCTCTATGGGCTTCCAAATATCCCGTTGCCAATTCCACAAGAACAGACTTAGCGAAAGGCTGCTTGAAAGGAAAGATGTAACTCTGTGAGATGAATTCACAGAACACAGAGCAGTTTCTCAGAAAGCTTCTTTTCAGTTTTGAAAGCAAGATATTTCCTTTTTCACTGTAGCCCTCTATGGGCTTCCAAATATCCCTTTGCCAAATCCACAAGAACAGCCTTAGCGAAAGGCTTCTTGAAGGGAAAGATGTAACTCTGTGAGATGAATTCACAGAACACAGAGAAGTTTCTCAGAAAGCTTCTTTTCAGTTTTGAACGGAAGATATTTCCTTTTTCCCCATAGCCCTCTATGGGCTTCCAAATATCCCGTTGACAATTCCACAAGAACAGCCTTAGCGAAAGGCTGCTTGAAGGGAAACATGTAACTCTGTGAGATGAATTCACAGAACACAGAGCAGTTTCTCAGAAAGCTTCTTTCCAGTTTTGAACGGAAGATATTTCCTTTTTCACCATAGCCCTCTATGGGCTTCCAAATATCCCGTTGCAAATTCCACAAGAACAGCCTTAGCGAAAGGCTTCTTGAAGGGAAAGATGTAACTCTGTGAGGAGAATTCACAGAACACAGAGCAGTTTCTCCGAAAGCTTCTTTCCAGTTTTGAACGGAAGATATTTCCTTTTTCCCCATAGCCCTCTATGGGCTTCCAAATATCCCTTTGCCAATTCCACAAGAACAGCCTTAGCGAAAGGCTGCTTGAAGGGAAAGATGTAACTCTGTGAGATGAATTCACAGAACACAGAGCAGTTTCTCAGAAAGCTTCTTTCCGGTTTGAACGGAAGATATTTCCTTTTTCCCCATAGCCCTCTAAGGGCTTCCAAATATCCCTTTGCCAATTCCACAAGAATAGCCTTAGCGAAAGGATGCTTGAAGGGAAAGATGTAACTCTGTGAGATGAATTCACATAACACAGAGCAGTTTCTCAGAAATCTTCTTTCCAGGTTTGAACGGAAGATATTTCCTTTTTCACCATAGCCCTCTATGGGCTTCCAAATATCCCTTTGCCAATTCCACAAGAACAGCCATAGCGAAAGGCTTCTTGAAGGGAAAGATGTAACTCTGTGAGATGAATTCACAGAACACAGAGCAGTTTCTCAGAAAGCTTCTTTCCAGTTTTGAACGGAAGATATTTCCTTTTTCACTGTAGCCCTCTATGGGCTTCCAAATATCCCTTTGCCAATTCCACAAGAACAGCCTTAGCGAAAGGCTTCTTGAAGGGAAAGATGTAACTCTGTGAGATGAATTCACAGAACACAGAGCAGTTTCTCAGAAAGCTTCTTTCCAGTTTTGAACGGAAGATATTTCCTTTTTCCCCATAGCCCTCTATGGGCTTCCAAATATCCCTTTGCCAATTCCACAAGAACAGCCTTAGCGAAAGGCTGCTTGAAGGGAAAGATGTAACTCTGTGAGATGAATTCACAGAACACAGAGCAGTTTCTCAGAAATCTTCTTTCCAGGTTTGAACGGAAGATATTTCCTTTTTCACCATAGCCCTCTATGGGCTTCCAAATATCCCTTTGCCAATTCCACAAGAACAGCCTTAGCGAATGGCTTCTTGAAGGGAAAGATGTAACTCTGTGAGATGAATTCACAGAACACAGAGCAGTTTCTCAGAAAGCTTCTTTCCAGTTTTGAACGGATGATATTTCCTTTTTCACTGTAGCCCTCTATGGGCTTCTAAATATCCCTTTGCCAATTCCACAAGAACAGCCTTAGCGAAAGGCTTCTTGAAGGGAAAGATGTAACTCTGTGAGATGAATTCACAGAACACAGAGAAGTTTCTCAGAAAACTTCTTTCAAGTTTTGACGGAAGATATTTCGTTTTTCCCATAGCCCTCTATGGGCTTCCAAATATCCCGTTGCCAATTCCCCAAGAACAGCCTTAGCGAAAGGCTGCCTGAAGGGAAACATGTAACTCTGTGAGATGAATTGACAGAACACAGAGCAGTTTCTCAGAAAGCTTCTTTCCAGTTTTGAACGGAAGATATTTCCTTTTTCACCATAGCCCTCTATGGGCTTCCAAATATCCCGTTGCCAATTCCACAAGAACAGCCTTAGCGAAAGGCTGCTTGAAAGGAAAGATGTAACTGTGTGAGATGAATTCACAGAACACAGAGCAGTTTCTCAGAAAGCTTCTTTTCAGTTTTGAACGCAAGATATTTCCTTTTTCACTGTAGCCCTCTATGGGGTTCCAAATATCCCTTTGCCAATTCCACAAGAACAGCCTTAGCGAAAGGCTTCTTGAAGGGAAAGATGTAACTCTGTGAGATGAATTCACAGAACACAGAGAAGTTTCTCAGAAAGCTTCTTTCCAGTTTTGACGGAAGATATTTCGTTTTTCCCATAGCCCTCTATGGGCTTCCAAATATCCCGTTGCCAATTCCCCAAGAACAGCCTTAGCGAAAGGCTGCCTGAAGGGAAACATGTAACTCTGTGAGATGAATTGACAGAACACAGAGCAGTTTCTCAGAAAGCTTCTTTCCAGTTTTGAACGGAAGATATTTCCTTTTTCACCATAGCCCTCTATGGGCTTCCAAATATCCCGTTGCCAATTCCACAAGAACAGCCTTAGCGAAAGGCTGCGTGAAAGGAAAGATGTAACTGTGTGAGATGAATTCACAGAACACAGAGCAGTTTCTCAGAAAGCTTCTTTTCAGTTTTGAACGCAAGATATTTCCTTTTTCACTGTAGCCCTCTATGGGGTTCCAAATATCCCTTTGCCAATTCCACAAGAACAGCCTTAGCGAAAGGCTTCCTGAAGGGAAAGATGTAACTCTGTGAGATGAATTCACAGAACACAGAGAAGTTTCTCAGAAAGCTTCTTTCCAGTTTTGAACGGAAGATATTTCCTTTTTCACTGTAGCCCTCTATGGGCTTCCAAATATCCCTTTGCCAATTCCACAAGAACAGCCTTAGCGAAAGGCTTCTTGAAGGGAAAGATGTAACACTGTGAGATGAATTCACAGAACACAGAGAAGTTTCTCAGAAAGCTTCTTTCCAGTTTTGAACGGAAGATATTTCCTTTTTCCCCTTAGCCCTCTATGGGCTTCCAAATATCCCTTTGCCAATTCCACAAGAACAGCCTTAGAGAAAGGCTGCTTGAAGGGAAAGATGTAACTCTGTGAGATGAATTCACAGAACACAGAGCAGTTTCTCAGAAAGCTTCTTTCCAGTTTTGAACGGAAGATATTTCCTTTTTCACCATAGCCCTCTACGGGCTTCCAAATATCACTTTGCCAATTCCACAAGAACAGCCTTAGCGAAAGGCTGCTTGAAGGGAAAGATGTAACTCTGTGAGATGAATTCACAGAACACAGAGCAGTTTCTCAGAAAGCTTCTTTCCAGTTTTGAACGGAAGATATTTCCTTTTTCCCCGTAGCCCTCTATGGGCTTCCAAATATCCCGTTGCCAATTCCACAAGAACAGCCTTAGCGAAAGGCTGCTTCAAGGGAAACATGTAACTCTGTGAGATGAATTCACAGAACACAGAGCAGTTTCTCAGAAAGCTTCTTTCCAGTTTTGAACGGAAGATATTTCCTTTTTCACCATAGCCCTCTATGGGCTTCCAAATATCCCGTTGCCAATTCCACAAGAACAGCCTTAGCGAAAGGCTGCTTGAAAGGAAAGATGTAACTCTGTGAGATGAATTCACAGAACACAGAGCAGTTTCTCAGAAAGCTTCTTTTCAGTTTTGAACGCAAGATATTTCCTTTTTCACTGTAGCCCTCTATGGGCTTCCAAATATCCCTTTGCCAATTCCACAAGAACAGCCTTAGCGAAAGGCTTCTTGAAGGGAAAGATGTAACTCTGTGAGATGAATTCACAGAACATAGAGAAGTTTCTCAGAAAGCTTCTTTTCAGTTTTGAACGGAAGATATTTCCTTTTTCCCCATAGCCCTCTACCGGCTTCCAAATATCCTTTTCCCAATTCCACAAGAACAGCCTTAGCGAAAGGCTGCTTGAAGGGAAAGATGTAACTCTGTGAGATGAATTCACAGAACACAGAGCAGTTTCTCAGAAAGCTTCTTTCCAGTTTTGAACGGAAGATATTTCCTTTTTCACCATAGCCCTCTACGGGCTTCCAAATATCCCTTTGCCAATTCCACAAGAAGAGCCTTAGCGAAAGGCTGCTTGAAGGGAAAGATGTAACTGTGTGAGATGAATTGACAGAACACAGAGCAGTTTCTCAGAAAGCTTCTTTCTAGTTTTGAACGGAAGATATTTCCTTTTTCACCATAGCCCTCTATGGGCTTCCAAATATCCCGTTGCCAATTCCACAAGAACAGCCTTAGCGAAAGGTTTCTTGAAGGGAAAGATGTAACTCTGTGAGATGAATTCACAGAACACAGAGCAGTTTCTCAGAAAGCTTCTTTCCAGTTTTGAACGGAAGATATTTCCTTTTTCACCATAGCCCTCTATGGGCTTCCAAATATCCCGCTGCCAATTCCAAAAGAACAGCCTTAGCGAAAGGCTTCTTGAAGGGAAAGATGTAACTCTGTGAGGTGAATTCACGAACACAGAGCAGTTTCTCAGAAAGCTTCTTTTCAGTTTTGAACGGAAGATATTTCCTTTTTCCCCATAGCCCTCTATGGGCTTCCTAATATCCCTTTGCCAATTCCACAAGAACAGCCTTAGCGAAAGGCTGCTTGAAGGGAAAGATGTAACTCTGTGAGATGAATTCACAGAACACAGAGCAGTTTCTCAGAAAGCTTCTTTCCAGTTTTGAACGGAAGATATTTCCTTTTTCCCCATAGCCCTCTATGGGCTTCCAAATATCCCTTTGCCAATTCCACAAGAACAGCCTTAGCGAAAGGCTGCTTGAAGGGAAAGATGTAACTCTGTGAGATGAATTCACAGAACACAGAGCAGTTTCTCAGAAATCTTCTTTCCAGGTTTGAACGGAAGATATTTCCTTTTTCACCATAGCCCTCTATGGGCTTCCAAATATCCCTTTGCCAATTCCCCAAGAACAGCCTTAGCGAAAGGCTTCTTGAAGGGAAAGATGTAACTCTGTGAGATGAATTCACAGAACACAGAGCAGTTTCTCAGAAAGCGTCTTTCCAGTTTTGAACGGATGATATTTCCTTTTTCACTGTAGCCCGCTATGGGCTTCCAAATATCCCTTTGCCAATTCCACAAGAACAGCCTTAGCGAAAGGCTGCTTGAAGGGAAAGATGTAACTCTGTGAGATGAATTCACAGAACACAGAGCAGTTTCTCAGAAAGCTTCTTTCCAGTTTTGAACGGAAGATATTTCCTTTTTCACCATAGCCCTCTACGGGCTTCCAAATATCCCTTTGCCAAATCCACAAGAACAGCCTTAGCGAAAGGCTGCTTGAAGGGAAAGATGTAACTCTGTGAGATGAATTCACAGAACACAGAGCAGTTTCTCAGAAAGCTTCTTTCCAGTTTTGAACGGAAGATATTTCCTTTTTCAACATAGCCCTCTATGGGCTTCCAAATATCCCGTTGACAATTCCACAAGAACAGGCTTAGCGAAAGGCTGCTTGAAGGGAAACATGTAACTCTGTGAGATGAATTCACAGAACACAGAGCAGTTTCTCAGAAAGCTTCTTTCCAGTTTTGAACGGAAGATATTTCCTTTTTCACCATAGCCCTCTATGGGCTTTCAAATATCCCTTTGCCAATTCCACAAGAACAGCCTTAGCGAAAGGCTTCTTGAAGGGAAAGATGTAACTCTGTGAGGTGAATTCACAGAACACAGAGCAGTTTCTCAGAAAGCTTCTTTCCAGTTTGGAAAGGAAGATATTTCCTTTTTCCGCATAGCCCTCTATGGGCTTCCAAATATCCCTTTGCCAATTCCACAAGAACAGCCTTAGCGAAAGGCTGCTTGAAGGGAAAGATGTAACTCTGTGAGATGAATTCACAGAACACAGAGCAGTTTCTCAGAAAGCTTCTTTCCAGTTTTGAACGGAAGATATTTCCTTTTTCCCCATAGCCCTCTATGGGCTTCCAAATATCCCTTTGCCAATTCCACAAGAACAGCCTTAGCGAAAGGCTGCTTGAAGGGAAAGATGTAAATCTGTGAGATGAATTCACATAACACAGAGCAGTTTCTCAGAAATCTTCTTTCCAGGTTTGAACGGAAGATATTTCCTTTTTCACCATAGCCCTCTATGGGCTTCCAAATATCCCTTTGCCAATTCCACAAGAACAGCCTTAGCGAAAGGCTTCTTGAAGGGAAAGATGTAACTCTGTGAGATGAATTCACAGAACACAGAGCCGTTTCTCAGAAAGCTTCTTTCCAGTTTTGAACGGAAGATATTTCCTTTTTCACTGTAGCCCTCTATGGGCTTCCAAATATCCCTTTGCCAATTCCACAAGAACAGCCTTAGCGAAAGGCTTCTTGAAGGGAAAGATGTAACTCTGTGAGATGAATTCACAGAACACAGAGCAGTTTCTCAGAAAGTTTCTTTCCAGTTTTGAACGGAAGATATTTCCTTTTTCCCCATAGCCCTCTATGGGCTTCCAAATATCCCTTTGCCAATTCCACAAGAACAGCCTTAGCGAAAGGCTGCTTGAAGGGAAAGATGTAACTCTGTGAGATGAATTCACAGAACACAGAGCAGTTTCTCAGAAATCTTCTTTCCAGGTTTGAACGGAAGATATTTCCTTTTTCACCATAGCCCTCTATGGGCTTCCAAATATCCCTTTGCCAATTCCACAAGAACAGCCTTAGCGAAAGGCTTCTTGAAGGGAAAGATGTAACTCTGTGAGATGAATTCACAGAACACAGAGCAGTTTCTCAGAAAGCCTCTTTCCAGTTTTGAACGGATGATATTTCCTTTTTCACTGTAGCCCTCTATGGGCTTCCAAATATCCCTTTGCCAATTCCACAAGAACAGCCTTAGCGAAAGGCTTCTTGAAGGGAAAGATGTAACTCTGTGAGATGAATTCACAGAACACAGAGAAGTTTCTCAGAAAACTTCTTTCAAATTTTGAACGGAAGATATTTCGTTTTTCCCATAGCCCTCTATGGGCTTCCAAATATCCCGTTGCCAATTCCACAAGAACAGCCTTAGCGAAAGGCTGCCTGAAGGGAAACATGTAACTCTGTGAGATGAATTGACAGAACACAGAGCAGTTTCTCAGAAAGCTTCTTTCCAGTTTTGAACGGAAGATATTTCCTTTTTCACCATAGCCCTCTAAGGGCTTCCAAATATCCCTTTGCCAATTCCACAAGAACAGCCTAAGCGAAAGGCTGCTTGAAGGGAAAGATGTAACTCTGTGAGATGAATTCACAGAACACAGAGCAGTTTCTCAGAAAGCTTCTTTCCAGTTTTGAACGGAAGATATTTCCTTTTTCACCATAGCCCTCTATGGGCTTCCAAATATCCCGTTGCCAATTCCACAAGAACAGCCTTAGCGAAAGGCTGCTTGAAAGGAAAGATGTAACTCTGTGAGATGAATTCACAGAACACAGAGCAGTTTCTCAGAAAGCTTCTTTTCAGTTTTGAACGCAAGATATTTCCTTATTCACTGTAGCCCTCTATGGGCTTCCAAATATCCCTTTGCCAATTCCACAAGAACAGCCTTAGCGAAAGGCTTTTTGAAGGGAAAGATGTAACTCTGTGAGATGAATTCACAGAACACAGAGAAGTTTCTCAGAAAGCTTCTTTTCAGTTTTGAACGGAAGATATTTCCTTTTTCCCCATAGCCCTCTATGGGCTTCCAAATATCCCGTTGACAATTCCACAAGAACAGCCTTAGCGAAAGGCTGCTTGAAGGGAAACATGTAACTCTGTGAGATGAATTCACAGAACACAGAGCAGTTTCTCAGAAAGCTTCTTTCCAGTTTTGAACGGAAGATATTTCCTTTTTCACCATAGCCCTCTATGGGCTTCCAAATATCCCGTTGCCAATTCCACAAGAACAGCCTTAGCGAAAGGCTTCTTGAAGGGAAAGATGTAACTCTGTGAGGTGAATTCACAGAACACAGAGCAGTTTCTCAGAAAGCTTCTTTCCAGTTTGGAAAGGAAGATATTTCCTTTTTCCGCATAGCCCTCTATGGGCTTCCAAATATCCCTTTGCCAATTCCACAAGAACAGCCTTAGCGAAAGGCTGCTTGAAGGGAAAGATGTAACTCTGTGAGATGAATTCACAGAACACAGAGCAGTTTCTCAGAAAGCTTCTTTCCGGTTTTGAACGGAAGATATTTCCTTTTTCCCCATAGCCCTCTATGGGCTTCCAAATATCCCTTTGCCAATTCCACAAGAACAGCCTTAGCGAAAGGCTGCTTGAAGGGAAAGATGTAAATCTGTGAGATGAATTCACATAACACAGAGCAGTTTCTCAGAAATCTTCTTTCCAGTTTTGAACGGAAGATATTTCCTTTTTCACCATAGCCCTCTATGGGCTTCCAAATATCCCTTTGCCAATTCCACAAGAACAGCCTTAGCGAAAGGCTTCTTGAAGGGAAAGATGTAACTCTGTGAGATGAATTCACAGAACACAGAGCAGTTTCTCAGAAAGCTTCTTTCCAGTTTTGAACGGAAGATATTTCCTTTTTCACTGTAGCCCTCTATGGGCTTCCAAATATCCCTTTGCCAATTCCACAAGAACAGCCTTAGCGAAAGGCTTCTTGAAGGGAAAGATGTAACTCTGTGAGATGAATTCACAGAACACAGAGCAGTTTCTCAGAAAGTTTCTTTCCAGTTTTGAACGGAAGATATTTCCTTTTTCCCCATAGCCCTCTATGGGCTTCCAAATATCCCTTTGCCAATTCCACAAGAACAGCCTTAGCGAAAGGCTGCTTGAAGGGAAAGATGTAACTCTGTGAGATGAATTCACAGAACACAGAGCAGTTTCTCAGAAATCTTCTTTCCAGGTTTGAACGGAAGATATTTCCTTTTTCACCATAGCCCTCTATGGGCTTCCAAATATCCCTTTGCCAATTCCACAAGAACAGCCTTAGCGAAAGGCTTCTTGAAAGGAAAGATGTAACTCTGTGAGATGAATTCACAGAACACAGAGCAGTTTCTCAGAAAGCTTCTTTCCAGTTTTTAACGGATGATATTTCCTTTTTCACTGTAGCCCTCTATGGGCTTCCAAATATCCCTTTGCCAATTCCACAAGAACAGCCTTAGCGAAAGGCTTCTTGAAGGGAAAGATGTAACTCTGTGAGATGAATTCACAGAACACAGAGAAGTTTCTCAGAAAACTTCTTTCAAATTTTGAACGGAAGATATTTCGTTTTTCCCATAGCCCTCTATGGGCTTCCAAATATCCCGTTGCCAATTCCCCAAGAACAGCCTTAGCGAAAGGCTGCCTGAAGGGAAACATGTAACTCTGTGAGATGAATTGACAGAACACAGAGCAGTTTCTCAGAAAGCTTCTTTCCAGTTTTGAACGGAAGATATTTCCTTTTTCACCATAGCCCTCTACGGGCTTCCAAATATCCCTTTGCCAATTCCACAAGAACAGCCTAAGCGAAAGGCTGCTTGAAGGGAAAGATGTAACTCTGTGAGATGAATTCACAGAACACAGAGCAGTTTCTCAGAAAGCTTCTTTCCAGTTTTGAACGGAAGATATTTCCTTTTTCACCATAGCCCTCTATGGGCTTCCAAATATCCCGTTGCCAATTCCACAAGAACAGCCTTAGCGAAAGGCTGCTTGAAAGGAAAGATGTAACTCTGTGAGATGAATTCACAGAACACAGAGCAGTTTCTCAGAAAGCTTCTTTCCAGTTTTGAACGCAAGATATTTCCTTATTCACTGTAGCCCTCTATGGGCTTCCAAATATCCCTTTGCCAATTCCACAAGAACAGCCTTAGCGAAAGGCTTCTTGAAGGGAAAGATGTAACTCTGTGAGATGAATTCACAGAACACAGAGAAGTTTCTCAGAAAGCTTCTTTTCAGTTTTGAACGGAAGATATTTCCTTTTTCACCATAGCCCTCTATGGGCTTCCAAATATCCCGTTGACAATTCCACAAGAACAGCCTTAGCGAAAGGCTGCTTGAAGGGAAACATGTAACTCTGTGAGATGAATTCACAGAACACAGAGAAGTTTCTCAGAAAGCTTCTTTCCAGTTTTGAACGGAAGATATTTCCTTTTTCACCATAGCCCTCTATGGGCTTCCAAATATCCCGTTGCCAATTCCACAAGAACAGCCTTAGCGAAAGGCTTCTTGAAGGGAAAGATGTAACTCTGTGAGGTGAATTCACAGAACACAGAGCAGTTTCTCAGAAAGCTTCTTTCCAGTTTGGAAAGGAAGATATTTCCTTTTTCCGCATAGCCCTCTATGGGCTTCCAAATATCCCTTTGCCAATTCCACAAGAACAGCCTTAGCGAAAGGCTGCTTGAAGGGAAATATGTAACTCTGTGAGATGAATTCACAGAACACAGAGCAGTTTCTCAGAAAGCTTCTTTCCGGTTTTGAACGGAAGATATTTCCTTTTTCCCCATAGCCCTCTATGGGCTTCCAAATATCCCTTTGCCAATTCCACAAGAACAGCCTTAGCGAAAGGCTGCTTGAAGGGAAAGATGTAAATCTGTGAGATGAATTCACATAACACAGAGCAGTTTCTCAGAAATCTTCTTTCCAGGTTTGAACGGAAGATATTTCCTTTTTCACCATAGCCCTCTATGGGCTTCCAAATATCCCTTTGCCAATTCCACAAGAACAGCCTTAGCGAAAGGCTTCTTGAAGGGAAAGATGTAACTCTGTGAGATGAATTCACAGAACACAGAGCAGTTTCTCAGAAAGCTTCTTTCCAGTTTTGAACGGATGATATTTCCTTTTTCACTGTAGCCCTCTATGGGCTTCCAAATATCCCTTTGCCAATTCCACAAGAACAGCCTTAGCGAAAGGCTTCTTGAAGGGAAAGATGTAACTCTGTGAGATGAATTCACAGAACACAGAGAAGTTTCTCAGAAAACTTCTTTCAAATTTTGAACGGAAGATATTTCGTTTTTCCCATAGCCCTCTATGGGCTTCCAAATATCCCGTTGCCAATTCCCCAAGAACAGCCTTAGCGAAAGGCTTCTTGAAGGGAAAGATGTAACTCTGTGAGATGAATTCACAGAACACAGAGAAGTTTCTCAGAAAGCTTCTTTCCAGTTTTGAACGGAAGATATTTCCTTTTTCACTGTAGCCCTCTATGGGCTTCCAAATATCCCTTTGCCAATTCCACAAGAACAGCCTTAGCGAAAGGCTTCTTGAAGGGAAAGATGTAACACTGTGAGATGAATTCACAGAACACAGAGAAGTTTCTCAGAAAGCTTCTTTCCAGTTTTGAACGGAAGATATTTCCTTTTTCCCCATAGCCCTCTATGGGCTTCCAAATATCCCTTTGCCAATTCCACAAGAACAGCCTTAGAGAAAGGCTGCTTGAAGGGAAAGATGTAACTCTGTGAGATGAATTCACAGAACACAGAGCAGTTTCTCAGAAAGCTTCTTTCCAGTTTTGAACGGAAGATATTTCCTTTTTCACCATAGCCCTCTACGGGCTTCCAAATATCACTTTGCCAATTCCACAAGAACAGCCTTAGCGAAAGGCTGCTTGAAGGGAAAGATGTAACTCTGTGAGATGAATTCACAGAACACAGAGCAGTTTCTCAGAAAGCTTCTTTCCAGTTTTGAACGGAAGATATTTCCTTTTTCACTGTAGCCCTCTATGGGCTTCCAAATATCCCTTTGCCAATTCCACAAGAACAGCCTTAGCGAAAGGCTTCTTGAAGGGAAAGATGTAACTCTGTGAGATGAATTCACAGAACACAGAGCAGTTTCTCAGAAAGTTTCTTTCCAGTTTTGAACGGAAGATATTTCCTTTTTCCCCATAGCCCTCTATGGGCTTCCAAATATCCCTTTGCCAATTCCACAAGAACAGCCTTAGCGAAAGGCTGCTTGAAGGGAAAGATGTAACTCTGTGAGATGAATTCACAGAACACAGAGCAGTTTCTCAGAAATCTTCTTTCCAGGTTTGAACGGAAGATATTTCCTTTTTCACCATAGCCCTCTATGGGCTTCCAAATATCCCTTTGCCAATTCCACAAGAACAGCCTTAGCGAAAGGCTTCTTGAAAGGAAAGATGTAACTCTGTGAGATGAATTCACAGAACACAGAGCAGTTTCTCAGAAAGCTTCTTTCCAGTTTTTAACGGATGATATTTCCTTTTTCACTGCAGCCCTCTATGGGCTTCCAAATATCCCTTTGCCAATTCCACAAGAACAGCCTTAGCGAAAGGCTTCTTGAAGGGAAAGATGTAACTCTGTGAGATGAATTCACAGAACACAGAGAAGTTTCTCAGAAAACTTCTTTCAAATTTTGAACGGAAGATATTTCGTTTTTCCCATAGCCCTCTATGGGCTTCCAAATATCCCGTTGCCAATTCCCCAAGAACAGCCTTAGCGAAAGGCTGCCTGAAGGGAAACATGTAACTCTGTGAGATGAATTGACAGAACACAGAGCAGTTTCTCAGAAAGCTTCTTTCCAGTTTTGAACGGAAGATATTTCCTTTTTCACCATAGCCCTCTACGGGCTTCCAAATATCCCTTTGCCAATTCCACAAGAACAGCCTAAGCGAAAGGCTGCTTGAAGGGAAAGATGTAACTCTGTGAGATGAATTCACAGAACACAGAGCAGTTTCTCAGAAAGCTTCTTTCCAGTTTTGAACGGAAGATATTTCCTTTTTCACCATAGCCCTCTATGGGCTTCCAAATATCCCGTTGCCAATTCCACAAGAACAGCCTTAGCGAAAGGCTGCTTGAAAGGAAAGATGTAACTCTGTGAGATGAATTCACAGAACACAGAGCAGTTTCTCAGAAAGCTTCTTTCCAGTTTTGAACGCAAGATATTTCCTTATTCACTGTAGCCCTCTATGGGCTTCCAAATATCCCTTTGCCAATTCCACAAGAACAGCCTTAGCGAAAGGCTTCTTGAAGGGAAAGATGTAACTCTGTGAGATGAATTCACAGAACACAGAGAAGTTTCTCAGAAAGCTTCTTTTCAGTTTTGAACGGAAGATATTTCCTTTTTCACCATAGCCCTCTATGGGCTTCCAAATATCCCGTTGACAATTCCACAAGAACAGCCTTAGCGAAAGGCTGCTTGAAGGGAAACATGTAACTCTGTGAGATGAATTCACAGAACACAGAGAAGTTTCTCAGAAAGCTTCTTTCCAGTTTTGAACGGAAGATATTTCCTTTTTCACCATAGCCCTCTATGGGCTTCCAAATATCCCGTTGCCAATTCCACAAGAACAGCCTTAGCGAAAGGCTTCTTGAAGGGAAAGATGTAACTCTGTGAGGTGAATTCACAGAACACAGAGCAGTTTCTCAGAAAGCTTCTTTCCAGTTTGGAAAGGAAGATATTTCCTTTTTCCGCATAGCCCTCTATGGGCTTCCAAATATCCCTTTGCCAATTCCACAAGAACAGCCTTAGCGAAAGGCTGCTTGAAGGGAAATATGTAACTCTGTGAGATGAATTCACAGAACACAGAGCAGTTTCTCAGAAAGCTTCTTTCCGGTTTTGAACGGAAGATATTTCCTTTTTCCCCATAGCCCTCTATGGGCTTCCAAATATCCCTTTGCCAATTCCACAAGAACAGCCTTAGCGAAAGGCTGCTTGAAGGGAAAGATGTAAATCTGTGAGATGAATTCACATAACACAGAGCAGTTTCTCAGAAATCTTCTTTCCAGGTTTGAACGGAAGATATTTCCTTTTTCACCATAGCCCTCTATGGGCTTCCAAATATCCCTTTGCCAATTCCACAAGAACAGCCTTAGCGAAAGGCTTCTTGAAGGGAAAGATGTAACTCTGTGAGATGAATTCACAGAACACAGAGCAGTTTCTCAGAAAGCTTCTTTCCAGTTTTGAACGGATGATATTTCCTTTTTCACTGTAGCCCTCTATGGGCTTCCAAATATCCCTTTGCCAATTCCACAAGAACAGCCTTAGCGAAAGGCTTCTTGAAGGGAAAGATGTAACTCTGTGAGATGAATTCACAGAACACAGAGAAGTTTCTCAGAAAACTTCTTTCAAATTTTGAACGGAAGATATTTCGTTTTTCCCATAGCCCTCTATGGGCTTCCAAATATCCCGTTGCCAATTCCCCAAGAACAGCCTTAGCGAAAGGCTTCTTGAAGGGAAAGATGTAACTCTGTGAGATGAATTCACAGAACACAGAGAAGTTTCTCAGAAAGCTTCTTTCCAGTTTTGAACGGAAGATATTTCCTTTTTCACTGTAGCCCTCTATGGGCTTCCAAATATCCCTTTGCCAATTCCACAAGAACAGCCTTAGCGAAAGGCTTCTTGAAGGGAAAGATGTAACACTGTGAGATGAATTCACAGAACACAGAGAAGTTTCTCAGAAAGCTTCTTTCCAGTTTTGAACGGAAGATATTTCCTTTTTCCCCATAGCCCTCTATGGGCTTCCAAATATCCCTTTGCCAATTCCACAAGAACAGCCTTAGAGAAAGGCTGCTTGAAGGGAAAGATGTAACTCTGTGAGATGAATTCACAGAACACAGAGCAGTTTCTCAGAAAGCTTCTTTCCAGTTTTGAACGGAAGATATTTCCTTTTTCACCATAGCCCTCTACGGGCTTCCAAATATCACTTTGCCAATTCCACAAGAACAGCCTTAGCGAAAGGCTGCTTGAAGGGAAAGATGTAACTCTGTGAGATGAATTCACAGAACACAGAGCAGTTTCTCAGAAAGCTTCTTTCCAGTTTTGAACGGAAGATATTTCCTTTTTCCCCGTAGCCCTCTATGGGCTTCCAAATATCCCGTTGCCAATTCCACAAGAACAGCCTTAGCGAAAGGCTGCTTGAAGGGAAACATGTAACTCTGTGAGATGAATTCACAGAACACAGAGCAGTTTCTCAGAAAGCTTCTTTCCAGTTTTGAACGGAAGATATTTCCTTTTTCACCATAGCCCTCTATGGGCTTCCAAATATCCCGTTGCCAATTGCACAAGAACAGCCTTAGCGAAAGGCTGCTTGAAAGGAAAGATGTAACTCTGTGAGATGAATTCACAGAACACAGAGCAGTTTCTCAGAAAGCTTCTTTTCAGTTTTGAACGCAAGATATTTCCTTTTTCACTGTAGCCCTCTATGGGCTTCCAAATATCCCTTTGCCAATTCCACAAGAACAGCCTTAGCGAAAGGCTTCTTGAAGAGAAAGATGTAACTCTGTGAGATGAATTCACAGAACATAGAGAAGTTTCTCAGAAAGATTCTTTTCAGTTTTGAACGGAAGATATTTCCTTTTTCCCCATAGCCCTCTACGGGCTTCCAAATATCCTTTTCCCAATTCCACAAGAACAGCCTTAGCGAAAGGCTGCTTGAAGGGAAAGATGTAACTCTGTGAGATGAATTCACAGAACACAGAGCAGTTTCTCAGAAAGCTTCTTTCCAGTTTTGAACGGAAGATATTTCCTTTTTCACCATAGCCCTCTACGGGCTTCCAAATATCCCTTTGCCAATTCCACAAGAAGAGCCTTAGCGAAAGGCTGCTTGAAGGGAAAGATGTAACTCTGTGAGATGAATTCACAGAACACAGAGCAGTTTCTCAGAAAGCTTCTTTCCAGTTTTGAACGGAAGATATTTCCTTTTTCCCCGTAGCCCTCTATGGGCTTCCAAATATCCCGTTGCCAATTCCACAAGAACAGCCTTAGCGAAAGGCTGCTTGAAGGGAAACATGTAACTCTGTGAGATGAATTCACAGAACACAGAGCAGTTTCTCAGAAAGCTTCTTTCCAGTTTTGAACGGAAGATATTTCCTTTTTCACCATAGCCCTCTATGGGCTTCCAAATATCCCGTTGCAAATTGCACAAGAACAGCCTTAGCGAAAGGCTGCTTGAAACGAAAGATGTAACTCTGTGAGATGAATTCACAGAACACAGAGCAGTTTCTCAGAAAGCTTCTTTTCAGTTTTGAACGCAAGATATTTCCTTTTTCACTGTAGCCCTCTATGGGCTTCCAAATATCCCTTTGCCAATTCCACAAGAACAGCCTTAGCGAAAGGCTTCTTGAAGAGAAAGATGTAACTCTGTGAGATGAATTCACAGAACATAGAGAAGTTTCTCAGAAAGATTCTTTTCAGTTTTGAACGGAAGATATTTCCTTTTTCCCCATAGCCCTCTACGGGCTTCCAAATATCCTTTTCCCAATTCCACAAGAACAGCCTTAGCGAAAGGCTGCTTGAAGGGAAAGATGTAACTCTGTGAGATGAATTCACAGAACACAGAGCAGTTTCTCAGAAAGCTTCTTTCCAGTTTTGAACGGAAGATATTTCCTTTTTCACCATAGCCCTCTACGGGCTTCCAAATATCCCTTTGCCAATTCCACAAGAAGAGCCTTAGCGAAAGGCTGCTTGAAGGGAAAGATGTAACTCTGTGAGATGAATTCACAGAACACAGAGCAGTTTCTCAGAAAGCTTCTTTCCAGTTTTGAACGGAAGATATTTCCTTTTTCCCCATAGCCCTCTATGGGCTTCCAAATATCCCTTTGCCAATTCCACAAGAACAGCCTTAGCGAAAGGCTGCTTGAAGGGAAAGATGTAACTCTGTGAGATGAATTCACAGAACACAGAGCAGTTTCTCAGAAATCTTCTTTCCAGGTTTGAACGGAAGATATTTCCTTTTTCACCATAGCCCTCTATGGGCTTCCAAATATCCCTTTGCCAATTCCACAAGAACAGCCTTAGCGAAAGGCTTCTTGAAGGGAAAGATGTAACTCTGTGAGATGAATTCACAGAACACAGAGCAGTTTCTCAGAAAGCTTCTTTCCAGTTTTGAACGGATGATAATTCCTTTTTCACTGTAGCCCTCTATGGGCTTCCAAATATCCCTTTGCCAATTCCACAAGAACAGCCTTAGCGAAAGGCTTCTTGAAGGGAAAGATGTAACTCTGTGAGATGAATTCACAGAACACAGAGAAGTTTCTCAGAAAACTTCTTTCAAATTTTGAACGGAAGATATTTCGTTTTTCCCATAGCCCTCTATGGGCTTCCAAATATCCCGTTGCCAATTCCCCAAGAACAGCCTTAGCGAAAGGCTGCCTGAAGGGAAACATGTAACTCTGTGAGATGAATTGACAGAACACAGAGCAGTTTCTCAGAAAGCTTCTTTCCAGTTTTGAACGGAAGATATTTCCTTTTTCACCATAGCCCTCTACGGGCTTCCAAATATCCCTTTGCCAATTCCACAAGAACAGCCTAAGCGAAAGGCTGCTTGAAGGGAAAGATGTAACTCTGTGAGATGAATTCACAGAACACAGAGCAGTTTCTCAGAAAGCTTCTTTCCAGTTTTGAACGGAAGATATTTCCTTTTTCACCATAGCCCTCTATGGGCTTCCAAATATCCCGTTGCCAATTCCACAAGAACAGCCTTAGCGAAAGGCTGCTTGAAAGGAAAGATGTAACTCTGTGAGATGAATTCACAGAACACAGAGCAGTTTCTCAGAAAGCTTCTTTTCAGTTTTGAACGCAAGATATTTCCTTATTCACTGTAGCCCTCTATGGGCTTCCAAATATCCCTTTGCCAATTCCACAAGAACAGCCTTAGCGAAAGGCTTCTTGAAGGGAAAGATGTAACTCTGTGAGATGAATTCACAGAACACAGAGAAGTTTCTCAGAAAGCTTCTTTTCAGTTTTGAACGGAAGATATTTCCTTTTTCACCATAGCCCTCTATGGGCTTCCAAATATCCCGTTGACAATTCCACAAGAACAGCCTTAGCGAAAGGCTGCTTGAAGGGAAACATGTAACTCTGTGAGATGAATTCACAGAACACAGAGAAGTTTCTCAGAAAGCTTCTTTCCAGTTTTGAACGGAAGATATTTCCTTTTTCACCATAGCCCTCTATGGGCTTCCAAATATCCCGTTGCCAATTCCACAAGAACAGCCTTAGCGAAAGGCTTCTTGAAGGGAAAGATGTAACTCTGTGAGGTGAATTCACAGAACACAGAGCAGTTTCTCAGAAAGCTTCTTTCCAGTTTGGAAAGGAAGATATTTCCTTTTTCCGCATAGCCCTCTATGGGCTTCCAAACATCCCTTTGCCAATTCCACAAGAACAGCCTTAGCGAAAGGCTGCTTGAAGGGAAATATGTAACTCTGTGAGATGAATTCACAGAACACAGAGCAGTTTCTCAGAAAGCTTCTTTCCGGTTTTGAACGGAAGATATTTCCTTTTTCCCCATAGCCCTCTATGGGCTTCCAAATATCCCTTTGCCAATTCCACAAGAACAGCCTTAGCGAAAGGCTGCTTGAAGGGAAAGATGTAAATCTGTGAGATGAATTCACATAACACAGAGCAGTTTCTCAGAAATCTTCTTTCCAGGTTTGAACGGAAGATATTTCCTTTTTCACCATAGCCCTCTATGGGCTTCCAAATATCCCTTTGCCAATTCCACAAGAACAGCCTTAGCGAAAGGCTTCTTGAAGGGAAAGATGTAACTCTGTGAGATGAATTCACAGAACACAGAGCAGTTTCTCAGAAAGCTTCTTTCCAGTTTTGAACGGATGATATTTCCTTTTTCACTGTAGCCCTCTATGGGCTTCCAAATATCCCTTTGCCAATTCCACAAGAACAGCCTTAGCGAAAGGCTTCTTGAAGGGAAAGATGTAACTCTGTGAGATGAATTCACAGAACACAGAGAAGTTTCTCAGAAAACTTCTTTCAAATTTTGAACGGAAGATATTTCGTTTTTCCCATAGCCCTCTATGGGCTTCCAAATATCCCGTTGCCAATTCCCCAAGAACAGCCTTAGTGAAAGGCTGCCTGAAGGGAAACATGTAACTCTGTGAGATGAATTGACAGAACACAGAGCAGTTTCTCAGAAAGCTTCTTTCCAGTTTTGAACGGAAGATATTTCCTTTTTCACCATAGCCCTCTATGGGCTTCCAAATATCCCGTTGCCAATTCCACAAGAACAGCCTTAGCGAAAGGCTGCTTGAAAGGAAAGATGTAACTCTGTGAGATGAATTCACAGAACACAGAGCAGTTTCTCAGAAAGCTTCTTTTCAGTTTTGAACGCAAGATATTTCCTTTTTCACTGTAGCCCTCTATGGGCTTCCAAATATCCCGTTGCCAATTCCACAAGAACAGCCTTAGCGAAAGGCTTCTTGAAGGGAAAGATGTAACTCTGTGAGATGAATTCACAGAACACAGAGAAGTTTCTCAGAAAGCTTCTTTCCAGTTTTGAACGGAAGATATTTCCTTTTTCACTGTAGCCCTCTATGGGCTTCCAAATATCCCTTTGCCAATTCCACAAGAACAGCCTTAGCGAAAGGCTTCTTGAAGGGAAAGATGTAACACTGTGAGATGAATTCACAGAACACAGAGACGTTTCTCAGAAAGCTTCTTTCCAGTTTTGAACGGAAGATATTTCCTTTTTCCCCATAGCCCTCTATGGGCTTCCAAATATCCCTTTGCCAATTCCACAAGAACAGCCTTAGAGAAAGGCTGCTTGAAGGGAAAGATGTAACTCTGTGAGATGAATTCACAGAACACAGAGCAGTTTCTCAGAAAGCTTCTTTCCAGTTTTGAACGGAAGATATTTCCTTTTTCACCATAGCCCTCTACGGGCTTCCAAATATCACTTTGCCAATTCCACAAGAAGAGCCTTAGCGAAAGGCTGCTTGAAGGGAAAGATGTAACTCTGTGAGATGAATTCACAGAACACAGAGCAGTTTCTCAGAAAGCTTCTTTCCAGTTTTGAACGGAAGATATTTCCTTTTTCCCCGTAGCCCTCTATGGGCTTCCAAATATCCCGTTGCCAATTCCACAAGAACAGCCTTAGCGAAAGGCTGCTTGAAGGGAAACATGTAACTCTGTGAGATGAATTCACAGAACACAGAGCTGTTTCTCAGAAAGCTTCTTTCCAGTTTTGAACGGAAGATATTTCCTTTTTCACCATAGCCCTCTATGGGCTTCCAAATATCCCGTTGCCAATTGCACAAGAACAGCCTTAGCGAAAGGCTGCTTGAAAGGAAAGATGTAACTCTGTGAGATGAATTCACAGAACACAGAGCAGTTTCTCAGAAAGCTTCTTTTCAGTTTTGAACGCAAGATATTTCCTTTTTCACTGTAGCCCTCTATGGGCTTCCAAATATCCCTTTGCCAATTCCACAAGAACAGCCTTAGCGAAAGGCTTCTTGAAGAGAAAGATGTAACTCTGTGAGATGAATTCACAGAACATAGAGAAGTTTCTCAGAAAGATTCTTTTCAGTTTTGAACGGAAGATATTTCCTTTTTCCCCATAGCCCTCTACGGGCTTCCAAATATCCTTTTCCCAATTCCACAAGAACAGCCTTAGCGAAAGGCTGCTTGAAGGGAAAGATGTAACTCGGTGAGATGAATTCACAGAACACAGAGCAGTTTCTCAGAAAGCTTCTTTCCAGTTTTGAACGGAAGATATTTCCTTTTTCACCATAGCCCTCTACGGGCTTCCAAATATCCCTTTGCCAATTCCACAAGAAGAGACTTAGCGAAAGGCTGCTTGAAGGGAAAGATGTAACTCTGTGAGATGAATTCACAGAACACAGAGCAGTTTCTCAGAAAGCTTCTTTCCAGTTTTGAACGGAAGATATTTCCTTTTTCACCATAGCCCTCTATGGGCTTCCAAATATCCCGTTGCCAATTCCACAAGAACAGCCTTAGCGAAAGGCTGCTCGAAGGGAAACATGTAACTCTGTGAGATGAATTCACAGAACACAGAGCAGTTTCTCAGAAAGCTTCTTTCCAGTTTTGAACGGAAGATATTTCCTTTTTCACCATAGCCCTCTATGGGCTTCCAAATATCCCGTTGCCAATTCCACAAGAACAGCCTTAGCGAAAGGCTTCTTGAAGGGAAAGATGTAACTCTGTGAGGTGAATTCACAGAACACAGAGCAGTTTCTCAGAAAGTTTCTTTCCAGTTTTGAACGGAAGATATTTCCTTTTTCCCCATAGCCCTCTATGGGCTTCCAAATATCCCTTTGCCAATTCCACAAGAACAGCCTTAGCGAAAGGCTGCTTGAAGGGAAAGATGTAACTCTGTGAGATGAATTCACAGAACACAGAGCAGTTTCTCAGAAAACTTCTTTACAGTTTTGAACGGAAGATATTTCCTTTTTCCCCATAGCCCTCTATGGGCTTCCAAATATCCCGTTGCCAATTCCACAAGAACAGCCTTAGCGAAAGGCTGCTTGAAGGGAAACATGTAACTCTGTGAGATGAATTCACAGAACACAGAGCAGTTTCTCAGAAAGCTTCTTTCCAGTTTTGAACGGAAGTTATTTCCTTTTTCACCATAGCCCTCTATGGGCTTCCAAATATCCCGTTGCCAATTCCACAAGAACAGCCTTAGCGAAAGGCTGCTTGAAAGGAAAGATGTAACTCTGTGAGATGAAATCACAGAACACAGAGCAGTTTCTCAGAAAGCTTCTTTTCAGTTTTGAACGCAAGATATTTCCTTTTTCACTGTAGCCCTCTATGGGCTTCCAAATATCCCTTTGCCAATTTCACAAGAACAGCCTTAGCGAAAGGCTTCTTGAAGGGAAAGATGTAACTCTGTGAGATGAATTCACAGAACACAGAGAAGTTTCTCAGAAAGCTGCTTTTCAGTTTTGAACGGAAGATATTTCCTTTTTCCCCATAGCCCTCTATGGGCTTCCAAATATCCTTTTGCCAATTCCACAAGAACAGCCTTAGCGAAAGGCTGCTTGAAGGGAAAGATGTAACTCTGTGAGATGAATTCACAGAACACAGAGCAGTTTCTCAGAAAGCTTCTTTCCAGTTTTGAACGGAAGATATTTCCTTTTTCACCATAGCCCTCTACGGGCTTCCAAATATCCCTTTGCCAATTCCACAAGAACAGCCTTAGCGAAAGGCTGCTTGAAGGGAAAGATGTAACTCTGTGAGATGAATTCACAGAACACAGAGCAGTTTCTCAGAAAGCTTCTTTCCAGTTTTGAACGGAAGATATTTCCTTTTTCACCATAGCCCTCTATGGGCTTCCAAATATCCCGTTGCCAATTCCACAAGAACAGCCTTAGCGAAAGGCTGCTTGAAAGGAAAGATGTAACTCTGTGAGATGAAATCACAGAACACAGAGCAGTTTCTCAGAAAGCTTCTTTTCAGTTTTGAACGCAAGATATTTCCTTTTTCACTGTAGCCCTCTATGGGCTTCCAAATATCCCTTTGCCAATTTCACAAGAACAGCCTTAGCGAAAGGCTTCTTGAAGGGAAAGATGTAACTCTGTGAGATGAATTCACAGAACACAGAGAAGTTTCTCAGAAAGCTGCTTTTCAGTTTTGAACGGAAGATATTTCCTTTTTCCCCATAGCCCTCTATGGGCTTCCAAATATCCTTTTGCCAATTCCACAAGAACAGCCTTAGCGAAAGGCTGCTTGAAGGGAAAGATGTAACTCTGTGAGATGAATTCACAGAACACAGAGCAGTTTCTCAGAAAGCTTCTTTCCAGTTTTGAACGGAAGATATTTCCTTTTTCACCATAGCCCTCTACGGGCTTCCAAATATCCCTTTGCCAATTCCACAAGAACAGCCTTAGCGAAAGGCTGCTTGAAGGGAAAGATGTAACTCTGTGAGATGAATTCACAGAACACAGAGCAGTTTCTCAGAAAGCTTCTTTCCAGTTTTGAACGGAAGATATTTCCTTTTTCACCATAGCCCTCTATGGGCTTCCAAATATCCCGTTGCCAATTCCACAAGAACAGCCTTAGCGAAAGGCTGCTTGAAGCGAAACATGTAACTCTGTGAGATGAATTCACAGAACACAGAGCAGTTTCTCAGAAAGCTTCTTTCCAGTTTTGAACGGAAGATATTTCCTTTTTCACCATAGCCCTCTATGGGCTTCCAAATATCCCGTTGCCAATTCCACAAGAACAGCCTTAGCGAAAGGCTGCTTGAAAGGAAAGATGTAACTCTGTGAGATGAATTCACAGAACACAGAGCAGTTTCTCAGAAAGCTTCTTTTCAGTTTTGAACGCAAGATATTTCCTTTTTCACTGTAGCCCTCTATGGGCTTCCAAATATCCCTTTGCCAATTAAACAAGAACAGCCTTAGCGAAAGGCTTCTTGAAGGGAAAGATGTAACTCTGTGAGATGAATTCACAGAACACAGAGAAGTTTCTCAGAAAACTTCTTTCACGTTTTAGCGGAAGATATTTCGTTTTTCCCATAGCCCTCTATGGGCTTCCAAATATCCCGTTGCCAATTCCCCAAGAACAGCCTTAGCGAAAGGCTGCTTGAAGGGAAACATGTAACTCTGTGAGATGAATTCACAGAACACAGAGCAGTTTTTCAGAAAGCTTCTTTCCAGTTTTGAACGGAAGATATTTCCTTTTTCACCATAGCCCTCTATGGGCTTCCAAATATCCCGTTGCCAATTCCACAAGAACAGCCTTAGCGAAAGGCTGCTTGAAAGGAAAGATGTAACTCTGTGAGATGAATTCACAGAACACAGAGCAGTTTCTCAGAAAGCTTCTTTTCAGTTTTGAACGCAAGATATTTCCTATTTCACTGTAGCCCTCTATGGGCTTCCAAATATCCCTTTGCCAATTCCACAAGAACAGACTTAGCGAAAGGCTTCTTGAAGGGAAAGATGTAACACTGTGAGATGAATTCACAGAACACAGAGAAGTTTCTCAGAAAGCTTCTTTCCAGTTTTGAACGGAAGATATTTCCTTTATCACTGTAGCCCTCTATGGGCTTCCAAATATCCCTTTGCCAATTCCACAAGAACAGCCTTAGCGAAAGGCTTCTTGAAGGGAAACATGTAACACTGTGAGATGAATTCACAGAACACAGAGAAGTTTCTCAGAAAGCTTCTTTCCAGTTTTGAATGGAAGATATTTCCTTTTTCCCCATAGCCCTCTATGGGCTTCCAAATATCCCTTTGCCAATTCCACAAGAACAGCCTTAGAGAAAGGCTGCTTGAAGGGAAAGATGTAACTCTGTGAGATGAATTCACAGAACACAGAGCAGTTTCTCAGAAATCTTCTTTCCAGTTTTGAACGGAAGATATTTCCTTTTTCACCATAGCCCTCTACGGGCTTCCAAATATCACTTTGCCAATTCCACAAGAACAGCCTTAGCGAAAGGCTGCTTGAAGGGAAAGATGTAACTCTGTGAGATGAATTCACAGAACACAGAGCAGTTTCTCAGAAAGCTTCTTTCCAGTTTTGAACGGAAGATATTTCCTTTTTCCCCATAGCCCTCTGTGGGCTTCCAAATATCCCGTTGCCAATTCCACAAGAACAGCCTTAGCGAAAGGCTGCTTGAAGGGAAACATGTAACTCTGTGAGATGAATTCACAGAACACAGAGCAGTTTCTCAGAAAGCTTCTTTCCAGTTTTGAACGGAAGATATTTCCTTTTTCCCCGTAGCCCTCTATGGGCTTCCAAATATCCCGTTGCCAATTCCACAAGAACAGCCTTAGCGAAAGGCTGCTTGAAGGGAAACATGTAACTCTGTGAGATGAATTCACAGAACACAGAGCAGTTTCTCAGAAAGCTTCTTTCCAGTTTTGAACGGAAGATATTTCCTTTTTCACCATAGCCCTCTATGGGCTTCCAAATATCCCGTTGCCAATTGCACAAGAACAGCCTTAGCGAAAGGCTGCTTGAAAGGAAAGATGTAACTCTGTGAGATGAATTCACAGAACACAGAGCAGTTTCTCAGAAAGCTTCTTTTCAGTTTTGAACGCAAGATATTTCCTTTTTCACTGTAGCCCTCTATGGGCTTCCAAATATCCCTTTGCCAATTCCACAAGAACA
Organism: Chlorocebus sabaeus; assembly: GCF_047675955.1. NCBI lineage: Eukaryota > Metazoa > Chordata > Mammalia > Primates > Cercopithecidae > Chlorocebus > Chlorocebus sabaeus. Next base: position 1,983,933 of record NW_027327703.1, on the reverse strand, counting down.
GCCTTAGCGAAAGGCTTCTTGAAGAGAAAGATGTAACTCTGTGAGATGAATTCACAGAACATAGAGAAGTTTCTCAGAAAGATTCTTTTCAGTTTTGAACGGAAGATATTTCCTTTTTCCCCATAGCCCTCTACGGGCTTCCAAATATCCTTTTCCCAATTCCACAAGAACAGCCTTAGCGAAAGGCTGCTTGAAGGGAAAGATGTAACTCGGTGAGATGAATTCACAGAACACAGAGCAGTTTCTCAGAAAGCTTCTTTCCAGTTTTGAACGGAAGATATTTCCTTTTTCACCATAGCCCTCTACGGGCTTATAAATATCCCTTTGCCAATTCCACAAGAAGAGCCTTAGCGAAAGGCTGCTTGAAGGGAAAGATGTAACTCTGTGAGATGAATTCACAGAACACAGAGCAGTTTCTCAGAAAGCTTCTTTCCAGTTTTGAACGGAAGATATTTCCTTTTTCACCATAGCCCTCTATGGGCTTCCAAATATCCCGTTGCCAATTCCACAAGAACAGCCTTAGCGAAAGGCTGCTCGAAGGGAAACATGTAACTCTGTGAGATGAATTCACAGAACACAGAGCAGTTTCTCAGAAAGCTTCTTTCCAGTTTTGAACGGAAGATATTTCCTTTTTCACCATAGCCCTCTATGGGCTTCCAAATATCCCGTTGCCAATTCCACAAGAACAGCCTTAGCGAAAGGCTTCTTGAAGGGAAAGATGTAACTCTGTGAGGTGAATTCACAGAACACAGAGCAGTTTCTCAGAAAGTTTCTTTCCAGTTTTGAACGGAAGATATTTCCTTTTTCCCCATAGCCCTCTATGGGCTTCCAAATATCCCTTTGCCAATTCCACAAGAACAGCCTTAGCGAAAGGCTGCTTGAAGGGAAAGATGTAACTCTGTGAGATGAATTCACAGAACACAGAGCAGTTTCTCAGAAAACTTCTTTACAGTTTTGAACGGAAGATATTTCCTTTTTCCCCATAGACCTCTATGGGCTTCCAAATATCCCGTTGCCAATTCCACAAGAACAGCCTTAGCGAAAGGCTGCTTGAAGGGAAAGATGTAACTCTGTGAGATGAATTCACAGAACACAGAGCAGTTTCTCAGAAAGCTTCTTTCCAGTTTTGAACGGAAGATATTTCCTTTTTCACCATAGCCCTCTATGGGCTTCCAAATATCCCGTTGCCAATTCCACAAGAACAGCCTTAGCGAAAGGCTGCTTGAAAGGAAAGATGTAACTCTGTGAGATGAAATCACAGAACACAGAGCAGTTTCTCAGAAAGCTTCTTTTCAGGTTTGAACGCAAGATATTTCCTTTTTCACTGTAGCCCTCTATGGGCTTCCAAATATCCCTTTGCCAATTTCACAAGAACAGCCTTAGCGAAAGGCTTCTTGAAGGGAAAGATGTAACTCTGTGAGATGAATTCACAGAACACAGAGAAGTTTCTCAGAAAGCTGCTTTTCAGTTTTGAACGGAAGATATTTCCTTTTTCCCCATAGCCCTCTATGGGCTTCCAAATATCCTTTTGCCAATTCCACAAGAAGAGCCTTAGCGAAAGGCTGCTTGAAGGGAAAGATGTAACTCTGTGAGATGAATTCACAGAACACAGAGCAGTTTCTCAGAAAGCTTCTTTCCAGTTTTGAACGGAAGATATTTCCTTTTTCACCATAGCCCTCTACGGGCTTCCAAATATCCCTTTGCCAATTCCACAAGAACAGCCTTAGCGAAAGGCTGCTTGAAGGGAAAGATGTAACTCTGTGAGATGAATTCACAGAACACAGAGCAGTTTCTCAGAAAGCTTCTTTCCAGTTTTGAACGGAAGATATTTCCTTTTTCACCATAGCCCTCTATGGGCTTCCAAATATCCCGTTGCCAATTCCACAAGAACAGCCTTAGCGAAAGGCTGCTTGAAGCGAAACATGTAACTCTGTGAGATGAATTCACAGAACACAGAGCAGTTTCTCAGAAAGCTTCTTTCCAGTTTTGAACGGAAGATATTTCCTTTTTCACCATAGCCCTCTATGGGCTTCCAAATATCCCGTTGCCAATTCCACAAGAACAGCCTTAGCGAAAGGCTGCTTGAAAGGAAAGATGTAACTCTGTGAGATGAAATCACAGAACACAGAGCAGTTTCTCAGAAAGCTTCTTTTCAGTTTTGAACGCAAGATATTTCCTTTTTCACTGTAGCCCTCTATGGGCTTCCAAATATCCCTTTGCCAATTTCACAAGAACAGCCTTAGCGAAAGGCTTCTTGAAGGGAAAGATGTAACTCTGTGAGATGAATTCACAGAACACAGAGAAGTTTCTCAGAAAGCTGCTTTTCAGTTTTGAACGGAAGATATTTCCTTTTTCCCCATAGCCCTCTATGGGCTTCCAAATATCCTTTTGCCAATTCCACAAGAACAGCCTTAGCGAAAGGCTGCTTGAAGGGAAAGATGTAACTCTGTGAGATGAATTCACAGAACACAGAGCAGTTTCTCAGAAAGCTTCTTTCCAGTTTTGAACGGAAGATATTTCCTTTTTCACCATAGCCCTCTACGGGCTTCCAAATATCCCTTTGCCAATTCCACAAGAACAGCCTTAGCGAAAGGCTGCTTGAAGGGAAAGATGTAACTCTGTGAGATGAATTCACAGAACACAGAGCAGTTTCTCAGAAAGCTTCTTTCCAGTTTTGAACGGAAGATATTTCCTTTTTCACCATAGCCCTCTATGGGCTTCCAAATATCCCGTTGCCAATTCCACAAGAACAGCCTTAGCGAAAGGCTGCTTGAAGCGAAACATGTAACTCTGTGAGATGAATTCACAGAACACAGAGCAGTTTCTCAGAAAGCTTCTTTCCAGTTTTGAACGGAAGATATTTCCTTTTTCACCATAGCCCTCTATGGGCTTCCAAATATCCCGTTGCCAATTCCACAAGAACAGCCTTAGCGAAAGGCTGCTTGAAAGGAAAGATGTAACTCTGTGAGATGAATTCACAGAACACAGAGCAGTTTCTCAGAAAGCTTCTTTTCAGTTTTGAACGCAAGATATTTCCTTTTTCACTGTAGCCCTCTATGGGCTTCCAAATATCCCTTTGCCAATTAAACAAGAACAGCCTTAGCGAAAGGCTTCTTGAAGGGAAAGATGTAACTCTGTGAGATGAATTCACAGAACACAGAGAAGTTTCTCAGAAAACTTCTTTCAAGTTTTAGCGGAAGATATTTCGTTTTTCCCATAGCCCTCTATGGGCTTCCAAATATCCCGTTGCCAATTCCCCAAGAACAGCCTTAGCGAAAGGCTGCCTGAAGGGAAACATGTAACTCTGTGAGATGAATTCACAGAACACAGAGCAGTTTTTCAGAAAGCTTCTTTCCAGTTTTGAACGGAAGATATTTCCTTTTTCACCATAGCCCTCTATGGGCTTCCAAATATCCCGTTGCCAATTCCACAAGAACAGCCTTAGCGGAAGGCTGCTTGAAAGGAAAGATGTAACTCTGTGAGATGAATTCACAGAACACAGAGCAGTTTCTCAGAAAGCTTCTTTTCAGTTTTGAACGCAAGATATTTCCTATTTCACTGTAGCCCTCTATGGGCTTCCAAATATCCCTTTGCCAATTCCACAAGAACAGACTTAGCGAAAGGCTTCTTGAAGGGAAAGATGTAACACTGTGAGATGAATTCACAGAACACAGAGAAGTTTCTCAGAAAGCTTCTTTCCAGTTTTGAACGGAAGATAATTCCTTTATCACTGTAGCCCTCTATGGGCTTCCAAATATCCCTTTGCCAATTCCACAAGAACAGCCTTAGCGAAAGGCTTCTTGAAGGGAAACATGTAACACTGTGAGATGAATTCACAGAACACAGAGAAGTTTCTCAGAAAGCTTCTTTCCAGTTTTGAATGGAAGATATTTCCTTTTTCCCCATAGCCCTCTATGGGCTTCCAAATATCCCTTTGCCAATTCCACAAGAACAGCCTTAGAGAAAGGCTGCTTGAAGGGAAAGATGTAACTCTGTGAGATGAATTCACAGAACACAGAGCAGTTTCTCAGAAAGCTTCTTTCCAGTTTTGAACGGAAGATATTTCCTTTTTCACCATAGCCCTCTACGGGCTTACAAATATCACTTTGCCAATTCCACAAGAACAGCCTTAGCGAAAGGCTGCTTGAAGGGAAAGATGTAACTCTGTGAGATGAATTCACAGAACACAGAGCAGTTTCTCAGAAAGCTTCTTTCCAGTTTTGAACGGAAGATATTTCCTTTTTCACCATAGCCCTCTATGGGCTTCCAAATATCCCGTTGCCAATTCCACAAGAACAGCCTTAGCGAAAGGCTGCTTGAAGGGAAACATGTAACTCTGTGAGATGAATTCACAGAACACAGAGCAGTTTCTCAGAAAGCTTCTTTCCAGTTTTGAACGGAAGATATTTCCTTTTTCCCCGTAGCCCTCTATGGGCTTCCAAATATCCCGTTGCCAATTCCACAAGAACAGCCTTAGCGAAAGGCTGCTTGAAGGGAAACATGTAACTCTGTGAGATGAATTCACAGAACACAGAGCAGTTTCTCAGAAAGCTTCTTTCCAGTTTTGAACGGAAGATATTTCCTTTTTCACCATAGCCCTCTATGGGCTTCCAAATATCCCGTTGCCAATTGCACAAGAACAGCCTTAGCGAAAGGCTGCTTGAAAGGAAAGATGTAACTCTGTGAGATGAATTCACAGAACACAGAGCAGTTTCTCAGAAAGCTTCTTTTCAGTTTTGAACGCAAGATATTTCCTTTTTCACTGTAGCCCTCTATGGGCTTCCAAATATCCCTTTGCCAATTCCACAAGAACAGCCTTAGCGAAAGGCTTCTTGAAGAGAAAGATGTAACTCTGTGAGATGAATTCACAGAACATAGAGAAGTTTCTCAGAAAGATTCTTTTCAGTTTTGAACGGAAGATATTTCCTTTTTCCCCATAGCCCTCTAGGGGCTTCCAAATATCCTTTTCCCAATTCCACAAGAACAGCCTTAGCGAAAGGCTTCTTGAAGGGAAAGATGTAACTCGGTGAGATGAATTCACAGAACACAGAGCAGTTTCTCAGAAAGCTTCTTTCCAGTTTTGAACGGAAGATATTTCCTTTTTCACCATAGCCCTCTATGGGCTTCCAAATATCCCTTTGCCAATTCCACAAGAAGAGCCTTAGCGAAAGGCTGCTTGAAGGGAAAGATGTAACTCTGTGAGATGAATTCACAGAACACAGAGCAGTTTCTCAGAAAGCTTCTTTCCAGTTTTGAACGGAAGATATTTCCTTTTTCACCATAGCCCTCTATGGGCTTCCAAATATCCCGTTGCCAATTCCACAAGAACAGCCTTAGCGAAAGGCTGCTCGAAGGGAAACATGTAACTCTGTGAGATGAATTCACAGAACACAGAGCAGTTTCTCAGAAAGCTTCTTTCCAGTTTTGAACGGAAGATATTTCCTTTTTCACCATAGCCCTCTATGGGCTTCCAAATATCCCGTTGCCAATTCCACAAGAACAGCCTTAGCGAAAGGCTTCTTGAAGGGAAAGATGTAACTCTGTGAGGTGAATTCACAGAACACAGAGCAGTTTCTCAGAAAGTTTCTTTCCAGTTTTGAACGGAAGATATTTCCTTTTTCCCCATAGCCCTCTATGGGCTTCCAAATATCCCTTTGCCAATTCCACAAGAACAGCCTTAGCGAAAGGCTACTTGAAGGGAAAGATGTAACTCTGTGAGATGAATTCACAGAACACAGAGCAGTTTCTCAGAAAACTTCTTTACAGTTTTGAACGGAAGATATTTCCTTTTTCCCCATAGCCCTCTATGGGCTTCCAAATATCCCGTTGCCAATTCCACAAGAACAGCCTTAGCGAAAGGCTGCTTGAAGGGAAACATGTAACTCTGTGAGATGAATTCACAGAACACAGAGCAGTTTCTCAGAAAGCTTCTTTCCAGTTTTGAACGGAAGATATTTCCTTTTTCACCATAGCCCTCTATGGGCTTCCAAATATCCCGTTGCCAATTCCACAAGAACAGCCTTAGCGAAAGGGTGCTTGAAAGGAAAGATGTAACTCTGTGAGATGAAATCACAGAACACAGAGCAGTTTCTCAGAAAGCTTCTTTTCAGTTTTGAACGCAAGATATTTCCTTTTTCACTGTAGCCCTCTATGGGCTTCCAAATATCCCTTTGCCAATTTCACAAGAACAGCCTTAGCGAAAGGCTTCTTGAAGGGAAAGATGTAACTCTGTGAGATGAATTCACAGAACACAGAGAAGTTTCTCAGAAAGCTGCTTTTCAGTTTTGAACGGAAGATATTTCCTTTTTCCCCATAGCCCTCTATGGGCTTCCAAATATCCTTTTGCCAATTCCACAAGAACAGCCTTAGCGAAAGGCTGCTTGAAGGGAAAGATGTAACTCTGTGAGATGAATTCACAGAACACAGAGCAGTTTCTCAGAAAGCTTCTTTCCAGTTTTGAACGGAAGATATTTCCTTTTTCACCATAGCCCTCTACGGGCTTCCAAATATCCCTTTGCCAATTCCACAAGAACAGCCTTAGCGAAAGGCTGCTTGAAGGGAAAGATGTAACTCTGTGAGATGAATTCACAGAACACAGAGCAGTTTCTCAGAAAGCTTCTTTCCAGTTTTGAACGGAAGATATTTCCTTTTTCACCATAGCCCTCTATGGGCTTCCAAATATCCCGTTGCCAATTCCACAAGAACAGCCTTAGCGAAAGGCTGCTTGAAACGAAACATGTAACTCTGTGAGATGAATTCACAGAACACAGAGCAGTTTCTCAGAAAGCTTCTTTCCAGTTTTGAACGGAAGATATTTCCTTTTTCACCATAGCCCTCTATGGGCTTCCAAATATCCCGTTGCCAATTCCACAAGAACAGCCTTAGCGAAAGGCTGCTTGAAAGGAAAGATGTAACTCTGTGAGATGAATTCACAGAACACAGAGCAGTTTCTCAGAAAGCTTCTTTTCAGTTTTGAACGCAAGATATTTCCTTTTTCACTGTAGCCCTCTATGGGCTTCCAAATATCCCTTTGCCAATTAAACAAGAACAGCCTTAGCGAAAGGCTTCTTGAAGGGAAAGATGTAACTCTGTGAGATGAATTCACAGAACACAGAGAAGTTTCTCAGAAAACTTCTTTCAAGTTTTAGCGGAAGATATTTCGTTTTTCCCATAGCCCTCTATGGGCTTCCAAATATCCCGTTGCCAATTCCCCAAGAACAGCCTTAGCGAAAGGCTGCCTGAAGGGAAACATGTAACTCTGTGAGATGAATTCACAGAACACAGAGCAGTTTTTCAGAAAGCTTCTTTCCAGTTTTGAACGGAAGATATTTCCTTTTTCACCATAGCCCTCTATGGGCTTCCAAATATCCCGTTGCCAATTCCACAAGAACAGCCTTAGCGAAAGGCTTCTTGAAGGGAAAGATGTAACACTGTGAGATGAATTCACAGAACACAGAGAAGTTTCTCAGAAAGCTTCTTTCCAGTTTTGAACGGAAGATATTTCCTTTATCACTGTAGCCCTCTATGGGCTTCCAAATATCCCTTTGCCAATTCCACAAGAACAGCCTTAGCGAAAGGCTTCTTGAAGGGAAACATGTAACACTGTGAGATGAATTCACAGAACACAGAGAAGTTTCTCAGAAAGCTTCTTTCCAGTTTTGAATGGAAGATATTTCCTTTTTCCCCATAGCCCTCTATGGGCTTCCAAATATCCCTTTGCCAATTCCACAAGAACAGCCTTAGAGAAAGGCTGCTTGAAGGGAAAGATGTAACTCTGTGAGATGAATTCACAGAACACAGAGCAGTTTCTCAGAAAGCTTCTTTCCAGTTTTGAACGGAAGATATTTCCTTTTTCACCATAGCCCTCTACGGGCTTCCAAATATCACTTTGCCAATTCCACAAGAACAGCCTTAGCGAAAGGCTGCTTGAAGGGAAAGATGTAACTCTGTGAGATGAATTCACAGAACACAGAGCAGTTTCTCAGAAAGCTTCTTTCCAGTTTTGAACGGAAGATATTTCCTTTTTCCCCGTAGCCCTCTGTGGGCTTCCAAATATCCCGTTGCCAATTCCACAAGAACAGCCTTAGCGAAAGGCTGCTTGAAGGGAAACATGTAACTCTGTGAGATGAATTCACAGAACACAGAGCAGTTTCTCAGAAAGCTTCTTTCCAGTTTTGAACGGAAGATATTTCCTTTTTCACCATAGCCCTCTATGGGCTTCCAAATATCCCGTTGCCAATTCCACAAGAACAACCTTAGCGAAAGGCTGCTTGAAAGGAAAGATGTAACTCTGTGAGATGAATTCACAGAACACAGAGCAGTTTCTCAGAAAGCTTCTTTTCAGTTTTGAACGCAAGATATTTCCTTTTTCACTGTAGCCCTCTATGGGCTTCCAAATATCCCTTTGCCAATTCCACAAGAACAGCCTTAGCGAAAGGCTTCTTGAAGGGAAAGATGTAACACTGTGAGATGAATTCACAGAACATAGAGAAGTTTCTCAGAAAGCTTCTTTTCAGTTTTGAACGGAAGATATTTCCTTTTTCCCCATAGCCCTCTACGGGCTTCCAAATATCCTTTTCCCAATTCCACAAGAACAGCCTTAGCGAAAGGCTGCTTGAAGGGAAAGATGTAACTCTGTGAGATGAATTCACAGAACACAGAGCAGTTTCTCAGAAAGCTTCTTTCCAGTTTTGAACGGAAGATATTTCCTTTTTCACCATAGCCCTCTACGGGCTTCCAAATATCCCTTTGCCAATTCCACAAGAAGAGCCTTAGCGAAAGGCTGCTTGAAGGGAAAGATGTAACTGTGTGAGATGAATTGACAGAACACAGAGCAGTTTCTCAGAAAGCTTCTTTCCAGTTTTGAACGGAAGATATTTCCTTTTTCACCATAGCCCTCTATGGGCTTCCAAATATCCCGTTGCCAATTCCACAAGAACAGCCTTAGCGAAAGGTTTCTTGAAGGGAAAGATGTAACTCTGTGAGATGAATTCACAGAACACAGAGCAGTTTCTCAGAAAGCTTCTTTCCAGTTTTGAACGGAAGATATTTCCTTTTTCACCATAGCCCTCTATGGGCTTCCAAATATCCCGCTGCCAATTCCAAAAGAACAGCCTTAGCGAAAGGCTTCTTGAAGGGAAAGATGTAACTCTGTGAGGTGAATTCACGAACACAGAGCAGTTTCTCAGAAAGCTTCTTTTCAGTTTTGAACGGAAGATATTTCCTTTTTCCCCATAGCCCTCTATGGGCTTCCTAATATCCCTTTGCCAATTCCACAAGAACAGCCTTAGCGAAAGGCTGCTTGAAGGGAAAGATGTAACTCTGTGAGATGAATTCACAGAACACAGAGCAGTTTCTCAGAAAGCTTCTTTCCAGTTTTGAACGGAAGATATTTCCTTTTTCCCCATAGCCCTCTATGGGCTTCCAAATATCCCTTTGCCAATTCCACAAGAACAGCCTTAGCGAAAGGCTGCTTGAAGGGAAAGATGTAACTCTGTGAGATGAATTCACAGAACACAGAGCAGTTTCTCAGAAATCTTCTTTCCAGGTTTGAACGGAAGATATTTCCTTTTTCACCATAGCCCTCTATGGGCTTCCAAATATCCCTTTGCCAATTCCCCAAGAACAGCCTTAGCGAAAGGCTTCTTGAAGGGAAAGATGTAACTCTGTGAGATGAATTCACAGAACACAGAGCAGTTTCTCAGAAAGCGTCTTTCCAGTTTTGAACGGATGATATTTCCTTTTTCACTGTAGCCCGCTATGGGCTTCCAAATATCCCTTTGCCAATTCCACAAGAACAGCCTTAGCGAAAGGCTGCTTGAAGGGAAAGATGTAACTCTGTGAGATGAATTCACAGAACACAGAGCAGTTTCTCAGAAATCTTCTTTCCAGTTTTGAACGGAAGATATTTCCTTTTTCACCATAGCCCTCTACGGGCTTCCAAATATCCCTTTGCCAAATCCACAAGAACAGCCTTAGCGAAAGGCTGCTTGAAGGGAAAGATGTAACTCTGTGAGATGAATTCACAGAACACAGAGCAGTTTCTCAGAAAGCTTCTTTCCAGTTTTGAACGGAAGATATTTCCTTTTTCACCATAGCCCTCTATGGGCTTCCAAATATCCCGTTGACAATTCCACAAGAACAGGCTTAGCGAAAGGCTGCTTGAAGGGAAACATGTAACTCTGTGAGATGAATTCACAGAACACAGAGCAGTTTCTCAGAAAGCTTCTTTCCAGTTTTGAACGGAAGATATTTCCTTTTTCACCATAGCCCTCTATGGGCTTCCAAATATCCCTTTGCCAATTCCACAAGAACAGCCTTAGCGAAAGGCTTCTTGAAGGGAAAGATGTAACTCTGTGAGGTGAATTCACAGAACACAGAGCAGTTTCTCAGAAAGCTTCTTTCCAGTTTGGAAAGGAAGATATTTCCTTTTTCCGCATAGCCCTCTATGGGCTTCCAAATATCCCTTTGCCAATTCCACAAGAACAGCCTTAGCGAAAGGCTGCTTGAAGGGAAAGATGTAACTCTGTGAGATGAATTCACAGAACACAGAGCAGTTTCTCAGAAAGCTTCTTTCCGGTTTTGAACGGAAGATATTTCCTTTTTCCCCATAGCCCTCTATGGGCTTCCAAATATCCCTTTGCCAATTCCACAAGAACAGCCTTAGCGAAAGGCTGCTTGAAGGGAAAGATGTAAATCTGTGAGATGAATTCACATAACACAGAGCAGTTTCTCAGAAATCTTCTTTCCAGGTTTGAACGGAAGATATTTCCTTTTTCACCATAGCCCTCTATGGGCTTCCAAATATCCCTTTGCCAATTCCACAAGAACAGCCTTAGCGAAAGGCTTCTTGAAGGGAAAGATGTAACTCTGTGAGATGAATTCACAGAACACAGAGCCGTTTCTCAGAAAGCTTCTTTCCAGTTTTGAACGGAAGATATTTCCTTTTTCACTGTAGCCCTCTATGGGCTTCCAAATATCCCTTTGCCAATTCCACAAGAACAGCCTTAGCGAAAGGCTTCTTGAAGGGAAAGATGTAACTCTGTGAGATGAATTCACAGAACACAGAGCAGTTTCTCAGAAAGTTTCTTTCCAGTTTTGAACGGAAGATATTTCCTTTTTCCCCATAGCCCTCTATGGGCTTCCAAATATCCCTTTGCCAATTCCACAAGAACAGCCTTAGCGAAAGGCTGCTTGAAGGGAAAGATGTAACTCTGTGAGATGAATTCACAGAACACAGAGCAGTTTCTCAGAAATCTTCTTTCCAGGTTTGAACGGAAGATATTTCCTTTTTCACCATAGCCCTCTATGGGCTTCCAAATATCCCTTTGCCAATTCCACAAGAACAGCCTTAGCGAAAGGCTTCTTGAAGGGAAAGATGTAACTCTGTGAGATGAATTCACAGAACACAGAGCAGTTTCTCAGAAAGCCTCTTTCCAGTTTTGAACGGATGATATTTCCTTTTTCACTGTAGCCCTCTATGGGCTTCCAAATATCCCTTTGCCAATTCCACAAGAACAGCCTTAGCGAAAGGCTTCTTGAAGGGAAAGATGTAACTCTGTGAGATGAATTCACAGAACACAGAGAAGTTTCTCAGAAAACTTCTTTCAAATTTTGAACGGAAGATATTTCGTTTTTCCCATAGCCCTCTATGGGCTTCCAAATATCCCGTTGCCAATTCCCCAAGAACAGCCTTAGCGAAAGGCTGCCTGAAGGGAAACATGTAACTCTGTGAGATGAATTGACAGAACACAGAGCAGTTTCTCAGAAAGCTTCTTTCCAGTTTTGAACGGAAGATATTTCCTTTTTCACCATAGCCCTCTACGGGCTTCCAAATATCCCTTTGCCAATTCCACAAGAACAGCCTAAGCGAAAGGCTGCTTGAAGGGAAAGATGTAACTCTGTGAGATGAATTCACAGAACACAGAGCAGTTTCTCAGAAAGCTTCTTTCCAGTTTTGAACGGAAGATATTTCCTTTTTCACCATAGCCCTCTATGGGCTTCCAAATATCCCGTTGCCAATTCCACAAGAACAGCCTTAGCGAAAGGCTGCTTGAAAGGAAAGATGTAACTCTGTGAGATGAATTCACAGAACACAGAGCACTTTCTCAGAAAGCTTCTTTTCAGTTTTGAACGCGAGATATTTCCTTATTCACTGTAGCCCTCTATGGGCTTCCAAATATCCCTTTGCCAATTCCACAAGAACAGCCTTAGCGAAAGGCTTTTTGAAGGGAAAGATGTAACTCTGTGAGATGAATTCACAGAACACAGAGAAGTTTCTCAGAGAGCTTCTTTTCAGTTTTGAACGGAAGATATTTCCTTTTTCCCCATAGCCCTCTATGGGCTTCCAAATATCCCGTTGACAATTCCACAAGAACAGCCTTAGCGAAAGGCTGCTTGAAGGGAAACATGTAACTCTGTGAGATGAATTCACAGAACACAGAGCAGTTTCTCAGAAAGCTTCTTTCCAGTTTTGAACGGAAGATATTTCCTTTTTCACCATAGCCCTCTATGGGCTTCCAAATATCCCGTTGCCAATTCCACAAGAACAGCCTTAGCGAAAGGCTTCTTGAAGGGAAAGATGTAACTCTGTGAGGTGAATTCACAGAACACAGAGCAGTTTCTCAGAAAGCTTCTTTCCAGTTTGGAAAGGAAGATATTTCCTTTTTCCGCATAGCCCTCTATGGGCTTCCAAATATCCCTTTGCCAATTCCACAAGAACAGCCTTAGCGAAAGGCTGCTTGAAGGGAAATATGTAACTCTGTGAGATGAATTCACAGAACACAGAGCAGTTTCTCAGAAAGCTTCTTTCCGGTTTTGAACGGAAGATATTTCCTTTTTCCCCATAGCCCTCTATGGGCTTCCAAATATCCTTTTGCCAATTCCACAAGAACAGCCTTAGCGAAAGGCTGCTTGAAGGGAAAGATGTAAATCTGTGAGATGAATTCACATAACACAGAGCAGTTTCTCAGAAATCTTCTTTCCAGGTTTGAACGGAAGATATTTCCTTTTTCACCATAGCCCTCTATGGGCTTCCAAATATCCCTTTGCCAATTCCACAAGAACAGCCTTAGCGAAAGGCTTCTTGAAGGGAAAGATGTAACTCTGTGAGATGAATTCACAGAACACAGAGCAGTTTCTCAGAAAGCTTCTTTCCAGTTTTGAACGGATGATATTTCCTTTTTCACTGTAGCCCTCTATGGGCTTCCAAATATCCCTTTGCCAATTCCACAAGAACAGCCTTAGCGAAAGGCTTCTTGAAGGGAAAGATGTAACTCTGTGAGATGAATTCACAGAACACAGAGAAGTTTCTCAGAAAACTTCTTTCAAATTTTGAACGGAAGATATTTCGTTTTTCCCATAGCCCTCTATGGGCTTCCAAATATCCCGTTGCCAATTCCCCAAGAACAGCCTTAGCGAAAGGCTGCCTGAAGGGAAACATGTAACTCTGTGAGATGAATTGACAGAACACAGAGCAGTTTCTCAGAAAGCTTCTTTCCAGTTTTGAACGGAAGATATTTCCTTTTTCACCATAGCCCTCTATGGGCTTCCAAATATCCCGTTGCCAATTCCACAAGAACAGCCTTAGCGAAAGGCTGCTTGAAAGGAAAGATGTAACTCTGTGAGATGAATTCACAGAACACAGAGCAGTTTCTCAGAAAGCTTCTTTTCAGTTTTGAACGCAAGATATTTCCTTTTTCACTGTAGCCCTCTATGGGCTTCCAAATATCCCTTTGCCAATTCCACAAGAACAGCCTTAGCGAAAGGCTTCTTGAAGGGAAAGATGTAACACTGTGAGATGAATTCACAGAACACAGAGAAGTTTCTCAGAAAGCTTCTTTCCAGTTTTGAACGGAAGATATTTCCTTTTTCCCCATAGCCCTCTATGGGCTTCCAAATATCCCTTTGCCAATTCCACAAGAACAGCCTTAGAGAAAGGCTGCTTGAAGGGAAAGATGTAACTCTGTGAGATGAATTCACAGAACACAGAGCAGTTTCTCAGAAAGCTTCTTTCCACTTTTGAACGGAAGATATTTCCTTTTTCACCATAGCCCTCTACGGGCTTCCAAATATCACTTTGCCAATTCCACAAGAACAGCCTTAGCGAAAGGCTGCTTGAAGGGAAAGATGTAACTCTGTGAGATGAATTCACAGAACACAGAGCAGTTTCTCAGAAAGCTTCTTTCCAGTTTTGAACGGAAGATATTTCCTTTTTCCCCGTAGCCCTCTATGGGCTTCCAAATATCCCGTTGCCAATTCCACAAGAACAGCCTTAGCGAAAGGCTGCTTGAAGGGAAACATGTAACTCTGTGAGATGAATTCACAGAACACAGAGCAGTTTCTCAGAAAGCTTCTTTCCAGTTTTGAACGGAAGATATTTCCTTTTTCACCATAGCCCTCTATGGGCTTCCAAATATCCCGTTGCCAATTGCACAAGAACAGCCTTAGCGAAAGGCTGCTTGAAAGGAAAGATGTAACTCTGTGAGATGAATTCACAGAACACAGAGCAGTTTCTCAGAAAGCTTCTTTTCAGTTTTGAACGCAAGATATTTCCTTTTTCACTGTAGCCCTCTATGGGCTTCCAAATATCCCTTTGCCAATTCCACAAGAACAGCCTTAGGGAAAGGCTTCTTGAAGAGAAAGATGTAACTCTGTGAGATGAATTCACAGAACATAGAGAAGTTTCTCAGAAAGATTCTTTTCAGTTTTGAACGGAAGATATTTCCTTTTTCCCCATAGCCCTCTACGGGCTTCCAAATATCCTTTTCCCAATTCCACAAGAACAGCCTTAGCGAAAGGCTGCTTGAAGGGAAAGATGTAACTCTGTGAGATGAATTCACAGAACACAGAGCAGTTTCTCAGAAAGCTTCTTTCCAGTTTTGAACGGAAGATATTTCCTTTTTCACCATAGCCCTCTACGGGCTTCCAAATATCCCTTTGCCAATTCCACAAGAAGAGCCTTAGCGAAAGGCTGCTTGAAGGGAAAGATGTAACTCTGTGA
The DNA here is from genome assembly GCF_047675955.1 of Chlorocebus sabaeus. Classification (NCBI taxonomy): domain Eukaryota; kingdom Metazoa; phylum Chordata; class Mammalia; order Primates; family Cercopithecidae; genus Chlorocebus; species Chlorocebus sabaeus. The sequence goes on along the minus strand of NW_027327703.1, from coordinate 1,968,932 downwards.
GATGAATTCACAGAACACAGAGCAGTTTCTCAGAAAGCTTCTTTCCAGTTTTGAACGGAAGATATTTCCTTTTTCACCATAGCCCTCTATGGGCTTCCAAATATCCCGTTGCCAATTCCACAAGAACAGCCTTAGCGAAAGGCTGCTCGAAGGGAAACATGTAACTCTGTGAGATGAATTCACAGAACACAGAGCAGTTTCTCAGAAAGCTTCTTTCCAGTTTTGAACGGAAGATATTTCCTTTTTCACCATAGCCCTCTATGGGCTTCCAAATATCCCGTTGCCAATTCCACAAGAACAGCCTTAGCGAAAGGCTTCTTGAAGGGAAAGATGTAACTCTGTGAGGTGAATTCACAGAACACAGAGCAGTTTCTCAGAAAGTTTCTTTCCAGTTTTGAACGGAAGATATTTCCTTTTTCCCCATAGCCCTCTATGGGCTTCCAAATATCCCTTTGCCAATTCCACAAGAACAGCCTTAGCGAAAGGCTGCTTGAAGGGAAAGATGTAACTCTGTGAGATGAATTCACAGAACACAGAGCAGTTTCTCAGAAAACTTCTTTACAGTTTTGAACGGAAGATATTTCCTTTTTCCCCATAGCCCTCTATGGGCTTCCAAATATCCCGTTGCCAATTCCACAAGAACAGCCTTAGCGAAAGGCTGCTTGAAGGGAAACATGTAACTCTGTGAGATGAATTCACAGAACACAGAGCAGTTTCTCAGAAAGCTTCTTTCCAGTTTTGAACGGAAGATATTTCCTTTTTCCCCATAGCCCTCTATGGGCTTCCAAATATCCCGTTGCCAATTCCACAAGAACAGCCTTAGCGAAAGGCTGCTTGAAAGGAAAGATGTAACTCTGTGAGATGAAATCACAGAACACAGAGCAGTTTCTCAGAAAGCTTCTTTTCAGTTTTGAACGCAAGATATTTCCTTTTTCACTGTAGCCCTCTATGGGCTTCCAAATATCCCTTTGCCAATTTCACAAGAACAGCCTTAGCGAAAGGCTTCTTGAAGGGAAAGATGTAACTCTGTGAGATGAATTCACCGAACACAGAGAAGTTTCTCAGAAAGCTGCTTTTCAGTTTTGAACGGAAGATATTTCCTTTTTCCCCATAGCCCTCTATGGGCTTCCAAATATCCTTTTGCCAATTCCACAAGAACAGCCTTAGCGAAAGGCTGCTTGAAGGGAAAGATGTAACTCTGTGAGATGAATTCACAGAACACAGAGCAGTTTCTCAGAAAGCTTCTTTCCAGTTTTGAACGGAAGATATTTCCTTTTTCACCATAGCCCTCTACGGGCTTCCAAATATCCCTTTGCCAATTCCACAAGAACAGCCTTAGCGAAAGGCTGCTTGAAGGGAAAGATGTAACTCTGTGAGATGAATTCACAGAACACAGAGCAGTTTCTCAGAAAGCTTCTTTCCAGTTTTGAACGGAAGATATTTCCTTTTTCACCATAGCCCTCTATGGGCTTCGAAATATCCCGTTGCCAATTCCACAAGAACAGCCTTAGCGAAAGGCTGTTTGAAGCGAAACATGTAACTCTGTGAGATGAATTCACAGAACACAGAGCAGTTTCTCAGAAAGCTTCTTTCCAGTTTTGAACGGAAGATATTTCCTTTTTCACCATAGCCCTCTATGGGCTTCCAAATATCCCGTTGCCAATTCCACAAGAACAGCCTTAGCGAAAGGCTGCTTGAAAGGAAAGATGTAACTCGGTGAGATGAATTCACAGAACACAGAGCAGTTTCTCAGAAAGCTTCTTTTCAGTTTTGAACGCAAGATATTTCCTTTTTCACTGTAGCCCTCTATGGGCTTCCAAATATCCCTTTGCCAATTAAACAAGAACAGCCTTAGCGAAAGGCTTCTTGAAGGGAAAGATGTAACTCTGTGAGATGAATTCACAGAACACAGAGAAGTTTCTCAGAAAACTTCTTTCAAGTTTTAACGGAAGATATTTCGTTTTTCCCATAGCCCTCTATGGGCTTCCAAATATCCCGTTGCCAATTCCCCAAGAACAGCCTTAGCGAAAGGCTGCCTGAAGGGAAACATGTAACTCTGTGAGATGAATTCACAGAACACAGAGCAGTTTTTCAGAAAGCTTCTTTCCAGTTTTGAACGGAAGATATTTCCTTTTTCACCATAGCCCTCTATGGGCTTCCAAATATCCCGTTGCCAATTCCACAAGAACAGCCTTAGCGAAAGGCTGCTTGAAAGGAAAGATGTAACTCTGTGAGATGAATTCACAGAACACAGAGCAGTTTCTCAGAAAGCTTCTTTTCAGTTTTGAACGCAAGATATTTCCTATTTCACTGTAGCCCTCTATGGGCTTCCAAATATCCCTTTGCCAATTCCACAAGAACAGACTTAGCGAAAGGCTTCTTGAAGGGAAAGATGTAACACTGTGAGATGAATTCACAGAACACAGAGAAGTTTCTCAGAAAGCTTCTTTCCAGTTTTGAACGGAAGGTATTTCCTTTATCACTGTAGCCCTCTATGGGCTTCCAAATATCCCTTTGCCAATTCCACAAGAACAGCCTTAGCGAAAGGCTTCTTGAAGGGAAACATGTAACACTGTGAGATGAATTCACAGAACACAGAGAAGTTTCTCAGAAAGCTTCTTTCCAGTTTTGAATGGAAGATATTTCCTTTTTCCCCATAGCCCTCTATGGGCTTCCAAATATCCCTTTGCCAATTCCACAAGAACAGCCTTAGAGAAAGGCTGCTTGAAGGGAAAGATGTAACTCTGTGAGATGAATTCACAGAACACAGAGCAGTTTCTCAGAAAGCTTCTTTCCAGTTTTGAACGGAAGATATTTCCTTTTTCACCATAGCCCTCTACGGGCTTCCAAATATCACTTTGCCAATTCCACAAGAACAGCCTTAGCGAAAGGCTGCTTGAAGGGAAAGATGTAACTCTGTGAGATGAATTCACAGAACACAGAGCAGTTTCTCAGAAAGCTTCTTTCCAGTTTTGAACGGAAGATATTTCCTTTTTCACCATAGCCCTCTATGGGCTTCCAAATATCCCGTTGACAATTCCACAAGAACAGCCTTAGCGAAAGGCTGCTTGAAGGGAAACATGTAACTCTGTGAGATGAATTCACAGAACACAGAGAAGTTTCTCAGAAAGCTTCTTTCCAGTTTTGAACGGAAGATATTTCCTTTTTCACCATAGCCCTCTATGGGCTTCCAAATATCCCGTTGCCAATTCCACAAGAACAGCCTTAGCGAAAGGCTTCTTGAAGGGAAAGATGTAACTCTGTGAGGTGAATTCACAGAACACAGAGCAGTTTCTCAGAAAGCTTCTTTCCAGTTTGGAAAGGAAGATATTTCCTTTTTCCGCATAGCCCTCTATGGGCTTCCAAATATCCCTTTGCCAATTCCACAAGAACAGCCTTAGCGAAAGGCTGCTTGAAGGGAAATATGTAACTCTGTGAGATGAATTCACAGAACACAGAGCAGTTTCTCAGAAAGCTTCTTTCCGGTTTTGAACGGAAGATATTTCCTTTTTCCCCATAGCCCTCTATGGGCTTCCAAATATCCCTTTGCCAATTCCACAAGAACAGCCTTAGCGAAAGGCTGCTTGAAGGGAAAGATGTAAATCTGTGAGATGAATTCACATAACACAGAGCAGTTTCTCAGAAATCTTCTTTCCAGGTTTGAACGGAAGATATTTCCTTTTTCACCATAGCCCTCTATGGGCTTCCAAATATCCCTTTGCCAATTCCACAAGAACAGCCTTAGCGAAAGGCTTCTTGAAGGGAAAGATGTAACTCTGTGAGATGAATTCACAGAACACAGAGCAGTTTCTCAGAAAGCTTCTTTCCAGTTTTGAACGGATGATATTTCCTTTTTCACTGTAGCCCTCTATGGGCTTCCAAATATCCCTTTGCCAATTCCACAAGAACAGCCTTAGCGAAAGGCTTCTTGAAGGGAAAGATGTAACTCTGTGAGATGAAATCACAGAACACAGAGAAGTTTCTCAGAAAACTTCTTTCAAATTTTGAACGGAAGATATTTCGTTTTTCCCATAGCCCTCTATGGGCTTCCAAATATCCCGTTGCCAATTCCCCAAGAACAGCCTTAGCGAAAGGCTGCCTGAAGGGAAACATGTAACTCTGTGAGATGAATTGACAGAACACAGAGCAGTTTCTCAGAAAGCTTCTTTCCAGTTTTGAACGGAAGATATTTCCTTTTTCACCATAGCCCTCTATGGGCTTCCAAATATCCCGTTGCCAATTCCACAAGAACAGCCTTAGCGAAAGGCTGCTTGAAAGGAAAGATGTAACTCTGTGAGATGAATTCACAGAACACAGAGCAGTTTCTCAGAAAGCTTCTTTTCAGTTTTGAACGCAAGATATTTCCTTTTTCACTGTAGCCCTCTATGGGCTTCCAAATATCCCGTTGCCAATTCCACAAGAACAGCCTTAGCGAAAGGCTTCTTGAAGGGAAAGATGTAACTCTGTGAGATGAATTCACAGAACACAGAGCAGTTTCTCAGAAAGCTTCTTTCCAGTTTTGAACGGAAGATATTTCCTTTTTCACTGTAGCCCTCTATGGGCTTCCAAATATCCCTTTGCCAATTCCACAAGAACAGCCTTAGCGAAAGGCTGCTTGAAGGGAAAGATGTAACTCTGTGAGATGAATTCACAGAACACAGAGAAGTTTCTCAGAAAGCTTCTTTCCAGTTTTGAACGGAAGATATTTCCTGTTTCCCCATAGCCCTCTATGGGCTTCCAAATATCCCTTTGCCAATTCCACAAGAACAGCCTTAGCGAAAGGCTGCTTGAAGGGAAAGATGTAACTCTGTGAGATGAATTCACAGAACACAGAGCAGTTTCTCAGAAAGCTTCTTTCCAGTTTTGAACGGAAGATATTTCCTTTTTCCCCATAGCCCTCTACGGGCTTCCAAATATCCTTTTCCCAATTCCACAAGAACAGCCTTAGCGAAAGGCTGCTTGAAGGGAAAGATGTAACTCGGTGAGATGAATTCACAGAACACAGAGCAGTTTCTCAGAAAGCTTCTTTCCAGTTTTGAACGGAAGATATTTCCTTTTTCACCATAGCCCTCTACGGGCTTCCAAATATCCCTTTGCCAATTCCACAAGAAGAGACTTAGCGAAAGGCTGCTTGAAGGGAAAGATGTAACTCTGTGAGATGAATTCACAGAACACAGAGCAGTTTCTCAGAAAGCTTCTTTCCAGTTTTGAACGGAAGATATTTCCTTTTTCACCATAGCCCTCTATGGGCTTCCAAATATCCCGTTGCCAATTCCACAAGAACAGCCTTAGCGAAAGGCTGCTCGAAGGGAAACATGTAACTCTGTGAGATGAATTCACAGAACACAGAGCAGTTTCTCAGAAAGCTTCTTTCCAGTTTTGAACGGAAGATATTTCCTTTTTCACCATAGCCCTCTATGGGCTTCCAAATATCCCGTTGCCAATTCCACAAGAACAGCCTTAGCGAAAGGCTTCTTGAAGGGAAAGATGTAACTCTGTGAGGTGAATTCACAGAACACAGAGCAGTTTCTCAGAAAGTTTCTTTCCAGTTTTGAACGGAAGATATTTCCTTTTTCCCCATAGCCCTCTATGGGCTTCCAAATATCCCTTTGCCAATTCCACAAGAACAGCCTTAGCGAAAGGCTGCTTGAAGGGAAAGATGTAACTCTGTGAGATGAATTCACAGAACACAGAGCAGTTTCTCAGAAAACTTCTTTACAGTTTTGAACGGAAGATATTTCCTTTTTCCCCATAGCCCTCTATGGGCTTCCAAATATCCCGTTGCCAATTCCACAAGAACAGCCTTAGCGAAAGGCTGCTTGAAGGGAAACATGTAACTATGTGAGATGAATTCACAGAACACAGAGCAGTTTCTCAGAAAGCTTCTTTCCAGTTTTGAACGGAAGATATTTCCTTTTTCACCATAGCCCTCTATGGGCTTCCAAATATCCCGTTGCCAATTCCACAAGAACAGCCTTAGCGAAAGGCTGCTTGAAAGGAAAGATGTAACTCTGTGAGATGAAATCACAGAACACAGAGCAGTTTCTCAGAAAGCTTCTTTTAAGTTTTGAACGCAAGATATTTCCTTTTTCACTGTAGCCCTCTATGGGCTTCCAAATATCCCTTTGCCAATTTCACAAGAACAGCCTTAGCGAAAGGCTTCTTGAAGGGAAAGATGTAACTCTGTGAGATGAATTCACAGAACACAGAGAAGTTTCTCAGAAAGCTGCTTTTCAGTTTTGAACGGAAGATATTTCCTTTTTCCCCATAGCCCTCTATGGGCTTCCAAATATCCTTTTGCCAATTCCACAAGAACAGCCTTAGCGAAAGGCTGCTTGAAGGGAAAGATGTAACTCTGTGAGATGAATTCACAGAACACAGAGCAGTTTCTCAGAAAGCTTCTTTCCAGTTTTGAACGGAAGATATTTCCTTTTTCACCATAGCCCTCTACGGGCTTCCAAATATCCCTTTGCCAATTCCACAAGAACAGCCTTAGCGAAAGGCTGCTTGAAGGGAAAGATGTAACTCTGTGAGATGAATTCACAGAACACAGAGCAGTTTCTCAGAAAGCTTCTTTCCAGTTTTGAACGGAAGATATTTCCTTTTTCACCATAGCCCTCTATGGGCTTCCAAATATCCCGTTGCCAATTCCACAAGAACAGCCTTATCGAAAGGCTGCTTGAAGCGAAACATGTAACTCTGTGAGATGAATTCACAGAACACAGAGCAGTTTCTCAGAAAGCTTCTTTCCAGTTTTGAACGGAAGATATTTCCTTTTTCCCCATAGCCCTCTATGGGCTTCCAAATATCCCTTTGCCAATTCCACAAGAACAGCCTTAGAGAAAGGCTGCTTGAAGGGAAAGATGTAACTCTGTGAGATGAATTCACAGAACACAGAGCAGTTTCTCAGAAAGCTTCTTTCCAGTTTTGAACGGAAGATATTTCCTTTTTCACCATAGCCCTCTACGGGCTTCCAAATATCACTTTGCCAATTCCACAAGAACAGCCTTAGCGAAAGGCTGCTTGAAGGGAAAGATGTAACTCTGTGAGATGAATTCACAGAACACAGAGCAGTTTCTCAGAAAGCTTCTTTCCAGTTTTGAACGGAAGATATTTCCTTTTTCCCCGTAGCCCTCTATGGGCTTCCAAATATCCCGTTGCCAATTCCACAAGAACAGCCTTAGCGAAAGGCTGCTTGAAGGGAAACATGTAACTCTGTGAGATGAATTCACAGAACACAGAGCAGTTTCTCAGAAAGCTTCTTTCCAGTTTTGAACGGAAGATATTTCCTTTTTCACCATAGCCCTCTATGGGCTTCCAAATATCCCGTTGCCAATTGCACAAGAACAGCCTTAGCGAAAGGCTGCTTGAAAGGAAAGATGTAACACTGTGAGATGAATTCACAGAACACAGAGCAGTTTCTCAGAAAGCTTCTTTTCAGTTTTGAACGCAAGATATTTCCTTTTTCACTGTAGCCCTCTATGGGCTTCCAAATATCCCTTTGCCAATTCCACAAGAACAGCCTTAGGGAAAGGCTTCTTGAAGAGAAAGATGTAACTCTGTGAGATGAATTCACAGAACATAGAGAAGTTTCTCAGAAAGATTCTTTTCAGTTTTGAACGGAAGATATTTCCTTTTTCCCCATAGCCCTCTACGGGCTTCCAAATATCCTTTTCCCAATTCCACAAGAACAGCCTTAGCGAAAGGCTGCTTGAAGGGAAAGATGTAACTCTGTGAGATGAATTCACAGAACACAGAGCAGTTTCTCAGAAAGCTTCTTTCCAGTTTTGAACGGAAGATATTTCCTTTTTCACCATAGCCCTCTACGGGCTTCCAAATATCCCTTTGCCAATTCCACAAGAAGAGCCTTAGCGAAAGGCTGCTTGAAGGGAAAGATGTAACTCTGTGAGATGAATTCACAGAACATAGAGAAGTTTCTCAGAAAGATTCTTTTCAGTTTTGAACGGAAGATATTTCCTTTTTCCCCATAGCCCTCTACGGGCTTCCAAATATCCTTTTCCCAATTCCACAAGAACAGCCTTAGCGAAAGGCTGCTTGAAGGGAAAGATGTAACTCTGTGAGATGAATTCACAGAACACAGAGCAGTTTCTCAGAAAGCTTCTTTCCAGTTTTGAACGGAAGATATTTCCTTTTTCACCATAGCCCTCTACGGGCTTCCAAATATCCCTTTGCCAATTCCACAAGAAGAGCCTTAGCGAAAGGCTGCTTGAAGGGAAAGATGTAACTCTGTGAGATGAATTCACAGAACACAGAGCAGTTTCTCAGAAAGCTTCTTTCCAGTTTTGAACGGAAGATATTTCCTTTTTCACCATAGCCCTCTATGGGCTTCCAAATATCCCGTTGCCAATTCCACAAGAACAGCCTTAGCGAAAGGCTGCTCGAAGGGAAACATGTAACTCTGTGAGATGAATTCACAGAACACAGAGCAGTTTCTCAGAAAGCTTCTTTCCAGTTTTGAACGGAAGATATTTCCTTTTTCACCATAGCCCTCTATGGGCTTCCAAATATCCCGTTGCCAATTCCACAAGAACAGCCTTAGCGAAAGGCTTCTTGAAGGGAAAGATGTAACTCTGTGAGGTGAATTCACAGAACACAGAGCAGTTTCTCAGAAAGTTTCTTTCCAGTTTTGAACGGAAGATATTTCCTTTTTCCCCATAGCCCTCTATGGGCTTCCAAATATCCCTTTGCCAATTCCACAAGAACAGCCTTAGCGAAAGGCTGCTTGAAGGGAAAGATGTAACTCTGTGAGATGAATTCACAGAACACAGAGCAGTTTCTCAGAAAACTTCTTTACCGTTTTGAACGGAAGATATTTCCTTTTTCCCCATAGCCCTCTATGGGCTTCCAAATATCCCGTTGCCAATTCCACAAGAACAGCCTTAGCGAAAGGCTGCTTGAAGGGAAACATGTAACTCTGTGAGATGAATTCACAGAACACAGAGCAGTTTCTCAGAAAGCTTCTTTCCAGTTTTGAACGGAAGATATTTCCTTTTTCACCATAGCCCTCTATGGGCTTCCAAATATCCCGTTGCCAATTCCACAAGAACAGCCTTAGCGAAAGGCTGCTTGAAAGGAAAGATGTAACTCTGTGAGATGAAATCACAGAACACAGAGCAGTTTCTCAGAAAGCTTCTTTTCAGTTTTGAACGCAAGATATTTCCTTTTTCACTGTAGCCCTCTATGGGCTTCCAAATATCCCTTTGCCAATTTCACAAGAACAGCCTTAGCGAAAGGCTTCTTGAAGGGAAAGATGTAACTCTGTGAGATGAATTCACAGAACACAGAGAAGTTTCTCAGAAAGCTGCTTTTCAGTTTTGAACGGAAGATATTTCCTTTTTCCCCATAGCCCTCTATGGGCTTCCAAATATCCTTTTGCCAATTCCACAAGAACAGCCTTAGCGAAAGGCTGCTTGAAGGGAAAGATGTAACTCTGTGAGATGAATTCACAGAACACAGAGCAGTTTCTCAGAAAGCTTCTTTCCAGTTTTGAACGGAAGATATTTCCTTTTTCACCATAGCCCTCTACGGGCTTCCAAATATCCCTTTGCCAATTCCACAAGAACAGACTTAGCGAAAGGCTGCTTGAAGGGAAAGATGTAACTCTGTGAGATGAATTCACAGAACACAGAGCAGTTTCTCAGAAAGCTTCTTTCCAGTTTTGAACGGAAGATATTTCCTTTTTCACCATAGCCCTCTATGGGCTTCCAAATATCCCGTTGCCAATTCCACAAGAACAGCCTTAGCGAAAGGCTGTTTGAAGCGAAACATGTAACTCTGTGAGATGAATTCACAGAACACAGAGCAGTTTCTCAGAAAGCTTCTTTCCAGTTTTGAACGGAAGATATTTCCTTTTTCACCATAGCCCTCTATGGGCTTCCAAATATCCCGTTGCCAATTCCACAAGAACAGCCTTAGCGAAAGGCTGCTTGAAAGGAAAGATGTAACTCGGTGAGATGAATTCACAGAACACAGAGCAGTTTCTCAGAAAGCTTCTTTTCAGTTTTGAACGCAAGATATTTCCTTTTTCACTGTAGCCCTCTATGGGCTTCCAAATATCCCTTTGCCAATTAAACAAGAACAGCCTTAGCGAAAGGCTTCTTGAAGGGAAAGATGTAACTCTGTGAGATGAATTCACAGAACACAGAGAAGTTTCTCAGAAAACTTCTTTCAAGTTTTAACGGAAGATATTTCGTTTTTCCCATAGCCCTCTATGGGCTTCCAAATATCCCGTTGCCAATTCCCCAAGAACAGCCTTAGCGAAAGGCTGCCTGAAGGGAAACATGTAACTCTGTGAGATGAATTCACAGAACACAGAGCAGTTTTTCAGAAAGCTTCTTTCCAGTTTTGAACGGAAGATATTTCCTTTTTCACCATAGCCCTCTATGGGCTTCCAAATATCCCGTTGCCAATTCCACAAGAACAGCCTTAGCGAAAGGCTGCTTGAAAGGAAAGATGTAACTCTGTGAGATGAATTCACAGAACACAGAGCAGTTTCTCAGAAAGCTTCTTTTCAGTTTTGAACGCAAGATATTTCCTATTTCACTGTAGCCCTCTATGGGCTTCCAAATATCCCTTTGCCAATTCCACAAGAACAGACTTAGCGAAAGGCTTCTTGAAGGGAAAGATGTAACACTGTGAGATGAATTCACAGAACACAGAGAAGTTTCTCAGAAAGCTTCTTTCCAGTTTTGAACGGAAGGTATTTCCTTTATCACTGTAGCCCTCTATGGGCTTCCAAATATCCCTTTGCCAATTCCACAAGAACAGCCTTAGCGAAAGGCTTCTTGAAGGGAAACATGTAACACTGTGAGATGAATTCACAGAACACAGAGAAGTTTCTCAGAAAGCTTCTTTCCAGTTTTGAATGGAAGATATTTCCTTTTTTCCCATAGCCCTCTATGGGCTTCCAAATATCCCTTTGCCAATTCCACAAGAACAGCCTTAGAGAAAGGCTGCTTGAAGGGAAAGATGTAACTCTGTGAGATGAATTCACAGAACACAGAGCAGTTTCTCAGAAAGCTTCTTTCCAGTTTTGAACGGAAGATATTTCCTTTTTCACCATAGCCCTCTACGGGCTTCCAAATATCACTTTGCCAATTCCACAAGAACAGCCTTAGCGAAAGGCTGCTTGAAGGGAAAGATGTAACTCTGTGAGATGAATTCACAGAACACAGAGCAGTTTCTCAGAAAGCTTCTTTCCAGTTTTGAACGGAAGATATTTCCTTTTTCACCATAGCCCTCTATGGGCTTCCAAATATCCCGTTGACAATTCCACAAGAACAGCCTTAGCGAAAGGCTGCTTGAAGGGAAACATGTAACTCTGTGAGATGAATTCACAGAACACAGAGAAGTTTCTCAGAAAGCTTCTTTCCAGTTTTGAACGGAAGATATTTCCTTTTTCACCATAGCCCTCTATGGGCTTCCAAATATCCCGTTGCCAATTCCACAAGAACAGCCTTAGCGAAAGGCTTCTTGAAGGGAAAGATGTAACTCTGTGAGGTGAATTCACAGAACACAGAGCAGTTTCTCAGAAAGCTTCTTTCCAGTTTGGAAAGGAAGATATTTCCTTTTTCCGCATAGCCCTCTATGGGCTTCCAAATATCCCTTTGCCAATTCCACAAGAACAGCCTTAGCGAAAGGCTGCTTGAAGGGAAATATGTAACTCTGTGAGATGAATTCACAGAACACAGAGCAGTTTCTCAGAAAGCTTCTTTCCGGTTTTGAACGGAAGATATTTCCTTTTTCCCCATAGCCCTCTATGGGCTTCCAAATATCCCTTTGCCAATTCCACAAGAACAGCCTTAGCGAAAGGCTGCTTGAAGGGAAAGATGTAAATCTGTGAGATGAATTCACATAACACAGAGCAGTTTCTCAGAAATCTTCTTTCCAGGTTTGAACGGAAGATATTTCCTTTTTCACCATAGCCCTCTATGGGCTTCCAAATATCCCTTTGCCAATTCCACAAGAACAGCCTTAGCGAAAGGCTTCTTGAAGGGAAAGATGTAACTCTGTGAGATGAATTCACAGAACACAGAGCAGTTTCTCAGAAAGCTTCTTTCCAGTTTTGAACGGATGATATTACCTTTATCACTGTAGCCCTCTATGGGCTTCCAAATATCCCTTTGCCAATTCCACAAGAACAGCCTTAGCGAAAGGCTTCTTGAAGGGAAAGATGTAACTCTGTGAGATGAATTCACAGAACACAGAGAAGTTTCTCAGAAAACTTCTTTCAAATTTTGAACGGAAGATATTTCGTTTTTCCCATAGCCCTCTAAGGGCTTCCAAATATCCCGTTGCCAATTCCCCAAGAACAGCCTTAGCGAAAGGCTGCCTGAAGGGAAACATGTAACTCTGTGAGATGAATTGACAGAACACAGAGCAGTTTCTCAGAAAGCTTCTTTCCAGTTTTGAACGGAAGATATTTCCTTTTTCACCATAGCCCTCTATGGGCTTCCAAATATCCCGTTGCCAATTCCACAAGAACAGCCTTAGCGAAAGGCTGCTTGAAAGGAAAGATGTAACTCTGTGAGATGAATTCACAGAACACAGAGCAGTTTCTCAGAAAGCTTCTTTTCAGTTTTGAACGCAAGATATTTCCTTTTTCACTGTAGCCCTCTATGGGCTTCCAAATATCCCGTTGCCAATTCCACAAGAACAGCCTTAGCGAAAGGCTTCTTGAAGGGAAAGATGTAACTCTGTGAGATGAATTCACAGAACACAGAGAAGTTTCTCAGAAAGCTTCTTTCCAGTTTTGAACGGAAGATATTTCCTTTTTCACTGTAGCCCTCTATGGGCTTCCAAATATCCCTTTGCCAATTCCACAAGAACAGCCTTAGCGAAAGGCTTCTTGAAGGGAAAGATGTAACACTGTGAGATGAATTCACAGAACACAGAGACGTTTCTCAGAAAGCTTCTTTCCAGTTTTGAACGGAAGATATTTCCTTTTTCCCCATAGCCCTCTATGGGCTTCCAAATATCCCTTTGCCAATTGCACAAGAACAGCCTTAGAGAAAGGCTGCTTGAAGGGAAAGATGTAACTCTGTGAGATGAATTCACAGAACACAGAGCAGTTTCTCAGAAAGCTTCTTTCCAGTTTTGAACGGAAGATATTTCCTTTTTCACCATAGCCCTCTACGGGCTTCCAAATATCACTTTGCCAATTCCACAAGAAGAGCCTTAGCGAAAGGCTGCTTGAAGGGAAAGATGTAACTCTGTGAGATGAATTCACAGAACACAGAGCAGTTTCTCAGAAAGCTTCTTTCCAGTTTTGAACGGAAGATATTTCCTTTTTCCCCGTAGCCCTCTATGGGCTTCCAAATATCCCGTTGCCAATTCCACAAGAACAGCCTTAGCGAAAGGCTGCTTGAAGGGAAACATGTAACTCTGTGAGATGAATTCACAGAACACAGAGCTGTTTCTCAGAAAGCTTCTTTCCAGTTTTGAACGGAAGATATTTCCTTTTTCACCATAGCCCTCTATGGGCTTCCAAATATCCCGTTGCCAATTGCACAAGAACAGCCTTAGCGAAAGGCTGCTTGAAAGGAAAGATGTAACTCTGTGAGATGAATTCACAGAACACAGAGCAGTTTCTCAGAAAGCTTCTTTTCAGTTTTGAACGCAAGATATTTCCTTTTTCACTGTAGCCCTCTATGGGCTTCCAAATATCCCTTTGCCAATTCCACAAGAACAGCCTTAGCGAAAGGCTTCTTGAAGAGAAAGATGTAACTCTGTGAGATGAATTCACAGAACATAGAGAAGTTTCTCAGAAAGATTCTTTTCAGTTTTGAACGGAAGATATTTCCTTTTTCCCCATAGCCCTCTACGGGCTTCCAAATATCCTTTTCCCAATTCCACAAGAACAGCCTTAGCGAAAGGCTGCTTGAAGGGAAAGATGTAACTCGGTGAGATGAATTCACAGAACACAGAGCAGTTTCTCAGAAAGCTTCTTTCCAGTTTTGAACGGAAGATATTTCCTTTTTCACCATAGCCCTCTACGGGCTTCCAAATATCCCTTTGCCAATTCCACAAGAAGAGACTTAGCGAAAGGCTGCTTGAAGGGAAAGATGTAACTCTGTGAGATGAATTCACAGAACACAGAGCAGTTTCTCAGAAAGCTTCTTTCCAGTTTTGAACGGAAGATATTTCCTTTTTCACCATAGCCCTCTATGGGCTTCCAAATATCCCGTTGCCAATTCCACAAGAACAGCCTTAGCGAAAGGCTGCTCGAAGGGAAACATGTAACTCTGTGAGATGAATTCACAGAACACAGAGCAGTTTCTCAGAAAGCTTCTTTCCAGTTTTGAACGGAAGATATTTCCTTTTTCACCATAGCCCTCTATGGGCTTCCAAATATCCCGTTGCCAATTCCACAAGAACAGCCTTAGCGAAAGGCTTCTTGAAGGGAAAGATGTAATTCTGTGAGGTGAATTCACAGAACACAGAGCAGTTTCTCAGAAAGTTTCTTTCCAGTTTTGAACGGAAGATATTTCCTTTTTCCCCTAGCACTCTATGGGCTTCCAAATATCCCTTTGCCAATTCCACAAGAACAGCCTTAGCGAAAGGCTTCTTGAAGGGAAAGATGTAACTCTGTGAGATGAATTCACAGAACACAGAGCAGTTTCTCAGAAAACTTCTTTACAGTTTTGAACGGAAGATATTTCCTTTTTCCCCATAGCCCTCTATGGGCTTCCAAATATCCCGTTGCCAATTCCACAAGAACAGCCTTAGCGAAAGGCTGCTTGAAGGGAAACATGTAACTCTGTGAGATGAATTCACAGAACACAGAGCAGTTTCTCAGAAAGCTTCTTTCAAGTTTTGAACGGAAGATATTTCCTTTTTCACCATAGCCCTCTATGGGCTTCCAAATATCCCGTTGCCAATTCCACAAGAACAGCCTTAGCGAAAGGCTGCTTGAAAGGAAAGATGTAACTCTGTGAGATGAAATCACAGAACACAGAGCAGTTTCTCAGAAAGCTTCTTTTCAGTTTTGAACGCAAGATATTTCCTTTTTCACTGTAGCCCTCTATGGGCTTCCAAATATCCCTTTGCCAATTTCACAAGAACAGCCTTAGCGAAAGGCTTCTTGAAGGGAAAGATGTAACTCTGTGAGATGAATTCACAGAACACAGAGAAGTTTCTCAGAAAGCTGCTTTTCAGTTTTGAACGGAAGATATTTCCTTTTTCCCCATAGCCCTCTATGGGCTTCCAAATATCCTTTTGCCAATTCCACAAGAACAGCCTTAGCGAAAGGCTGCTTGAAGGGAAAGATGTAACTCTGTGAGATGAATTCACAGAACACAGAGCAGTTTCTCAGAAAGCTTCTTTCCAGTTTTGAACGGAAGATATTTCCTTTTTCACCATAGCCCTCTACGGGCTTCCAAATATCCCTTTGCCAATTCCACAAGAACAGCCTTAGCGAAAGGCTGCTTGAAGGGAAAGATGTAACTCTGTGAGATGAATTCACAGAACACAGAGCAGTTTCTCAGAAAGCTTCTTTCCAGTTTTGAACGGAAGATATTTCCTTTTTCACCATAGCCCTCTATGGGCTTCCAAATATCCCGTTGCCAATTCCACAAGAACAGCCTTATCGAAAGGCTGCTTGAAGCGAAACATGTAACTCTGTGAGATGAATTCACAGAACACAGAGCAGTTTCTCAGAAAGCTTCTTTCCAGTTTTGAACGGAAGATATTTCCTTTTTCACCATAGCCCTCTATGGGCTTCCAAATATCCCGTTGCCAATTCCACAAGAACAGCCTTAGCGAAAGGCTGCTTGAAAGGAAAGATGTAACTCTGTGAGATGAATTCACAGAACACAGAGCAGTTTCTCAGAAAGCTTCTTTTCAGTTTTGAGCGCAAGATATTTCCCTTTTCAATGTAGCCCTCTATGGGCTTCCAAATATCCCTTTGCCAATTAAACAAGAACAGCCTTAGCGAAAGGCTTCTTGAAGGGAAAGATGTAACTCTGTGAGATGAATTCACAGAACACAGAGAAGTTTCTCAGAAAACTTCTTTCACGTTTTAGCGGAAGATATTTCGTTTTTCCCATAGCCCTCTATGGGCTTCCAAATATCCCGTTGCCAATTCCCCAAGAACAGCCTTAGCGAAAGGCTGCCTGAAGGGAAACATGTAACTCTGTGAGATGAATTCACAGAACACAGAGCAGTTTTTCAGAAAGCTTCTTTCCAGTTTTGAACGGAAGATATTTCCTTTTTCACCATAGCCCTCTATGGGCTTCCAAATATCCCGTTGCCAATTCCACAAGAACAGCCTTAGCGAAAGGCTTCTTGAAGGGAAACATGTAACACTGTGAGATGAATTCACAGAACACAGAGAAGTTTCTCAGAAAGCTTCTTTCCAGTTTTGAATGGAAGATATTTCCTTTTTCCCCATAGCCCTCTATGGGCTTCCAAATATCCCTTTGCCAATTCCACAAGAACAGCCTTAGAGAAAGGCTGCTTGAAGGGAAAGATGTAACTCTGTGAGATGAATTCACAGAACACAGAGCAGTTTCTCAGAAAGCTTCTTTCCAGTTTTGAACGGAAGATATTTCCTTTTTCACCATAGCCCTCTACGGGCTTCCAAATATCACTTTGCCAATTCCACAAGAACAGCCTTAGCGAAAGGCTGCTTGAAGGGAAAGATGTAACTCTGTGAGATGAATTCACAGAACACAGAGCAGTTTCTCAGAAAGCTTCTTTCCAGTTTTGAACGGAAGATATTTCCTTTTTCCCCATAGCCCTCTGTGGGCTTCCAAATATCCCGTTGCCAATTCCACAAGAACAGCCTTAGCGAAAGGCTGCTTGAAGGGAAACATGTAACTCTGTGAGATGAATTCACAGAACACAGAGCAGTTTCTCAGAAAGCTTCTTTCCAGTTTTGAACGGAAGATATTTCCTTTTTCCCCGTAGCCCTCTATGGGCTTCCAAATATCCCGTTGCCAATTCCACAAGAACAGCCTTAGCGAAAGGCTGCTTGAAGGGAAACATGTAACTCTGTGAGATGAATTCACAGAACACAGAGCAGTTTCTCAGAAAGCTTCTTTCCAGTTTTGAACGGAAGATATTTCCTTTTTCACCATAGCCCTCTATGGGCTTCCAAATATTCCGTTGCCAATTGCACAAGAACAGCCTTAGCGAAAGGCTGCTTGAAAGGAAAGATGTAACTCTGTGAGATGAATTCTCAGAACACAGAGCAGTTTCTCAGAAAGCTTCTTTTCAGTTTTGAACGCAAGATATTTCCTTTTTCACTGTAGCCCTCTATGGGCTTCCAAATATCCCTTTGCCAATTCCACAAGAACAGCCTTAGCGAAAGGCTTCTTGAAGAGAAAGATGTAACTCTGTGAGATGAATTCACAGAACATAGAGAAGTTTCTCAGAAAGATTCTTTTCAGTTTTGAACGGAAGATATTTCCTTTTTCCCCATAGCCCTCTACGGGCTTCCAAATATCCTTTTCCCAATTCCACAAGAACAGCCTTAGCGAAAGGCTGCTTGAAGGGAAAGATGTAACTCGGTGAGATGAATTCACAGAACACAGAGCAGTTTCTCAGAAAGCTTCTTTCCAGTTTTGAACGGAAGATATTTCCTTTTTCACCATAGCCCTCTACGGGCTTCCAAATATCCCTTTGCCAATTCCACAAGAAGAGCCTTAGCGAAAGGCTGCTTGAAGGGAAAGATGTAACTCTGTGAGATGAATTCACAGAACACAGAGCAGTTTCTCAGAAAGCTTCTTTCCAGTTTTGAACGGAAGATATTTCCTTTTTCACCATAGCCCTCTATGGGCTTCCAAATATCCCGTTGCCAATTCCACAAGAACAGCCTTAGCGAAAGGCTGCTCGAAGGGAAACATGTAACTCTGTGAGATGAATTCACAGAACACAGAGCAGTTTCTCAGAAAGCTTCTTTCCAGTTTTGAACGGAAGATATTTCCTTTTTCACCATAGCCCTCTATGGGCTTCCAAATATCCCGTTGCCAATTCCACAAGAACAGCCTTAGCGAAAGGCTTCTTGAAGGGAAAGATGTAACTCTGTGAGGTGAATTCACAGAACACAGAGCAGTTTCTCAGAAAGTTTCTTTCCAGTTTTGAACGGAAGATCTTTCCTTTTTCCCCATAGCCCTCTATGGGCTTCCAAATATCCCTTTGCCAATTCCACAAGAACAGCCTTAGCGAAAGGCTGCTTGAAGGGAAAGATGTAACTCTGTGAGATGAATTCACAGAACACAGAGCAGTTTCTCAGAAAACTTCTTTACAGTTTTGAACGGAAGATATTTCCTTTTTCCCCATAGCCCTCTATGGGCTTCCAAATATCCCGTTGCCAATTCCACAAGAACAGCCTTAGCGAAAGGCTGCTTGAAGGGAAAGATGTAACTCTGTGAGATGAATTCACAGAACACAGAGCAGTTTCTCAGAAAGCTTCTTTCCAGTTTTGAACGGAAGATATTTCCTTTTTCACCATAGCCCTCTATGGGCTTCCAAATATCCCGTTGCCAATTCCACAAGAACAGCCTTAGCGAAAGGCTGCTTGAAAGGAAAGATGTAACTCTGTGAGATGAAATCACAGAACACAGAGCAGTTTCTCAGAAAGCTTCTTTTCAGTTTTGAACGCAAGATATTTCCTTTTTCACTGTAGCCCTCTATGGGCTTCCAAATATCCCTTTGCCAATTTCACAAGAACAGCCTTAGCGAAAGGCTTCTTGAAGGGAAAGATGTAACTCTGTGAGATGAATTCACAGAACACAGAGAAGTTTCTCAGAAAGCTGCTTTTCAGTTTTGAACGGAAGATATTTCCTTTTTCCCCATAGCCCTCTATGGGCTTCCAAATATCCTTTTGCCAATTCCACAAGAACAGCCTTAGCGAAAGGCTGCTTGAAGGGAAAGATGTAACTCTGTGAGATGAATTCACAGAACACAGAGCAGTTTCTCAGAAAGCTTCTTTCCAGTTTTGAACGGAAGATATTTCCTTTTTCACCATAGCCCTCTACGGGCTTCCAAATATCCCTTTGCCAATTCCACAAGAACAGCCTTAGCGAAAGGCTGCTTGAAGGGAAAGATGTAACTCTGTGAGATGAATTCACAGAACACAGAGCAGTTTCTCAGAAAGCTTCTTTCCAGTTTTGAACGGAAGATATTTCCTTTTTCACCATAGCCCTCTATGGGCTTCCAAATATCCCGTTGCCAATTCCACAAGAACAGCCTTAGCGAAAGGCTGCTTGAAGCGAAACATGTAACTCTGTGAGATGAATTCACAGAACACAGAGCAGTTTCTCAGAAAGCTTCTTTCCAGTTTTGAACGGAAGATATTTCCTTTTTCACCATAGCCCTCTATGGGCTTCCAAATATCCCGTTGCCAATTCCACAAGAACAGCCTTAGCGAAAGGCTGCTTGAAAGGAAAGATGTAACTCTGTGAGATGAAATCACAGAACACAGAGCAGTTTCTCAGAAAGCTTCTTTTCAGTTTTGAACGCAAGATATTTCCTTTTTCACTGTAGCCCTCTATGGGCTTCCAAATATCCCTTTGCCAATTTCACAAGAACAGCCTTAGCGAAAGGCTTCTTGAAGGGAAAGATGTAACTCTGTGAGATGAATTCACAGAACACAGAGAAGTTTCTCAGAAAGCTGCTTTTCAGTTTTGAACGGAAGATATTTCCTTTTTCCCCATAGCCCTCTATGGGCTTCCAAATATCCTTTTGCCAATTCCACAAGAACAGCCTTAGCGAAAGGCTGCTTGAAGGGAAAGATGTAACTCTGTGAGATGAATTCACAGAACACAGAGCAGTTTCTCAGAAAGCTTCTTTCCAGTTTTGAACGGAAGATATTTCCTTTTTCACCATAGCCCTCTACGGGCTTCCAAATATCCCTTTGCCAATTCCACAAGAACAGCCTTAGCGAAAGGCTGCTTGAAGGAAAAGATGTAACTCTGTGAGATGAATTCACAGAACACAGAGCAGTTTCTCAGAAAGCTTCTTTCCAGTTTTGAACGGAAGATATTTCCTTTTTCACCATAGCCCTCTATGGGCTTCCAAATATCCCGTTGCCAATTCCACAAGAACAGCCTTAGCGAAAGGCTGCTTGAAGCGAAACATGTAACTCTGTGAGATGAATTCACAGAACACAGAGCAGTTTCTCAGAAAGCTTCTTTCCAGTTTTGAACGGAAGATATTTCCTTTTTCACCATAGCCCTCTATGGGCTTCCAAATATCCCGTTGCCAATTCCACAAGAACAGCCTTAGCGAAAGGCTGCTTGAAAGGAAAGATGTAACTCTGTGAGATGAATTCACAGAACACAGAGCAGTTTCTCAGAAAGCTTCTTTTCAGTTTTGAACGCAAGATATTTCCTTTTTCACTGTAGCCCTCTATGGGCTTCCAAATATCCCTTTGCCAATTAAACAAGAACAGCCTTAGCGAAAGGCTTCTTGAAGGGAAAGATGTAACTCTGTGAGATGAATTCACAGAACACAGAGAAGTTTCTCAGAAAACTTCTTTCAAGTTTTAGCGGAAGATATTTCGTTTTTCCCATAGCCCTCTATGGGCTTCCAAATATCCCGTTGCCAATTCCCCAAGAACAGCCTTAGCGAAAGGCTGCCTGAAGGGAAACATGTAACTATGTGAGATGAATTCACAGAACACAGAGCAGTTTTTCAGAAAGCTTCTTTCCAGTTTTGAACGGAAGATATTTCCTTTTTCACCATAGCCCTCTATGGGCTTCCAAATATCCCGTTGCCAATTCCACAAGAACAGCCTTAGCGAAAGGCTGCTTGAAAGGAAAGATGTAACTCTGTGAGATGAATTCACAGAACACAGAGCAGTTTCTCAGAAAGCTTCTTTTCAGTTTTGAACGCAAGATATTTCCTATTTCACTGTAGCCCTCTATGGGCTTCCAAATATCCCTTTGCCAATTCCACAAGAACAGACTTAGCGAAAGGCTTCTTGAAGGGAAAGATGTAACACTGTGAGATGAATTCACAGAACACAGAGAAGTTTCTCAGAAAGCTTCTTTCCAGTTTTGAACGGAAGATAATTCCTTTATCAGTGTAGCCCTCTATGGGCTTCCAAATATCCCTTTGCCAATTCCACAAGAACAGCCTTAGCGAAAGGCTTCTTGAAGGGAAACATGTAACACTGTGAGATGAATTCACAGAACACAGAGAAGTTTCTCAGAAAGCTTCTTTCCAGTTTTGAATGGAAGATATTTCCTTTTTCCCCATAGCCCTCTATGGGCTTCCAAATATCCCTTTGCCAATTCCACAAGAACAGCCTTAGAGAAAGGCTGCTTGAAGGGAAAGATGTAACTCTGTGAGATGAATTCACAGAACACAGAGCAGTTTCTCAGAAAGCTTCTTTCCAGTTTTGAACGGAAGATATTTCCTTTTTCACCATAGCCCTCTACGGGCTTACAAATATCACTTTGCCAATTCCACAAGAACAGCCTTAGCGAAAGGCTGCTTGAAGGGAAAGATGTAACTCTGTGAGATGAATTCACAGAACACAGAGCAGTTTCTCAGAAAGCTTCTTTCCAGTTTTGAACGCAAGATATTTCCTTTTTCCCCGTAGCCCTCTGTGGGCTTCCAAATATCCCGTTGCCAATTCCACAAGAACAGCCTTAGCGAAAGGCTGCTTGAAGGGAAACATGTAACTCTGTGAGATGAATTCACAGAACACAGAGCAGTTTCTCAGAAAGCTTCTTTCCAGTTTTGAACGGAAGATATTTCCTTTTTCCCCGTAGCCCTCTATGGGCTTCCAAATATCCCGTTGCCAATTCCACAAGAACAGCCTTAGCGAAAGGCTGCTTGAAGGGAAACATGTAACTCTGTGAGATGAATTCACAGAACACAGAGCAGTTTCTCAGAAAGCTTCTTTCCAGTTTTGAACGGAAGATATTTCCTTTTTCACCATAGCCCTCTATGGGCTTCCAAATATCCCGTTGCCAATTGCACAAGAACAGCCTTAGCGAAAGGCTGCTTGAAAGGAAAGATGTAACTCTGTGAGATGAATTCACAGAACACAGAGCAGTTTCTCAGAAAGCTTCTTTTCAGTTTTGAACGCAAGATATTTCCTTTTTCACTGTAGCCCTCTATGGGCTTCCAAATATCCCTTTGCCAATTCCACAAGAACAGCCTTAGCGAAAGGCTTCTTGAAGAGAAAGATGTAACTCTGTGAGATGAATTCACAGAACATAGAGAAGTTTCTCAGAAAGATTCTTTTCAGTTTTGAACGGAAGATATTTCCTTTTTCCCCATAGCCCTCTAGGGGCTTCCAAATATCCTTTTCCCAATTCCACAAGAACAGCCTTAGCGAAAGGCTTCTTGAAGGGAAAGATGTAACTCGGTGAGATGAATTCACAGAACACAGAGCAGTTTCTCAGAAAGCTTCTTTCCAGTTTTGAACGGAAGATATTTCCTTTTTCACCATAGCCCTCTACGGGCTTCCAAATATCCCTTTGCCAATTCCACAAGAAGAGCCTTAGCGAAAGGCTGCTTGAAGGGAAAGATGTAACTCTGTGAGATGAATTCACAGAACACAGAGCAGTTTCTCAGAAAGCTTCTTTCCAGTTTTGAACGGAAGATATTTCCTTTTTCACCATAGCCCTCTATGGGCTTCCAAATATCCCGTTGCCAATTCCACAAGAACAGCCTTAGCGAAAGGCTGCTCGAAGGGAAACATGTAACTCTGTGAGATGAATTCACAGAACACAGAGCAGTTTCTCAGAAAGCTTCTTTCCAGTTTTGAACGGAAGATATTTCCTTTTTCACCATAGCCCTCTATGGGCTTCCAAATATCCCGTTGCCAATTCCACAAGAACAGCCTTAGCGAAAGGCTTCTTGAAGGGAAAGATGTAACTCTGTGAGGTGAATTCACAGAACACAGAGCAGTTTCTCAGAAAGTTTCTTTCCAGTTTTGAACGGAAGATATTTCCTTTTTCCCCATAGCCCTCTATGGGCTTCCAAATATCCCTTTGCCAATTCCACAAGAACAGCCTTAGCGAAAGGCTACTTGAAGGGAAAGATGTAACTCTGTGAGATGAATTCACAGAACACAGAGCAGTTTCTCAGAAAACTTCTTTACAGTTTTGAACGGAAGATATTTCCTTTTTCCCCATAGCCCTCTATGGGCTTCCAAATATCCCGTTGCCAATTCCACAAGAACAGCCTTAGCGAAAGGCTGCTTGAAGGGAAACATGTAACTCTGTGAGATGAATTCACAGAACACAGAGCAGTTTCTCAGAAAGCTTCTTTCCAGTTTTGAACGGAAGATATTTCCTTTTTCACCATAGCCCTCTATGGGCTTCCAAATATCCCGTTGCCAATTCCAAAAGAACAGCCTTAGCGAAAGGCTGCTTGAAAGGAAAGATGTAACTCTGTGAGATGAAATCACAGAACACAGAGCAGTTTCTCAGAAAGCTTCTTTTCAGTTTTGAACGCAAGATATTTCCTTTTTCACTGTAGCCCTCTATGGGCTTCCAAATATCCCTTTGCCAATTTCACAAGAACAGCCTTAGCGAAAGGCTTCTTGAAGGGAAAGATGTAACTCTGTGAGATGAATTCACAGAACACAGAGAAGTTTCTCAGAAAGCTGCTTTTCAGTTTTGAACGGAAGATATTTCCTTTTTCCCCATAGCCCTCTATGGGCTTCCAAATATCCTTTTGCCAATTCCACAAGAACAGCCTTAGCGAAAGGCTGCTTGAAGGGAAAGATGTAACTCTGTGAGATGAATTCACAGAACACAGAGCAGTTTCTCAGAAAGCTTCTTTCCAGTTTTGAACGGAAGATATTTCCTTTTTCACCATAGCCCTCTACGGGCTTCCAAATATCCCTTTGCCAATTCCACAAGAACAGCCTTAGCGAAAGGCTGCTTGAAGGGAAAGATGTAACTCTGTGAGATGAATTCACAGAACACAGAGCAGTTTCTCAGAAAGCTTCTTTCCAGTTTTGAACGGAAGATATTTCCTTTTTCACCATAGCCCTCTATGGGCTTCCAAATATCCCGTTGCCAATTCCACAAGAACAGCCTTAGCGAAAGGCTGCTTGAAGCGAAACATGTAACTCTGTGAGATGAATTCACAGAACACAGAGCAGTTTCTCAGAAAGCTTCTTTCCAGTTTTGAACGGAAGATATTTCCTTTTTCACCATAGCCCTCTATGGTCTTCCAAATATCCCGTTGCCAATTCCACAAGAACAGCCTTAGCGAAAGGCTGCTTGAAAGGAAAGATGTAACTCTGTGAGATGAATTCACAGAACACAGAGCAGTTTCTCAGAAAGCTTCTTTTCAGTTTTGAACGCAAGATATTTCCTTTTTCACTGTAGCCCTCTATGGGCTTCCAAATATCCCTTTGCCAATTAAACAAGAACAGCCTTAGCGAAAGGCTTCTTGAAGGGAAAGATGTAACTCTGTGAGATGAATTCACAGAACACAGAGAAGTTTCTCAGAAAACTTCTTTCAAGTTTTAGCGGAAGATATTTCGTTTTTCCCATAGCCCTCTATGGGCTTCCAAATATCCCGTTGCCAATTCCCCAAGAACAGCCTTAGCGAAAGGCTGCCTGAAGGGAAACATGTAACTCTGTGAGATGAATTCACAGAACACAGAGCAGTTTTTCAGAAAGCTTCTTTCCAGTTTTGAACGGAAGATATTTCCTTTTTCACCATAGCCCTCTATGGGCTTCCAAATATCCCGTTGCCAATTCCACAAGAACAGCCTTAGCGAAAGGCTGCTTGAAAGGAAAGATGTAACTCTGTGAGATGAATTCACAGAACACAGAGCAGTTTCTCAGAAAGCTTCTTTTCAGTTTTGAACGCAAGGTATTTCCTATTTCACTGTAGCCCTCTATGGGCTTCCAAATATCCCTTTGCCAATTCCACAAGAACAGACTTAGCGAAAGGCTTCTTGAAGGGAAAGATGTAACACTGTGAGATGAATTCACAGAACACAGAGAAGTTTCTCAGAAAGCTTCTTTCCAGTTTTGAACGGAAGATATTTCCTTTATCACTGTAGCCCTCTATGGGCTTCCAAATATCCCTTTGCCAATTCCACAAGAACAGCCTTAGCGAAAGGCTTCTTGAAGGGAAACATGTAACACTGTGAGATGAATTCACAGAACACAGAGAAGTTTCTCAGAAAGCTTCTTTCCAGTTTTGAATGGAAGATATTTCCTTTTTCCCCATAGCCCTCTATGGGCTTCCAAATATCCCTTTGCCAATTCCACAAGAACAGCCTTAGAGAAAGGCTGCTTGAAGGGAAAGATGTAACTCTGTGAGATGAATTCACAGAACACAGAGCAGTTTCTCAGAAAGCTTCTTTCCAGTTTTGAACGGAAGATATTTCCTTTTTCACCATAGCCCTCTACGGGCTTCCAAATATCACTTTGCCAATTCCACAAGAACAGCCTTAGCGAAAGGCTGCTTGAAGGGAAAGATGTAACTCTGTGAGATGAATTCACAGAACACAGAGCAGTTTCTCAGAAAGCTTCTTTCCAGTTTTGAACGGAAGATATTTCCTTTTTCCCCGTAGCCCTCTGTGGGCTTCCAAATATCCCGTTGCCAATTCCACAAGAACAGCCTTAGCGAAAGGCTGCTTGAAGGGAAACATGTAACTCTGTGAGATGAATTCACAGAACACAGAGCAGTTTCTCAGAAAGCTTCTTTCCAGTTTTGAACGGAAGATATTTCCTTTTTCACCATAGCCCTCTATGGGCTTCCAAATATCCCGTTGCCAATTCCACAAGAACAACCTTAGCGAAAGGCTGCTTGAAAGGAAAGATGTAACTCTGTGAGATGAATTCACAGAACACAGAGCAGTTTCTCAGAAAGCTTCTTTTCAGTTTTGAACGCAAGATATTTCCTTTTTCACTGTAGCCCTCTATGGGCTTCCAAATATCCCTTTGCCAATTCCACAGGAACAGCCTTAGCGAAAGGCTTCTTGAAGGGAAAGATGTAACTCTGTGAGATGAATTCACAGAACATAGAGAAGTTTCTCAGAAAGCTTCTTTTCAGTTTTGAACGGAAGATATTTCCTTTTTCCCCATAGCCCTCTACGGGCTTCCAAATATCCTTTTCCCAATTCCACAAGAACAGCCTTAGCGAAAGGCTGCTTGAAGGGAAAGATGTAACTCTGTGAGATGAATTCACAGAACACAGAGCAGTTTCTCAGAAAGCTTCTTTCCAGTTTTGAACGGAAGATATTTCCTTTTTCACCATAGCCCTCTACGGGCTTCCAAATATCCCTTTGCCAATTCCACAAGAAGAGCCTTAGCGAAAGGCTGCTTGAAGGGAAAGATGTAACTGTGTGAGATGAATTGACAGAACACAGAGCAGTTTCTCAGAAAGCTTCTTTCCAGTTTTGAACGGAAGATATTTCCTTTTTCACCATAGCCCTCTATGGGCTTCCAAATATCCCGTTGCCAATTCCACAAGAACAGCCTTAGCGAAAGGTTTCTTGAAGGGAAAGATGTAACTCTGTGAGATGAATTCACAGAACACAGAGCAGTTTCTCAGAAAGCTTCTTTCCAGTTTTGAACGGAAGATATTTCCTTTTTCACCATAGCCCTCTATGGGCTTCCAAATATCCCGCTGCCAATTCCAAAAGAACAGCCTTAGCGAAAGGCTTCTTGAAGGGAAAGATGTAACTCTGTGAGGTGAATTCACGAACACAGAGCAGTTTCTCAGAAAGCTTCTTTTCAGTTTTGAACGGAAGATATTTCCTTTTTCCCCATAGCCCTCTATGGGCTTCCTAATATCCCTTTGCCAATTCCACAAGAACAGCCTTAGCGAAAGGCTGCTTGAAGGGAAAGATGTAACTCTGTGAGATGAATTCACAGAACACAGAGCAGTTTCTCAGAAAGCTTCTTTCCAGTTTTGAACGGAAGATATTTCCTTTTTCCCCATAGCCCTCTATGGGCTTCCAAATATCCCTTTGCCAATTCCACAAGAACAGCCTTAGCGAAAGGCTGCTTGAAGGGAAAGATGTAACTCTGTGAGATGAATTCACAGAACACAGAGCAGTTTCTCAGAAATCTTCTTTCCAGGTTTGAACGGAAGATATTTCCTTTTTCACCATAGCCCTCTATGGGCTTCCAAATATCCCTTTGCCAATTCCCCAAGAACAGCCTTAGCGAAAGGCTTCTTGAAGGGAAAGATGTAACTCTGTGAGATGAATTCACAGAACACAGAGCAGTTTCTCAGAAAGCGTCTTTCCAGTTTTGAACGGATGATATTTCCTTTTTCACTGTAGCCCGCTATGGGCTTCCAAATATCCCTTTGCCAATTCCACAAGAACAGCCTTAGCGAAAGGCTGCTTGAAGGGAAAGATGTAACTCTGTGAGATGAATTCACAGAACACAGAGCAGTTTCTCAGAAAGCTTCTTTCCAGTTTTGAACGGAAGATATTTCCTTTTTCACCATAGCCCTCTACGGGCTTCCAAATATCCCTTTGCCAAATCCACAAGAACAGCCTTAGCGAAAGGCTGCTTGAAGGGAAAGATGTAACTCTGTGAGATGAATTCACAGAACACAGAGCAGTTTCTCAGAAAGCTTCTTTCCAGTTTTGAACGGAAGATATTTCCTTTTTCACCATAGCCCTCTATGGGCTTCCAAATATCCCGTTGACAATTCCACAAGAACAGGCTTAGCGAAAGGCTGCTTGAAGGGAAACATGTAACTCTGTGAGATGAATTCACAGAACACAGAGCAGTTTCTCAGAAAGCTTCTTTCCAGTTTTGAACGGAAGATATTTCCTTTTTCACCATAGCCCTCTATGGGCTTCCAAATATCCCTTTGCCAATTCCACAAGAACAGCCTTAGCGAAAGGCTTCTTGAAGGGAAAGATGTAACTCTGTGAGGTGAATTCACAGAACACAGAGCAGTTTCTCAGAAAGCTTCTTTCCAGTTTGGAAAGGAAGATATTTCCTTTTTCCGCATAGCCCTCTATGGGCTTCCAAATATCCCTTTGCCAATTCCACAAGAACAGCCTTAGCGAAAGGCTGCTTGAAGGGAAAGATGTAACTCTGTGAGATGAATTCACAGAACACAGAGCAGTTTCTCAGAAAGCTTCTTTCCGGTTTTGAACGGAAGATATTTCCTTTTTCCCCATAGCCCTCTATGGGCTTCCAAATATCCCTTTGCCAATTCCACAAGAACAGCCTTAGCGAAAGGCTGCTTGAAGGGAAAGATGTAAATCTGTGAGATGAATTCACATAACACAGAGCAGTTTCTCAGAAATCTTCTTTCCAGGTTTGAACGGAAGATATTTCCTTTTTCACCATAGCCCTCTATGGGCTTCCAAATATCCCTTTGCCAATTCCACAAGAACAGCCTTAGCGAAAGGCTTCTTGAAGGGAAAGATGTAACTCTGTGAGATGAATTCACAGAACACAGAGCCGTTTCTCAGAAAGCTTCTTTCCAGTTTTGAACGGAAGATATTTCCTTTTTCACTGTAGCCCTCTATGGGCTTCCAAATATCCCTTTGCCAATTCCACAAGAACAGCCTTAGCGAAAGGCTTCTTGAAGGGAAAGATGTAACTCTGTGAGATGAATTCACAGAACACAGAGCAGTTTCTCAGAAAGTTTCTTTCCAGTTTTGAACGGAAGATATTTCCTTTTTCCCCATAGCCCTCTATGGGCTTCCAAATATCCCTTTGCCAATTCCACAAGAACAGCCTTAGCGAAAGGCTGCTTGAAGGGAAAGATGTAACTCTGTGAGATGAATTCACAGAACACAGAGCAGTTTCTCAGAAATCTTCTTTCCAGGTTTGAACGGAAGATATTTCCTTTTTCACCATAGCCCTCTATGGGCTTCCAAATATCCCTTTGCCAATTCCACAAGAACAGCCTTAGCGAAAGGCTTCTTGAAGGGAAAGATGTAACTCTGTGAGATGAATTCACAGAACACAGAGCAGTTTCTCAGAAAGCCTCTTTCCAGTTTTGAACGGATGATATTTCCTTTTTCACTGTAGCCCTCTATGGGCTTCCAAATATCCCTTTGCCAATTCCACAAGAACAGCCTTAGCGAAAGGCTTCTTGAAGGGAAAGATGTAACTCTGTGAGATGAATTCACAGAACACAGAGAAGTTTCTCAGAAAACTTCTTTCAAATTTTGAACGGAAGATATTTCGTTTTTCCCATAGCCCTCTATGGGCTTCCAAATATCCCGTTGCCAATTCCCCAAGAACAGCCTTAGCGAAAGGCTGCCTGAAGGGAAACATGTAACTCTGTGAGATGAATTGACAGAACACAGAGCAGTTTCTCAGAAAGCTTCTTTCCAGTTTTGAACGGAAGATATTTCCTTTTTCACCATAGCCCTCTACGGGCTTCCAAATATCCCTTTGCCAATTCCACAAGAACAGCCTAAGCGAAAGGCTGCTTGAAGGGAAAGATGTAACTCTGTGAGATGAATTCACAGAACACAGAGCAGTTTCTCAGAAAGCTTCTTTCCAGTTTTGAACGGAAGATATTTCCTTTTTCACCATAGCCCTCTATGGGCTTCCAAATATCCCGTTGCCAATTCCACAAGAACAGCCTTAGCGAAAGGCTGCTTGAAAGGAAAGATGTAACTCTGTGAGATGAATTCACAGAACACAGAGCAGTTTCTCAGAAAGCTTCTTTTCAGTTTTGAACGCAAGATATTTCCTTATTCACTGTAGCCCTCTATGGGCTTCCAAATATCCCTTTGCCAATTCCACAAGAACAGCCTTAGCGAAAGGCTTTTTGAAGGGAAAGATGTAACTCTGTGAGATGAATTCACAGAACACAGAGAAGTTTCTCAGAAAGCTTCTTTTCAGTTTTGAACGGAAGATATT
Organism: Chlorocebus sabaeus; assembly: GCF_047675955.1. Classification (NCBI taxonomy): domain Eukaryota; kingdom Metazoa; phylum Chordata; class Mammalia; order Primates; family Cercopithecidae; genus Chlorocebus; species Chlorocebus sabaeus. Next base: position 1,939,125 of record NW_027327703.1, on the reverse strand, counting down.
TCCTTTTTCCCCATAGCCCTCTATGGGCTTCCAAATATCCCGTTGAAAATTCCACAAGAACAGCCTTAGCGAAAGGCTGCTTGAAGGGAAACATGTAACTCTGTGAGATGAATTCACAGAACACAGAGCAGTTTCTCAGAAAGCTTCTTTCCAGTTTTGAACGGAAGATATTTCCTTTTTCACCATAGCCCTCTATGGGCTTCCAAATATCCCGTTGCCAATTCCACAAGAACAGCCTTAGCGAAAGGCTTCTTGAAGGGAAAGATGTAACTCTGTGAGGTGAATTCACAGAACACAGAGCAGTTTCTCAGAAAGCTTCTTTCCAGTTTGGAAAGGAAGATATTTCCTTTTTCCGCATAGCCCTCTATGGGCTTCCAAATATCCCTTTGCCAATTCCACAAGAACAGCCTTAGCGAAAGGCTGCTTGAAGGGAAATATGTAACTCTGTGAGATGAATTCACAGAACACAGAGCAGTTTCTCAGAAAGCTTCTTTCCGGTTTTGAACGGAAGATATTTCCTTTTTCCCCATAGCCCTCTATGGGCTTCCAAATATCCTTTTGCCAATTCCACAAGAACAGCCTTAGCGAAAGGCTGCTTGAAGGGAAAGATGTAAATCTGTGAGATGAATTCACATAACACAGAGCAGTTTCTCAGAAATCTTCTTTCCAGGTTTGAACGGAAGATATTTCCTTTTTCACCATAGCCCTCTATGGGCTTCCAAATATCCCTTTGCCAATTCCACAAGAACAGCCTTAGCGAAAGGCTTCTTGAAGGGAAAGATGTAACTCTGTGAGATGAATTCACAGAACACAGAGCAGTTTCTCAGAAAGCTTCTTTCCAGTTTTGAACGGATGATATTTCCTTTTTCACTGTAGCCCTCTATGGGCTTCCAAATATCCCTTTGCCAATTCCACAAGAACAGCCTTAGCGAAAGGCTTCTTGAAGGGAAAGATGTAACTCTGTGAGATGAATTCACAGAACACAGAGAAGTTTCTCAGAAAACTTCTTTCAAATTTTGAACGGAAGATATTTCGTTTTTCCCATAGCCCTCTATGGGCTTCCAAATATCCCGTTGCCAATTCCCCAAGAACAGCCTTAGCGAAAGGCTGCCTGAAGGGAAACATGTAACTCTGTGAGATGAATTGACAGAACACAGAGCAGTTTCTCAGAAAGCTTCTTTCCAGTTTTGAACGGAAGATATTTCCTTTTTCACCATAGCCCTCTATGGGCTTCCAAATATCCCGTTGCCAATTCCACAAGAACAGCCTTAGCGAAAGGCTGCTTGAAAGGAAAGATGTAACTCTGTGAGATGAATTCACAGAACACAGAGCAGTTTCTCAGAAAGCTTCTTTTCAGTTTTGAACGCAAGATATTTCCTTTTTCACTGTAGCCCTCTATGGGCTTCCAAATATCCCGTTGCCAATTCCACAAGAACAGCCTTAGCGAAAGGCTTCTTGAAGGGAAAGATGTAACTCTGTGAGATGAATTCACAGAACACAGAGAAGTTTCTCAGAAAGCTTCTTTCCAGTTTTGAACGGAAGATATTTCCTTTTTCACTGTAGCCCTCTATGGGCTTCCAAATATCCCTTTGCCAATTCCACAAGAACAGCCTTAGCGAAAGGCTTCTTGAAGGGAAAGATGTAACACTGTGAGATGAATTCACAGAACACAGAGAAGTTTCTCAGAAAGCTTCTTTCCAGTTTTGAACGGAAGATATTTCCTTTTTCCCCATAGCCCTCTATGGGCTTCCAAATATCCCTTTGCCAATTCCACAAGAACAGCCTTAGAGAAAGGCTGCTTGAAGGGAAAGATGTAACTCTGTGAGATGAATTCACAGAACACAGAGCAGTTTCTCAGAAAGCTTCTTTCCAGTTTTGAACGGAAGATATTTCCTTTTTCACCATAGCCCTCTACGGGCTTCCAAATATCACTTTGCCAATTCCACAAGAACAGCCTTAGCGAAAGGCTGCTTGAAGGGAAAGATGTAACTCTGTGAGATGAATTCACAGAACACAGAGCAGTTTCTCAGAAAGCTTCTTTCCAGTTTTGAACGGAAGATATTTCCTTTTTCCCCGTAGCCCTCTATGGGCTTCCAAATATCCCGTTGCCAATTCCACAAGAACAGCCTTAGCGAAAGGCTGCTTGAAGGGAAAGATGTAACTCTGTGAGATGAATTCACAGAACACAGAGCAGTTTCTCAGAAAGCTTCTTTCCAGTTTTGAACGGAAGATATTTCCTTTTTCACCATAGCCCTCTATGGGCTTCCAAATATCCCGTTGCCAATTGCACAAGAACAGCCTTAGCGAAAGGCTGCTTGAAAGGAAAGATGTAACTCTGTGAGATGAATTCACAGAACACAGAGCAGTTTCTCAGAAAGCTTCTTTTCAGTTTTGAACGCAAGATATTTCCTTTTTCACTGTAGCCCTCTATGGGCTTCCAAATATCCCTTTGCCAATTCCACAAGAACAGCCTTAGGGAAAGGCTTCTTGAAGAGAAAGATGTAACTCTGTGAGATGAATTCACAGAACATAGAGTAGTTTCTCAGAAAGATTCTTTTCAGTTTTGAACGGAAGATATTTCCTTTTTCCCCATAGCCCTCTACGGGCTTCCAAATATCCTTTTCCCAATTCCACAAGAACAGCCTTAGCGAAAGGCTGCTTGAAGGGAAAGATGTAACTCTGTGAGATGAATTCACAGAACACAGAGCAGTTTCTCAGAAAGCTTCTTTCCAGTTTTGAACGGAAGATATTTCCTTTTTCACCATAGCCCTCTACGGGCTTCCAAATATCCCTTTGCCAATTCCACAAGAAGAGCCTTAGCGAAAGGGTGCTTGAAGGGAAAGATGTAACTCTGTGAGATGAATTCACAGAACACAGAGCAGTTTCTCAGAAAGCTTCTTTCCAGTTTTGAACGGAAGATATTTCCTTTTTCACCATAGCCCTCTATGGGCTTCCAAATATCCCGTTGCCAATTCCACAAGAACAGCCTTAGCGAAAGGCTGCTCGAAGGGAAACATGTAACTCTGTGAGATGAATTCACAGAACACAGAGCAGTTTCTCAGAAAGCTTCTTTCCAGTTTTGAACGGAAGATATTTCCTTTTTCACCATAGCCCTCTATGGGCTTCCAAATATCCCGTTGCCAATTCCACAAGAACAGCCTTAGCGAAAGGCTTCTTGAAGGGAAAGATGTAACTCTGTGAGGTGAATTCACAGAACACAGAGCAGTTTCTCAGAAAGTTTCTTTCCAGTTTTGAACGGAAGATATTTCCTTTTTCCCCATAGCCCTCTATGGGCTTCCAAATATCCCTTTGCCAATTCCACAAGAACAGCCTTAGCGAAAGGCTGCTTGAAGGGAAAGATGTAACTCTGTGAGATGAATTCACAGAACACAGAGCAGTTTCTCAGAAAACTTCTTTACAGTTTTGAACGGAAGATATTTCCTTTTTCCCCATAGCCCTCTATGGGCTTCCAAATATCCCGTTGCCAATTCCACAAGAACAGCCTTAGCGAAAGGCTGCTTGAAGGGAAACATGTAACTCTGTGAGATGAATTCACAGAACACAGAGCAGTTTCTCAGAAAGCTTCTTTCCAGTTTTGAACGGAAGATATTTCCTTTTTCACCATAGCCCTCTATGGGCTTCCAAATATCCCGTTGCCAATTCCACAAGAACAGCCTTAGCGAAAGGCTGCTTGAAAGGAAAGATGTAACTCTGTGAGATGAAATCACAGAACACAGAGCAGTTTCTCAGAAAGCTTCTTTTCAGTTTTGAACGCAAGATATTTCCTTTTTCACTGTAGCCCTCTATGGGCTTCCAAATATCCCTTTGCCAATTTCACAAGAACAGCCTTAGCGAAAGGCTTCTTGAAGGGAAAGATGTAACTCTGTGAGATGAATTCACAGAACACAGAGAAGTTTCTCAGAAAGCTGCTTTTCAGTTTTGAACGGAAGATATTTCCTTTTTCCCCATAGCCCTCTATGGGCTTCCAAATATCCTTTTGCCAATTCCACAAGAACAGCCTTAGCGAAAGGCTGCTTGAAGGGAAAGATGTAACTCTGTGAGATGAATTCACAGAACACAGAGCAGTTTCTCAGAAAGCTTCTTTCCAGTTTTGAACGGAAGATATTTCCTTTTTCACCATAGCCCTCTACGGGCTTCCAAATATCCCTTTGCCAATTCCACAAGAACAGCCTTAGCGAAAGGCTGCTTGAAGGGAAAGATGTAACTCTGTGAGATGAATTCACAGAACACAGAGCAGTTTCTCAGAAAGCTTCTTTCCAGTTTTGAACGGAAGATATTTCCTTTTTCACCATAGCCCTCTATGGGCTTCCAAATATCCCGTTGCCAATTCCACAAGAACAGCCTTAGCGAAAGGCTGTTTGAAGCGAAACATGTAACTCTGTGAGATGAATTCACAGAACACAGAGCAGTTTCTCAGAAAGCTTCTTTCCAGTTTTGAACGGAAGATATTTCCTTTTTCACCATAGCCCTCTATGGGCTTCCAAATATCCCGTTGCCAATTCCACAAGAACAGCCTTAGCGAAAGGCTGCTTGAAAGGAAAGATGTAACTCGGTGAGATGAATTCACAGAACACAGAGCAGTTTCTCAGAAAGCTTCTTTTCAGTTTTGAACGCAAGATATTTCCTTTTTCACTGTAGCCCTCTATGGGCTTCCAAATATCCCTTTGCCAATTAAACAAGAACAGCCTTAGCGAAAGGCTTCTTGAAGGGAAAGATGTAACTCTGTGAGATGAATTCACAGAACACAGAGAAGTTTCTCAGAAAACTTCTTTCAAGTTTTAACGGAAGATATTTCGTTTTTCCCATAGCCCTCTATGGGCTTCCAAATATCCCGTTGCCAATTCCCCAAGAACAGCCTTAGCGAAAGGCTGCCTGAAGGGAAACATGTAACTCTGTGAGATGAATTCACAGAACACAGAGCAGTTTTTCAGAAAGCTTCTTTCCAGTTTTGAACGGAAGATATTTCCTTTTTCACCATAGCCCTCTATGGGCTTCCAAATATCCCGTTGCCAATTCCACAAGAACAGCCTTAGCGAAAGGCTGCTTGAAAGGAAAGATGTAACTCTGTGAGATGAATTCACAGAACACAGAGCAGTTTCTCAGAAAGCTTCTTTTCAGTTTTGAACGCAAGATATTTCCTATTTCACTGTAGCCCTCTATGGGCTTCCAAATATCCCTTTGCCAATTCCACAAGAACAGCCTTAGCGAAAGGCTTCTTGAAGGGAAAGATGTAACACTGTGAGATGAATTCACAGAACACAGAGAAGTTTCTCAGAAAGCTTCTTTCCAGTTTTGAACGGAAGGTATTTCCTTTATCACTGTAGCCCTCTATGGGCTTCCAAATATCCCTTTGCCAATTCCACAAGAACAGCCTTAGCGAAAGGCTTCTTGAAGGGAAACATGTAACACTGTGAGATGAATTCACAGAACACAGAGAAGTTTCTCAGAAAGCTTCTTTCCAGTTTTGAATGGAAGATATTTCCTTTTTCCCCATAGCCCTCTATGGGCTTCCAAATATCCCTTTGCCAATTCCACAAGAACAGCCTTAGAGAAAGGCTGCTTGAAGGGAAAGATGTAACTCTGTGAGATGAATTCACAGAACACAGAGCAGTTTCTCAGAAAGCTTCTTTCCAGTTTTGAACGGAAGATATTTCCTTTTTCACCATAGCCCTCTACGGGCTTCCAAATATCACTTTGCCAATTCCACAAGAACAGCCTTAGCGAAAGGCTGCTTGAAGGGAAAGATGTAATTCTGTGAGATGAATTCACAGAACACAGAGCAGTTTCTCAGAAAGCTTCTTTCCAGTTTTGAACGGAAGATATTTCCTTTTTCACCATAGCCCTCTACGGGCTTCCAAATATCCCTTTGCCAATTCCACAAGAACAGCCTTAGCGAAAGGCTGCTTGAAGGGAAAGATGTAACTCTGTGAGATGAATTCACAGAACACAGAGCAGTTTCTCAGAAAGCTTCTTTCCAGTTTTGAACGGAAGATATTTCCTTTTTCACCATAGCCCTCTATGGGCTTCCAAATATCCCGTTGCCAATTCCACAAGACCAGCCTTAGCGAAAGGCTGCTTGAAGGGAAAGATGTAACTCTGTGAGATGAATTCACAGAACACAGAGCAGTTTCTCAGAAAGCTTCTTTCCGGTTTTGAACGGAAGATATTTCCTTTTTCCCCATAGCCCTCTATGGGCTTCCAAATATCCCTTTGCCAATTCCACAAGAACAGCCTTAGCGAAAGGCTGCTTGAAGGGAAAGATGTAAATCTGTGAGATGAATTCACATAACACAGAGCAGTTTCTCAGAAATCTTCTTTCCAGTTTTGAACGGAAGATATTTCCTTTTTCACCATAGCCCTCTATGGGCTTCCAAATATCCCTTTGCCAATTCCACAAGAACAGCCTTAGCGAAAGGCTTCTTGAAGGGAAAGATGTAACTCTGTGAGATGAATTCACAGAACACAGAGCAGTTTCTCAGAAAGCTTCTTTCCAGTTTTGAACGGAAGATATTTCCTTTTTCACTGTAGCCCTCTATGGGCTTCCAAATATCCCTTTGCCAATTCCACAAGAACAGCCTTAGCGAAAGGCTTCTTGAAGGGAAAGATGTAACTCTGTGAGATGAATTCACAGAACACAGAGCAGTTTCTCAGAAAGTTTCTTTCCAGTTTTGAACGGAAGATATTTCCTTTTTCCCCATAGCCCTCTATGGGCTTCCAAATATCCCTTTGCCAATTCCACAAGAACAGCCTTAGCGAAAGGCTGCTTGAAGGGAAAGATGTAACTCTGTGAGATGAATTCACAGAACACAGAGCAGTTTCTCAGAAATCTTCTTTCCAGGTTTGAACGGAAGATATTTCCTTTTTCACCATAGCCCTCTATGGGCTTCCAAATATCCCTTTGCCAATTCCACAAGAACAGCCTTAGCGAAAGGCTTCTTGAAGGGAAAGATGTAACTCTGTGAGATGAATTCACAGAACACAGAGCAGTTTCTCAGAAAGCTTCTTTCCAGTTTTGAACGGATGATATTTCCTTTTTCACTGTAGCCCTCTATGGGCTTCCAAATATCCCTTTGCCAATTCCACAAGAACAGCCTTAGCGAAAGGCTTCTTGAAGGGAAAGATGTAACTCTGTGAGATGAATTCACAGAACACAGAGAAGTTTCTCAGAAAACTTCTTTCAAATTTTGAACGGAAGATATTTCGTTTTTCCCATAGCCCTCTATGGGCTTCCAAATATCCCGTTGCCAATTCCCCAAGAACAGCCTTAGCGAAAGGCTGCCTGAAGGGAAACATGTAACTCTGTGAGATGAATTGACAGAACACAGAGCAGTTTCTCAGAAAGCTTCTTTCCAGTTTTGAACGGAAGATATTTCCTTTTTCACCATAGCCCTCTACGGGCTTCCAAATATCCCTTTGCCAATTCCACAAGAACAGCCTAAGCGAAAGGCTGCTTGAAGGGAAAGATGTAACTCTGTGAGATGAATTCACAGAACACAGAGCAGTTTCTCAGAAAGCTTCTTTCCAGTTTTGAACGGAAGATATTTCCTTTTTCACCATAGCCCTCTATGGGCTTCCAAATATCCCGTTGCCAATTCCACAAGAACAGCCTTAGCGAAAGGCTGCTTGAAAGGAAAGATGTAACTCTGTGAGATGAATTCACAGAACACAGAGCAGTTTCTCAGAAAGCTTCTTTTCAGTTTTGAACGCAAGATATTTCCTTATTCACTGTAGCCCTCTATGGGCTTCCAAATATCCCTTTACCAATTCCACAAGAACAGCCTTAGCGAAAGGCTTCTTGAAGGGAAAGATGTAACTCTGTGAGATGAATTCACAGAACACAGAGAAGTTTCTCAGAAAGCTTCTTTTCAGTTTTGAACGGAAGATATTTCCTTTTTCACCATAGCCCTCTATGGGCTTCCAAATATCCCGTTGACAATTCCACAAGAACAGCCTTAGCGAAAGGCTGCTTGAAGGGAAACATGTAACTCTGTGAGATGAATTCACAGAACACAGAGAAGTTTCTCAGAAAGCTTCTTTCCAGTTTTGAACGGAAGATATTTCCTTTTTCACCATAGCCCTCTATGGGCTTCCAAATATCCCGTTGCCAATTCCACAAGAACAGACTTAGCGAAAGGCTTCTTGAAGGGAAAGATGTAACTCTGTGAGGTGAATTCACAGAACACAGAGCAGTTTCTCAGAAAGCTTCTTTCCAGTTTGGAAAGGAAGATATTTCCTTTTTCCGCATAGCCCTCTATGGGCTTCCAAATATCCCTTTGCCAATTCCACAAGAACAGCCTTAGCGAAAGGCTGCTTGAAGGGAAATATGTAACTCTGTGAGATGAATTCACAGAACACAGAGCAGTTTCTCAGAAAGCTTCTTTCCGGTTTTGAACGGAAGATATTTCCTTTTTCCCCATAGCCCTCTATGGGCTTCCAAATATCCCTTTGCCAATTCCACAAGAACAGCCTTAGCGAAAGGCTGCTTGAAGGGAAAGATGTAAATCTGTGAGATGAATTCATATAACACAGAGCAGTTTCTCAGAAATCTTCTTTCCAGGTTTGAACGGAAGATATTTCCTTTTTCACCATAGCCCTCTATGGGCTTCCAAATATCCCTTTGCCAATTCCACAAGAACAGCCTTAGCGAAAGGCTTCTTGAAGGGAAAGATGTAACTCTGTGAGATGAATTCACAGAACGCAGAGCAGTTTCTCAGAAAGCTTCTTTCCAGTTTTGAACGGATGATATTTCCTTTTTCACTGTAGCCCTCTATGGGCTTCCAAATATCCCTTTGCCAATTCCACAAGAACAGCCTTAGCGAAAGGCTTCTTGAAGGGAAAGATGTAACTCTGTGAGATGAATTCACAGAACACAGAGAAGTTTCTCAGAAAACTTCTTTCAAATTTTGAACGGAAGATATTTCGTTTTTCCCATAGCCCTCTATGGGCTTCCAAATATCCCGTTGCCAATTCCCCAAGAACAGCCTTAGCGAAAGGCTGCCTGAAGGGAAACATGTAACTCTGTGAGATGAATTGACAGAACACAGAGCAGTTTCTCAGAAAGCTTCTTTCCAGTTTTGAACGGAAGATATTTCCTTTTTCACCATAGCCCTCTATGGGCTTCCAAATATCCCGTTGCCAATTCCACAAGAACAGCCTTAGCGAAAGGCTGCTTGAAAGGGAAGATGTAACTCTGTGAGATGAATTCACAGAACACAGAGCAGTTTCTCAGAAAGCTTCTTTTCAGTTTTGAACGCAAGATATTTCCTTTTTCACTGTAGCCCTCTATGGGCTTCCAAATATCCCGTTGCCAATTCCACAAGAACAGCCTTAGCGAAAGGCTTCTTGAAGGGAAAGATGTAACTCTGTGAGATGAATTCACAGAACACAGAGAAGTTTCTCAGAAAGCTTCTTTCCAGTTTTGAACGGAAGATATTTCCTTTTTCACTGTAGCCCTCTATGGGCTTCCAAATATCCCTTTGCCAATTCCACAAGAACAGCCTTAGCGAAAGGCTTCTTGAAGGGAAAGATGTAACACTGTGAGATGAATTCACAGAACACAGAGAAGTTTCTCAGAAAGCTTCTTTCCAGTTTTGAACGGAAGATATTTCCTTTTTCCCCATAGCCCTCTATGGGCTTCCAAATATCCCTTTGCCAATTCCACAAGAACAGCCTTAGAGAAAGGCTGCTTGAAGGGAAAGATGTAACTCTGTGAGATGAATTCACAGAACACAGAGCAGTTTCTCAGAAAGCTTCTTTCCAGTTTTGAACGGAAGATATTTCCTTTTTCACCATAGCCCTCTACGGGCTTCCAAATATCACTTTGCCAATTCCACAAGAACAGCCTTAGCGAAAGGCTGCTTGAAGGGAAAGATGTAACTCTGTGAGATGAATTCACAGAACACAGAGCAGTTTCTCAGAAAGCTTCTTTCCAGTTTTGAACGGAAGATATTTCCTTTTTCCCCGTAGCCCTCTATGGGCTTCCAAATATCCCGTTGCCAATTCCACAAGAACAGCCTTAGCGAAAGGCTGCTTGAAGGGAAACATGTAACTCTGTGAGATGAATTCACAGAACACAGAGCAGTTTCTCAGAAAGCTTCTTTCCAGTTTTGAACGGAAGATATTTCCTTTTTCACCATAGCCCTCTATGGGCTTCCAAATATCCCGTTGCCAATTGCACAAGAACAGCCTTAGCGAAAGGCTGCTTGAAAGGAAAGATGTAACTCTGTGAGATGAATTCACAGAACACAGAGCAGTTTCTCAGAAAGCTTCTTTTCAGTTTTGAACGCAAGATATTTCCTTTTTCACTGTAGCCCTCTATGGGCTTCCAAATATCCCTTTGCCAATTCCACAAGAACAGCCTTAGGGAAAGGCTTCTTGAAGAGAAAGATGTAACTCTGTGAGATGAATTCACAGAACATAGAGAAGTTTCTCAGAAAGATTCTTTTCAGTTTTGAACGGAAGATATTTCCTTTTTCCCCATAGCCCTCTACGGGCTTCCAAATATCCTTTTCCCAATTCCACAAGAACAGCCTTAGCGAAAGGATTCTTGAAGGGAAAGATGTAACTCTGTGAGATGAATTCACAGAACACAGAGCAGTTTCTCAGAAAGCTTCTTTCCAGTTTTGAACGGAAGATATTTCCTTTTTCACCATAGCCCTCTACGGGCTTCCAAATATCCCTTTGCCAATTCCACAAGAACAGCCTTAGCGAAAGGCTGCTTGAAGGGAAAGATGTAACTCTGTGAGATGAATTCACAGAACACAGAGCAGTTTCTCAGAAAGCTTCTTTCCAGTTTTGAACGGAAGATATTTCCTTTTTCACCATAGCCCTCTATGGGCTTCCAAATATCCCTTTGCCAATTCCACAAGAACAGCCTTAGCGAAAGGCTGCTTGAAGGGAAAGATGTAACTCTGTGAGATGAATTCACAGAACACAGAGCAGTTTCTCAGAAAACTTCTTTACAGTTTTGAACGGAAGATATTTCCTTTTTTCCCATAGCCCTCTATGGGCTTCCAAATATCCCGTTGCCAATTCCACAAGAACAGCCTTAGCGAAAGGCTGCTTGAAGGGAAACATGTAACTCTGTGAGATGAATTCACAGAACACAGAGCAGTTTCTCAGAAAGCTTCTTTCCAGTTTTGAACGGAAGATATTTCCTTTTTCACCATAGCCCTCTATGGGCTTCCAAATATCCCGTTGCCAATTCCACAAGAACAGCCTTAGCGAAAGGCTGCTTGAAAGGAAAGATGTAACTCTGTGAGATGAAATCACAGAACACAGAGCAGTTTCTCAGAAAGCTTCTTTTCAGTTTTGAACGCAAGATATTTCCTTTTTCACTGTAGCCCTCTATGGGCTTCCAAATATCCCTTTGCCAATTTCACAAGAACAGCCTTAGCGAAAGGCTTCTTGAAGGGAAAGATGTAACTCTGTGAGATGAATTCACAGAACACAGAGAAGTTTCTCAGAAAGCTGCTTTTCAGTTTTGAACGGAAGATATTTCCTTTTTCCCCATAGCCCTCTATGGGCTTCCAAATATCCTTTTGCCAATTCCACAAGAACAGCCTTAGCGAAAGGCTGCTTGAAGGGAAAGATGTAACTCTGTGAGATGAATTCACAGAACACAGAGCAGTTTCTCAGAAAGCTTCTTTCCAGTTTTGAACGGAAGATATTTCCTTTTTCACCATAGCCCTCTACGGGCTTCCAAATATCCCTTTGCCAATTCCACAAGAACAGCCTTAGCGAAAGGCTGCTTGAAGGGAAAGATGTAACTCTGTGAGATGAATTCACAGAACACAGAGCAGTTTCTCAGAAAGCTTCTTTCCAGTTTTGAACGGAAGATATTTCCTTTTTCACCATAGCCCTCTATGGGCTTCCAAATATCCCGTTGCCAATTCCACAAGAACAGCCTTAGCGAAAGGCTGCTTGAAGCGAAACATGTAACTCTGTGAGATGAATTCACAGAACACAGAGCAGTTTCTCAGAAAGCTTCTTTCCAGTTTTGAACGGAAGATATTTCCTTTTTCACCATAGCCCTCTATGGGCTTCCAAATATCCCGTTGCCAATTCCACAAGAACAGCCTTAGCGAAAGGCTGCTTGAAAGGAAAGATGTAACTCTGTGAGATGAATTCACAGAACACAGAGCAGTTTCTCAGAAAGCTTCTTTTCAGTTTTGAACGCAAGATATTTCCTATTTCACTGTAGCCCTCTATGGGCTTCCAAATATCCCTTTGCCAATTCCACAAGAACAGACTTAGCGAAAGGCTTCTTGAAGGGAAAGATGTAACACTGTGAGATGAATTCACAGAACACAGAGAAGTTTCTCAGAAAGCTTCTTTCCAGTTTTGAACGGAAGGTATTTCCTTTATCACTGTAGCCCTCTATGGGCTTCCAAATATCCCTTTGCCAATTCCACAAGAACAGCCTTAGCGAAAGGCTTCTTGAAGGGAAACATGTAACACTGTGAGATGAATTCACAGAACACAGAGAAGTTTCTCAGAAAGCTTCTTTCCAGTTTTGAATGGAAGATATTTCCTTTTTCCCCATAGCCCTCTATGGGCTTCCAAATATCCCTTTGCCAATTCCACAAGAACAGCCTTAGAGAAAGGCTGCTTGAAGGGAAAGATGTAACTCTGTGAGATGAATTCACAGAACACAGAGCAGTTTCTCAGAAAGCTTCTTTCCAGTTTTGAACGGAAGATATTTCCTTTTTCACCATAGCCCTCTACGGGCTTCCAAATATCACTTTGCCAATTCCCCAAGAACAGCCTTAGCGAAAGGCTGCTTGAAGGGAAAGATGTAACTCTGTGAGATGAATTCACAGAACACAGAGCAGTTTCTCAGAAAGCTTCTTTCCAGTTTTGAACGGAAGATATTTCCTTTTTCCCCGTAGCCCTCTGTGGGCTTCCAAATATCCCGTTGCCAATTCCACAAGAACAGCCTTAGCGAAAGGTTGCTTGAAGGGAAACATGTAACTCTGTGAGATGAATTCACAGAACACAGAGCAGTTTCTCAGAAAGCTTCTTTCCAGTTTTGAACGGAAGATATTTCCTTTTTCACCATAGCCCTCTATGGGCTTCCAAATATCCCGTTGCCAATTCCACAAGAACAGCCTTAGCGAAAGGCTGCTTGAAAGGAAAGATGTAACTCTGTGAGATGAATTCACAGAACACAGAGCAGTTTCTCAGAAAGCTTCTTTTCAGTTTTGAACGCAAGATATTTCCTTTTTCACTGTAGCCCTCTATGGGCTTCCAAATATCCCTTTGCCAATTCCACAAGAACAGCCTTAGCGAAAGGCTTCTTGAAGGGAAAGATGTAACTCTGTGAGATGAATTCACAGAACATAGAGAAGTTTCTCAGAAAGCTTCTTTTCAGTTTTGAACGGAAGATATTTCCTTTTTCCCCATATCCCTCTACGGGCTTCCAAATATCCTTTTCCCAATTCCACAAGAACAGCCTTAGCGAAAGGCTGCTTGAAGGGAAAGATGTAACTCTGTGAGATGAATTCACAGAACACAGAGCAGTTTCTCAGAAAGCTTCTTTCCAGTTTTGAACGGAAGATATTTCCTTTTTCACCATAGCCCTCTATGGGCTTCCAAATATCCCGTTGCCAATTCCACAAGAACAGCCTTAGCGAAAGGCTGCTTGAAGGGAAACATGTAACTCTGTGAGATGAATTCACAGAACACAGAGCAGTTTCTCAGAAAGCTTCTTTCCAGTTTTGAACGGAAGATATTTCCTTTTTCACCATAGCCCTCTATGGGCTTCCAAATATCCCGTTGCCAATTCCACATGAACAGCCTTAGCGAAAGGCTTCTTGAAGGGAAAGATGTAACTCTGTGAGGTGAATTCACAGAACACAGAGCAGTTTCTCAGAAAGCTTCTTTCCAGTTTTGAAGGGAAGATATTTCCTTTTTCCCCATAGCCCTCTATGGGCTTCCAAATATCCCGTTGCCAATTCCACAAGAACAGCCTTAGCGAAAGGCTGCTTGAAAGGAAAGATGTAACTCTGTGAGATGAATTCACAGAACACAGAGCAGTTTCTCAGAAAGCTTCTTTTCAGTTTTGAACGCAAGATATTTCCTTTTTCACTGTAGCCCTCTATGGGCTTCCAAATATCCCTTTGCCAATTCCACAAGAACAGCCTTAGCTAAAGGCTTCTTGAAGGGAAAGATGTAACACTGTGAGATGAATCAACAGAACACAGAGAAGTTTCTAAGAAAGCTTCTTTTCAGTTTTGAACGGAAGATATTTCCTTTTTCACCATAGCCCTCTATGGGCTTCCAAATATCCCGTTGACAATTCCACAAGAACAGCCTTAGCGAAAGGCTGCTTAAAGGGAAACATGTAACTCTGTGAGATGAATTCACAGAACACAGAGCAGTTTCTCAGAAAGCTTCTTTCCAGTTTTGAACGGAAGATATTTCCTTTTTCACCATAGCCCTCTATGGGCTTCCAAATATCCCGTTGCCAATTCCACAAGAACAGCCTTAGCGAACGGCTTCTTGAAGGGAAAGATGTAACTCTGTGAGGTGAATTCACAGAACACAGAGCAGTTTCTCAGAAAGCTTCTTTCCAGTTTTGAACGGAAGATATTTCCTTTTTCCCCATAGCCCTCTATGGGCTTCCAAATATCCCTTTGCCAATTCCACAAGAACAGCCTTAGCGAAAGGCTGCTTGAAGGTAAAAGATGTAACTCTGTGAGATGAATTCACAGAACACAGAGCAGTTTCTCAGAAAGCTTCTTTCCGGTTTTGAACGGAAGATATTTCCTTTTTCCCCATAGCCCTCTATGGGCTTCCAAATATCCCTTTGCCAATTCCACAAGAACAGCCTTAGCGAAAGTCTGCTTGAAGGGAAAGATGTAACTCTGTGAGATGAATTCACAGAACACAGAGCAGTTTCTCAGAAAGCTTCTTTCCAGTTTTGAACGGAAGATATTTCCTTTTTCACCATAGCCCTCTATGGGCTTCCAAATATCCCGTTGCCAATTCCGCAAGAACAGCCTTAGCGAAAGGCTGCTTGAAAGGAAAGATGTAACTCTGTGGGATGAATTCACAGAACACAGAGCAGTTTCTCAGAAAGCTTCTTTTCAGTTTTGAACGCAAGATATTTCCTTTTTCACTGTAGCCCTCTATGGGCTTCCAAATATCCCTTTGCCAATTCCACAAGAACAGCCTTAGCGAAAGGCTTCTTGAAGGGAAAGATGTAACTCTGTGAGATGAATTCACAGAACACAGAGAAGTTTCTCAGAAAGCTTCTTTCCAGTTTTGAACGGAAGATATTTCCTTTTTCACTGTAGCCCTCTATGGGCTTCCAAATATCCCTTTGCCAATTCCACAAGAACAGCCTTAGCGAAAGGCTTCTTGAAGGGAAAGATGTAACACTGTGAGATGAATTCACAGAACACAGAGAAGTTTCTCAGAAAGCTTCTTTCCAGTTTTGAACGGAAGATATTTCCTTTTTCCCCATAGCCCTCTATGGGCTTCCAAATATCCCTTTGCCAATTCCACAAGAACAGCCTTAGAGAAAGGCTGCTTGAAGGGAAAGATGTAACTCTGTGAGATGAATTCACAGAACACAGAGAAGTTTCTCAGGAAGCTTCTTTCCAGTTTTGAACGGAAGATATTTCCTTTTTCACCATAGCCCTCTACGGGCTTCCAAATATCACTTTTCCAATTCCACAAGAACAGCCTTAGCGAAAGGCTGCTTGAAGGGAAAGACGTAACTCTGTGAGATGAATTCACAGAACACAGAGCAGTTTCTCAGAAAGCTTCTTTCCAGTTTTGAACTGAAGATATTTCCTTTTCCCCGTAGCCCTCTATGGGCTTCCAAATATCCCGTTGCCAATTCCACAAGAACAGCCTTAGCGAAAGGCTGCTTGAAGGGAAACATGTAACTCTGTGAGATGAATTCACAGAACACAGAGCAGTTTCTCAGAAAGCTTCTTTCCAGTTTTGAACGGAAGATATTTCCTTTTTCCCCATAGCCCTCTCTGGGCTTCCAAATATCCCGTTGCCAATTCCACAACACAGCCTTAGCGAAAGGCTGCTTGAAAGGAAAGATGTAACTCTGTGAGATGAATTCACAGAACACAGAGCAGTTTCTCAGAAAGCTTCTTTTCAGTTTTGAACGCAAGATATTTCCTTTTTCACTGTAGCCCTCTATGGGCTTCCAAATATCCCTTTGTCAATTCCACAAGAACAGCCTTAGCGAAAGGCTTCTTGAAGGGAAAGATGTAACTCTGTGAGATGAATTCACAGAACATAGAGAAGTTTCTCAGAAAGCTTCTTTTCAGTTTTGAACGGAAGATATTTCCTTTTTCCCCATAGCCCTCTACGGGCTTCCAAATATCCCTTTGCCAATTACACAAGAACAGCCTTAGCGAAAGGCTGCTTGAAGGGAAAGATGTAACTCTGTGAGATGAATTCACAGAACACAGAGCAGTTTCTCAGAAAGCTTCTTTCCAGTTTTGAACGGAAGATATTTCCTTTTTCCCCATAGCCCTCTATGGGCTTCCAAATATCCCGTTGCCAATTCCACAAGAACAGCCTTAGCGAAAGGCTGCTTGAAGGGAAAGATGTAACTCTGTGAGATGAATTCACAGAACACAGAGCAGTTTCTCAGAAAGCTTCTTTCCAGTTTTGAACGGAAGATATTTCCATTTTCACCATAGCCCTCTATGGGCTTCCAAATATCCCGTTGCCAATTCCACAAGAACAGCCTTAGCGAAAGGCTGCTTGAAGGGAAACATGTAACTCTGTGAGATGAATTCACAGAACACAGAGCAGTTTCTCAGAAAGCTTCTTTCCAGTTTTGAACGGAAGATATTTCCTTTTTCACCATAGCCCTCTATGGGCTTCCAAATATCCCGTTGCCAATTCCACAAGAACAGCCTTAGCGAAAGGCTGTTTGATAGGAAAGATGTAACTCTGTGAGATGAATTCACAGAACACAGAGCAGTTTCTCAGAAAGCTTCTTTCCAGTTTTGAACGGAAGATATTTCCTTTTTCACCATAGCCCTCTACGGGCTTCCAAATATCCCTTTGCCAATTCCACAAGAACAGCCTTAGCGAAAGGCTGCTTGAAGGGAAAGATGTAACTCTGTGAGATGAATTCACAGAACACAGAGCAGTTTCTCAGAAAGCTTCTTTCCAGTTTTGAACGGAAGATATTTCCTTTTTCACCATAGCCCTCTATGGGCTTCCAAATATCCCGTTGCCAATTCCACAAGAACAGCCTTAGCGAAAGGCTGCTTGAAGGGAAACATGTAACTCTGTGAGATGAATTCACAGAACACAGAGCAGTTTCTCAGAAAGCTTCTTTCCAAGTTTGAACGGAAGATATTTCCTTTTTCACCATAGCCCTCTATGGGCTTCCAAATATCCCTTTGCCAATTCCACAAGAACAGCCTTAGCGAAAGGCTTCTTGAAGGGAAAGATGTAACTCTGTGAGGTGAATTCACAGAACACAGAGCAGTTTCTCAGAAATCTTCTTTCCAGTTTTGAACGGAAGATATTTCCTTTTTCCCCATAGCCCTCTATGGGCTTCCAATTATCCCTTTGCAAATTCCACAAGAGCAGCCTTAGCGAAAGGCTGCTTGAAGGGAAAGATGTAACTCTGTGAGATGAATTCACAGAACACAGAGCAGTTTCTCAGAAAGCTTCTTTCCAGTTTTGAACGGAAGATATTTCCTTTTTCACCATAGCCCTCTACGGGTTTCCAAATCTCCCTTTGCCAATTCCACAAGAACAGCCTTAGCGAAAGGCTGCTTGAAGGGAAAGATGTAACTCTGTGAGATGAATTCACAGAACACAGAGCAGTTTCTCAGAAAGCTTCTTTCCAGTTTTGAACGGAAGATATTTCCTTTTTCAACATAGCCCTGTATGGGCTTCCAAATATCCCGTTGCCAAATCCACAAGAACAGCCTTAGCGAAAGGCTGCTTGAAGGGAAACATGTAACTCTGTGAGATGAATTCACAGAACACAGAGCAGTTTCTCAGAAAGCTTCTTTCCAGTTTTGAACGGAAGATATTTCCTTTTTCACCATAGCCCTCTATGGGCTTCCAAATATCCCGTTGCCAATTCCACAAGAACAGCCTTAGCGAAAGGCTGTTTGATAGGAAAGATGTAACTCTGTGAGATGAATTCACAGAACACAGAGCAGTTTCTCAGAAAGCTTCTTTTCAGTTTTGAACGCAAGATATTTCCTTTTTCACTGTAGCCCTCTATGGGCTTCCAAATATCCCTTTGCGAATTCCACAAGAACAGCCTTAGCGAAAGGCTTCTTCAAGGGAAAGATGTAACTCTGTGAGATGAATTCACAGAACACAGAGAAGTTTCTCAGAAAGCTTCTTTCCAGTTTTGAACGGAAGATATTTCCTTTTTCCCCATAGCCCTCTATGGGCTTCCAAATATCCCTTTGCCAATTCCACAAGAACAGCCTTAGCGAAAGGCTGCTTGAAGGGAAAGATGTAACTCTGTGAGATGAATTCACAGAACACAGAGCAGTTTCTCAGAAAGCTTCTTTCCAGTTTTGAACGGAAGATATTTCCTTTTTCCCCATAGCCCTCTAAGGGCTTCCAAATATCCCGTTGCCAATTCCACAAGAACAGCCTTAGCGAAAGGCTGCTTGAAGGGAAAGATGTAACTCTGTGAGATGAATTCACAGAACACAGAGCAGTTTCTCAGAAAGCTTCTTTCCAGTTTTGAACGGAAGATATTTCCTTTTTCCCCATAGCCCTCTATGGGCTTCCAAATATCCCGTTGCCAATTACACAAGAACAGCCTTAGCGAAAGGCTGCTTGAAGGGAAACATGTAACTCTGTGAGATGAATTCACAGAACACAGAGCAGTTTCTCAGAAAGCTTCTTTCCAGTTTTGAACGGAAGATATTTCCTTTTTCACCATAGCCCTCTATGGGCTTCCAAATATCCCGTTGCCAATTCCACAAGAACAGCCTTAGCGAAAGGCTGTTTGAAAGGAAAGATGTAACTCTGTGAGATGAATTCACAGAACACAGAGCAGTTTCTCAGAAAGCTTCTTTTCAGTTTTGAACGCAAGATATTTCCTTTTTCACTGTAGCCCTCTATGGGCTTCCAAATATCCCTTTGCGAATTCCACAAGAACAGCCTTAGCGAAAGGCTTCTTGAAGGGAAAGATGTAACTCTGTGAGATGAATTCACAGAACACAGAGAAGTTTCTCAGAAAGCTTCTTTTCAGTTTTGAACGGAAGATATTTCCTTTTTCCCCATAGCCCTCTATGGGCTTCCAAATATCCTTTTGCCAATTCCACAAGAACAGCCTTAGCGAAAGGCTGCTTGAAGGGAAAGATGTAACTCTGTGAGATGAATTCACAGAACACAGAGCAGTTTCTCAGAAAGCTTCTTTCCAGTTTTGAACGGAAGATATTTGCTTTTTCACCATAGCCCTCTACGGGCTTCCAAATATCCCTTTGCCAATTCCACAAGAACAGCCTTAGCGAAAGGCTGCTTGAAGGGAAAGATGTAACTCTGTGAGATGAATTCACAGAACACAGAGCAGTTTCTCAGAAAGCTTCTTTCCAGTTTTGAACGGAAGATATTTCCTTTTTCACCATAGCCCTCTATGGGCTTCCAAATATCCCTTTGTCAATTCCACAATAACAGCCTTAGCGAAAGGCTGCTTGAAGGGAAACATGTAACTCTGTGAGATGAATTCACAGAACACAGAGCAGTTTCTCAGAAAGCTTCTTTCCAGTTTTGAACGGAAGATATTTCCTTTTTCACCATAGCCCTCTATGGGCTTCCAAATATCCCTTTGCCAATTCCACAAGAACAGCCTTAGAGAAAGGCTGCTTGAAGGGAAAGATGTAACTCTGTGAGATGAATTCACAGAACACAGAGCAGTTTCTCAGAAAGCTTCTTTCCAGTTTTGAACGGAAGATATTTCCTTTTTCACCATAGCCCTCTACGGGCTTAGAAACATCACTTTGCCAATTCCACAAGAACAGCCTTAGCGAAATGCTGCTTGAAGGGAAAGATGTAACTCTGTGAGATGAATTCACAGAACACAGGGCAGTTTCTCAGAAAGCTTCTTTACAGTTTCGAACGGAAGATATTTCCTTTTTCCCCGTAGCCCTCTATGGGCTTCCAAATATCCCTTTGCCAATTCCACAAGAACAGCCTTAGCGAAACGCTTCTTGAAGGGAAAGATGTAACTCTGTGAGATGAATTCACAGAACACAGAGCAGTTTCTCAGAAAGCTTCTTTCCAGTTTTGAACGGAAGATATTTCCTTTTTCACTGTAGCCCTCTATGGGCTTCCAAATATCCCTTTGCCAATTCCACAAGAACAGCCTTAGCGAAAGGCTTCTTGAAGGGAAAGATGTAACTCTGTGAGATGAATTCACAGAACACAGAGCAGTTTCTCAGAAAGCTTCTTTCCAGTTTTGAACGGAAGATATTTCCTTTTTCACCATAGCCCTCTATGGGCTTCCAAATATCCCGTTGCCAATTCCAAAAGAACAGCCTTAGCGAAAGGCTTCTTGAAGGGAAAGATGTAACTCTGTGAGGTGAATTCACGAACACAGAGCAGTTTCTCAGAAAGCTTCTTTCCAGTTTTGAACGGAAGATATTTCCTTTTTCCCCATAGCCCTCTATGGGCTTCCAAATATCCCTTTGCCAATTCCACAAGAACAGCCTTAGCGAAAGGCTGCTTGAAGGGAAAGATGTAACTCTGTGAGATGAATTCACAGAACACAGAGCAGTTTCTCAGAAAGCTTCTTTCCAGTTTTGAACGGAATATATTTCCTTTTTCCCCATAGCCCTCTATGGGCTTCCAAATATCCCTTTGCCAATTCCACAAGAACAGCCTTAGCGAAAGGCTTCTTGAAGGGAAAGATGTAACTCTGTGAGATGAATTCACAGAACACAGAGCAGTTTCTCAGAAGTCTTCTTTCCAGGTTTGAACGGAAGATATTTCCTTTTTCACCATAGCCCTCTATGGGCTTCCAAATATCCCTTTGCCAATTCCACAAGAACAGCCTTAGCGAAAGGCTTCTTTAAGGGAAAGATGTAACTATGTGAGATGAATTCACAGAACACAGAGAAGTTTCTCAGAAAACTTCTTTCAAGTTTTGAACGGAAGATATTTCGTTTTTCCCATAGCCCTCTATGGGCTTCCAAATATCCCGTTGCCAATTCCCCAAGAACAGCCTTAGCGAAAGGCTGCTTGAAGGGAAACATGTAACTCTGTGAGATGAATTGACAGAACACATAGAAGTTTCTCAGAAAGCTTCTTTCCAGTTTTGAACGGAAGATATTTCCTTTTTCACCATAGACCTCTATGCGCTTCCAAATATCCCGTTGCCAATTCCACAAGAACAGCCTTAGCGAAAGACTACTTGAAAGGAAAGATGTAACTCTGTGAGATGAATTCAGAGAACACAGAGCAGTTTCTCAGAAAGCTTCTTTTCAGTTTTGAACGCAAGATATTTCCTTTTTCACTGTAGCCCTCTATGGGCTTCCAAATATCCCTTTGCCATTTCCACAAGAACAGCCTTAGCGAAAGGCTTCTTGAAGGGAAAGATGTAACTCTGTGAGATGAATTCACAGAACACAGAGAAGTTTCTCAGAAAGCTTCTTTCCAGTTTTGAACGGAAGATATTTCCTTTTTCACTGTAGCCCTCTATGGGCTTCCAAATATCCCTTTGCCAATTCCACAAGAACAGCCTTAGCGAAAGGCTTCTTGAAGGGAAACATGTAACACTGTGAGATGAATTCACAGAACACAGAGAAGTTTCTCAGAAAGCTTCTTTCCAGTTTTGAACGGAAGATATTTCCTTTTTCCCCATAGCCCTCTATGGGCTTCCAAATATCCCTTTGCCAATTCCACAAGAACAGCCTTAGAGAAAGGCTGCTTGAAGGGAAAGATGTAACTCTGTGAGATGAATTCACAGAACACAGAGCAGTTTCTCAGAAAGCTTCTTTCCAGTTTTGAACGGAAGATATTTCCTTTTTCACCATAGCCCTCTACGGGCTTGCAAATATCACTTTGCCAATTCCACAAGAACAGCCTTAGCGAAAGGCTGCTTGAAGGGAAAGATGTAACTCTGTGAGATGAATTCACAGAACACAGAGCAGTTTCTCAGAAAGCTTCTTTCCAGTTTTGAACGGAAGATATTTCCTTTTTCCCCGTAGCCCTCTATGGGCTTCCAAATATCCCGTTGCCAATTCCACAAGAACAGCCTTAGCGAAAGGCTGCTTGAAGGGAAACATGTAACTCTGTGAGATGAATTCACAGAACACAGAGCAGTTTCTCAGAAAGCTTCTTTCCAGTTTTGAACGGAAGATATTTCCTTTTTCACCATAGCCCTCTATGGGCTTCCAAATATCCCGTTGCCAATTCCACAAGAACAGCCTTAGCGAAAGGCTGCTTGAAAGGAAAGATGTAACTCTGTGAGATGAATTCACAGAACACAGAGCAGTTTCTCAGAAAGCTTCTTTTCAGTTTTGAACGCAAGATATTTCCTTTTTCACTGTAGCCCTCTATGGGCTTCCAAATATCCCTTTGCCAAATCCACAAGAACAGCCTTAGCGAAAGGCTTCTTGAAGGGAAAGATGTAACTCTGTGAGATGAATTCACAGAACATAGAGAAGTTTCTCAGAAAGCTTCTTTTCAGTTTTGAACGGAAGATATTTCCTTTTTCCCCATAGCCCTCTACGGGCTTCCAAATATCCTTTTCCCAATTCCACAAGAACAGCCTTAGCGAAAGGCTTCTTGAAGGGAAAGATGTAACTCTGTGAGATGAATTCACAGAACACAGAGCAGTTTCTCAGAAAGCTTCTTTCCAGTTTTGAACGGAAGATATTTCCTTTTTCACCATAGCCCTCTACGGGCTTCCAAATATCCCTTTGCCAATTCCACAAGAAGAGCCTTAGCGAAAGGCTGCTTGAAGGGAAAGATGTAACTCTGTGAGATGAATTCACAGAACACAGAGCAGTTTCTCAGAAAGCTTATTTCCAGTTTTGAACGGAAGATATTTCCTTTTTCACCATAGCCCTCTATGGGCTTCCAAATATCCCGTTGCCAATTCCACAAGAACAGCCTTAGCGAAAGGCTTCTTGAAGGGAAAGATGTAACTCTGTGAGGTGAATTCACAGAACACAGAGCAGTTTCTCAGAAAGCTTCTTTCCAGTTTTGAACGGAAGATATTTCCTTTTTCCCCATAGCCCTCTATGGGCTTCCAAATATCCCTTTGCCAATTCCACAAGAACAGCCTTAGCGAAAGGCTGCTTGAAGGGAAAGATGTCACTCTGTGAGATGAATTCACAGAACACAGAGCAGTTTCTCAGAAAGCTTCTTTCCAGTTTTGAACGGAAGATATTTCCTTTTTCCCCATAGCCCTCTATGGGTTTCCAAATATCCCTTTGCCAATTCCACAAGAACAGCCTTAGCGAAAGGCTGCTTGAAGGGAAAGATGTAACTCTGTGAGATGAATTCACAGAACACAGAGCAGTTTCTCAGAAGTCTTCTTTCCAGGTTTGAACGGAAGATATTTCCTTTTTCACCATAGCCCTCTATGGGCTTCCAAATATCCCTTTGCCAATTCCACAAGAACAGCCTTAGCGAAAGGCTTCTTTAAGGGAAAGATGTAACTATGTGAGATGAATTCACAGAACACAGGGAAGTTTCTCAGAAAACTTCTTTCAAGTTTTGAACGGAAGATATTTCGTTTTTCCCATAGCCCTCTATGGGCTTCCAAATATCCCGTTGCCAATTCCCCAAGAACAGCCTTAGCGAAAGGCTGCTTGAAGGGAAACATGTAACTCTGTGAGATGAATTGACAGAACACAGAGAAGTTTCTCAGAAAGCTTCCTTCCAGTTTTGAACGGAAGATATTTCCTTTTTCACCATAGACCTCTATGGGCTTCCAAATATCCCGTTGCCAATTCCACAAGAACAGCCTTAGCAAAAGGCTGCTTGAAAGGAAAGATGTAACTCTGTGAGATGAATTCAGAGAACACAGAGCAGTTTCTCAGAAAGCTTCTTTTCAGTTTTGAACGCAAGATATTTCCTTTTTCACTGTAGCCCTCTATGGGCTTCCAAATATCCCTTTGCCAATTCCACAAGAACAGCCTTAGCGAAAGGCTTCTTGAAGGGAAAGATGTAACTCTGTGAGATGAATTCACAGAACACAGAGAAGTTTCTCAGAAAGCTTCTTTCCAGTTTTGAACGGAAGATATTTCCTTTTTCACTGTAGCCCTCTATGGGCTTCCAAATATCCCTTTGCCAATTCCACAAGAACAGCCTTAGCGAAAGGCTTCTTGAAGGGAAACATGTAACACTGTGAGATGAATTCACAGAACACAGAGAAGTTTCTCAGAAAGCTTCTTTCCAGTTTTGAACGGAAGATATTTCCTTTTTCCCCATAGCCCTCTATGGGCTTCCAAATATCCCTTTGCCAATTCCACAAGAACAGCCTTAGAGAAAGGCTGCTTGAAGGGAAAGATGTAACTCTGTGAGATGAATTCACAGAACACAGAGCAGTTTCTCAGAAAGCTTCTTTCCAGTTTTGAACGGAAGATATTTCCTTTTTCCCCGTAGCCCTCTATGGGCTTCCAAATATCCCGTTGCCAATTCCACAAGAACAGCCTTAGCGAAAGGCTGCTTGAAGGGAAACATGTAACTCTGTGAGATGAATTCACAGAACACAGAGCAGTTTCTCAGAAAGCTTCTTTCCAGTTTTGAACGGAAGATATTTCCTTTTTCACCATAGCCCTCTATGGGCTTCCAAATATCCCGTTGCCAATTCCACAAGAAGAGCCTTAGCGAAAGGCTGCTTGAAAGGAAAGATGTAACTCTGTGAGATGAATTCACAGAACACAGAGCAGTTTCTCAGAAAGCTTCTTTTCAGTTTTGAACGCAAGATATTTCCTTTTTCACTGTAGCCCTCTATGGGCTTCCAAATATCCCTTTGCCAAATCCACAAGAACAGCCTTAGCGAAAGGCTTCTTGAAGGGAAAGATGTAACTCTGTGAGATGAATTCACAGAACATAGAGAAGTTTCTCAGAAAGCTTCTTTTCAGTTTTGAACGGAAGATATTTCCTTTTTCCCCATAGCCCTCTACGGGCTTCCAAATATCCTTTTCCCAATTCCACAAGAACAGCCTTAGCGAAAGGCTTCTTGAAGGGAAAGATGTAACTCTGTGAGATGAATTCACAGAACACAGAGCAGTTTCTCAGAAAGCTTCTTTCCAGTTTTGAACGGAAGATATTTCCTTTTTCACCATAGTCCTCTACGGGCTTCCAAATATCCCTTTGTCAATTCCACAAGAAGAGCCTTAGCGAAAGGCTGCTTGAAGGGAAAGATGTAACTCTGTGAGATGAATTCACAGAACACAGAGCAGTTTCTCAGAAAGCTTATTTCCAGTTTTGAACGGAAGATATTTCCTTTTTCACCATAGCCCTCTATGGGCTTCCAAATATCCCGTTGCCAATTCCACAAGAACAGCCTTAGCGAAAGGCTTCTTGAAGGGAAAGATGTAACTCTGTGAGGTGAATTCACAGAACACAGAGCAGTTTCTCAGAAAGCTTCTTTCCAGTTTTGAACGGAAGATATTTCCTTTTTCCCCATAGCCCTCTATGGGCTTCCAAATATCCCTTTGCCAATTCCACAAGAACAGCCTTAGCGAAAGGCTGCTTGAAGGGAAAGATGTCACTCTGTGAGATGAATTCACAGAACACAGAGCAGTTTCTCAGAAAGCTTCTTTCCAGTTTTGAACGGAAGATATTTCCTTTTTCCCCATAGCCCTCTATGGGCTTCCAAATATCCCTTTGCCAATTCCACAAGAACAGCCTTAGCGAAAGGCTGCTTGAAGGGAAAGATGTAACTCTGTGAGATGAATTCACAGAACACAGAGCAGTTTCTCAGAAATCTTCTTTCCAGGTTTGAACGGAAGATATTTCCTTTTTCACCATAGCCCTCTATGGGCTTCCAAATATCCCTTTGCCAATTCCACAAGAACAGCCTTAGCGAAAGGCTTCTTGAAGGGAAAGATGTAACTCTGTGAGATGAATTCACAGAACATAGAGAAGTTTCTCAGA
Source organism: Chlorocebus sabaeus (assembly GCF_047675955.1). Classification (NCBI taxonomy): domain Eukaryota; kingdom Metazoa; phylum Chordata; class Mammalia; order Primates; family Cercopithecidae; genus Chlorocebus; species Chlorocebus sabaeus. Next base: position 1,913,022 of record NW_027327703.1, on the reverse strand, counting down.
AAGCTTCTTTCCAGTTTTGAACGGAAGATATTTCCTTTTTCACTGTAGCCTTCTATGGGCTTCCAAATATCCCTTTGCCAATTACACAAGAACAGCCTTAGCGAAAGGCTTCTTGAAGGGAAAGATGTAACACTGTGAGACGAATTCACAGAACACAGAGAAGTTTCTCAGAAAGCTTCTTTCCAGTTTTGAACGGAAGATATTTCCTTTTTCCCCATAGCCCTCTATGGGCTTCCAAATATCCCTTTTCCAATTCCACAAGAACAGCCTTAGCGAAAGGCTGCTTGAAGGGAAAGATGTAACTCTTTGAGATGAATTGACAGAACACAGAGCAGTTTCTCAGAAAGCTTCTTTCCAGTTTTGAACGGAAGATATTTCCTTTTTCACCATAGCCCTCTACGGGCTTCCAAATATCCCTTTGCCAATTCCACAAGAACAGCCTTAGCGAAAGGCTGCTTGAAGTGAAAGATGTAACTCTGTGAGATGAATTCACAGAACACAGAGCAGTTTCTCAGAAAGCTTCTTTCCAGTTTTGAACGGAAGATATTTCCTTTTTCCCCATAGCCCTCTATGGGCTTCCAAATATCCCGTTGCCAATTCCACAAGAACAGCCTTAGCGAAAGGCTGCTTGAAGGGAAACATGTAACTCTGTGAGATGAATTCACAGAACACAGAGCAGTTTCTCAGAAAGCTTCTTTCCAGTTTTGAACGGAAGATATTTCCTTTTTCACCATAGCCCTCTATGGGCTTCCAAATATCCCGTTGCCAATTCCACAAGAATAGCCTTAGCGAAAGGCTGCTTGAAAGGAAAGATGTAACTCTGTGAGATGAAATCACAGAACACAGAGCAGTTTCTCAGAAAGCTTCTTTTCAGTTTTGAACGCAAGATATTTCCTTTTTCACTGTAGCCCTCTATGGGCTTCCAAATATCCCTTTGCAAATTCCACAAGAACAGCCTTAGCGAAAGGCTTCCTGAAGGGAAAGATGTAACTCTGTGAGATGAATTCACAGAACACAGAGAAGTTTCTCAGAAAACTTCTTTCCAGTTTTGAACGGAAGATATTTCGTTTTTCCCCATAGCCCTCTATGGGCTTCCAAATATCCCGTTGCCAATTCCCCAAGAGCAGCCTTAGCGAAAGGCTGCTTGAAGGGAAACATGTAACTCTGTGAGATGAATTGACAGAACACAGAGCAGTTTCTCAGAAAGCTTCTTTCCAGTTTTGAACGGAAGATATTTCCTTTTTCACCATAGCCCTCTATGGGCTTCCAAACAGCCCGTTGCCAATTCGACAAGAACAGCCTTAGCGAAAGGCTGCTTGAAAGGAAAGATGTAACTCTGTGAGATGAATTCACAGAACACAGAGCAGTTTCTCAGAAAGCTTCTTTCCAGTTTTGAACGCAAGATATTTCCTTTTTCACTGTAGCCCTCTATGGGCTTCCAAATATCCCTTTGCCAATTCCACAAGAACAGCCTTAGCGAAAGGCTGCTTGAAGGGAAAGATGTAACTCTGTGAGATGAATTCACAGAACACAGAGCAGTTTCTCAGAAAGCTTCTTTCCAGTTTTGAACGGAAGATATTTCCTTTTTCACCATAGCCCTCTATGGGCTTCCAAATATCCCGTTGCCAATTCCACAAGAACAGCCTTAGCGAAAGGCTGCTTGAAAGGAAAGATGTAACTCTGTGAGATGAATTCACAGAACACAGAGCAGTTTCTCAGAAAGCTTCTTTTCAGTTTTGAACGCAAGATATTTCCTTTTTCACTGTAGCCCTCTAAGGGCTTCCAAATATCCCTTTGGCAATTCCACAAGAACAGCCTTAGCGAAAGGCTTCTTGAAGGGAAAGATGTAACTCTGTGAGATGAATTCACAGAACACAGAGAAGTTTCTCAGAAAGCTTCTTTTCAGTTTTGAACGGAAGATATTTCCTTTTTCCCCATAGCCCTCTATGGGCTTCCAAATATCCTTTTGCCAATTCCACAAGAACAGCCTTAGCGAAAGGCTGCTTGAAGGGAAAGATGTAACTCTGTGAGATGAATTCACAGAACACAGAGCAGTTTCTCAGAAAGCTTCTTTCCAGTTTTGAACGGAAGATATTTCCTTTTTCACCATAGCCCCCTACGGGCTTCGAAATATCCCTTTGCCATTCCACAAGAACAGCATTAGCGAAAGGCTGCTTGAAGGGAAAGATGTAACTCTGTGAGATGAATTCACAGAACACAGAGCAGTTTCTCAGAAAGATTCTTTCCAGTTTTGAACGGAAGATATTTCCTTTTTCACCATAGCCCTCTATGGGCTTCCAAATATCCCTTTGCCAATTCCACAAGAACAGCCTTAGCGAAAGGCTGCTTGAAGGGAAACATGTAAATCTGTGAGATGAATTAACAGAACACAGAGCAGTTTCTCAGAAAGCTTCTTTCCAGTTTTGAACGTAAGATATTTCCTTTTTAACCATAGCCCTCTATGGGCTTCCAAATATCCCGTTGCCAATTCCACAAGAACAGCCTTAGCGAAAGGCTGCTTGAAAGGAAAGATGTAACTCTGTGAGATGAATTGACAGAACACAGAGCAGTTTCTCAGAAAGCTTCTTTCCAGTTTTGAACGGAAGATATTTCCTTTTTCACCATAGCCCTCTATGGGCTTCCAAATATCCCGTTGCCAATTCCACAAGAACAGCCTTAGGGAAAGGCTGCTTGAAAGGAAAGATGTAACTCTGTGAGATGAATTCACAGAACACAGAGCAGTTTCTCAGAAAGCTTCTTTTCAGTTTTGAACGCAAGATATTTCCTTTTTCACTGTAGCCCTCTAAGGGCTTCCAAATATCCCTTTGCCAATTCCACAAGAACAGCCTTAGCGAAAGGCTTCTTGAAGGGAAAGATGTAACTCTGTGAGGTGAATTCACAGAACACAGAGAAGTTTCTCAGAAAGCTTCTTTTCAGTTTTGAACGGAAGATATTTCCTTTTTCCCCATAGCCCTCTATGGGCTTCCAAATATCCTTTTGCCAATTCCACAAGAACAGCCTTAGCGAAAGGCTGCTTGAAGGGAAAGATGTAACTCTGTGAGATGAATTCACAGAACACAGAGCAGTTTCTCAGAAAGCTTCTTTCCAGTTTTGAACGGAAGATATTTCCTTTTTCACCATAGCCCTCTACGGGCTTCCAAATATCCCTTTGCCAATTCCACAAGAACAGCCTTAGCGAAAGGCTGCTTGAAGGGAAAGATGTAACTCTGTGAGATGAATTCACATAACACAGAGCAGTTTCTCAGAAAGCTTCTTTCCAGTTTTGAACGGAAGATATTTCCTTTTTCACCATTGCCTTCTATGGGCTTCCAAATATCCCTTTGCCAATTCCACAAGAACAGCCTTAGCGAAAGGCTGCTTGAAGGGAAACATGTAAATCTGTGAGATGAATTCACAGAACACAGAGCAGTTTCTCAGAAAGCTTCTTTCCAGTTTTGAACGTAAGATATTTCCTTTTTCACCATAGCCCTCTATGGGCTTCCAAATATCCCGTTGCCAATTCCACAAGAACAGCCTTAGCGAAAGGCTGCTTGAAAGGAAAGATGTAACTCTGTGAGATGAATTCACAGAACACAGAGCAGTTTCTCAGAAAGCTTCTTTTCAGTTTTGAACGGAAGATATTTACTTTTTCACTGTAGCCCTCTATGGGCTTCCAAATATCCCTTTGCCAATTCCACAAGAACAGCCTTAGCGAAAGGCTTCTTGAAGGGAAAGATGTAACTCTGTGAGCTGAATTCACAGAACACAGAGAAGTTTCTCAGAAAGCTTCTTTTCAGTTTTGAACGGAAGATATTTCCTTTTTCCCCATAGCCCGCTATGGGCTTCCAAATATCCCTTTGCCAATTCCACAAGAACAGCCTTAGCGAAAGGATGCTTGAAGGGAAAGATGTAACTCTGTGAGATGAATTCACAGAACACAGAGCAGTTTCTCAGAAAGCTTCTTTTCAGTTTTGAACGCAAGATATTTCCTTTATCACTGTAGCCCTCTATGGGCTTCCAAATATCCCTTTGCCAATTCCACAAGAACAGCCTTAGCGAAAGGCTTCTTGAAGGGAAAGATGTAACTCTGTGAGATGAATTCACAGAACACAGAGCAGTTTCTCAGAAAGCTTCTTTCCAGTTTTGAAGGGAAGATATTTCCTTTTTCCCCATAGCCCTCTATGGGCTTCCAAATATCCTTTTGCCAATTCCAGAAGAACAGTCTTAGCGAAAGGCTGCTTGAAGGGAAAGATGTAACTCTGTGAGATGAATTCACAGAACACAGAGCAGTTTCTCAGAAAGCTTCTTTCCAGTATTGAACGGAAGATATTTCCTTTTTCACCATAGCCCTCTACGGGCTTCCAAATATCCCTTTGCCAATTCCACAAGAACAGCCTTAGCGAAAGGCTTCTTGAAGGGAAAGATGTAACTCTGTGAGATGAATTCACAGAACACAGAGCAGTTTCTCAGAAAGCTTCTTTTCAGTTTTGAACGCAAGATATTTCCTTTTTCACTGTAGCCCTCTATGGGCTTCCAAATATCCCTTTGCCAATTCCACAAGAACAGCCTTAGCGAAAGGCTTCTTGAAGGGAATGATGTAACTCTGTGAGATGAATTCACAGAACACAGAGAAGTTTCTCAGAAAGCTTCTTTCCAGTTTTGAACGGAAGATATTTCCTTTTTCCCCATAGCCCTCTATGGGCTTCCAAATATCCCTTTGCCAATTCCACAAGAACAGCCATAGCGAAAGGCTGCTTGAAGGGAAAGATGTAACTCTGTGAGATGAATTCACAGAACACAGAGCAGTTTCTCAGAAAGCTTCTTTCCAGTTTTGAACGGAAGATATTTCCTTTTTCACCATAGCCCTCTATGGGCTTCCAAATATCCCTTTGCCAATTCCACAAGAACAGCCTTAGCGAAAGGCTGCTTGAAGGGAAAGATGTAACTCTGTGAGATGAATTCACAGAACACAGAGCAGTTTCTCAGAAATCTTCTTTCCAGGTTTGAACGGAAGATATTTCCTTTTTCACCATAGCCCTCTGTGGGGTTCCAAATATCCCGTTGCCAATTCCACAAGAACAGGCTTAGCGAAAGGCTTCTTGAAGGGAAAGATGTAACTCTGTGAGATGAATTCACAGACCACAGAGCAGTTTCTCAGAAAGCTTCTTTCCAGGTTTGAACGGGAGATATTTCCTTTTTCACTGTAGCCCTCTATGGGCTTCCAAATATCCCTTTGCCAATTCCACAAGAACAGCCTTAGCGAAAGGCTGCTTGAAGGGAAAGATGTAACTCTGTGAGATGAATTCACAGAACACAGAGAAGTTTCTCAGAAAGCTTCTTTCCAGTTTTGAACGGAAGATATTTCCTTTTTCCCCATAGCCCTCTATGGGCTTCCAAATATCCCTTTGCCAATTCCACAAGAACAGCCTTAGCGAAAGGCTTCTTGAAGGGAAAGATGTAACTCTGTGAGATGAATTCACAGAACACAGAGAAGTTTCTCAGAAAGCTTCTTTCCAGTTTTGAACGGAAGATATTTCCTTTTTCCCCATAGCCCTCTAGGGGCTTCCAAATATCCCTTTGCCAATTCCACAAGAACAACCTTAGCGAAAGGCTGCTTGAAGGGAAAGATGTAACTCTGTGAGATGAATTCACAGAACACAGAGCAGTTTCTCAGAAAGCTTCTTTCCAGTTTTGAACGGAAGATATTTCCTTTTTCACCATAGCCCTTTATGGGTTTCCAAATATCCCTTTGCCAATTCCACAAGAACAGCCTTAGCGAAAGGCTGCTTGAAGGGAAAGATGTAACTCTGTGAGATGAATTCACAGAACACAGAGCAGTTTCTCAGAAAGCTTCTTTCCAGTTTTGAACGGAAGATATTTCCTTTTTCACCATAGCCCTCTATGGCCTTCCAAATATCCCTTTGCCAATTCCACAAGAACAGGCTTAGCGAAAGGCTGCTTGAAGGGAAAGATGTATCTCTGTGAGATGAATTCACAGAACACAGAGCAGTTTCTCAGAAATCTTCTTTCCAGGTTTGAACGGAAGATATTTCCTTTTTCACCATAGCCCTCTATGGGCTTCCAAATATCCCTTTGCCAATTCCACAAGAACAGCCTTAGCGAAAGGCTTCTTGAAGGGAAAGATGTAACTCTGTGAGATGAATTCACAGAACACAGAGCAGTTTCTCAGAAAGCTTCTTTCCAGTTTTGAACGGAAGATATTTCCTTTTTCCCCATAGCCCTCTATGGGCTTCCAAATATCCCTTTGCCAATTCCACAAGAACAGCCTTAGCGAAAGGCTGCTTGAAGGGAAAGATGTAACTCTGTGAGATGAATTCACAGAACACAGAGCAGTTTCTCAGAAAGCTTCTTTCCAGTTTTGAACGGAAGATATTTCCTTTTTCCCCATAGCCCTCTTTGGGCTTCCAAATATCCCTTTGCCAATTCCACAAGAACAGCCTTAGCGAAAGGCTGCTTGAAGGGAAAGATGTAACTCTGTGAGATGAATTCACAGAACACAGAGCAGTTTCTCAGAAATCTTCTTTCCAGGTTTGAACGGGAGATATTTCCTTTTTCACCATAGCCCTCTATGGGCTTCCAAATATCCCTTTGCCAATTCCACAAGAACAGCCTTAGCGAAAGGCTTCTTGAAGGGAAAGATGTAACACTGTGAGATGAATTCACAGAACACAGAGAAGTTTCTCAGAAAGCTTCTTTCCAGTTTTCAACGGAAGATATTTCCTTTTTCCCCATATCCCTCTATGGGCTTCCAAATATCCCTTTGCCAATTCCACAAGAACAGCCTTAGCGAAAGGCTGCTTGAAGGGAAAGATGTAACTCTGTGAGATGAATTCACAGAACAAAGAGCAGTTTCTCAGAAAGCTTCTTTCCAGTTTTGAACGGAAGATATTTCCTTTTTCACCATAGCCCTCTACGGGGTTCCAAATATCCCTTTGCCAATTCCACAAGAACAGCCTTAGCGAAAGGCTGCTTGAAGGGAAAGATGTAACTCTGTGAGATGAATTCACAGAACACAGAGCAGTTTCTCAGAAAGCTTCTTTCCAGTTTTGAATGGAAGATATTTCCTTTTTCACCATAGCCCTCTATGGGCTTCCAAATATCCCGTTGCCAATTCCACAAGAACAGCCTTAGCGAAAGAATGCTTGAAGGGAAATATGTAACTCTGTGAGATGAATTCACAGAACACAGAGCAGTTTCTCAGAAAGCTTCTTTCCAGTTTTGAACCGAAGATATTTCCTTTTTCACCATAGCCTTCTATGGGCTTCCAAATATCCCGTTGCCAATTGCACAAGAACAGCCTTAGCGAAAGGCTGCTTGAAAGGAAAGATGTAACTCTGTGAGATGAATTCACAGAACACAGAGCAGTTTCTCAGAAAGCTTCTTTTCAGTTTTGAACGCAAGATATTTCCTTTTTCACTGTAGCCCTCTAAGGGCTTCCAAATATCCCTTTGCCAATTCCACAAGAACAGCCTTAGCGAAAGGCTTCTTGAAGGGAAAGATGTAACTCTGTGAGATGAATTCACAGAACACAGAGAAGTTTCTCAGAAAGCTTCTTTTCAGTTTTGAACGGAAGATACTTCCTTTTTCCCCATAGCCCTCTATGGGCTTCCAAATATCCTTTTGCCAATTCCACAAGAACAGCCTTAGAGAAAGGCTGCTTGACGGGAAAGATGTAACTCTGTGAGATGCATTCACAGAACACAGAGCAGTTTCTCAGAAAGCTTCTTTCCAGTTTTGAACGGAAGATATTTCCTTTTTCACCATAGCCCTCTACGGGCTTCCAAATATCCCTTTGCCAATTCCACAAGAACAGCCTTAGCGAAAGGCTGCTTGAAGGGAAAGATGTAACTCTGTGAGATGAATTCACGGAACACAGAGCAGTTTCTCAGAAAGCTTCTTTCAAGTTTTGAACGGAAGATATTTCCTTTTTCACCATAGCCCTCTATGGGCTTCCAAATATCCCTTTGCCAATTCCACAAGAACAGCCTTAGCGAAAGGCTGCTTGAAGGGAAACATGTAAATCTGTGAGATGAATTCACAGAACACAGAGCAGTTTCTCAGAAAGCTTCTTTCCAGTTTTGAACGTAAGATATTTCCTTTTTCAGCAAAGCCCTCTATGGGCTTCCAAATATCCCGTTGCCAATTCCACAAGAACAGCCTTAGCGAAAGGCTGCTTGAAAGGAAAGATGTAACTCTGTGAGATGAATTCACAGAACACACTGCAGTTTCTCAGAAAGCTTCTTTTCAGTTTTGAACGGAAGATATTTCCTTTTTCACTGTAGCCCTCTATGGGCTTCCAAATATCCCTTTGCCAATTCCACAAGAACAGCCTTAGCGAAAGGCTTCTTGAAGGGAAAGATGTAACTCTGTGAGCTGAATTCACAGAACACAGAGAAGTTTCTCAGAAAGCTTCTTTTCAGTTTTGAACGCAAGATATTTCCTTTTTCCCCATAGCCCGCTATGGGCTTCCAAATATCCCTTTGCCAATTCCACAAGAACAGCCTTAGCGAAAGGCTGCTTGAAGGGAAAGATGTAACTCTGTGAGATGAATTCACAGAACACAGAGCAGTTTCTCAGAAAGCTTCTTTTCAGTTTTGAACGCAAGATATTTCCTTTATCACTGTAGCCCTCTATGGGCTTCCAAATATCCCTTTTCCAATTCCACAAGAACAGCCTTAGCGATAGGCTTCTTGAAGGGAAAGATGTAACTCTGTGAGATGAATTCACAGAACACAGAGCAGTTTCTCAGAAAGCTTCTTTCCAGTTTTGAACGCAAGATATTTCCTTTTTCCCCATAGCCCTCTATGGGCTTCCAAATATCCTTTTGCCAATTCCACAAGAACAGCCTTAGCGAAAGGCTGCTTGAAGGGAAAGATGTAACTCTGTGAGATGAATTCACAGAACACAGAGCAGTTTCTCAGAAAGCTTCTTTCCAGTTTTGAACGGAAGATATTTCCTTTTTCACCATAGCCCTCTACGGGCTTCCAAATATCCCTTTGCCAATTCCACAAGAACAGCCTTAGCGAAAGGCTCCTTGAAGGGAAAGATGTAACTCTGTGAGATGAATTCACAGAACACAGAGCAGTTTCTCAGAAAGCTTCTTTTCAGTTTTGAACGCAAGATATTTCCTTTTTCACTGTAGCCCTCTATGGGCTTCCAAATATCCCTTTGCCAATTCCACAAGAACAGCGTTAGCGAAAGGCTTCTTGAAGGGAAAGATGTAACTCTGTGAGATGAATTCACAGAACACAGAGAAGTTTCTCAGAAAGCTTCTTTCCAGTTTTGAACGGAAGATATTTCCTTTTTCCCCATAGCCCTCTTTGGGCTTCCAAATATCCCTTTGCCAATTCCACAAGAACAGCCATAGCGAAAGGCTGCTTGAAGGGAAAGATGTAACTCTGTGAGATGAATTCACAGAACACAGAGCAGTTTCTCAGAAAGCTTCTTTCCAGTTTTGAACGGAAGATATTTCCTTTTTCACTGTAGCCCTCTATGGGCTTCCAAATATCCCTTTGCCAATTCCACAAGAACAGCCTTAGCGAAAGGCTGCTTGAAGGGAAAGATGTAACTCTGTGAGATGAATTCACAGAACACAGAGAAGTTTCTCAGAAAGCTTCTTTCCAGTTTTGAACGGAAGATATTTCCTTTTTCCCCATAGCCCTCTATGGGCTTCCAAATATCCCTTTTCCAAGACCACAAGAACAGCCTTAACGAAAGGCTGCTTGAAGGGAAAGATGTAACTCTGTGAGATGAATTCACAGAACACAGAGCAGTTTCTCAGAAAGCTTCTTTCCAGTTTTGAACGGAAGTTATTTCCTTTTTCACCATAGCCCTCTACGGGCTCCCAAATATCCCGTTGCCAATTCCACAAGAACAGCCTTAGCGAAACGCTGCTTGAAGGGAAACATGTAACTCTGTGAGATGAATTCACAGAACACAGAGCAGTTTCTCAGAAAGCTTCTTTCCAGTTTTGAACGGAAGATATTTCCTTTTTCACCATAGCCCTCTATGGGCTTCCAAATACCCGTTGTCAATTCCACAAGAATAGCCTTAGCGAAAGGCTGCTTGAAAGGAAAGATGTAACTCCGTGAGATGAATTCACAGAACACAGAGCAGTTTCTCAGAAAGCTTCTTTCCAGTTTTGAACGGAAGATACTTCCTTTTTCCCCATAGCCCTCTAGGGGCTTCCAAATATCCCTTTGCCAATTCCACAAGAACAACCTTAGCGAAAGGCTGCCTGAAGGGAAAGATGTAACTCTGTGAGATGAATTCACAGAACACAGAGCAGTTTCTCAGAAAGCTTCTTTCCAGTTTTGAACGGAAGATATTTCCTTTTTCACCATAGCCCTCTATGGCCTTCCAAATATCCCTTTGCCAATTCCACAAGAACAGCCTTAGCGAAAGGCTGCTTGAAGGGAAAGATGTAACTCTGTGAGATGAATTCACAGAACACAGAGCAGATTCTCAGAAAGCTTCTTTCCAGTTTTGAACGGAAGATATTTCCTTTTTCACCATAGCCCTCTATGGCCTTCCAAATATCCCTTTGCCAATTCCACAAGAACAGGCTTAGCGAAAGGCTGCTTGAAGGGAAAGATGTATCTCTGTGAGATGAATTCACAGAACACAGAGCAGTTTCTCAGAAATCTTCTTTCCAGGTTTGAACGGAAGATAATTCATTTTTCACCATAACCCTCTATGGGCTTCCAAATATCCCTTTGCCAATTCCACAAGAACAGCCTTAGCGAAAGGCTTCTTGAAGGGAAAGATGTAACTCTGTGAGATGAATTCACAGAACACAGAGCAGTTTCTCAGAAAGCTTCTTTCCAGTTTTGAACGGAAGATATTTCCTTTTTCACCATAGCCCTCTATGGGCTTCCAAATATCCCGTTGCCAATTCCACAAGAACAGCCTTAGCGAAAGGCTGCTTGAAAGGAAAGATGTAACTCTGTGAGATGAATTCACAGAACACAGAGCAGTTTCTCAGAAAGCTTCTTTTCAGTTTTGAACGCAAGATATTTCCTATTTCACTGTAGCCCTCTATGGGCTTCCAAATATCCCTTTGCCAATTCCACAAGTACAGCCTTAGCGAAAGGCTTCTTGAAGGGAAAGATGTAACTCTGTGAGATGAATTCACAGAACACAGAGAAGTTTCTCAGAAAGCTTCTTTTCAGTTTTGAACGGAAGATATTTCCTTTTTCCCCATAGCCCTCTATGGGCTTCCAAATATCCTTTTGCCAATTCCACAAGAACAGCCTTAGCGAAAGGCTGCTTGAAGGGAAAGATGTAACTCTGTGAGATGAATTCACAGAACACAGAGCAGTTTCTCAGAAAGCTTCTTTCCAGTTTTGAACGGAAGATATTTCCTTTTTCACCATAGCCCTCTATGGGCTTCCAAATATCCCGTTGCCAATTCCACAAGAACAGCCTTAGCGAAAGGCTGCTTGAAGGGAAACATGTAACTCTGTGAGATGAATTCACAGAACACAGAGCAGTTTCTCAGAAAGCTTCTTTCCAGTTTTGAACGGAAGATATTTCCTTTTTCACCATAGCCCTCTATGGGCTTCCAAATATCCCGTTGCCAATTCCACAAGAACAGCCTTAGCGAAAGGCTTCTTGAAGGGAAAGATGTAACTCTGTGAGGTGAATTCACAGAACACAGAGCAGTTTCTCAGAAAGCTTCTTTCCAGTTTTGAACGGAAGATATTTCCTTTTTCCCCATAGCCCTCTATGGGCTTCCAAATATCCCTTTGCCAATTCCACAAGAACAGCCTTAGCGAAAGGCTGCTTGAAGGGAAAGATGTAACTCTGTGAGGTGAATTTACAGAACACAGAGCAGTTTCTCAGAAAGCTTCTTTCCAGTTTTGAACGCAAGATATTTCCTTTTTCACCATAGCCCTCTATGGGCTTCCAAATATCCCTTTGCCAATTCCACAAGAACAGCCTTAGCGAAAGGCTTCTTGAAGGGAAAGATGTAACTCTGTGAGATGAATTCACAGACCACAGAGCAGTTTCTCAGAAAGCTTCTTTCCAGTTTTGAACGGAAGATATTTCCTTTTTCACTGTAGCCCTCTATGGGCTTCCAAATATCCCTTTGCCAATTCCACAAGAACAGCGTTAGCGAAAGGCTTCTTGAAGGGAAAGATGTAACTCTGTGAGATGAACTAAGAGAACACAGAGCAGTTTCTCAGAAAGCTTCTTTTCAGTTTTGAACGGAAGATATTTCCTTTTTCACTGTAGCCCTCTATGGGCTTCCAAATATCCCTTTGCCAATTCCACAAGAACAGCCTTAGCGAAAGGCTTCTTGAAGGGAAAGATGTAACTCTGTGAGATGAATTCACAGAACACAGAGCAGTTTCTCAGAAAGCTTCTTTCCAGTTTTGAACGGAAGATATTTCCTTTTTCCCCATAGCCCTCTATGGTCTTCCAAATATCCCTTTGCCAATTCCACAAGAACAGCCTTAGCGAAAGGCTGCTTGAAGGGAAAGATGTAACTCTGTGAGATGAATTCACAGAACACAGAGCAGTTTCTCAGAAAGCTTCTTTCCAGTTTTGAACGGAAGATATTTCCTTTTTCACCATAGCCCTGTACGGGCTTCCAAATATCCCTTTGCCAATTCCACAAGAACAGCCTTAGCGAAAGTCTGCTTGAAGGGAAAGATGTAACTCTGTGAGATGAATTCACAGAACACAGAGCAGTTTCTCAGAAAGCTTCTTTCCAGTTTTGAACGGAAGATATTTCCTTTTTCACCACAGCCCTCTATGGGCTTCCAAATATCCCGTTGCCAATTCCACAAGAACAGCCTTAGCGAAAGGCTGCTTGAAAGGAAAGATATAACTCTGTGAGATGAATTCACAGAACACAGAGCAGTTTCTCAGAAAGCTTCTTTTCAGTTTTGAACGCAAGATATTTCCTTTTTCACTGTAGCCCTCTATGGGCTTCCAAATATCCCTTTGCCAATTCCACAAGAACAGCCTTAGCGAAAGGCTTCTTAAAGGGAAAGATGTAACTCTGTGAGATGAATTCACAGAACACAGAGCAGTTTCTCAGAAAGCTTCTTTCCAGTTTTGAACGGAAGATATTTCCTTTTTCCCCATAGCCCTCTATGGGCTTCCAAATATCCCTTTGCCAATTCCACAAGAACAGCCTTAGCGAAAGGCTGCTTGAAGGGAAAGATGTCACTCTGTGAGATGAATTCACAGAACACAGAGCAGTTTCTCAGAAAGCTTCTTTCCAGTTTTGAACGGAAGATATTTCCTTTTTCACCATAGCCCTCTATGGGCTTCCAAATATCCCGTTGCCAATTCCACAAGAACAGCCTTAGCGAAAGGCTGCTTGAAGGGAAAGATGTAACTCTGTGAGATGAATTCACAGAACACAGAGCAGTTTCTCAGAAAGCTTCTTTCCAGTTTTGAACGGAAGATATTTCCTTTTTCACCATAGCCCTCTATGGGCTTCCAAATATCCCGTTGCCAATTCCACAAGAACAGCCTTAGCGAAAGGCTGCTTGAAGGGAAACATGTAACTCTGTGAGATGAATTCACAGAACACAGAGCAGTTTCTCAGAAAGCTTCTTTCCAGTTTTGAACGGAAGATATTTCCTTTTTCACCATAGCCCTCTATGGGCTTCCAAATATCCCGTTGCGAATTCCACAAGAACAGCCTTAGCGAAAGGCTTCTTGAAGGGAAAGATGTAACTCTGTGAGGTGAATTCACAGAACACAGAGCAGTTTCTCAGAAAGCTTCTTTCCAGTTTTGAAAGGAAGATATTTCCTTTTTCCCCATAGCCCTCTATAGGCTTCCAAATATCCCTTTGCCAATTCCACAAGAACAGCCTTAGCGAAAGGCTGCCTGAAGGGAAAGATGTAACTCTGTGAGATGAATTCACAGAACACAGAGCAGTTTCTCAGAAAGCTTCTTTCCAGTTTTGAACGGAAGATATTTCCTTTTTCACCATAGCCCTCTATGGGCTTCCAAATATCCCGTTGCCAATTCCACAAGAACAGCCTTAGCGAAAGGCTGCTTGAAAGGAGAGATGTAACACAGTGAGATGAATTCACAGAACACAGAGCAGTTTCTCAGAAAGCTTCTTTTCGGTTTTTAACGCAAGATATTTCCTTTTTCACTGCAGCCCTCTATTGGCTTCCAAATATCCAATTGCCAATTCCACAGAACAGCCTTAGCGAAAGGCTGCTTGAAGGGAAAGATGTAACTCTGTGAGATGAATTCACAGAACACAGAGCAGTTTCTCAGAAAGCTTCTTTCCAGTTTTGAACGGAAGATATTTCCTTTTTCACTGTAGCCCTCTATGGGCTTCCAAACATCCCTTTGCCAATTCCACAAGAACAGCCTTAGCGAAAGGCTGCTTGAAGAGAAAGATGTAACTCTGTGAGCTGAATTCACAGAACACAGAGCAGTTTCTCAGAAATCTTCTTTCCAGGTTTGAACGGAAGATATTTCCTTTTTCACCATAGCCCTCTATGGGCTTCCAAATATCCCTTTGCCAATTCCACAAGAACAGCCTTAGCGAAAGGCTTCTTGAAGGGAAAGATGTAACTCTGTGAGATGAATTCACAGAACACAGAGCAGTTTCTCAGAAAGCTTCTTTCCAGTTTTGAACGGAAGATATTTCCTTTTTCACCATAGCCCTCTATGGGCTTCCAAATATCCCGTTGCCAATTCCACAAGAACAGCCTTAGCGAAAGGCTGCTTGAAAGGAAAGATGTAACTCTGTGAGATGAATTCACAGAACACAGAGCAGTTTCTCAGAAAGCTTCTTTTCAGTTTTGAACGCAAGATATTTCTTTTTTCACTGTAGCCCTCTATGGGCTTCCAAATATCCCTTTGCCAATTCCACAAGAACAGCCTTAGAGAAAGGCTTCTTGAAGGGAAAGATGTAACTCTGTGAGATGAATTCACAGAACACAGAGCAGTTTCTCAGAAAGCTTCTTTCCAGTTTTAAACGGAAGATATTTCCTTTTTCCCCATAGCCCTCCATGGCCTTCCAAATATCCCTTTGCCAATTCCACAAGAACAGGCTTAGCGAAAGGCTGGTTGACGGGAAAGATGTATCTCTGTGAGATGAATTCACAGAACACAGAGCAGTTTCTCAGAAATCTTCTTTCCAGATTTGAACGGAAGATATTTCCTTTTTCACCGTAGCCCTCTATGGGCTTCCAAATATCCCTTTGCCAATTCCACAAGAACAGCCTTAGCGAAAGTCTGCTTGAAGGGAAAGATGTAACTCTGTGAGATGAATTCACAGAACACAGAGCAGTTTCTCAGAAAGCTTCTTTCCAGTTTTGAACGGAAGATATTTCCTTTTTCACCATAGCCCTCTATGGGCTTCCAAATATCCCGTTGCCAATTCCACAAGAACAGCCTTAGCGAAAGGCTGCTTGAAAGGAAAGATATAACTCTGTGAGATGAATTCACAGAACACAGAGCAGTTTCTCAGAAAGCTTCTTTTCAGTTTTGAACGGAAGATATTTCCTTTTTCAGTGTAGCCCTCTATGGGCTTCCAAATATCCCTTTGCCAATTCCACAAGAACAGCCTTAGCGAAAGGCTTCTTAAAGGGAAAGATGTAACTCTGTGAGATGAATTCACAGAACACAGAGAAGTTTCTCAGAAAGCTTCTTTCCAGTTTTGAACGGAAGATATTTCCTTTTTCCCCATAGCCCTCTATGGGCTTCCAAATATCCCTTTGCCAATTCCACAAGAACAGCCTTAGCGAAAGGCTGCTTGAAGGGAAAGATGTCACTCTGTGAGATGAATTCACAGAACACAGAGCAGTTTCTCAGAAAGCTTCTTTCCAGTTTTGAACGGAAGATATTTCCTTTTCCACCATAGCCCTCTATGGGCTTCCAAATATCCCGTTGCCAATTCCACAAGAACAGCCTTAGCGAAAGGCTGTTTGAAGGGAAAGATGTAACTCTGTGAGATGAATTCACAGAACACAGAGCAGTTTCTCAGAAAGCTTCTTTCCAGTTTTGAACGGAAGATATTTCCTTTTTCACCATAGCCCTCTATGGGCTTCCAAATATCCCGTTGCCAATTCCACAAGAACAGCCTTAGCGAAAGGCTGCTTGAAGGGAAAGATGTAACTCTGTGAGATGAATTCACAGAACACAGAGCAGTTTCTCAGAAAGCTTCTTTCCAGTTTTGAACGGAAGATATTTCCTTTTTCACCATAGCCCTCTATGGGCTTCCAAATATCCCGTTGCCAATTGCACAAGAACAGCCTTAGCGAAAGGCTGCTTGAAAGGAAAGATGTAACTCTGTGAGATGAATTCACAGAACACAGAGCAGTTTCTCAGAAAGCTTCTTTTCAGTTTTGAACGCAAGATATTTCCTTTTTCACTGTAGCCCTCTAAGGGCTTCCAAATATCCCTTTGCCAATTCCACAAGAACAGCCTTAGCGAAAGGCTTCTTGAAGGGAAAGATGTAACTCTGTGAGATGAATTCACAGAACACAGAGAAGTTTCTCAGAAAGCTTCTTTTCAGTTTTGAACGGAAGATACTTCCTTTTTCCCCATAGCCCTCTATGGGCTTCCAAATATCCTTTTGCCAATTCCACAAGAACAGCCTTAGAGAAAGGCTGCTTGACGGGAAAGATGTAACTCTGTGAGATGCATTCACAGAACACAGAGCAGTTTCTCAGAAAGCTTCTTTCCAGTTTTGAACGGAAGATATTTCCTTTTTCACCATAGCCCTCTACGGGCTTCCAAATATCCCTTTGCCAATTCCACAAGAACAGCCTTAGCGAAAGGCTGCTTGAAGGGAAAGATGTAACTCTGTGAGATGAATTCACGGAACACAGAGCAGTTTCTCAGAAAGCTTCTTTCAAGTTTTGAACGGAAGATATTTCCTTTTTCACCATAGCACTCTATGGGCTTCCAAATATCCCTTTGCCAATTCCACAAGAACAGCCTTAGCGAAAGGCTGCTTGAAGGGAAACATGTAAATCTGTGAGATGAATTCACAGAACACAGAGCAGTTTCTCAGAAAGCTTCTTTCCAGTTTTGAACGTAAGATATTTCCTTTTTCAGCAAAGCCCTCTATGGGCTTCCAAATATCCCGTTGCCAATTCCACAAGAACAGCCTTAGCGAAAGGCTGCTTGAAAGGAAAGATGTAACTCTGTGAGATGAATTCACAGAACACACTGCAGTTTCTCAGAAAGCTTCTTTTCAGTTTTGAACGGAAGATATTTCCTTTTTCACTGTAGCCCTCTATGGGCTTCCAAATATCCCTTTGCCAATTCCACAAGAACAGCCTTAGCGAAAGGCTTCTTGAAGGGAAAGATGTAACTCTGTGAGCTGAATTCACAGAACACAGAGAAGTTTCTCAGAAAGCTTCTTTTCAGTTTTGAACGCAAGATATTTCCTTTTTCCCCATAGCCCGCTATGGGCTTCCAAATATCCCTTTGCCAATTCCACAAGAACAGCCTTAGCGAAAGGCTGCTTGAAGGGAAAGATGTAACTCTGTGAGATGAATTCACAGAACACAGAGCAGTTTCTCAGAAAGCTTCTTTTCAGTTTTGAACGCAAGATATTTCCTTTATCACTGTAGCCCTCTATGGGCTTCCAAATATCCCTTTTCCAATTCCACAAGAACAGCCTTAGCGATAGGCTTCTTGAAGGGAAAGATGTAACTCTGTGAGATGAATTCACAGAACACAGAGCAGTTTCTCAGAAAGCTTCTTTCCAGTTTTGAACGCAAGATATTTCCTTTTTCCCCATAGCCCTCTATGGGCTTCCAAATATCCTTTTGCCAATTCCACAAGAACAGCCTTAGCGAAAGGCTGCTTGAAGGGAAAGATGTAACTCTGTGAGATGAATTCACAGAACACAGAGCAGTTTCTCAGAAAGCTTCTTTCCAGTTTTGAACGGAAGATATTTCCTTTTTCACCATAGCCCTCTACGGGCTTCCAAATATCCCTTTGCCAATTCCACAAGAACAGCCTTAGCGAAAGGCTCCTTGAAGGGAAAGATGTAACTCTGTGAGATGAATTCACAGAACACAGAGCAGTTTCTCAGAAAGCTTCTTTTCAGTTTTGAACGCAAGATATTTCCTTTTTCACTGTAGCCCTCTATGGGCTTCCAAATATCCCTTTGCCAATTCCACAAGAACAGCCTTAGCGAAAGGCTTCTTGAAGGGAAAGATGTAACTCTGTGAGATGAATTCACAGAACACAGAGAAGTTTCTCAGAAAGCTTCTTTCCAGTTTTGAACGGAAGATATTTCCTTTTTCCCCATAGCCCTCTATGGGCTTCCAAATATCCCTTTGCCAATTCCACAAGAACAGCCATAGCGAAAGGCTGCTTGAAGGGAAAGATGTAACTCTGTGAGATGAATTCACAGAACACAGAGCAGTTTCTCAGAAAGCTTCTTTCCAGTTTTGAACGGAAGATATTTCCTTTTTCACTGTAGCCCTCTATGGGCTTCCAAATATCCCTTTGCCAATTCCACAAGAACAGCCTTAGCGAAAGGCTGCTTGAAGGGAAAGATGTAACTCTGTGAGATGAATTCACAGAACACAGAGAAGTTTCTCAGAAAGCTTCTTTCCAGTTTTGAACGGAAGATATTTCCTTTTTCCCCATAGCCCTCTATGGGCTTCCAAATATCCCTTTTCCAAGACCACAAGAACAGCCTTAACGAAAGGCTGCTTGAAGGGAAAGATGTAACTCTGTGAGATGAATTCACAGAACACAGAGCAGTTTCTCAGAAAGCTTCTTTCCAGTTTTGAACGGAAGTTATTTCCTTTTTCACCATAGCCCTCTACGGGCTCCCAAATATCCCGTTGCCAATTCCACAAGAACAGCCTTAGCGAAACGCTGCTTGAAGGGAAACATGTAACTCTGTGAGATGAATTCACAGAACACAGAGCAGTTTCTCAGAAAGCTTCTTTCCAGTTTTGAACGGAAGATATTTCCTTTTTCACCATAGCCCTCTATGGGCTTCCAAATACCCGTTGTCAATTCCACAAGAATAGCCTTAGCGAAAGGCTGCTTGAAAGGAAAGATGTAACTCCGTGAGATGAATTCACAGAACACAGAGCAGTTTCTCAGAAAGCTTCTTTCCAGTTTTGAACGGAAGATACTTCCTTTTTCCCCATAGCCCTCTAGGGGCTTCCAAATATCCCTTTGCCAATTCCACAAGAACAACCTTAGCGAAAGGCTGCCTGAAGGGAAAGATGTAACTCTGTGAGATGAATTCACAGAACACAGAGCAGTTTCTCAGAAAGCTTCTTTCCAGTTTTGAACGGAAGATATTTCCTTTTTCACCATAGCCCTCTATGGCCTTCCAAATATCCCTTTGCCAATTCCACAAGAACAGCCTTAGCGAAAGGCTGCTTGAAGGGAAAGATGTAACTCTGTGAGATGAATTCACAGAACACAGAGCAGATTCTCAGAAAGCTTCTTTCCAGTTTTGAACGGAAGATATTTCCTTTTTCACCATAGCCCTCTATGGCCTTCCAAATATCCCTTTGCCAATTCCACAAGAACAGGCTTAGCGAAAGGCTGCTTGAAGGGAAAGATGTATCTCTGTGAGATGAATTCACAGAACACAGAGCAGTTTCTCAGAAATCTTCTTTCCAGGTTTGAACGGAAGATAATTCATTTTTCACCATAACCCTCTATGGGCTTCCAAATATCCCTTTGCCAATTCCACAAGAACAGCCTTAGCGAAAGGCTTCTTGAAGGGAAAGATGTAACTCTGTGAGATGAATTCACAGAACACAGAGCAGTTTCTCAGAAAGCTTCTTTCCAGTTTTGAACGGAAGATATTTCCTTTTTCACCATAGCCCTCTATGGGCTTCCAAATATCCCGTTGCCAATTCCACAAGAACAGCCTTAGCGAAAGGCTGCTTGAAAGGAAAGATGTAACTCTGTGAGATGAATTCACAGAACACAGAGCAGTTTCTCAGAAAGCTTCTTTTCAGTTTTGAACGCAAGATATTTCCTATTTCACTGTAGCCCTCTATGGGCTTCCAAATATCCCTTTGCCAATTCCACAAGAACAGCCTTAGCGAAAGGCTTCTTGAAGGGAAAGATGTAACTCTGTGAGATGAATTCACAGAACACAGAGAAGTTTCTCAGAAAGCTTCTTTTCAGTTTTGAACGGAAGATATTTCCTTTTTCCCCATAGCCCTCTATGGGCTTCCAAATATCCTTTTGCCAATTCCACAAGAACAGCCTTAGCGAAAGGCTGCTTGAAGGGAAAGATGTAACTCTGTGAGATGAATTCACAGAACACAGAGCAGTTTCTCAGAAAGCTTCTTTCCAGTTTTGAACGGAAGATATTTCCTTTTTCACCATAGCCCTCTATGGGCTTCCAAATATCCCGTTGCCAATTCCACAAGAACAGCCTTAGCGAAAGGCTGCTTGAAGGGAAACATGTAACTCTGTGAGATGAATTCACAGAACACAGAGCAGTTTCTCAGAAAGCTTCTTTCCAGTTTTGAACGGAAGATATTTCCTTTTTCCCCATAGCCCTCTATGGGCTTCCAAATATCCCTTTGCCAATTCCACAAGAACAGCCTTAGCGAAAGGCTGCTTGAAGGGAAAGATGTAACTCTGTGAGGTGAATTTACAGAACACAGAGCAGTTTCTCAGAAAGCTTCTTTCCAGTTTTGAACGCAAGATATTTCCTTTTTCACCATAGCCCTCTATGGGCTTCCAAATATCCCTTTGCCAATTCCACAAGAACAGCCTTAGCGAAAGGCTTCTTGAAGGGAAAGATGTAACTCTGTGAGATGAATTCACAGACCACAGAGCAGTTTCTCAGAAAGCTTCTTTCCAGTTTTGAACGGAAGATATTTCCTTTTTCACTGTAGCCCTCTATGGGCTTCCAAATATCCCTTTGCCAATTCCACAAGAACAGCGTTAGCGAAAGGCTTCTTGAAGGGAAAGATGTAACTCTGTGAGATGAACTAAGAGAACACAGAGCAGTTTCTCAGAAAGCTTCTTTTCAGTTTTGAACGGAAGATATTTCCTTTTTCACTGTAGCCCTCTATGGGCTTCCAAATATCCCTTTGCCAATTCCACAAGAACAGCCTTAGCGAAAGGCTTCTTGAAGGGAAAGATGTAACTCTGTGAGATGAATTCACAGAACACAGAGCAGTTTCTCAGAAAGCTTCTTTCCAGTTTTGAACGGAAGATATTTCCTTTTTCCCCATAGCCCTCTATGGTCTTCCAAATATCCCTTTGCCAATTCCACAAGAACAGCCTTAGCGAAAGGCTGCTTGAAGGGAAAGATGTAACTCTGTGAGATGAATTCACAGAACACAGAGCAGTTTCTCAGAAAGCTTCTTTCCAGTTTTGAACGGAAGATATTTCCTTTTTCACCATAGCCCTGTACGGGCTTCCAAATATCCCTTTGCCAATTCCACAAGAACAGCCTTAGCGAAAGTCTGCTTGAAGGGAAAGATGTAACTCTGTGAGATGAATTCACAGAACACAGAGCAGTTTCTCAGAAAGCTTCTTTCCAGTTTTGAACGGAAGATATTTCCTTTTTCACCACAGCCCTCTATGGGCTTCCAAATATCCCGTTGCCAATTCCACAAGAACAGCCTTAGCGAAAGGCTGCTTGAAAGGAAAGATATAACTCTGTGAGATGAATTCACAGAACACAGAGCAGTTTCTCAGAAAGCTTCTTTTCAGTTTTGAACGCAAGATATTTCCTTTTTCACTGTAGCCCTCTATGGGCTTCCAAATATCCCTTTGCCAATTCCACAAGAACAGCCTTAGCGAAAGGCTTCTTAAAGGGAAAGATGTAACTCTGTGAGATGAATTCACAGAACACAGAGCAGTTTCTCAGAAAGCTTCTTTCCAGTTTTGAACGGAAGATATTTCCTTTTTCCCCATAGCCCTCTATGGGCTTCCAAATATCCCTTTGCCAATTCCACAAGAACAGCCTTAGCGAAAGGCTGCTTGAAGGGAAAGATGTCACTCTGTGAGATGAATTCACAGAACACAGAGCAGTTTCTCAGAAAGCTTCTTTCCAGTTTTGAACGGAAGATATTTCCTTTTTCACCATAGCCCTCTATGGGCTTCCAAATATCCCGTTGCCAATTCCACAAGAACAGCCTTAGCGAAAGGCTGCTTGAAGGGAAAGATGTAACTCTGTGAGATGAATTCACAGAACACAGAGCAGTTTCTCAGAAAGCTTCTTTCCAGTTTTGAACGGAAGATATTTCCTTTTTCACCGTAGCCCTCTATGGGCTTCCAAATATCCCGTTGCCAATTCCACAAGAACAGCCTTAGCGAAAGGCTGCTTGAAGGGAAACATGTAACTCTGTGAGATGAATTCACAGAACACAGAGCAGTTTCTCAGAAAGCTTCTTTCCAGTTTTGAACGGAAGATATTTCCTTTTTCACCATAGCCCTCTATGGGCTTCCAAATATCCCGTTGCGAATTCCACAAGAACAGCCTTAGCGAAAGGCTTCTTGAAGGGAAAGATGTAACTCTGTGAGGTGAATTCACAGAACACAGAGCAGTTTCTCAGAAAGCTTCTTTCCAGTTTTGAAAGGAAGATATTTCCTTTTTCCCCATAGCCCTCTATAGGCTTCCAAATATCCCTTTGCCAATTCCACAAGAACAGCCTTAGCGAAAGGCTGCCTGAAGGGAAAGATGTAACTCTGTGAGATGAATTCACAGAACACAGAGCAGTTTCTCAGAAAGCTTCTTTCCAGTTTTGAACGGAAGATATTTCCTTTTTCACCATAGCCCTCTATGGGCTTCCAAATATCCCGTTGCCAATTCCACAAGAACAGCCTTAGCGAAAGGCTGCTTGAAAGGAGAGATGTAACACAGTGAGATGAATTCACAGAACACAGAGCAGTTTCTCAGAAAGCTTCTTTTCGGTTTTTAACGCAAGATATTTCCTTTTTCACTGCAGCCCTCTATTGGCTTCCAAATATCCAATTGCCAATTCCACAGAACAGCCTTAGCGAAAGGCTGCTTGAAGGGAAAGATGTAACTCTGTGAGATGAATTCACAGAACACAGAGCAGTTTCTCAGAAAGCTTCTTTCCAGTTTTGAACGGAAGATATTTCCTTTTTCACTGTAGCCCTCTATGGGCTTCCAAACATCCCTTTGCCAATTCCACAAGAACAGCCTTAGCGAAAGGCTGCTTGAAGGGAAAGATGTAACTCTGTGAGCTGAATTCACAGAACACAGAGCAGTTTCTCAGAAATCTTCTTTCCAGGTTTGAACGGAAGATATTTCCTTTTTCACCATAGCCCTCTATGGGCTTCCAAATATCCCTTTGCCAATTCCACAAGAACAGCCTTAGCGAAAGGCTTCTTGAAGGGAAAGATGTAACTCTGTGAGATGAATTCACAGAACACAGAGCAGTTTCTCAGAAAGCTTCTTTCCAGTTTTGAACGGAAGATATTTCCTTTTTCACCATAGCCCTCTATGGGCTTCCAAATATCCCGTTGCCAATTCCACAAGAACAGCCTTAGCGAAAGGCTGCTTGAAAGGAAAGATGTAACTCTGTGAGATGAATTCACAGAACACAGAGCAGTTTCTCAGAAAGCTTCTTTTCAGTTTTGAACGCAAGATATTTCTTTTTTCACTGTAGCCCTCTATGGGCTTCCAAATATCCCTTTGCCAATTCCACAAGAACAGCCTTAGAGAAAGGCTTCTTGAAGGGAAAGATGTAACTCTGTGAGATGAATTCACAGAACACAGAGCAGTTTCTCAGAAAGCTTCTTTCCAGTTTTAAACGGAAGATATTTCCTTTTTCCCCATAGCCCTCCATGGCCTTCCAAATATCCCTTTGCCAATTCCACAAGAACAGGCTTAGCGAAAGGCTGGTTGACGGGAAAGATGTATCTCTGTGAGATGAATTCACAGAACACAGAGCAGTTTCTCAGAAATCTTCTTTCCAGATTTGAACGGAAGATATTTCCTTTTTCACCGTAGCCCTCTATGGGCTTCCAAATATCCCTTTGCCAATTCCACAAGAACAGCCTTAGCGAAAGTCTGCTTGAAGGGAAAGATGTAACTCTGTGAGATGAATTCACAGAACACAGAGCAGTTTCTCAGAAAGCTTCTTTCCAGTTTTGAACGGAAGATATTTCCTTTTTCACCATAGCCCTCTACGGGCTTCCAAATATCCCTTTGCCAATTCCACAAGAACAGCCTTAGCGAAAGGCTGCTTGAAGGGAAAGATGTAACTCTGTGAGATGAATTCACAGAACACAGAGCAGTTTCTCAGAAAGCTTCTTTCCAGTTTTGAACGGAAGATATTTCCTTTTTCACCATAGCCCTCTATGGGCTTCCAAATATCCCGTTGCCAATTCCACAAGAACAGCCTTAGCGAAAGGCTGCTTGAAAGGAAAGATATAACTCTGTGAGATGAATTCACAGAACACAGAGCAGTTTCTCAGAAAGCTTCTTTTCAGTTTTGAACGGAAGATATTTCCTTTTTCAGTGTAGCCCTCTATGGGCTTCCAAATATCCCTTTGCCAATTCCACAAGAACAGCCTTAGCGAAAGGCTTCTTAAAGGGAAAGATGTAACTCTGTGAGATGAATTCACAGAACACAGAGAAGTTTCTCAGAAAGCTTCTTTCCAGTTTTGAACGGAAGATATTTCCTTTTTCCCCATAGCCCTCTATGGGCTTCCAAATATCCCTTTGCCAATTCCACAAGAACAGCCTTAGCGAAAGGCTGCTTGAAGGGAAAGATGTCACTCTGTGAGATGAATTCACAGAACACAGAGCAGTTTCTCAGAAAGCTTCTTTCCAGTTTTGAACGGAAGATATTTCCTTTTCCACCATAGCCCTCTATGGGCTTCCAAATATCCCGTTGCCAATTCCACAAGAACAGCCTTAGCGAAAGGCTGTTTGAAGGGAAAGATGTAACTCTGTGAGATGAATTCACAGAACACAGAGCAGTTTCTCAGAAAGCTTCTTTCCAGTTTTGAACGGAAGATATTTCCTTTTTCACCATAGCCCTCTATGGGCTTCCAAATATCCCGTTGCCAATTCCACAAGAACAGCCTTAGCGAAAGGCTGCTTGAAGGGAAAGATGTAACTCTGTGAGATGAATTCACAGAACACAGAGCAGTTTCTCAGAAAGCTTCTTTCCAGTTTTGAACGGAAGATATTTCCTTTTTCACCATAGCCCTCTATGGGCTTCCAAATATCCCGTTGCCAATTCCACAAGAACAGCCTTAGCGAAAGGCTGCTTGAAGGGAAACATGTAACTCTATGAGATGAATTCACAGAACACAGAGCAGTTTCTCAGAAAGCTTCTTTCCAGTTTTGAACGGAAGATATTTCCTTTTTCACCATAGCCCTCTATGGGCTTCCAAATATCCCGTTGCGAATTCCACAAGAACAGCCTTAGCGAAAGGCTTCTTGAAGGGAAAGATGTAACTCTGTGAGCTGAATTCACAGAACACAGAGCAGTTTCTCAGAAAGCTTCTTTCCAGTTTTGAAAGGAAGATAATTCCTTTTTCCCCATAGCCCTCTATAGGCTTCCAAATATCCCTTTGCCAATTCCACAAGAACAGCCTTAGCGAAAGGCTGCTTGAAGGGAAAGATGTAACTCTGTGAGATGAATTCACAGAACACAGAGCAGTTTCTCAGAAAGCTTCTTTCCAATTTTGAACGGAAGATATTTCCTTTTTCACCATAGCCCTCTAAGGGCTTCCAAATATCCCGTTGCCAATTCCACAAGAACAGCCTTAGCGAAAGGCTGCTTGAAAGGAAAGATGTAACACTGTGAGATGAATTCACAGAACACAGAGCAGTTTCTCAGAAAGCTTCTTTTCGGTTTTTAACGCAAGATATTTCCTTTTTCACTGCAGCCCTCTATTGGCTTCCAAATATCCAATTGCCAATTCCACAGAACAGCCTTAGCGAAAGGCTGCTTGAAGGGAAAGATGTAACTCTGTGAGATGAATTCACAGACCACAGAGCAGTTTCTCAGAAAGCTTCTTTCCAGGTTTGAACGGGAGATATTTCCTTTTTCACTGTAGCCCTCTATGGGCTTCCAAATATCCCTTTGCCAATTCCACAAGAACAGCCTTAGCGAAAGGCTGCTTGAAGGGAAAGATGTAACTCTGTGAGATGAATTCACAGAACACAGAGAAGTTTCTCAGAAAGCTTCTTTCCAGTTTTGAACGGAAGATATTTCCTTTTTCCCCATAGCCCTCTATGGGCTTCCAAATATCCCTTTGCCAATTCCACAAGAACAGCCTTAGCGAAAGGCTTCTTGAAGGGAAAGATGTAACTCTGTGAGATGAATTCACAGAACACAGAGAAGTTTCTCAGAAAGCTTCTTTCCAGTTTTGAACGGAAGATATTTCCTTTTTCCCCATAGCCCTCTAGGGGCTTCCAAATATCCCTTTGCCAATTCCACAAGAACAACCTTAGCGAAAGGCTGCTTGAAGGGAAAGATGTAACTCTGTGAGATGAATTCACAGAACACAGAGCAGTTTCTCAGAAAGCTTCTTTCCAGTTTTGAACGGAAGATATTTCCTTTTTCACCATAGCCCTTTATGGGTTTCCAAATATCCCTTTGCCAATTCCACAAGAACAGCCTTAGCGAAAGGCTGCTTGAAGGGAAAGATGTAACTCTGTGAGATGAATTCACAGAACACAGAGCAGTTTCTCAGAAAGCTTCTTTCCAGTTTTGAACGGAAGATATTTCCTTTTTCACCATAGCCCTCTATGGCCTTCCAAATATCCCTTTGCCAATTCCACAAGAACAGGCTTAGCGAAAGGCTGCTTGAAGGGAAAGATGTATCTCTGTGAGATGAATTCACAGAACACAGAGCAGTTTCTCAGAAATCTTCTTTCCAGGTTTGAACGGAAGATATTTCCTTTTTCACCATAGCCCTCTATGGGCTTCCAAATATCCCTTTGCCAATTCCACAAGAACAGCCTTAGCGAAAGGCTTCTTGAAGGGAAAGATGTAACTCTGTGAGATGAATTCACAGAACACAGAGCAGTTTCTCAGAAAGCTTCTTTCCAGTTTTGAACGGAAGATATTTCCTTTTTCCCCATAGCCCTCTATGGGCTTCCAAATATCCCTTTGCCAATTCCACAAGAACAGCCTTAGCGAAAGGCTGCTTGAAGGGAAAGATGTAACTCTGTGAGATGAATTCACAGAACACAGAGCAGTTTCTCAGAAAGCTTCTTCCAGTTTTGAACGGAAGATATTTCCTTTTTCCCCATAGCCCTCTTTGGGCTTCCAAATATCCCTTTGCCAATTCCACAAGAACAGCCTTAGCGAAAGGCTGCTTGAAGGGAAAGATGTAACTCTGTGAGATGAATTCACAGAACACAGAGCAGTTTCTCAGAAATCTTCTTTCCAGGTTTGAACGGGAGATATTTCCTTTTTCACCATAGCCCTCTATGGGCTTCCAAATATCCCTTTGCCAATTCCACAAGAACAGCCTTAGCGAAAGGCTTCTTGAAGGGAAAGATGTAACACTGTGAGATGAATTCACAGAACACAGAGAAGTTTCTCAGAAAGCTTCTTTCCAGTTTTCAACGGAAGATATTTCCTTTTTCCCCATATCCCTCTATGGGCTTCCAAATATCCCTTTGCCAATTCCACAAGAACAGCCTTAGCGAAAGGCTGCTTGAAGGGAAAGATGTAACTCTGTGAGATGAATTCACAGAACAAAGAGCAGTTTCTCAGAAAGCTTCTTTCCAGTTTTGAACGGAAGATATTTCCTTTTTCACCATAGCCCTCTACGGGGTTCCAAATATCCCTTTGCCAATTCCACAAGAACAGCCTTAGCGAAAGGCTGCTTGAAGGGAAAGATGTAACTCTGTGAGATGAATTCACAGAACACAGAGCAGTTTCTCAGAAAGCTTCTTTCCAGTTTTGAATGGAAGATATTTCCTTTTTCACCATAGCCCTCTATGGGCTTCCAAATATCCCGTTGCCAATTCCACAAGAACAGCCTTAGCGAAAGAATGCTTGAAGGGAAATATGTAACTCTGTGAGATGAATTCACAGAACACAGAGCAGTTTCTCAGAAAGCTTCTTTCCAGTTTTGAACGGAAGATATTTCCTTTTTCACCATAGCCTTCTATGGGCTTCCAAATATCCCGTTGCCAATTGCACAAGAACAGCCTTAGCGAAAGGCTGCTTGAAAGGAAAGATGTAACTCTGTGAGATGAATTCACAGAACACAGAGCAGTTTCTCAGAAAGCTTCTTTTCAGTTTTGAACGCAAGATATTTCCTTTTTCACTGTAGCCCTCTAAGGGCTTCCAAATATCCCTTTGCCAATTCCACAAGAACAGCCTTAGCGAAAGGCTTCTTGAAGGGAAAGATGTAACTCTGTGAGATGAATTCACAGAACACAGAGAAGTTTCTCAGAAAGCTTCTTTTCAGTTTTGAACGGAAGATACTTCCTTTTTCCCCATAGCCCTCTATGGGCTTCCAAATATCCTTTTGCCAATTCCACAAGAACAGCCTTAGAGAAAGGCTGCTTGACGGGAAAGATGTAACTCTGTGAGATGAATTCACAGAACACAGAGCAGTTTCTCAGAAAGCTTCTTTCCAGTTTTGAACGGAAGATATTTCCTTTTTCACCATAGCCCTCTACGGGCTTCCAAATATCCCTTTGCCAATTCCACAAGAACAGCCTTAGCGAAAGGCTGCTTGAAGGGAAAGATGTAACTCTGTGAGATGAATTCACGGAACACAGAGCAGTTTCTCAGAAAGCTTCTTTCCAGTTTTGAACGGAAGATATTTCCTTTTTCACCATAGCCCTCTATGGGCTTCCAAATATCCCTTTGCCAATTCCACAAGAACAGCCTTAGCGAAAGGCTGCTTGAAGGGAAACATGTAAATCTGTGAGATGAATTCACAGAACACAGAGCAGTTTCTCAGAAAGCTTCTTTCCAGTTTTGAACGTAAGATATTTCCTTTTTCACCAAAGCCCTCTATGGGCTTCCAAATATCCCGTTGCCAATTCCACAAGAACAGCCTTAGCGAAAGGCTGCTTGAAAGGAAAGATGTAACTCTGTGAGATGAATTCACAGAACACACTGCAGTTTCTCAGAAAGCTTCTTTTCAGTTTTGAACGGAAGATATTTCCTTTTTCACTGTAGCCCTCTATGGGCTTCCAAATATCCCTTTGCCAATTCCACAAGAACAGCCTTAGCGAAAGGCTTCTTGAAGGGAAAGATGTAACTCTGTGAGCTGAATTCACAGAACACAGAGAAGTTTCTCAGAAAGCTTCTTTTCAGTTTTGAACGCAAGATATTTCCTTTTTCCCCATAGCCCGCTATGGGCTTCCAAATATCCCTTTGCCAATTCCACAAGAACAGCCTTAGCGAAAGGCTGCTTGAAGGGAAAGATGTAACTCTGTGAGATGAATTCACAGAACACAGAGCAGTTTCTCAGAAAGCTTCTTTCCAGTTTTGAACGCAAGATATTTCCTTTTTCACCATAGCCCTCTATGGGCTTCCAAATATCCCGTTGCCAATTCCACAAGAACAGCCTTAGCGAAAGGCTGCTTGAAGGGAAACATGTAACTCTGTGAGATGAATTCACAGAACACAGAGCAGTTTCTCAGAAAGCTTCTTTCCAGTTTTGAACGGAAGATATTTCCTTTTTCACCATAGCCCTCTATGGGCTTCCAAATATCCCGTTGCGAATTCCACAAGAACAGCCTTAGCGAAAGGCTTCTTGAAGGGAAAGATGTAACTCTGTGAGGTGAATTCACAGAACACAGAGCAGTTTCTCAGAAAGCTTCTTTCCAGTTTTGAAAGGAAGATATTTCCTTTTTCCCCATAGCCCTCTATAGGCTTCCAAATATCCCTTTGCCAATTCCACAAGAACAGCCTTAGCGAAAGGCTGCCTGAAGGGAAAGATGTAACTCTGTGAGATGAATTCACAGAACACAGAGCAGTTTCTCAGAAAGCTTCTTTCCAGTTTTGAACGGAAGATATTTCCTTTTTCACCATAGCCCTCTATGGGCTTCCAAATATCCCGTTGCCAATTCCACAAGAACAGCCTTAGCGAAAGGCTGCTTGAAAGGAGAGATGTAACACAGTGAGATGAATTCACAGAACACAGAGCAGTTTCTCAGAAAGCTTCTTTTCGGTTTTTAACGCAAGATATTTCCTTTTTCACTGCAGCCCTCTATTGGCTTCCAAATATCCAATTGCCAATTCCACAGAACAGCCTTAGCGAAAGGCTGCTTGAAGGGAAAGATGTAACTCTGTGAGATGAATTCACAGAACACAGAGCAGTTTCTCAGAAAGCTTCTTTCCAGTTTTGAACGGAAGATATTTCCTTTTTCACTGTAGCCCTCTATGGGCTTCCAAACATCCCTTTGCCAATTCCACAAGAACAGCCTTAGCGAAAGGCTGCTTGAAGAGAAAGATGTAACTCTGTGAGCTGAATTCACAGAACACAGAGCAGTTTCTCAGAAATCTTCTTTCCAGGTTTGAACGGAAGATATTTCCTTTTTCACCATAGCCCTCTATGGGCTTCCAAATATCCCTTTGCCAATTCCACAAGAACAGCCTTAGCGAAAGGCTTCTTGAAGGGAAAGATGTAACTCTGTGAGATGAATTCACAGAACACAGAGCAGTTTCTCAGAAAGCTTCTTTCCAGTTTTGAACGGAAGATATTTCCTTTTTCACCATAGCCCTCTATGGGCTTCCAAATATCCCGTTGCCAATTCCACAAGAACAGCCTTAGCGAAAGGCTGCTTGAAAGGAAAGATGTAACTCTGTGAGATGAATTCACAGAACACAGAGCAGTTTCTCAGAAAGCTTCTTTTCAGTTTTGAACGCAATATATTTCTTTTTTCACTGTAGCCCTCTATGGGCTTCCAAATATCCCTTTGCCAATTCCACAAGAACAGCCTTAGAGAAAGGCTTCTTGAAGGGAAAGATGTAACTCTGTGAGATGAATTCACAGAACACAGAGCAGTTTCTCAGAAAGCTTCTTTCCAGTTTTAAACGGAAGATATTTCCTTTTTCCCCATAGCCCTCCATGGCCTTCCAAATATCCCTTTGCCAATTCCACAAGAACAGGCTTAGCGAAAGGCTGGTTGACGGGAAAGATGTATCTCTGTGAGATGAATTCACAGAACACAGAGCAGTTTCTCAGAAATCTTCTTTCCAGATTTGAACGGAAGATATTTCCTTTTTCACCGTAGCCCTCTATGGGCTTCCAAATATCCCTTTGCCAATTCCACAAGAACAGCCTTAGCGAAAGTCTGCTTGAAGGGAAAGATGTAACTCTGTGAGATGAATTCACAGAAAACAGAGCAGTTTCTCAGAAAGCTTCTTTCCAGTTTTGAACGGAAGATATTTCCTTTTTCACCATAGCCCTCTATGGGCTTCCAAATATCCCGTTGCCAATTCCACAAGAACAGCCTTAGCGAAAGGCTGCTTGAAAGGAAAGATATAACTCTGTGAGATGAATTCACAGAACACAGAGCAGTTTCTCAGAAAGCTTCTTTCCAGTTTTGAACGGAAGATATTTCCTTTTTCAGTGTAGCCCTCTATGGGCTTCCAAATATCCCTTTGCCAATTCCACAAGAACAGCCTTAGCGAAAGGCTTCTTAAAGGGAAAGATGTAACTCTGTGAGATGAATTCACAGAACACAGAGAAGTTTCTCAGAAAGCTTCTTTCCAGTTTTGAACGGAAGATATTTCCTTTTTCCCCATAGCCCTCTATGGGCTTCCAAATATCCCTTTGCCAATTCCACAAGAACAGCCTTAGCGAAAGGCTGCTTGAAGGGAAAGATGTCACTCTGTGAGATGAATTCACAGAACACAGAGCAGTTTCTCAGAAAGCTTCTTTCCAGTTTTGAACGGAAGATATTTCCTTTTCCACCATAGCCCTCTATGGGCTTCCAAATATCCCGTTGCCAATTCCACAAGAACAGCCTTAGCGAAAGGCTGTTTGAAGGGAAAGATGTAACTCTGTGAGATGAATTCACAGAACACAGAGCAGTTTCTCAGAAAGCTTCTTTCCAGTTTTGAACGGAAGATATTTCCTTTTTCACCATAGCCCTCTATGGGCTTCCAAATATCCCGTTGCCAATTCCACAAGAACAGCCTTAGCGAAAGGCTGCTTGAAGGGAAAGATGTAACTCTGTGAGATGAATTCACAGAACACAGAGCAGTTTCTCAGAAAGCTTCTTTCCAGTTTTGAACGGAAGATATTTCCTTTTTCACCATAGCCCTCTATGGGCTTCCAAATATCCCGTTGCCAATTGCACAAGAACAGCCTTAGCGAAAG
This sequence comes from Chlorocebus sabaeus, assembly GCF_047675955.1. Classification (NCBI taxonomy): domain Eukaryota; kingdom Metazoa; phylum Chordata; class Mammalia; order Primates; family Cercopithecidae; genus Chlorocebus; species Chlorocebus sabaeus. Next base: position 1,880,759 of record NW_027327703.1, on the reverse strand, counting down.
GCTGCTTGAAAGGAAAGATGTAACTCTGTGAGATGAATTCACAGAACACAGAGCAGTTTCTCAGAAAGCTTCTTTTCAGTTTTGAACGCAAGATATTTCCTTTTTCACTGTAGCCCTCTAAGGGCTTCCAAATATCCCTTTGCCAATTCCACAAGAACAGCCTTAGCGAAAGGCTTCTTGAAGGGAAAGATGTAACTCTGTGAGATGAATTCACAGAACACAGAGAAGTTTCTCAGAAAGCTTCTTTTCAGTTTTGAACGGAAGATACTTCCTTTTTTCCCATAGCCCTCTATGGGCTTCCAAATATCCTTTTGCCAATTCCACAAGAACAGCCTTAGAGAAAGGCTGCTTGACGGGAAAGATGTAACTCTGTGAGATGCATTCACAGAACACAGAGCAGTTTCTCAGAAAGCTTCTTTCCAGTTTTGAACGGAAGATATTTCCTTTTTCACCATAGCCCTCTACGGGCTTCCAAATATCCCTTTGCCAATTCCACAAGAACAGCCTTAGCGAAAGGCTGCTTGAAGGGAAAGATGTAACTCTGTGAGATGAATTCACGGAACACAGAGCAGTTTCTCAGAAAGCTTCTTTCAAGTTTTGAACGGAAGATATTTCCTTTTTCACCATAGCACTCTATGGGCTTCCAAATATCCCTTTGCCAATTCCACAAGAACAGCCTTAGCGAAAGGCTGCTTGAAGGGAAACATGTAAATCTGTGAGATGAATTCACAGAACACAGAGCAGTTTCTCAGAAAGCTTCTTTCCAGTTTTGAACGTAAGATATTTCCTTTTTCAGCAAAGCCCTCTATGGGCTTCCAAATATCCCGTTGCCAATTCCACAAGAACAGCCTTAGCGAAAGGCTGCTTGAAAGGAAAGATGTAACTCTGTGAGATGAATTCACAGAACACACTGCAGTTTCTCAGAAAGCTTCTTTTCAGTTTTGAACGGAAGATATTTCCTTTTTCACTGTAGCCCTCTATGGGCTTCCAAATATCCCTTTGCCAATTCCACAAGAACAGCCTTAGCGAAAGGCTTCTTGAAGGGAAAGATGTAACTCTGTGAGCTGAATTCACAGAACACAGAGAAGTTTCTCAGAAAGCTTCTTTTCAGTTTTGAACGCAAGATATTTCCTTTTTCCCCATAGCCCGCTATGGGCTTCCAAATATCCCTTTGCCAATTCCACAAGAACAGCCTTAGCGAAAGGCTGCTTGAAGGGAAAGATGTAACTCTGTGAGATGAATTCACAGAACACAGAGCAGTTTCTCAGAAAGCTTCTTTTCAGTTTTGAACGCAAGATATTTCCTTTATCACTGTAGCCCTCTATGGGCTTCCAAATATCCCTTTTCCAATTCCACAAGAACAGCCTTAGCGATAGGCTTCTTGAAGGGAAAGATGTAACTCTGTGAGATGAATTCACAGAACACAGAGCAGTTTCTCAGAAAGCTTCTTTCCAGTTTTGAACGCAAGATATTTCCTTTTTCCCCATAGCCCTCTATGGGCTTCCAAATATCCTTTTGCCAATTCCACAAGAACAGCCTTAGCGAAAGGCTGCTTGAAGGGAAAGATGTAACTCTGTGAGATGAATTCACAGAACACAGAGCAGTTTCTCAGAAAGCTTCTTTCCAGTTTTGAACGGAAGATATTTCCTTTTTCACCATAGCCCTCTACGGGCTTCCAAATATCCCTTTGCCAATTCCACAAGAACAGCCTTAGCGAAAGGCTCCTTGAAGGGAAAGATGTAACTCTGTGAGATGAATTCACAGAACACAGAGCAGTTTCTCAGAAAGCTTCTTTTCAGTTTTGAACGCAAGATATTTCCTTTTTCACTGTAGCCCTCTATGGGCTTCCAAATATCCCTTTGCCAATTCCACAAGAACAGCCTTAGCGAAAGGCTTCTTGAAGGGAAAGATGTAACTCTGTGAGATGAATTCACAGAACACAGAGAAGTTTCTCAGAAAGCTTCTTTCCAGTTTTGAACGGAAGATATTTCCTTTTTCCCCATAGCCCTCTATGGGCTTCCAAATATCCCTTTGCCAATTCCACAAGAACAGCCATAGCGAAAGGCTGCTTGAAGGGAAAGATGTAACTCTGTGAGATGAATTCACAGAACACAGAGCAGTTTCTCAGAAAGCTTCTTTCCAGTTTTGAACGGAAGATATTTCCTTTTTCACTGTAGCCCTCTATGGGCTTCCAAATATCCCTTTGCCAATTCCACAAGAACAGCCTTAGCGAAAGGCTGCTTGAAGGGAAAGATGTAACTCTGTGAGATGAATTCACAGAACACAGAGAAGTTTCTCAGAAAGCTTCTTTCCAGTTTTGAACGGAAGATATTTCCTTTTTCCCCATAGCCCTCTATGGGCTTCCAAATATCCCTTTTCCAAGACCACAAGAACAGCCTTAACGAAAGGCTGCTTGAAGGGAAAGATGTAACTCTGTGAGATGAATTCACAGAACACAGAGCAGTTTCTCAGAAAGCTTCTTTCCAGTTTTGAACGGAAGTTATTTCCTTTTTCACCATAGCCCTCTACGGGCTCCCAAATATCCCGTTGCCAATTCCACAAGAACAGCCTTAGCGAAACGCTGCTTGAAGGGAAACATGTAACTCTGTGAGATGAATTCACAGAACACAGAGCAGTTTCTCAGAAAGCTTCTTTCCAGTTTTGAACGGAAGATATTTCCTTTTTCACCATAGCCCTCTATGGGCTTCCAAATACCCGTTGTCAATTCCACAAGAATAGCCTTAGCGAAAGGCTGCTTGAAAGGAAAGATGTAACTCCGTGAGATGAATTCACAGAACACAGAGCAGTTTCTCAGAAAGCTTCTTTCCAGTTTTGAACGGAAGATACTTCCTTTTTCCCCATAGCCCTCTAGGGGCTTCCAAATATCCCTTTGCCAATTCCACAAGAACAACCTTAGCGAAAGGCTGCCTGAAGGGAAAGATGTAACTCTGTGAGATGAATTCACAGAACACAGAGCAGTTTCTCAGAAAGCTTCTTTCCAGTTTTGAACGGAAGATATTTCCTTTTTCACCATAGCCCTCTATGGCCTTCCAAATATCCCTTTGCCAATTCCACAAGAACAGCCTTAGCGAAAGGCTGCTTGAAGGGAAAGATGTAACTCTGTGAGATGAATTCACAGAACACAGAGCAGATTCTCAGAAAGCTTCTTTCCAGTTTTGAACGGAAGATATTTCCTTTTTCACCATAGCCCTCTATGGCCTTCCAAATATCCCTTTGCCAATTCCACAAGAACAGGCTTAGCGAAAGGCTGCTTGAAGGGAAAGATGTATCTCTGTGAGATGAATTCACAGAACACAGAGCAGTTTCTCAGAAATCTTCTTTCCAGGTTTGAACGGAAGATAATTCATTTTTCACCATAACCCTCTATGGGCTTCCAAATATCCCTTTGCCAATTCCACAAGAACAGCCTTAGCGAAAGGCTTCTTGAAGGGAAAGATGTAACTCTGTGAGATGAATTCACAGAACACAGAGCAGTTTCTCAGAAAGCTTCTTTCCAGTTTTGAACGGAAGATATTTCCTTTTTCACCATAGCCCTCTATGGGCTTCCAAATATCCCGTTGCCAATTCCACAAGAACAGCCTTAGCGAAAGGCTGCTTGAAAGGAAAGATGTAACTCTGTGAGATGAATTCTCAGAACACAGAGCAGTTTCTCAGAAAGCTTCTTTTCAGTTTTGAACGCAAGATATTTCCTATTTCACTGTAGCCCTCTATGGGCTTCCAAATATCCCTTTGCCAATTCCACAAGAACAGCCTTAGCGAAAGGCTTCTTGAAGGGAAAGATGTAACTCTGTGAGATGAATTCACAGAACACAGAGAAGTTTCTCAGAAAGCTTCTTTTCAGTTTTGAACGGAAGATATTTCCTTTTTCCCCATAGCCCTCTATGGGCTTCCAAATATCCTTTTGCCAATTCCACAAGAACAGCCTTAGCGAAAGGCTGCTTGAAGGGAAAGATGTAACTCTGTGAGATGAATTCACAGAACACAAAGCAGTTTCTCAGAAAGCTTCTTTCCAGTTTTGAACGGAAGATATTTCCTTTTTCAACATAGCCCTCTATGGGCTTCCAAATATCCCGTTGCCAATTCCACAAGAACAGCCTTAGCGAAAGGCTGCTTGAAGGGAAACATGTAACTCTGTGAGATGAATTCACAGAACACAGAGCAGTTTCTCAGAAAGCTTCTTTCCAGTTTTGAACGGAAGATATTTCCTTTTTCACCATAGCCCTCTATGGGCTTCCAAATATCCCGTTGCCAATTCCACAAGAACAGCCTTAGCGAAAGGCTTCTTGAAGGGAAAGATGTAACTCTGTGAGGTGAATTCACAGAACACAGAGCAGTTTCTCAGAAAGCTTCTTTCCAGTTTTGAACGGAAGATATTTCCTTTTTCCCCATAGCCCTCTATGGGCTTCCAAATATCCCTTTGCCAATTCCACAAGAACAGCCTTAGCGAAAGGCTGCTTGAAGGGAAAGATGTAACTCTGTGAGGTGAATTTACAGAACACAGAGCAGTTTCTCAGAAAGCTTCTTTCCAGTTTTGAACGCAAGATATTTCCTTTTTCACCATAGCCCTCTATGGGCTTCCAAATATCCCTTTGCCAATTCCACAAGAACAGCCTTAGCGAAAGGCTTCTTGAAGGGAAAGATGTAACTCTGTGAGATGAATTCACAGACCACAGAGCAGTTTCTCAGAAAGCTTCTTTCCAGTTTTGAACGGAAGATATTTCCTTTTTCACTGTAGCCCTCTATGGGCTTCCAAATATCCCTTTGCCAATTCCACAAGAACAGCGTTAGCGAAAGGCTTCTTGAAGGGAAAGATGTAACTCTGTGAGATGAACTAAGAGAACACAGAGCAGTTTCTCAGAAAGCTTCTTTTCAGTTTTGAACGGAAGATATTTCCTTTTTCACTGTAGCCCTCTATGGGCTTCCAAATATCCCTTTGCCAATTCCACAAGAACAGCCTTAGCGAAAGGCTTCTTGAAGGGAAAGATGTAACTCTGTGAGATGAATTCACAGAACACAGAGCAGTTTCTCAGAAAGCTTCTTTCCAGTTTTGAACGGAAGATATTTCCTTTTTCACTGTAGCCCTCTATGGGCTTCCAAACATCCCTTTGCCAATTCCACAAGAACAGCCTTAGCGAAAGGCTGCTTGAAGGGAAAGATGTAACTCTGTGAGCTGAATTCACAGAACACAGAGCAGTTTCTCAGAAATCTTCTTTCCAGGTTTGAACGGAAGATATTTCCTTTTTCACCATAGCCCTCTATGGGCTTCCAAATATCCCTTTGCCAATTCCACAAGAACAGCCTTAGCGAAAGGCTTCTTGAAGGGAAAGATGTAACTCTGTGAGATGAATTCACAGAACACAGAGCAGTTTCTCAGAAAGCTTCTTTCCAGTTTTGAACGGAAGATATTTCCTTTTTCACCATAGCCCTCTATGGGCTTCCAAATATCCCGTTGCCAATTCCACAAGAACAGCCTTAGCGAAAGGCTGCTTGAAAGGAAAGATGTAACTCTGTGAGATGAATTCACAGAACACAGAGCAGTTTCTCAGAAAGCTTCTTTTCAGTTTTGAACGCAAGATATTTCTTTTTTCACTGTAGCCCTCTATGGGCTTCCAAATATCCCTTTGCCAATTCCACAAGAACAGCCTTAGAGAAAGGCTTCTTGAAGGGAAAGATGTAACTCTGTGAGATGAATTCACAGAACACAGAGCAGTTTCTCAGAAAGCTTCTTTCCAGTTTTAAACGGAAGATATTTCCTTTTTCCCCATAGCCCTCCATGGCCTTCCAAATATCCCTTTGCCAATTCCACAAGAACAGGCTTAGCGAAAGGCTGGTTGACGGGAAAGATGTATCTCTGTGAGATGAATTC